>NW_022900931.1:27961345-28003159 GCF_012274545.1 Fukomys damarensis | reverse complement strand
AAGCACCCAGCAAAAACCCCCCCCGATTGTTGTTCTTATTAAAAAAAAAAAAAAAACTTTGAGAAATAAGCTGGTGCTCTTTCCCATATTCTAACTGAGAGTTCTAACTGTAGGGAGGATTTGTACCCATTGCCTCTCCTCTCCCTCTGGCTCCACTTCCAAGATTGTCCAGGAACTTCCCAAGCCACTCCACACCAAGAAGCAAAGCAGTTTGCACTCCTTCCCAGCACAGGACTATTGGTAAAGTCTGGGCTCCACCCGCCATCCCTGGCCACGCTCTTTCCCATATTCTAACTGAGAGTTCTAACTGTAGGGAGGATTTGTACCCATTGCCTCTCCTCTCCCTCTGGCTCCACTTCCAAGATTGTCCAGGAACTTCCCAAGCCACTCCACACCAAGAAGCAAAGCAGTTTGCACTCCTTCCCAGCACAGGACTATTGGTAAAGTCTGGGCTCCACCCGCCATCCCTGGCCACCAAAAGATGTGTGCACAACCCTTTATGAAAAAGGGATTTAGTCCATCTGTAAGAGTTTCCAAATTCCTAAGTTTCAGCATTGTTGAAAAGTCCAAGTCCAAGGCCTCCTCTGAGATTTAAGGTAAACTCTTAGCTGTGAACCCCAGCACAAATGGAAAGAAAATTAAACACTTCCTAAGTGCAGTGGCATAAGATAAACATTCTAATTCCAAAAGGTACAACTAGGAGGCTAGAAAGGAATGGAACCACAGCAAGGCCAAAATCCTATGGAGGGCAATCGGTCTTCCAACTGCCTAGAAATGGGGACCTTGAAAACTAAAGAACAAAAGAGGGCTGGGGATTAGCTCAGTGATGCCACTGCCTGCCTTGCAAGTGGAAGGTTGTAGGTTTGATCCCTGGTACCAAAAACAACAAAAAAAATGAAATATAATTGTGCTCAACTTTGTGCTTATTTCGGCAGCACATATACTAAAAAAAGAAAGAAGAAAAAAGAAACAGAGACTTGCATAATTTCAAAGTAGATGCGGGGGATACTAGGGTGTCAGTGCCTTAGAGCGGGCAAAGAGAAAGACTCTGCAAGCTGGCCACCATTTATTGGACACACAATTGGAGGGAACATCAGGTGACTTGGGGAGGCAGTGATCCTTTGTCAATGTGGATCATATGCTGGTGAGGATTTTACATTGATGAAGGCAGTCAGGAGAGCATTCTTACAAACAGGTGGGATGAGTTAAGCTGATAAGGAATTTGTCCCTCCCCAGGTGAAACCTTTCTCTTACCACTCGGCTCTCAAGGAACCAGGATGTCTTCAGCTGATGTAATGTTGCCCTTGAGTGTCTCAGCATCAGGGGGCCATGGAGGTCTCAGCTGTGACTGGAGGCAGAGATGGAGTTATGTCTCGGCGTGTCATAGTTGGCCTGTAGGCAAGAAGACTAAGCCTAATAGCAATTTAATTGTGAAATGATCTTTCCCCAAATTATGGAATATGGCTCCTGACAAAATCCAGCAGGGCAACCATTAAGTCCTGCAGTTCCATGTCCAGAATCCAGGCTATCTGTGAGGAAATGTGAACCCCAAAGGGCTCAGGTGGCTCCGCCCCCATGGCACCATCGGTGTTTGTGCTCTGATGGTTGGTCACTCAAGCTGGCTTTGCAGCTTTCCTCAGATGATCCGCGATCCTGGTTTCTCCATCCACTGCACCTTTGGCTTCACACTCATAGCTTCACATGCTGCCCTCTCAGGGACTCACTGCCCGGCCTCCTAAGCCTTCTGCTGAAATCTGGACGGGAGCCTCCCTGACCCCACAACTCTTGCATTCTGCATGCACCTAAAACCAGGGACACATGGATGATGCCAAGGTCTGCCGCCAGCTGGGGCAGTAGCCAGGGCTGCTTCTTTCTTGGCTGCGGGGACTGAGTGCCTGGACTCCTGGGTACTGTGAATCTAGTCCTAAGGAACAAATTCTCTAGGCTGCTTCCATTCTGAAACATGATGCCTTGGGCCTCTCTTCTCAAAACAAGGACTCTCACCTTCACAGTTTTGAGCCTGAAAAGGGTGGAGTCCTGCTGCTTGTTGTGACATCTTCAGGCCATCTTTTCTACTGTCCTTTTCTGAAATACTTGGCTTACATTGCTTGTCTTTTCAGGAACCAATTTCTCCTCTGTTCCATCTTTGCAGATTCAAACTTTACTGGAGATTTCTTTCTGGATAAACTCAGAACTTCTAAAATCATTCTGCTGGGCTCTTTGCTCTTGATTCTCAACACAGATCTGGCTAAAAGCTCCTAGCATTACTGGTGCCACCTCCTCAACATTAGACTATCTCAAAATTTCTTCTACAAGATTAATTAGTCTACTGTCCTTAATCTCAGTCTCAGGCACAGGCTCTGAACATAAGCAAAATGCAGACAAATTCTCTGTCAAAACATAGCATCCATGGAGTCCTTGTTCCCAACTGAAACTTCCTGAGCCTGGTCTTTACCAGATACATTTCTATCAGCATTCTGCTTCTGAGCTTGAACCAGAATCTCCCATCAAGTTTCAGCCAGCATCTCTAGAACTTTCCAAATTTTTCCACAAACCACAGGCTTCTGAACCATGTGGCCAGGTAGTCATAACAATGACCCCATTTCTCTGGTATCAAAAGTTAGAAGAGGAAAGGTGATTACTAAATTAGTCCACTGGTCGGTTTGGCATAGTTCTGGCTGTGGATAATGGGAAGGCCCACTCTGATGTGGGTGTCACCACCCAAAAGGTAGGTAGCCTGGAAGAAACAAAAAGGAATGATAAGGCTGCTTCTATAGCTTGTCTGCTGCTGCCTCCTGCCAGCTCTGCTATGCCCCATTGCCTTGGAGCTGCCAGCTGTGGGCTGAAACCTCTACAAACTGTGAGCTAAATAAAGCTTTTCTCCTTTAACTTTGGGTGTTAGGTATTTTTGTCTCAGCAACAAGAAAATTAACTAAGACAGTAGACTAATCCAATTATCTCACCTTTAATCTATATTCACACATCCTTAACCCACATTTGCACACCTTAGATCCGGGTATCCCTAAAAGCTCCCTGTATGAGTCCATGAGGCTTTGCAGGGATGGCTACATATACAAGCCATAACAGCAGCCCACCCAATTCCAGTGTTACCTACTATTTAGCATACCTGCACGTAGATATAAGTTACATTCTCCTATTCGACTGCTAATGATGATGACAGCTCGGTTCCTGTCTTCTTCCCTCCAATGAATCTGAGTCAGGATTGGGACAAGGGAGCATTCTTTTTTATTGGACCCTTTTGGAACCACTACACTGATGAATACAAGCTCTGGGCCCCCAGCACTGTGACCTACAGATGAATGCCAGCCCTTCCCTCAAACTTTCTAGCTTGTTGCTTTTGGTCTTTGTGGGGAAATTGACCCTTATTCCTTAATTCATTTATTTAATTAGTAAGAGAAGGCCCCTTCTTTCATGGGGCTTACAGTTTTATACAGAAAGAAACACATAAAAGCAAACAAGAGAAGGAATACATGCTATAAAATAACATAAGGCAGGGTGGTGTCTGGGGAAGCCCTCTCTGAGCCATGAGGAAGTGGAATTCAAATGGAACCTGAGACAGGAAGAAGCAGCTGTGGGAGTGAAGAGGAAAGAGTCACCAGAGGCAAGGAGAGAGGGATGGGTTCGAAACTGGAATCCGGCTGTTGGGCTGGTGCCCCGGGGTTCAATGCTGCAATGCTGGGCTGACTCCACAGCTCCAGGCACTTTGAGCAAAAGGCACTTGGAAGCCATTAGGTTCCTTGCTTGCTACTCTCAGATGTTCTGACCCTGCTTTCATAACGCTTTAGAGGAACCCTGGGCCTCTCTTGTAATTACTACTCTCATCTCTAGGTATCACTCACTCTTGTTAAGTTTGTTTTTGTTTTGTTTTTTAAGAAATATAATAAAAGGTCAAGGCTTAACCCAAGGAAGTGAGTCATTAGCAGCAGAATAGCAGCAGTGTTGGAGAAGAACCTTCGGTGCAGTTTCTGCTCGGTGTAGGACTAACCCTAGACCTCCAAGCAAGCATCAGGAGCAGGAAGGAAAACAGAAAGGAGCACCACTCAGCTCAGCAAAGGACGCGAAGAAATGGAAGGACCTCCCCAGAGAGAGCCAGAAGTCTGTCCTCAGGGAAACTCCCTGCTTGCCAGTGCAGCTCGTTTTAAAGACAACCCCGACCAGAGGAAACAGGAAGGAGCTGCTCTCTCACCGGTCTCTGGGAGTGAGGGGCCACGCTGCTGAATGAGGGCAACGTGTCACCATGTTCCAAGCTCCTGGCTGGTGGCTCCTGCAGGCACCGCGAGCACGCAGGGCAGGGCGCTGGCTGAAGAGCCCCAGAACCATGGGAGCCTGGGCACCTCTGCACTGCACTGCACTGCTCTGGCCAGCCACAGAGCCTCAGACCATGCCCTGTGGACGCGGACCATGACATCCTTCTAGGAAGTGAGCCTCCGGACTAGGAGAAAGCTTCAGAAATCATAGCCTGTCTCTATCCTACGACAACTGGGCTTCATTTTGATCTCAAAAGCCCCATGTTGCACTTGTAATCCCATCCTCTCAGAAGGCTAAGGCAGGAGGAAGTTTGAGGCCAACTGGGGAACTTAGCAAGACCTATCTTTTATCATTTTTCCCCCAGTGCTTGAGATTATTTGTTTCTTGGTACAAGGGATCGAACTTGGGTCCTTGTGCTTGTGAGGCAGGAGGCAGAACCACTGAGCTAAATCCCCTGCCTGAGCAAGACCTACCTTAAAGCAATAAATAAATAATCAAATAAATAAATAGGGATGAGGATGTGTCTTAGTGGTAGAGTCCCTCTTGGTTCAATCCCCAGTGCAACCAGAAATTTTAAAAAATTGAAAAAGAACTCCCAGGATCATTGGGTCTCTAATTCATAGGTCTTCGTAGAGCCTCAGGAAAATGCACTCCAGTCTCCCCAAGCTCAAACTGTCTCCCGCCACACTCTGAACAGTGACAGTACAGCTGAAGGTAGAAGGTTTCAGTGCTGTTTGGGGCACTTCTTCCTTTGGTCTTTGTGCCACTCAGTCAGGAGCATTCGCTGCAGAGAGAAGCAGTCTGCTGTTCTTTGCAGCCTGAGGAGGGACCACTAAGCCCCCAGCACCCCCATTCCTCTCCGTACCAGGGGGCAGCTTGGCACACAGCCCAGCAGAGATCTCTAGCTACAGATTGCATCTAAAACCTGCCCTAGGAGACAGTGGGAAGAGCATGATGGGGCCGGATAAACTGGGTACCGGTGCAATCAAAGGCAAGCAGAACTGCAAGCAAGTGAGGAATGCGGGACGAAGAATGCCCCACACTTAGTTCCTGCCTGAGCATGAGGCAGAGTGAGGCTTCTGAACATGTCCCTTCCTCCTCCTGCCTTCTGAGTTTATCTCACTTAGATACAGCGAATGCCTGCTAAATGCCCTTCGTGTGCCAGTCTGCATGAGACACGGTCCCAGCTCTCAGGACTCTCAGGGGCAGGGTTGGCAGCCTCTGGTCCACCACCCAAATCCAGCCCACTGCCTACTGTAGTGTGATCCACAGGCTAAAGATGGCTTTCATGTTTTTCCTTTTTTTTTAAGCAAAAAAGGAATTATATGGCTGTGAAAAGTTTACAAAATTCAAATGTCAGTGTGCATAAGTGAAGTCGCATTGGAAGCTTGTCGGACCCAGTTGTTTACCTTCATTAGTGGCTGCTTTTGGTCTCCAATGGCTGAGTAGTTGCAAACAAGAAAGTTCAAATGGCATGTAAAACACAAAATATTTACCGCCTGGACACTGACAGGAGGCATTTGCTAACCCCTGGCTAGAATTGTGTCCATGGCAGCTTTTGCACAAAAGGAAATAGAAGGTCATTTCCAAAGTTAAGAAAAATTCCATATTCAAAATTTCCTGTTTGGGTATGGTTTGTCCCCATCAAAACTCATGCTGAGGTTTTGTTCCTAATAAACCAGCACTGCGAAGTGGAGTTGAGTTAAGAGGGAAGACAGTCTCTCCTGAGACTGGACCAGTCTCACAGGAGAAGGTGGTTAGAAGCTCTTGTCCCCTGTCCAGCTCCTCTCTCCTGCATACCCTCCCCTGACCTTCCACGAGGTCCTCACCAGAAACCAAGCAGATACCAGATGTTCTTAGATCTCCAGAGATGTGAGTTAAAATACCTCTTTTCTATCTAACTTACCAAGTCTTGAGTATTCTGAAATAGCAACAGGAAACAGGGTAAGACACCATGCTTTCTTGTGTATACCATTGATCTTAGTTACGTTTCTCACTGCTGGGGCAAAATACTGGAAGCCCACAGGTTAAAGGAGGAAAGGTTTACTTCAGCTCACAGTGTGCAGAGGTTTCAGTGCATAGTTGGCTGACTCCAAGGCAGGCAGCAAGGCAGAGGGGAATCTCAGAGGAGAAACAGTTCATGGCAGGGTAGGCAGGAGGCAGAGAGCAGCAGGAGAAGAAGCAGATGCAGCCTGCCTTTCCCTTTTATCCCAAACAGCCTACAAGCCTTTTGGGTGCTGCCACCCACACCCAGGGTGGGGTTTCTGCCTTCAGTAAATCCATTCAGCCACACTAGGGGCTTGCTAATTCCAGTCAGTGAACTAACAGTGCCACACACCCCTATGCCCAGCTTCACATATCCATGGCCCAGCCAGCTCCTCAAAGCCACCCTGCATATGATCACCTGAGGCTTTGGGAGACACCAGATACAAGCCGTAGCACCACTATTTATATAACAAATAGCTTAACCCAGTTTGGTTGCCACTCTGTTATGTTTATGAGATGTTTTTAATATTCTGGGGCCTTGAGACACTCAGCCTCCCTTGAGAAGGTTCTGAGGTGAGATTGAATCAGGTCTGGGTTGGAGAAGTGGAAATGGAAGTCATGGTCAAAGTGGATCCCCACCAGTAATGAGAGTACGACTTAGGCAAGGTGCTTAATTTCACTTTGTCTCAGTGTCATGGTCTATAAAATGGCATGTGAAAAGCATCGACCTCATAGAATTTTCCTAAAGGTTAATTACTTAAAAGATGTAAAGCATCTCTAATGGTGTCCACCACACAGGAAGTGTTAGCAGTGGGTGCTACGGGAAATGTCACAACTTCTGCATTTCTTTAAAGCTCCTTGTGGGCTGGAGATTTAGCTCAGTGGTTCCTCTGCCTGCCTCGAAAGCGCAAGGACCCAACTTCAAGACCTGGTACCAAAAAAAAAAAAAAGCTCCTTGTGTGAGCATATGACCATTTTGTGACCAGCAACGCCGGCTCACAAGTACCGTGCTCTGCTGATAAAACTGGTTTGCTTATGTTAAGTGAGCCCTCGACAATCTGTTAAAGGAAATGCAACTAGTTGTAAAATGAAGAGGAAGGCTCTCTGGGAAAAAATTGCCACAAACATACTACGTCTGTTCACCTTCCACAATACAGAATCACACAGAGGGTAACCGAGAGCCAACCCAGCAAGAGGGGCAGAGTGTGATTTTCTGTTGAGCATTAAGAGAGATTTCTTTGGGCTGCAAACTGTGGAGCAGAGGATTCAAAGGATTAAAGGGAGAAATTTTAAAACACTGCGCATTATCTCTGATCATAACCAACACAGGTCAGAAACGCTAGGGAGTGGCTATTAAAAATGAAGGTAGAAGCTGGGTTTGGTAGTGAGGAGGCTGAGGCGAGAGGATCATCATGAGTTTAAGACCAACCTGGACTACATAGTGAGTGCAAGGTCAACCTGAACAACCTAACAAGACCCTGACTCAAAAACAACACAAACATATAAACAGAGGTGACATCTGAGGAGCTGAAAAGTTCATTCAGAGCTGTTGAATAACTTTGAAGTCAACACCAAGATGCTTAATGTTTTCTCACATGGCCTTTGAACTCTGATCTAATTTTGAACAGGTAGAAATTAACAATACAAAGTTTGTGAGTTTAATAGAGAATTATGTTTTATAGAAAACTCACTGGAGAGCTGACCCCAAATGTTATGGCTACCTTAAAAGCTATCTTCACTTGTAGGAAAGGCTACAGCATCTATCCCTGAATTCACTCAGTAGAATTCCTCAGCTTCTCCAGCGTCTGCTCAGGAACTTTCAGCCCCTGGGCACAGTAGTGTTGAGAGAGACAGAGAGAAAGATCAAGTCTAGCTCAGGTTTCCGGCCCTCCACTGACCCCAGCACGTCCTCCAGCAAACCACTTACCTCTCTGACTGCACGTTTCTCATCTGGATAGGGAGGGGACGCAGGCTGGTTGAACTTTAGGCTTCCCCCAAAGACCTGACATTTAAGTTGTGAGCTAGCAACGTGCCTTTGTCATCTCTGCTACCATACGCCATGACATCTTGAGGGTCTGTTGGCCATGACACATGGCAGTGGAGAAATGGGTGAGGTGACTAAAGTGATTTACAAACATTCTGGAAGACTGTTTGCTTCCCCTGTGCTTCTGTGAGAAGAACTCCAAAGGAGATGAGAGGATGGCTCTCCGTTTGGCCACGCTGACGGTGTCATGACCCCTCCCTGAAGGCTCAGGGTGTTGGGTGCTTTGACTATAATCTTGCCCTTGGCAGCTTCCTGCCTTCCCTGCCTGGTAGTACAGTGGCCCGGTGGGAACCAGGGAGAAGCTGGTGCAGAAGATCAGGCAGGGCTGAGGTGACGCGATGCAGGCTGGGCAGCTGCTTGGAGGGGCAGCTTTGGTGGGGAAATCCTAACAGGGAAGCAGAGCAGCTGCAGGAGCCCCCACTGAACACAATCCGGCTGCACCAAGCGGGTACCACCGGACTTCATCTGCAGCCGATTGGCCCTGGGACTGCCCCACAACCGTCATTGCACACTGACCTGGGCCCCTCACATGTGATGAAAAGCCACTGAGAAGACGGGTGTTATGTTTTAGCTAAGTCAGAAGCTCAAGCTCTGAGCATGGGCTTTTAAAAGGTGAAATTGCAAGGACTCCAGCTTCGTGATGGCTTCACTCACTGATGAGATCGTAATTCTGTGGCACGACTGGGAGGTGATGGAAGCAGGAAGTGGGGCTGGTGTGAAGGTGTGGCTATGAGGGCACGACTGAGAGGGCCATGTCCGGCCCCAAACCCCTTCCTCTGTGGCTCTTGCCGTCTCTCTCTGCTTCCTGGCTACCAAGAAGTGAGCCATTTTCCTGTGTCACACCCTTCTGCCATGTTTCAGCTCACTACAGGCCTAAGTACAATGGAGCCAGCTGATCACGGACTGAAACGTGCTAAACCATGAGCCAAGATAATCTTTCCTCCTCAGAGTTGTTTTTCGCAAGTATATGGTCATAGTAACAAATAGCCAAAGAGTGAAGATAGGAAGCTCAATGCTGGTACCATCACTTTAAAGAAGGGTATACCTCTCATCCTTGAAAACTGGTGGTTAATTAATTGTCAGCTTCAGTGGGAAGGCCCAGCTGGATTAGTCACTGTGACTCTGGGCATGGAAGACCCAATTAGGAGGCTTGTTATCCGAACAATATGAAAGGACATCAGAACAGAGGGTTTCAGCTGATCTTCCTTAGAGGACATTTGTTGTGACTGCTTTTCTTTGGCTGAGCTTTGGCTGTTTCCTTCCTCTGAGGAAGCTTCCATCCTCATCTTCACCTTGGATGTCATCTCCTGAGTTACAGTGCAGGGCCCTTGGCCTTCTGGCACAGACACTTTTGCTTCCGGCCCTGGTCCTTGGGCCTTTCCGGTGCAGATCCTTTGGTCTCCCATGGTGGATCCTTTAGCCTCCTGGGGACTTGCACCAGACACTGCTGTGGGCTCCAGGCCCTCGGTGGATCCTTCGGGTCTCCAGCACGCAGACAGACATTTTGCATTGGTGTACATCTGACTCTAACAAGCACTGACTGATACAAAAGCTGTTTATCCTCATCCTTGGGGCAGGGTTTCTTTTTCATCTCTATCTAGGCACTCACTGATATAACTCAAGGGCTCAGAACACTGCCCAGTGGATAGTAGGTCACAGTAAATGTGCACGATACCAGGAAAGCTTCTCCCTGAGTGTGTTTGAGGCTTGGCTAAGCCCAAGTCTTTGGAATGGGAGACAGGTGCTGACAGAGACTCCTTCCTGCAGCTCGGTGCCTAGACTGGGTATCTTCGGTCTGCTCTTTAGGAGACAGAAGCGTATTTGCAGAAAATTCACTGGGGAGCAATTACAAGAACAGCATCTGTGAGGGAAGGTGAGCATGTTACAGGGCTGAGGAAAGCTGAAGGAAATGTACTCACGATGGCCTCAAATGACCCCAGGGAAAGCTTGGAAACCAGGCAGCTTTGGCGCATTGTCTGTGCCAAGGAACGTGGGCCCAACCTCACCGTGGACAATGTGGCCTTCAGCCACGTGCCAACCCTCAGCAGAGGGCACTTCTCACTGCTGCTCTCAGGTAGAGCCACACACTTCAGTGGCTGGTGGGTTCTGGGCAGTACATCGCAGCATCGCCACAGTGGGCTTTTCTGTGATTTTGGAGGAGGGGAGGTTTCCATTCTGCACACCACAACCTGGGGTGGCTGTTTAGTTCTCTGTCACAAAAACCAGTTCTGGCTTCCTTAAGTGATTGGTGGGATCAGAAGGAGGCCACACATGGATGGGAAGCTGCAGAAGGGGGCACAGAGGATGCATCAGGCAGTTTCTGGACCACAGCTTACACTGCCTCTCCAGCAAGTGCATTCTATTTCCTGTCGCTGGTGTTGATCCTTCCTGTTCTCTGCTCAAGGTCTTAGTGTCGGGATAGACAATCTGGTTGGCTTTGTTTGGTTCGTGTATCCACCACTTATCCAGGGGAAGAGAGGGGACATCTCATCGACAGGGCACACAATGGAGTGGGGTACTAGGACACAGGGGACGTAATGAGGTACACACACACACACACACACACACACATCTAAAACACTATCCAACAACTAGCTAGAAAGATGGATTCCTTTCCCCATGTAATTGAAAAGGTAACAACAGCAGATCCAGGAGTAGGAAACACCTTGGGAAGGTCACGTCACATTTCCAGGTCATTAAAGAAGACGGCATTTTAAAATTAGCAAGATAAAGTTCTCATGATCTAAACATGCTTTTTTCCTGAAGAAAAACAAGCAAAGAAATACATAATGCCGGGGCCAGAAGTGAAGCTCAGTGGTAGAACACTGTCTCGCCTGCATAAGGCCCTGGATTCCTTCACTAGCACCACAAAAAGAAAAAGAAGGCATGATTTTCCAGAGGGCAAAGTAGGAACACTTGTTTTTAAGAACATAAAAAAATTGAGATTAGACCTTCCTTGTATTTTTTTTCCTGCCCTTTTCCCTTTGCCTTCCTAGAGAGATTAGTCTACCGAGGCTGGGACTCGGCAAAGCAGTGCCAAGGAGACAAAGTTTCTGCTCCTTGTTCATAGGTCAGGGTCCTCCAAGACTCACAGAGCTTGGCTGCCGGTCATTTGTGGTGCTGTGTGTTGGGTCTCCTGAGGGTGCTTCGCAGGGGAGCCTCGTCGCTGAGTCCAGCACAGTGCAGGCACAGAGTTGTGATACAGTACATTCTGAGGGAAGGGATGGGGAGGGAAGGGGAAGGAGGAGAGGGAGGGAAGGGGGGAGAGAAAGGAGGGGGTGAGGGACAGGAAGGGGACAGAGAGAGGGAGAATCCCTATGGGTGCATCGGCTTTTAGATCACAAATAGGTACAGCTTACTTGAGCATGATCATTTCTGACTAGCGGCCACACAGAGACCTAGAAAGGGGTACAGAGGGTCACAGCCAGAAAGTACTAAGCAATATCCCTCTGAGTGGAGGAAAGGTAGAGGTTTTAATCCAATATAGAACAGAACATGTTCTGAAAGCCTACTAATTAGCAATTCATCCAAGCAAAAATTATGGAAAGGCTAACAGTTTGGCAGTGATGATGTGGAATAACAAAAATTGTAATCAAAGAATCTCATGTTACAGATGAGGACACCAAGGACTAGAAAAGTAATGTAGGATTTTTACTTCTGGCCAAAATATAGAAGCAGGGACCATATTTACCTCTACTTAAATTGAAAGGAAGAGAAGAAAAGATAAATAAATAGAAAAAAGAAAGAAACAGGAGGGATAGAGGGAAGAAGGAAGGAAGGGATGAAGGGAGGGAAAAGAGGGAAGGAGGAAAGGTGGAAAGAAAGAAGAAAAACTTTATCAAACAATTTCACAACAGACGACAGGGAAGTGACCTAGCAGATCTGGAAGGCAAGACAGACAAACTGTATGCTAGGGTTTCCCCAACTTCCAGCCTGGAGTCTCAGGGGGCGGTGCAGGGAGGGAAATGTGAGCAGAACCTGTAGTCTTGCAGAGCCGAGGGAAGGGATCTGGGGCCTTGGAGGTGCAGCACACCGGGACGCAGGGACTGGGGGTTGCTCAGGGGCAGAACACCTGCTCAGCATGTAAGAGGTCCTGGGTGCCATCCCCAACTCTGCAAAACAAAAGCACACATTCTCCTACTCATTCTCCGCCCGTGTTATTTAGGGTCTCTATTGGTTTACCTTTCTTCTTTTTGGGTGTTTCAATGGCTGATAATTTTTTTTTCAGTACTGGAAATCAAACTCAGGACCTAGGCACTGTGCCACTGAGGCACCCCTCCGCTGGCTGATGATTCTGTAACTGACTATGAATTTGACCTTGTTGGCTGCCAGATATTATTTCATGGCACAAAACAGTCTGTCTTAGTACGTCTCCGGAGTGCACTGTACTGGTGGCTTTTTCTATTTCCCCCTGCTGTCCACAGGATCTTTGCTTCACGTATTTTTATGCTTGGTTAGTGGGTGCATACACGTTCAGGATTGCTATGCCATCTTGGAGAACTGGTCTTTGTCATCATTAAATGTCCTGGTAATGCTCTTTGCTCACACATCTACCCGCTTTGGTAATAGTATAGCTGCTGCGGCTTCATTTATGCAGTTATTTGCAGCCTAGGGTATCAGTGCTCCTCTGTTAGTGATCGACAGAACAAAGACACAAACAGGGCATAGGAGACTTGAAAACCTATCAAATAATGATATGCTTGACATTTATAGAACACTCTTCCCTACAGTAGTGCAATACACATTCTTTGCAAGTGTGCTCAAAGCATGTTCCGGGATAGATTATATCCTGTGCTAACAAAGTAAGCCCATGTGTGTGTGTGTGTGTGTGTGTGTGTGTGTGTGTGAGAGAGAGAGAGAGAGAGAGAGAGAGAGAGAGAGAGAAAGAGAGTGAGAGAGAGAGTGTATGTATTACTGGGGCTTGAACCTAGGCAGGGCCTCAGACATATGAGATAAATACTCTATCACAGAGTTAACCTGAGCCCATAAAATAAGTCTTAATAAATGTAGAAGGATTCAAATTATGTGAAGTAAATTCTCTAACTACAGAGAATTTAATCAGAAATCCAGAAGTTAACCCACTCCTAGGCGATCAGTTGATTACTGACAATATCAAGGCAATTTAATGGAGAAAGTACATTTTTAGTGAATGAGTCCCCTGGAGATTTTAGTTATCCAAGTATTAAAAAAAAAAGTAAAATGAAAGAAAAGAACTTTGACAAGCACGCTTCACATCATATATAAAAATTAACTTAAAACATAAAAGCTAAAGTTATAAGGCTTCTAGTAATCTGTGTCTAGCAAAGAATTCCTAAACATGACATACACGAAAGCAGGTATTTTGGGGGAAAATCAGGACGGAGGGGAGCACGTGCATCTCTCATCCCTCGGTGGGCTGGGGTGTCCTGGCCCAGTGACCCACAGCGATCCCAGGCTACTCCCAATCTAGACTCCCAGGCCACTTGCTCCTTTTCCTCTGGAAACCTGGCACTGCTCTCTCCTTGGTTCCCTGTGAACATCTTCAGTGCTGCACTTTATTTTCTTTTTATTATATGGTATTTGAAACACAAGAAGTTTAAAGGACACCACAAACCACCACCTGGCTTAGCATCCCAGTCTTTAAACCATCTCTGAGGCAGCTGTGGGCAGAGCTCATGGCGACATAACCTGCAGTTGCTTAATCGGCTCAGCTCAGGCTTAGCAGTCAGCAGGGACTCAGTTGGTGTCTGGAGACAGCCACGGAGGGGCTATGAGAGAGTCACGCCTCTGTACCCCTCTAGCACGACAGCTGTTCCTCTTGGATGACCTCCCGACTCAGAGGGCAGGCAAGTGAGGGCCCCTTCGGGACCCCAGGGGCCAGCACTCCCTGAATCCTGCACCCTAGTGCCTGGCTTGCTTTGAGGGGCTGAGGGGAAACTCCAGGTGGAGAATGAAGATCTCAGCTACTGCTCTGAGCGCCACATCTCACCTGCCCCCTCCTCCCTGTGGCCTGACGTGAACTAACCTCCCTGCCTCTTCCTCCCAGCCTCTCCTCCAGCCGCATACCCCAACATAGCGCTTCCTGAACTGACGGGTCGGGGTGCTGTCTTCCCATACACTGTCCTGCCGAAGGTCACTTTACTGTCTTCCTGGAGTGTCAGCCACCTGGCCTTTCCTAGAAACTGTCCTGCTTCTTCCCTGGCATTGCATGCTGCCATTCATGTCAAAACCGAGCCATTCACCTTCCGCAGCAAGGACCCCAAGTTTAGAGAACTTCCTGTCAGTTGAGATGGCCTGACCTTGTCCTTGGGTGGCGATGATGAGGTGGGGGAATTGGGAAAGCTGTAAGAGGAAGCAGTGTGTGAAAAGCCAAGCCTCTGTGGCTAGCAGTCTCTGTTTTCCAGCCACTCCCGGGCAGTGGGACTGCCCCACTCTGCAGAAGTCAAAACAAAACTTAGGAGCCAAGTGCAGGCCTTTCTGTCCTGTACTTCCCAAGGCCCAGAGCTTCACTTGTAACCAAAGTTCTCTGCAGATACCAGTGCCCAGCCTGCACCCTGGGTCACTGCACTGCCCAGACAGAGGGAGGACAGATGCCTTCCCTTATCGAAGCCAAGGACGTGAGCTGGGATAGCAGAATCTGCAGCAGGCAGGGTCTCCTTGCGGTAATTCCATCCCTTCCCCAGCCTCTGTAGAGATGCTGCTCCTTCACACTGTTCAGTGACCAGCACCTCCAGGAGTGGGACAGCTGGGAATGCACATTTCTAAGGCCTGCTTGGATGTCACTCTTTGACACAAGACCTCTGTCTTGTCTTACTCCTGTGTAGAAGGAAACAAGAAAGGCAAGGAGCTGAAGGAAGACCAGAGAAAGAAATGGGCATCAACTCCCCCTGAGACAGCTGCTTCCAAGGCCGAGCACTTTCTCTGTTTGGACCCTTCTCCTCAAAGGGTAGTAGTGGATCAGACAGCGAGCGCCTCCTGGGAACTCAGCAGATATGCAGACTTTCAGGTCCCACCCCAGACCCAGGGCAACAGACCCTGCGGTTTTACGAGATCTCCAGGCCATGCATTTGTGCATTAAAGTGTGATGTGCCTCAGGCTTTCTTGTCCTCCAGTCCTCACTGAGCTTGGGGAAGGGGCCTTGGACCAGAGGCAGCCCTGTGAGGGAGCCAGGGGTGCTGTCTCCAGACAGCATGGGGCTCAGCCTGGTCCAGAGAGGGTGGGAATGTTACCCCATGCCATCGGCTCTGACATCCCCCACTCTGCCCCCAGGAGCCCTCCCTGCACACTCAGCATGACCATTCCTGTTGCACCACCCCACATAGCTCCACCTGAGAACTGTCTCTGAGCTGAGAGAGGGGACTTCATTTTGCTGGGTGGCAATGTTTTATCTTCAAGTGTGCGTGGTTCACTTGGATGGCTGTTTTTGTTTTCTAACAAGGGGTTGTTTTTGTGCCTTTGAATGACACCCTTGTGGCCCCCATTACCCCAGCCCCCTTTGATTCAAGCCCTCTGTTTGTGAGCATCAGGGCCCTGCCACCCGGACCTGGTGAGGCATATTTAAAAGCTGTTTAAATTGACAGACCGGGCAAACAGGATTAGCTCCGTGGGCCCAGAAGGGGAGGTGGGGTGCAGGGCGGTGCAGAATGGCTTACATGGATGAGCAGGAGGACAGCCGGCTGGGCTGGGAGGGGCCCATCGCCAGAGCTGGCCAAGAATGCTCGATCTGGGAGGTAGGCAGAGAGTCTGCAATCTGCTGGTGATTGGATTAGACATGGTGTGAAATTCGGAGCAGGGCTACATGGCCAGGGCCGGGCTGCGGAGCCCCGCTGAGGAGACCGTGTCGGGATGCCTGTCCCGGCCCTGCAGGCCTTGGAGACAGCGCCAGTGTCACAGCCCTGGAGGCCCCACCCCACTGAGCCCTGGGAGTTTTCTCAGGGAAGCAGCGGCCGCCCAGCCCTATTCCGGGGCTCCCAGGCCCTTGGCCTCTCAGCAGTGTCTGGGCTGGGGAGCAGAGTGAAGCCCCTGTTTCAAGCCTCTGGGCTCCTGACAGCCCCTCTTGACATCTCTCTTGGCCTTTTCCTTTCTCTGTCTCAGTCCCTCTCCCCATGCACACTCTGGCCGTCCAGCAGAACTCTGCTCCATCTGGATCTGCTAGAGACCAAATCCACTGTGCTCCCACTTTTTCGGGGATTTGGGGTTCTGATTAACATCCCGGGGGCTTTGGAACTCCTTGCAGAGCCCTGACCAGGCCCGGGATGGGAGCAGCGGTTTGGGATTTGTCTTGCTGAGGAGTTCACGACGGCAAAGCCTTGTTGGCAGAGGCGCAAGCATGAGGTTGGAGTCTAACAGGGAGAGGCAAGGACGGGAGAAAGACGAAGGGACAGAAAAGGATGGTGAGAGCTCCCAGGGCCCACCCGATAAAGAACAGGGCTCTCCTAGGAGCACTAGCCTCCAGCGGCTGCTGCTCCAAGAGGGAAGCTCATCCTGAGGACACCTGGGTCTCCGTCCACCTGACTCTGGGTCTTTTCCATCAAAGGCAAATTATAAACACAAATACTTAAGCCATCCTGACCACCTGTGGGAATCTGTGGCTCTCGTTCCACCTCTGTGGCTACCACGCAAGCACCATGTTGGATGAGTTTTCCTTCTTTACTGTCTGTTTTCTGGTTATGAAACAGGAGGGTGAGTGATCACCTCCACTTTCTTTGCTTGGAGAAGCCATCAGGCTCCTGATAAAGGCAAGAACTCCAAAGTCCATCCTATTACAGAACTGCAGCAGTTCAGAGCTCAGAATAATCAGAGAAACAAGCTCCACTCCTTTATAGAAGGAGGACTTGCGAAGTCCTGGTCCCAGTGACCCTCTAGTGTCAGTCACTGCAGAAGGCCAGTAAACAGTGCGAGAGCACAAGACTCATGCTGCCTGGACAGGGCTCTTTCCTCTTCTGGCTCCACAGACACCTGACAAACACAGGGGCCAGAAAAATGCCTTCTAGGTCCCCCTCTCCCTCTCTTTCCTTGAATGCAAACCTCGGGGAAGGACAGCACAGCCTGGCCTTGCCCAGCAGCAGAGGTAGCTGCCCACTGTGCCTCTCTGCATGGGCTTCCGGCACTGGTCTGCTGCTTTCTGCCTGGATCACCATTTCATTCCACATGTCCTTTGGATCCATTTTCATTGTCTACCTGGTTTCTGTGCCCGCCAAGTCTGGGTTCCCTGGGAAAGGTGTTTGGACTGACTGGACTGTGGATGGAGATAGGTGACATTAAGCTGCCACTTCTGAGCCTCACATAGCAGCAGGTGACCAGTGTGTCCCCGAAGGCCCATGGACCCACCCAGCATTCCCTCCTCTCCTGCCACAACCTGCAGGAAATATGCTCAGGGCTTTTCATGGTCACTGGGGAGAGTGGTTTCCAGTGGAGAGCAAAAGCTCCGAAAACACTTCCAGCACCCATGCACAAAGAACACCTCTACAACTGAGCTAAATGCCCTCCCCTCTTTGGAAGCCAGTGGGAGCACAGGAAGCCTAGCCAGGCTAAGCTCTCCCGGTCACCAGGAAGCCCAAGGCGGCCACCTGGGGAAGCCCTGTGGAAAGTTGAGCCCCAGGCAGCAGGCACAAGCTCGAAGCCCCCGAATGTCACAGCTCAACCAAGTTAGCGGTGGAATATAGGCAAACACGTGACCCTAGACAACTTCTCAGGTCAGAAAGGCCATCTGGCTGAGCTCTGGCTCAGTTCCTAGCCCCCCAGAATTGCAAACAGTCATGTTATTGATGCTTTAAACTACCAAGTTTGGGGCAGACTGTGACCAAGCTGCGGGTCTGTCACGGCCCTGTCTTCTGTGCTGACACACGCAGCCCCAGCCAGTGGGCACTGCACTTCTTGGATCCTCTTGCTTAGCGCTTGCCCAGGGGCAGGCTGGGGTCGCCCTGCAACAAAATAAAATGCAGAGGGACAGGAGTACCACAGTCAGCCATCACAGCTTCTTCAAAGAGCCAACATCTCACCTGGCTATGTGCCACACAAGCCTCACGCCACCGTGGACCTGGAATGGAGGGAAACCACATGCAGAGGGCGAGGCGGCCAGGAAGAAATGGCACAGCCTCGGGAGGCTGCGGTGGGTCTATCACACTGCTCGGTCTCGCAGCCAATCTCAGGGATCCCTTTATGCTCTGGAATGGAATGTGAGCCCCTCCTCATTTCTGTCAGCCGCTCACTTTGGGGCTCCTGTGCTCACTGAAGGGAGGTGCAGCTCCAGTCCCCTGAAGGTGGCTCCTAGCAGCACATCAGGGTCCCCGTGGTTCCTGTCTCTGTCCACCACCCTGGAAGTCCTGCCGCTCCCCTCAGAGAAATTGTATCCTGACCAGGTCAGCTGCAAGCTGAGCAGAGCCCCTGGCCCAGAGAGTCCGGTCCTCATTCTGCTGTCACAGGGTGCCTGCAGAGGGCTCCAGTGTGTGAGAGACCCCAGGAGCCAGCACCCCAGGGTGGCTGTGGCGTGTGTCCAGCAGCAAACCCTCAGTGGTTCAGGGCCGCTCTGCTTTTCTGGTGCTAGGGCTGCAACCCAGGGCCTCAAGCATGCTGAGCATGCTCTACCAGTGAGCCTCACCTAGGCCAGGATGCTGTCTTAAAGAGGGCTGGGCCTGAAGCAGAGCTAAGGCTGGGAAGAAGGAGGGGTAAAAATATCTCCCTCATACCCCTCGAGAAGACTTGCTCTAAACAAACCTAGTCTCCATCAAAATCAATAAGCCAAACAATGGAATACTTAGTAGCTGTAAAAATATGAAGCTTAAAAGATAAACTGATCTGGAAAGTCCTCCATTGTGTTCTACTGTAGGGAAGCATAGTCAAATGGTATGTGCAGCGTGCTTCCTTTTGTCTGAAGAGAAGGCCAACAATAATGTAGACTACCTGGTCTTGTATCTGCACACACACTGCAGGACAGTGCAGGAAGTGATAACAATGGTTACGCTCTTCCTAGGAAAGAGGTACACAGTGAAGAGGGTAGGGATGAACTGGTGGGTCGAAATTCACTTGAGGCTTTCTTATTGTCTGGATGTTTGAACCATGTGAATTGTATTATCTAGTCCAAAAAAATGTTGCGGGGAGAGGGGAGGTACACATACTTTGCCTAATTTGATTACAGAATAGCTAAAGAAGAAACACCAGGATCAGAAGCTTTGGATGGAATCATGCTTACTTAAATTGCCTGGAATACCTCCAGGATGAACAAAGCTTGAAAATAACATGCAGGGCCTTGGGTGAAGGGGAGGTTTCAGAGCGGCTGCCAAGTCCCCAGCAGCCAGGAAGTGAGCCGGAGGCAAGAGGTGGGAGAAGCAGCTTCCAGACCTGGAGGACTGCGGGATCCCACACGAGCATGGGAATGGCTTTCCTTCCGACTCTGGGCTCGCCTGACCTAACAGACCAGGGACAGGACCCATGCCCAGGTGTTGTTCCTGAGAGGAGGGACACCCTGGTCGGGGGGTATGGAGGTCAGAAGATGGGCCTGTGGGTCAGGCTGGTACTTGGTACTGAGCGTGGATACTGCGGGGACCCCGGTGAACTCACTGAGCTTCCTTCCGCCCTTCAGATGTGCAGCAGTGCCTTCCTCTTCACCTGAGCACAGCACACTCAGCCTGCCCAGTTCAGTCATGCACAGATGAACACGCGGCCTTCTGAATTAGGAGATACAGCTTGCTGCCTGCAGTAAGTGACCCAGGGACTCTGAAGCAAATGGACAGAGGGTGGAACTGTTGCCAGTAGAGGGCAGTGATGCCCTTGCCAGTTAATTAAAGTATGCATGATTTTTAAAAGGTCACCTTGTTATCAAGTCATGAGAGAGCATGCACTCCTGCTCCTTCCCTTCTAGGCTGCCTGCTGCTGTTCCCACCAGAACAGGGCGACCTGCTGTGGGTCCCTCCCTCGTCTCTGTGAGGGACAGCCGGGGTCAGAGTACTTAGCTGCAAAGTGGCAAATCCACTGTGTGTGGAAAGAGCTCGGATTCTAGAGCTGGTACTTTCCTAATGGCACTCGGAGACAGTAGGGATTGACTCTGGGAAGAAGATAGCACCTCCTTCCCTCTCCTTCAGGCCTCCGGCCTCTCTTATCTCCTGGCAGGCACCATATCTCATCAAGGGAAGCTGGGCAGCCGCGCCAAGACCTGGGGGCATCCAGAGACCAGCGCCGGCCCAGACAGCAGCACCCAGGGGTGCAGGCCCAGAGAAGCAGCTGTCGAGTGCTGTGCTGTCAGTGAGGGCGAACGGCCAGGCCAGGGTGCACCTGCCACCCTCACTGGCACTGTCTCCACACCTGACCATGCTGTCTCTCCTGCATCACCTTCCTCAAACACTCAGCAGACGGTGTCACGTGTCCCTGGTGAAGTTGTCACCCTGGGGTTTTCCTGGATTTCACTGATTTCATAGAATAAATGAGACAGTTTGGTTTGCTAATTGGCCGCTTCCTGACACTGAGCACCTCCACAGACTAGGAATCAACAAACTGATGGGCAACAGTGCCAGCAGCAGGACCCACAAGACAAACCCAACTCCAGGAAGTCAGGGGCACCCATGGTTGGACCAGTGCCCAGCCCACTGTGGTTCTGAAGCCCAATGAGAGCATGAAGGGGGTGTCAGAGAGATAAAGGACACTCGGGCCGCAGTGGAATAATAACGAACATGGGCACCTCACAGGACCCAGCGAGGTTGCAATGAAGGCCAGCTCGGCCACCACCCTCCTGCAGCTTGCTGACTCACAGCCAGGGCTCCTGGCCCAGGCTTTCTCCTTGTGGTTCAGTCTGAGGACCGGAAAGGGCCTGGCTGGCAGGACCCTAGGCTGCCAGGTGCTTTCTAGCTGAACGCACACCCATCTCAGAGCAGAAGGAAGAATTTGCCTTCCACAGGTGCAAGCGTGGGGCTGCTTGGTGGTTAGGGCTCATTTTACTCCAACACTGCAAGTAATGACAAGCAGGCTGAGCATGGAAGAAACTTAGGGATGGAGACTACAGAACGAGATGCCCGCCTACCCCAAAGACGGAAAGGACTCCCTCTCTGGCCTGGAGTGAACTGTCTTCACCCACAGCAGACTCAGAGCCCACAGTTCACCCACAGGATCGCTGCTGGACTGCTGTAAGTGCAGCGTCTGGGAGACCAGGAAGAGCGGAAAGGAAGGGAAGGGAAGGGGTTTGCTGGCTGGGGCAATTCCCTGCCCTAACGATGTTTTGGAAGCATGAAGTCAAAGTTGGGATATATTACTCCTGTCAGATAAGAAATTCTGAAAATGTTATATAGTTATGCCTCACTGGGCTCCATTTTCTGGGTCAGAGTTTTCACACCCATATTATCTTCCCCCTGTCCCCACCAACCAGGATACGTCAAAGCAAGAATTATTATTGCTCTTTTACAAGTGGGAAAACGGAGGCCAAGGAATGGAAGCAACTGGGCCAAAGGTCTTGCCATTAGTTCCTCTGTGGGCGGAAACACAGTGGGACTGCTGGCTCTGGCTCGCCTCCCAAAGGACCCTCTCTCCCTCTAGGATGAGGAGTGCTGAGAACAAAGAGGCTGCCTCCCGGTCTCACAGCCCTCTCTGTGGCAGCTCCAGCCCCAGGGAAGGGCAGTGCATGGCACAGATGGGGAGAGTGGTCAACACGAGGCCCCATGACTTCAATGAGGCTTGGCTCTCCACTGGAGCATGGAGTGGGGTGCATGAGGGGCATAGGGAATGCCAGGGAGTGTCCGATTGGGGTCCCTGGTCCTAGGTCTCATGGAGAGTGCTCTCATGTAGCCTGGGGCAGGCTGCTTTTCCCAGGGCTGCAGGTTCATTCTGTGTAGAACAAGAGGCTCAGTTAGGAGTGGGGGATCCCTCCAGTGCTAGGATGAACACCCATCTGCATGTGTTGTGCACGAGCACAGAAAGCTGTAACCAGCTCACCAACGTGCACACCAGTCCGCTCACTGAGCGGCTACGGCACACCCACTGTTTGAGCCAGTACATCCCTGTCGTGCGCCCAAGAAGGGTGCTGGACAGTAGGGCGCGCTGTCAGCAGTCTGGGCTCACAGGAGATGCACTGTCTGCAAGCTCTTGCCAGCTGTTAGCGGCCAGCAGAATGCCCTGCAATGTGTCTGCTAGAGCCAGCTGCTAACCTGTAATCAGATGCAGACTCCAGGGCTACTCACCTGCTAGATTTCCCAGGAGTGCGGCTTTGCCCTTAACACACAGCCCAAGGGCTGCTGTGTCACCTGCACTCCCCCACAATCATGTGGCAGATGACCATGGACAAGGGGTGCTTTGAGGATGAATCCGTGAGGCCTGGCAGGGTAAACGTGTCCCCACCCACCTCTGCCTGGTGCCCCAGTGCAATGAGCCACTTCCTTCTGCTTTCCACTTGTAGAGAGATGCCTAACCCCACCGTGAGGCCGGGCTTGACAGCAGGAGCTGGGAAGCCAGGCCTCAGGGAAGCCAGTGTCCCTACCCACAGGCAGTCAGAGGCAGGGGCACTGCCAGCCCTGGTGTCCTGAGCTCCATAGATGTTTGTGTTTCCTGCAGTGTCTAGTGGTAGAAGTATTTCTGTGGAAACCAGAGACCTGGCTTCTCTGGAGCTCACCTGTTGCATTGGAACGTATGTATTTGTTCCTGGGGCCCCATCTCAGCACTGCACATCACAGTCTCCACAGCAACTGGCTGCGCTGTGACAAACAGCAGATTGTGCTGCGGGGTAGATAGCTCATGGCCTGGGAAGGTAGCACGGCCCAAACAAACTTCCTGTTTCTGGGCCAAGGTCTAAAAGAACAGTAAAATGCTCCCCACCCTCCGTACATATTCTCCTCCAAGCGACAAAGGCCTTTCAATTTGTGGTTTTGGTTTGTCCTCTCATTATGCTTGCAAAGGGAACCCAGAATGTGTCTGCTTTCCTTACTGATCACCTCTCCACACTACCCCTCTGCCTCCAAGGTATTCCTAAAGTAAAGACAGTGGAAAAGCCCAAGCTGCCTTTGGCACGGCGTGGCTAGGTGTGCAGCCTAAATATTTAAGGGTGTGTTCTGGTGCTGGTGATAACGAGAGCATGACTCCACCAGCCCACGCATCTGCTCACCGGAAGGCCCAGAGAGCAGGGTCCCTCCCGGGGTTTGGCTCCAGTACCCCAAACACCCTACCCCGTTCCCTACACTCCCCAGGCTGCCTACCCCGCGGACATGTGCATCTGCCTTCAGTGCTCCCAGTCCCCAAGCCCAGAGCCACCCCTGCCCTGCCTGGACCTGCTTCGGGGCCCTGGAACAGCTGCAGTGCTCAGAGGAAGTGGATACGAAGAGTTCTTACCTCAAGGGCTGGGGAGCTGAGCTGCACTGGCCGCCCTGCGACTCAAGCCTGTGCGACACATCTCTTGTCTTCATCCTATCCATCTGGTGCGTCACCACGCGGACACGCTAGCATCCACACTCCTGGGAAGAGCGGTGGTCACCAGCTGCAGGGGGAATGGGAACCTGCACACATCCTGCCCAGACCTACCCTTTCTCCAGGCAGGCCCGCTCTGTCCTGTGCCCGGCCAGGCACAGCTCTGCGCTTCCCGACCAACCCTGAGAAGCTGCTTGAGCTCCGAGTTTCTGTCTAACCATCCTCGCATCCTCTCTGCCTTGGACATGACAGCTGCGTAAGAAGCACAAAGAGCGCAGGTCTGCAGAAGAGTGGGCCACGCGGTGTAATTTATCTTCTGCGCAGTTTCCACCCAGCCTCCCTTTCCTTCTGCCTCATCTGTCTCATCCCCACCTGTGGCACGGGAAGGAAGGCGGTACCCCGTAGCCAGCTGAGGACTTTTGGGCTCTGAGCCTCTCTCCCTCTCTGCCCTGTCAGAAGAGGATGTGAAGCCTAGTGCCATCTGTGGGCAGCAGCCTTCCCAGGGATAGCCTTCTGCTTTCAGTAAACAGCTACAGTGCTCCCTTTTTTGAGCTCTTTGCCTGGGGCCCTAGAACCCGTCCTAGCTGGAGGTACATCTCAGGAGTGGACTGCCCGGCACACACAAGCCTCTGGGTTCGGTACCCAGCACCAACAAGAAAAGAAGCTATCTTTTGGATACAAGCAAGAGAAGGCCTCTTCCAAGATGATCTGATCACCCAAATCAAAGCTCAGCCTAGCTGGGTACCTGTAATCCCGGCTACTCAGGAGGCTGAAGCAGGAGGACCACAAGTTGGAGGCCAGCAGGGGCATATCAGTGAGATTCTATCTCAAAATAAAAAACTCTAAAAGGGCCAGGGGCATAACCCGATAGTAGAACCCTTGACCAGCATTTGCCAGGTTATGGGTCTGATCTCTGGTACCACACAAACCACAAACAAACAAACAACTTTATCCCGATCTGCGTATTTCCAGAACTGGATGTTCCTTCTCAATGCACCAGAGTTATAACAATTACTGTCAGCTTTGGCTACAAGTGACAAAAGCCCAAATTGGCATAAATAGGAGGGAAACTTCTTGATCTCACAGAAAAAGACTGAAGGAGAAAGTACTGGAGCACCAGGCAGTTCCTAGCTCATCAGAGACCAGTGTCTTTCCATCCGCAGGGCTAGTCTCAGAATTTGCCTCCTCCCTCATGGTCCAAGACAGCTGCCTGAGCTCCAGCCTTCATGCCAGCAGCTTACCAGCAGGAACAAAGAAGTAAAAAAAGGCTCTTACTTCTTCCCTTTAAAGATACTTCCTAGAACTTATCCACAAAATGTCCATTAAATCCTGCTGTCCACAAGGGAGGCTAATATGTGTATTAGTTTAGTTTATAAATTCTAAAATTTAGGATTCTGTTCCATACCCATCAGAGTGCCCTGTTTTCTGCCGAGTAATTGCCTCTCTGGGTGAGGCCCAGCTAGGTGACTTTCCAAGGACACAGAGCAGATAAGGAAGGCTCTGTTCACCGGTATCAGAGCAGCATGGAGTCCTGTCCCAGGAAGTGTTAGTGAAGAGCCACCCACCCACCCGGGGCAATGGGTCCAGCGAACAGGGATGGTGGAGGCTCCGCCCTCCTCAGCTCCCACACCTGGCATCCCGGCCCTGCCTAGGCGTGGCTGCCTCGGATCGCCCAGCCCTGCCCACTGCTGCAGGCAGCAGTACAGGTATTCTAGCTGGCAGGCGCCTGTGAATGTCCCCACACCTGGAGCCCCTGGCGTTTACCTCACAGCGAGTCCTGGGAGGCTGGCATGCACCAGGAAGGGAGGCCCTGGGGCACCACGGGCCGAGCAGGCCCAGAAAGAGGCAGAGGCCCGGGAGCAAGGGTCCAGTGCGCAGGGCAGGTGGTAGCTGACCAGAGAGAGCCCATGGAGTGAGATGAGGACCTCTGTCCTGAGACAAGTTCCAGGGGCTGCTGGGAACTGAGCCCAGCACCTCTGCACTGAGCTGCAGCTTCAGCACTTTTTAACTTTTTAACTTTTTTTGAGGAAGGGTCTCACTGAGTTGCCCACGCTGGGCTGGAATTTCAGCCTCTCAGAGTGCTGGATGACAAGGGTGTGCCATCATACCTGCCAAATAAATGTTTCTTATCTCCTTTTACAGAAGAGGCTGTTGAGTACTAGGAGGAGTGGCATTTCCTGTTCTGTCTACAAGGCCTTGTGCAGGCCGCGTGGTCTAACAGGTGCTGGGGCCACTATAGTGCAGCCCTGTGCTGGTTCAGAGTGCCCTGGAGGACGTGAACATCTCCACCAAGCAGGTCTCCTCCACCTCTCCCCCCACTCCTCCTTCCTTGCTTTTTGGTGCTGGGATGAAACCCAGAACTCATGGATATCAGGCAAGTACTCTACTCTGAGCTACACCCCAGCCCCTTCTTGATTTTCCTCTTCGCCTTCTTAATAAAAGTGTTGTCCTTTAAAAATTAATCTTCACCTCTAACCCTTGATTCTTTTCTCATCCCCACCCCAAGCTCTCCCCCAACCCCCATCTCAGCATCGTTGAATTTGGGATGCAGTCTCCAGGCTCCATCAGCACAGCCACCGTGGAAGCACATTAAGGGTCCTCTTTCTCTGCAAAGCAACAGCCCAGAGAGAGGAATGGGTTTCAGGAACACTCTTTGTACAGATATAGACAGCCTTTCCCTTTCCCCACTGTTCTCAAGAGTCCTCCAAGAGCAGGTTCATGCCCACCCTTCCCCACTGCAGTCTAAGTGGGCTCTCCCTTCCATTCACCCAGACCCTGGTAGGGAAAGGCCAGCTTGCGGCCAGGAGAAGTAGGCAGTAGCCCAGAAGGGAGGAGACCCATGCAAGAAGCACACAGACTGAGCTCCTGCAGATGAGGGCCAGGGACCAGCACCTGGGGACATCCCCAGCCTGCTGGAAAATGCCAGCAGGAACTTCTTTCCAGACAGGCAAAGCAGAGAAGCAAAATTGCTTGGGAACCCTGGCTCCTTCTCTAGCTGAGACCTTGTCAAGATGCTGAGAAACTGTCTGCTCTGAAGTGAGATACTCTGAGAAATGAGCCCCCAAACTCACTCTGTCAGTGTGGAGAGAATGCGCTCAGAGGATTCAACAAGGCAAAGTTTAAAGTGTACTTCTGCAGAAGGGCACGAGTACACTCGAGAGGAGGCAGCAGGTGCACCCAGCAGCAGGAAAGAGATGTGTTCAAGCTCTCACAACACACTTGGGAAGCAGCTCTCCTTTAAGTTCACTGGCTACATCCAAAGCTCACATCCATCAGGGCTGACTGCTTTCAGCTGTGTGAGGGGAGGGTCCAAAGGGCTGCTGAGGGTAGGGAGAGCAGGAACAGAGAGGGTATGGGGCGGAAGGTCCTCCAGTGCTGAAAAGCTATCCTGATCTATAGCTGTTTTCAGTAACCTCAGTGTGTCCAGCAGGGTACCTCGGCTGGACTGGGGTCTGAGATGAAGCCACTCCTGTTTGTACCATTTGACAGGAGAGATGGCTGCAGTTTCTCACAGCATGACTGGGTCTGTCTTTCGATTTCAGGAAAAGGAGGTGTAACAGAAAGACAGTTAGTGGTGGCTGTTAGGACACATGGCTTCTGTTCTTTTACAGTTAAAGGAGAATTTGTCTCTAGGTACTGTGCACATTTCTATAACCCCACCTGCTCAGGAGGCTGGGGCAGGACGATCAAAAGTTCCAAGCTGTACTAGGCAACTTAGCTGTACCCCATTTCAAAATAAAAAAAAAATAAAATAAAACAGGCTAAGGAATAGTTGTGAGGTAGAGCACTTGCCTAACACATGAGACCCTGGGTGCCATCCCCAGTGCTGTAAAAGATGAAAAGAACATTCAGGGTCATGTGTTGTCTCCATATAACAAAGGAATGGCGATTATATCTTATTCCTTCTTGAGATTTCTGTGTTTAAAGCAGTCATGTTTTGTAAGGAAGCAGCTAGGAATTAAAGATGCAATGTGCAGTGGAAAGACCCTGGGCTTCAAATTCCAGCTCTTCTCCTTTCTAACCAGGGTTCTGGGGGATGGTGCTTTGGTTTTGTTTGTTTTCTTTCTAACTTTGCCAAGGCTTAGCTCTGTCCCTGTCTACTTTAAAGTAGTCAGACTGATCTTATAAAGTGATTCTAAAGATTGAATGAAACAATGCAGCAGGAACTGGTTTGTGCCTGATGTGGTGGTGCACGCCTGTAACCCCAACAACATTCAGGAGGCTAAGACAGGAGGATCCAGAGCTTGAGGCCAGCCTAGGCAACTGGTCATCTAGCAAGACCTGTTTCAAAATTTAAAATTTTTTAAAGTGTTGGGGATGTAGCCCTAGGTTCCATCCCTAGTACAAGGGAGAGACCGGATTGGTTTGATGGATGATTGGCCCATGGTGAGTATTTGGGACAATGCCGGTTTCATAACCAGTTTCACTTTCTTTGGCAGAGGCATTGTCTCCATCCAATTAGTTTAATCCATTGCACTTCATGCATTTTTTAAAAATATGGAATTCTTTCTACACTTCCGAGTACGTGTACTGTCAAAACCCCTAATCTTAGTGACAGGCTGGGAGGTTTTAAAAAAAATGTTCATAACAAAGGCTTATTGAGAAAGTGCTGCAAAATGAAATGAACAGCTGAGGCAATTTTCCAGATAATTCCCACCCCAAATCCAGTCATGCTGGGCTGATGGATCTGGACAGTTGTCTCGGCCTCTGCCCCATCTTGCCCTAAGCAACCCGGTTGTTGCACCATCCTGCTTTCCATTTCCTCAGTGTTGACTCATTATCTTTGACTGCATGGGAGCTCAGAGACCCCTCTTTGAAGGAAAGAGAGTGGCCACATCTCTTACTCACAGGCTGGTCCAATGATGACCTGGGTTGGTTGCATCAGACACTGAGTCACAGGCCTGGGGTGCAGTCTGGGAATTCGTATTTGTCAAAAGCTTCCCAGGTGTTTGTAGCCAGAACTGACCACTGTCATTGCTTTAACTTGATCCCTGTCATACTGTTTTCCCAAAATGAAACAGACAGATACTTGGAAGGAGCAGCTGCAAAATGGCTAGGACCTTGCTGCAAATCTCCCCCAGGCCTGAGAGATGGCGCTCAATAGAAGGGTTCTCCAGTCGAATATGCTAGTCATGTTAGTCACACTTTTAGCTTGTTGCAAATTCACAGTTCATATTAGCAGTGATAAATACTGTAGAGTACAATTGTAATCCAGCACTCTGGGAGGCTAATGCAGGAGGATCATAAGTTTGAGCCCATTCTGGGCAAGTTAGTGACTTAGCAAGACCCTGTCTCAAATATTCAAAATAAAAAAGGGTGGGGATGTAGCTCAGTGCAATCCTCAGTACAAAAACAAAACAAAACTATAAGAATTCTTAATAAAATCTGGCTAGCCCAATATTTCCCAAAGTATTTGATCTAGAAATCTCTAGTCTTCCCCTAACACCTGCTACTGTTCCACTGGGCACACTGTGGAAAGTGTGGCATTTGTGTAAACCACATCAGCAGTTTGTCTCTGGGAGACCCAGAAAAGTAGGGGAAGCTTAAAGGAGTTGAAGTTTGGAAAGGTTTAAAAAATTACAAAGCTTGTGCTTTGTGTATTTCACAGGTATCCTTGGGAGCACCTCAACGTTAAGTGGAGGTTGCAAAGTCCTCAGTATATTTATAGAGTATCGTCCTCACAGGTACTAGAACACAGCTCTAGTGTTTCCATTCTGACAGCATCTGGACATTTGAGAAACATAAGCAACTCTATTTTGAGAACTTGGAAAGTCTCAAACATAACCCCATTCAGTGGTTCCTGAGACAGATTCCACATCAGAAATACTGAGGGTCCTTACTGAGATCATAGACCCCTCGAAATTCTGCTTCCGTGGGACTTGGGCAGGTCAATAACCAAGGTGATTCTGAGGACAGTGGACCTTCCTTGGTCTAATCTCTTTCCTAACCGAGAAAACAAAGACCCAGAAAGATAGGTTGAAGTGCCGAAGTCACAGAGCCAAGACCTGAGCATGGATTGTTCTTATTCCCAGGGACTGCTGCAGCCCTCAAATTATTGATGCCTCATAAGAGAAGAGAAGCCACAGTGGGCTGTGAAGATCCACAGAATGCTTCATGGGTGCAGCTGGAGGCAAGAGGCGAAGGCCCCTGGAGAGCCAGTTAATCCTTACAAGATTCGGGAGACAGATGTGTGCCCCATTCTGACATCAGGATGGGTCAAAATCACTTCCCAAATGAACAGAGTAAGGTGTTCCCATTTGACATTTGTACCCCAACGCTCCCTAGTGTGGCGTCCCAGCTGACATGTTCAAGTGACTGAGTTTAATTCTGCCTCCACGCTTGCATCTTCCAGTAGCTCTTCCTAGAGCCATCGAGCCTGTACCCTGATGCTCCCTCTTCTGCAGCTCCAAACCCAGTTGCTGTTTAAAGTGCTCTTTTGCTGATGCACTGGCTGGACATGTTTTTCAGGCCGGCACTCTTTCTTCTCCAAGGTACAATATATGCCTTCTTTTCACTCCATACCGAGTTAATGAACACTGTCAGCAAACTGTAGAAGAAAACACCTGGGCCAAGAGTTAAGAATCCCAGCTCAGGTTCCATAGTTGACTAGCTGCACCTGAACAAGTCACTTTGTAATTAATTCTGTGCTCCAGTTTCTTCATCAGTGATTGAATACACGGGACAAAACAGTTTTTCCAGATGCATTCTAAAGGACAGTTCCTCGAGAAGTGAATCAGTTATAAGAAAGAAATCATGGGTTAAAGTGTTTCAGAAACGCTGGGTTAACCATGTGGGTAAAGGCTGGAGAGCCGCGCTTACCAGGCAGGCAGGAGAGCCTGTGCTCCACTCAGCGCACGAATATCTCGGTGCAGGGCTATCTCCTTTGGTTAAGTTCTGCAAAACTGACTGCTCAGAGGCAGAGCAGGCAGCCGGGTTCCTCAGGTGAGCCCAAGTAAGTAGTGGACTCCGGAGGCTTGGACTGAGAAGTCTTCTGTTCATGAGATGTGCGGCTGTAGTCAGCTACCTGTCCAAGCCTCAGTTTCCTCAAACTCACCTGATGAGAGCGCAGGTATGCACAAAAGCCAAACGCATGCCTTGAGCGAAATAAATGCTTAAATTTTTTTTGTAATGTGCCTATGTGGCTGAGTGCCACTGGATTCCCATTTGAGGTCGGTCATTCTGGGCATAGTGGGGAGGCTGGGGATGGAGCTCAACGTCTGGCATGTGCTAGGCCAGCTCTCCATCCCTGCCGAAGTAGCCTTCTTCAGGAGAGTTTTAGTTGCAGCTCTGACCCTGCGCAGACTCACCGACCAACCCCTTCCTGCTGCAGGAATCCGACTGGCTCCCAGAGTCTGGCCCAGGCAGATGCTGGGGGACTTCGCAGGGACCATAGGCTGGCTGGAGAATGGCTGAGACAAGAGCACAGCAGATTGCTGCAGACGCACGGCAGAGCCACCCGGAATGGTGTCTGTCTCGGCTGACAGTCCAGCTCCTCTGCCGAGCACAGCCAGTCTCTTATCTTTGCGCCTGTTCTGGCTCCCAGAGCCAGGAGTCACAGAGACAAAGCTCAGAGGCCAGTGGCAGTGTAGGGTAGATTTCCAGTGTATTCTGCCTCCACCAAAGAGCCAGAAAAAGTAAGGGGACAAACAAGATCAGTGAGGGCCTTGGGCAGCCGACACACTGGCTGCTCTGGATGGAATACAGGCTTGTGAACTCCAGATTTTGAGCTTTTCATTTTCATCATAAAACACTATGCAATGACAGACACCCTTGCGCATGTCTTTTTTTCTTGACGGTGCTAGGGATGAGCCCAGAGCTGCACACACTGGCTGATGCTCTGCCACTGAGGTTCAGCCCAGCCCAGCTGGTAAGTTCTTTGGGCCTTGCCACTCCGGCCATGGAGGTAGTTTCTATTATCATCCTCCTCCTCGCACAGAGGTTTAGTATTTTGCCTAGATCTGACAGCTATTTACCAGCAAGTCGGGTACTGCAAAGGTCCAGCTCCAGAGCCTGTGGTTCTGCCCACATCCCTAGGATACCTGTTAGAAGCCCCAGAGTGAGCTGAGGAAGAGGCAGCTGCATCCCAGCTAGTGCAGTCGGCTTTCTGATCTGGGATTTGGGCATCTGCCGATCCAGCCAACTGCAGATTGAAAATATCTTGGGAAAAACTGTGTCTGGCCGTGTGTGGTGGCACACGACTGTAATCCCAGCACTCAGGAGGCTGAGGCAGGAGCATCGCCATGAGTTCAAGGCCAGCCTGGACTACACAGTGAATTAAAGGCCAGCCTGAAGTACACAGCGAGACCCTGTCTCAAAAAAATTTTTTTGTCTGTAAGACTTGTATGCGTGTGTGTGTGTGTGTGTGTGTGTGCGTGTGTCACTGTGGATTGCCATTATCCCCCACCCCAACAGCGCAGCAGGACAGTTATTCACATGCGTTCATGTGGATCAAGGTGTAAGCCGTCCTGGGTGACTCAGAGTGCCCTGAAAGACAGGTGCAGGTTGTATGTGAGCACCGCACCATTCCACAAGAGGGCCTCGACAGCTGCAGGTACACAGGGATGGCTGGCTGTATCTCCGTGGATCTGGAAAACAAGACAAGCACAGGCTGGAGATGTAGCTCAATGGTGCCGTGCCTGCCTCGCAAGAGTAAGGTTCTGAGTTCGATCCCCGTACTGCAAACAATAATAATAATAATAAATAAGCAAAATAAAATTTAAAAAGATGAGACACACAGCCAGACATGGGGCGAGCATGAGCATAGAGAGGGCTCCGCTGGAAACTGCCCTGCAGTCGCTTTCCCTCCCCTCCCCTTGGCACAGTCACTTCTACCTGAGGTTGTGTGAACCACCCGTCCCCCACCACCTTCTCAGCTGTGCCACTGCCCCCAAACAAGTATTCAGAGGCTGTGAGTCCACTCTGGTCTCCTTTCTAACCAAGAAGGCACAGGCAGAGGAATACAAAGACAAAATTTGCAGGATGAGGAGAGCCACACAGGCCTGGCCGCTTGTCTCTCCACCGAGGCCTTCATTGCCTGCGGCTGCCTTCCAGAAGAGTGCACGGCACTGCCCGACATCAGCAGGGTGAGTTAAGATCCACATCACAATCCCCTCAGCCGCTCCCATACTGGTCAGACCGAGGCCAGTGCAGGGACGGAACACATGAGACAGTGTCACATGCTCCCCCAGGAAATAAAGCAGCTCTGCAGCGCTCAGGAGAAAAGCATCCGGCTCGGGCTCCCTGGAGGGAGTGAAGCCTGACTTTCTGCAGCCATCACCAGGCAGGTCTCCGAGCTTGGAGCCAGCCCTCTTGGAACTCCTGCAGGACCCATCTGACAGCCCTGGCTCCCAACCTTCGGTGGAACCAGTCAGGCTCCTGCCACCATGGTCCTCAGCCACGCGTTCCCAGCAGCCTGCCATTTTCCCAAGTGGATTGCGGCTCACAAGTGCTGGGGCCCCGGGGCAGCTTCACACATCAATCCACTAATATTTCGCCTGCTTCTTCCCCGAGTCGCCAGGCCCAGCCCCTAGGAGACAGCTAGCTGTGCAGTGGAGGAGAAAGGACCCGTCCTGGAGACAGGATAATAATGAGGTCAATGAAGCATGGCAGGAGTGGAGATAAAGGCGCTTTCTTGGGCCTCGCTGCCCCGGGGTGACTTGTCCAGTTCATTTTTCTTCTCTCTGCTCTCCTTCCCCTCCCTCCTTCCCTCTGCTGGCCCTGAGGGCCTGGAAAGACATGTGATCGTCCTCACAAGCATTGGCATCAGAGGTGGCCAGAAGGCCTGTGTCCCTCTTCGTGTTTGCCTTCTGGCACTCCTGCAAAAGGACACAGACAGGATTATGAGGCCTTGGCTCGGAGAGGAAGAGGAGGGGTAGAAGCAGAGAAGGTAAAAGGCCAGCGAAGACCACCCACAAAGCTTCTGAGTTCCCTGGAAAGTATTGGCGCATGGACACTCACAGGAGAGTTATTTTCCTGATGGTTCATTTTCCTGATCATTTGGTCATGTTTTTCATTTCACGGAAATTTCCCATACACCAAAGGTAATGCGGATGCTGCAGAAGGACTCCCTCCCCAGGGGCCATGGCTTTTGCTTCCCCTGCAGTTCTGGAGCCCAGACTCAGGGCCTCCAGTGTGTGTGGTATGTGCGTGTGCAAGGCAAGCTCTCTACCACCGAGCTCCACCCCTGAGAGCGCTGCTGACTTCTACCCATCACTCTCTGATGACTGTCACAAAACTTAAAGGACAGATGCCTTGACACAGCTTTAAGCCCAAGACCACTGGTTTCAGAACTCAGTTTGCAGGTGTCTGATTGGATTCTTGACCACACTGAAAAATTCCATATTCAAAATTCCGAAATCATTAAACAACAGAGTCTCAGAGAACAGATGCCCACATACATTTTCGGTCATTAGTGATGTATTTATTCATTTATTCATTCATTCATTTGGAAAACGTTGTCTAACTATTCCACACAACTGAGTCCATGCTGGTGGGAGAGAGGGGCTATGGAGGGGAGGTGACAGGCAGGTGCCAATCTCTCTTCCTAGGTCAGCTTCATCTTGCAGCACTGTGCTTGGGACCCCAGGAGGTAGGGCTGGAGACCGCGGTGTTGGGGGAGAGGTCAAGGCGCCCCAGCTGCAAACCAGGGTGAACTCCCAGTCAGATCATTGCAGAAGGCAAGCCTGGAGCCTGTGCTGTGGCAAGAGAAGGCATCTAAGCCCTCCTAGGGGAAATCTCTTCTTCCTGTTGGCCATGGTCAGGCATTCAAGGCCTTTTGGGGAAGAAGCAATGAAAGGACCTGTTCTAAAGAAGAAAGATCGAGAAGATGTTACAACTCACAAAGGTGTGCTCCCAACCCCGGGCTGGGGAAAGAAGGGGCAGCCAGAAGGAGAGCAGCTTCGTGAATAACAGAGAGCAAGTCCAGGAGCTAGCAGTGGCCTCTTTAGAACCAAGGCAGAAGAAGCCTTTGAGAAGATTTCACAAATCAGTCAAGCACATTGCACGATCCTGGTCCCTCGGGTGGGGGGTGGCAGAGGTGAGGAAGGAAACGGCCCTTGGCTTTGGCCCCTGACCCCGTGCTGGGCTTCAGAATGTGTGAAGGCTCTCCCCGCCTCGCCAAGGTCTCCCCGGTACATGGATGCTCCCAATTACTCATTAGCCAGCCTGGGCGCTGGCCCTGATCCCTGTCCTTGGCCATAAACGTGATGAAAGGCCAGCTGCCCGCTCTGGGAGGAGAGGCCCGAGAGTTCATAGATATCTCAGCCTGGGGCATTATCGAGGCTGAGACAGCAGGCAGGCTGGGCTTTCAAACACTCCTGTGCCCTTCACGTGGCCACCTCCCCCTTACCACTCACCCAAACAGAAGTAGAAAATAAAATCATTAAATAATCATCGTTTGAACAGAGGAGATTTTAATAGATGGCTCCTAAGGCCTTGGGTGCCTGAGCCAGCTTCTGCAAGGACACGCCAAGCTTTGCTGAGAGGGAGAAACCCTTCTGGAAGTGAGGACCACGGCCTGGGCTCAAGGCTGAGCAAAAGGCACTGCAGATGCAGACTGAAGGTGGAGTAAAGTCAGCCTGCAGCCTCGGTCCAGCACCAAGATCCTGCAGGCAGATACATGGGGGCCAGGCCCAGCCTCACTTCTCCAAGCCCTCCACCACGCCTCACTGAGTTGGAGAAGTCTAGAAAACAAGTCCATCCCTCCACAAGTCCCCTCCCAAAGCCAGCCCTGGAACCTGCTACACAATGGGGCGACTCTTGCCACCGGGTCTTCATCTCTGTGCACCAAGGGAAGTTGCAGGATGATGCTTTCCAAACAGGATCTGAAGCGGGAGTAGAAAGGACCGGTATTCAGAACAGCAAGGGTCTCCCCCTCGGACTTTAAGGCACCTTCCTGAGAGACAGCTAACAGCAGAAAAACACCCACAGGACAGGTCAGGGCAGGACCAAAGGCCGCAGCAGAAAGCCTGCAGCATCCCCATTTTCTCAGCACTCACTGTAATGTGCCCATCGCCCAGGGAAGTACTGAGGGAGAGGCAAAGGCCTCATCCAAATTCGCCTAACGTGGGCAAAGGAGGATTTGTACTCAAGGAGGGGGGTGAGGGTGAGGAGGTAGAAATTTACTTAGAGGAATCTCTTGAGGAGAGAAGGGGTTCTGGCTAAATCACCGTAACAGATTCTCGCTGCAGATAGGGCAGGCAATCAGACATCATAGTGGGGACGGTGGAGAAGGAAGAACTTTTACATCTGTAATCCCAACTACTCAGGAGGCCGAGGGAGAGCAGCTGCTATATGCTCAGTCCCTAGGCTTAGTCCTTTCTACCAGGGGGAGGAAATAAAGCAGGCTGAGAATGAGAAGGTGGCCATAGGTATCCGAAATGCTTTGGAAGGAGTTAGTGTGTGTGACTGGAGTGTGAGTGGCTGTGATTATGGGCTGTACTACCATGCTTGGCCTAGGGCTGCTTTGTTTTCAGGGTCTCTTTGCCCCTCACTTACATTTTTTTGAACCCCGGGCCCTCTGTCACTTCATTCTCTTCCCATTGCACGACTCCTTGTCTCACTCTGTCACCATCTTACTGTAGTCTCCAGAGTCCTGATGTCTGCAGAGCTGGGTTGCTTGGTGCCCAGGTTTCCTCCCCTCTCCTCTGACCCTGTACTTGAGGCGACTCACCTTTACCCCAAGTCACCTTGTGCGCTTGTTTTCTGTGTCCCTCACAGGCCTCTGTCTGCCTTCCTTCAGGTGAGGCCTGGACAGCGTTCTGAGTGAGGAGCCGGCTGTTCTCCAGACTGGGGCGCTCTATTATTCTGGGTCCTAGGGTTTCAGAGTCCAGTGTGCGGGAGGCTGGAACTGAAGTCCCACTCTGCAGCTTCCCAGCAGTGTGACCTGGGGGCCTTTAATCTGAGCCTTTTTGCTCCTGTTAGGAAATGGGCAAAGTGACATCATCTTGTAGGCAAGTTAAAAGTACCGCATGTGTCTGGACATGGCAAAGTCTGTCTGTAATCCGTGGTACTCAGGAAGTTAAGGCAAGAAGATCTTTAGTTTGAAGCCAGCTTGGGCAATTTAGTGAGACTTTGTCTCAAAATAACAAATCAAAAGGGGTGGTATGTAGCTCCGAGTTCAATCCTTAGTACCACGAAATGATGACAGGAGCAATGCATGAAAAAGCTCCCCACACAGCGATTAATAGGCAGTGATTATTAACATCATGACGCACATCTGTGGCCCACTAGGACACACACACCCAAGACACGCAGGCTCACCAGCTTCTGTTTATTTCTGTATCAGCCCCAGTGCCCAGCAGGAACTCAAGTCTTTCAAGCAAGCTATCCCATCGCAATGCTGCTCTGTCTCCCTCCTCCCAGAAGCACAGCCTCTGGCATCTCCAGAGCAGCTCTTTCCCACTGCCTGCTTCCGCACCTGAAATGCCATATCTACCCGGGGCCACACACAGACAGTGTTGAAGTCACTTGTGAGAACTCTGGGTTTGTGCAAGTGAGCACTGACAGAGCCCATTGCAGCAGGAATTGTAAATCCCTCAGAGGTCTGAATGCGGCCCTGGGAAGCTGTGCCTCGAAAACCACAGTGGTTCAGACCTCTGTAAGAAATGGCTGGAACCCCTGCAGCCCTGGCAGGGGCACTTGGCTCTTCTGATTCTGGCTGAACCGCAGCAGCCCAAAGGCACAGAAACACTTAAAGCCCAACACCCACATTCTAGGTGAGGGTGCTGCCCCCCTCGGCTTCCCCACCCAAAAGCACAGGGAGGGCTCGCCACCCCTCATGTGGTAAACGGGAACACAGAAGAGCACTAAATTTTCCAGGGCTCTTTACCTCCCCCAGCCGCCCCCACTTCCGGTGGCCATCCTGGAATCAATGTTAGAGGTTATCCACTAGCTAGGTGGGCATCCCAGCTAGGGGACCCCAACCTCCGGCCTTCGCAATTGTGCTAGGGACGCTGGAGGCCAAGGCCCAGGCCGGGGGAAGGGTGCCCCATTGCAGATGGAGCTTGAGAGCAGCTTTGATGTTCCGAGCAGGGGAGTAGGATGGCAGGCGTGGGAAGCCCGACGTCTGTTTCCTGGAACCCCACCAGGCAAAGCCTTCCCGCTATCTTCTCTGCCTCAGCATAGCCTCAAGGTGCTAGCTGTTCTGTGTTGGCCCACAGAGAAGCAGGCCAGAACCAAAGAAAGCACTTGAAAGAAAGTGGAAAATCAGGGGCCAAAGAAAGCACTCCTCTCCAAAATACATGTGCATCACAGTGTGCCCGGTGTAGCTGGGACAGGAGCCATCAAAATGCAAATGTGGGTTTTGAGAATGCTAATGCTGGAAGGGGAGAACAATAGGGAGACTTCTTGGGGCCGTGCGGGGCCCCAGGGCAGGATGTGGGAGCCCAGTGGGGGCAGGGATGAAAGGGGGAAGGAAGCCCGGTGAGAGGGCCTGGAGAAGAGCAGCGGGGGCAACTGTGGTTGAAAGACGGGCGCAGGACCAGCCAGGGCAGTGCTGAGGAGGGGTCAGAGGACCTGACCGCTGGCCGCTAACCTGTGGCTCCTGCCGGCAATGGGAGGCCGAATTCAGGGACGGTTCTGTGAGTGACTGGAGGTCACGGCCCAGAGAAAGAGCCGAGGTGCTGGAAGACGAGAGGTGTGGTACTTGCCAGGGTGCTGGTGGCCTAGGGTCTGAAAGGGGCCAGAACCAGCGTCGGGTCCCTGCTTTAAATCTTGTCCCCACCAGTGTAGTCAAGTCGCCCTCTCTCTCTGCATTTCGCTTACCTGTAGCAGAACAGGCTGGCTGCTGCTGTTCTATTTCACTAGACGAAGAAACAGGCTGGATAACACACAAGAGGTTAGACAGGAGGGGACAAAGGAAACTCCTGCACCAACCTACTGTGCCATCTTACCCGTCACTCCCAGGGGCAGTATGAACTGCTGTGGATTGAGGACAGGTCCCCGGGATGGCCCAAGGGACCCTAGAGGTGAGGGACTCGTCACAGCTCCAGGCTCACCAGCCATGTTGAGGAGCAGGCCCGAGGCGCTGAGGGTGGAAGTGGAAAACAGCTCCTGCTGGGAGCGGGTGCCAAGCATTGGCCCGAGGCTCATTCCTGTCAGGTCTCAGCACTGCACACTGCAGCCCTGGCCACACGGATTGCCGCTGCCCACCACTCCGCCTCCCATCAGACTTTAGCTCTGCACCCTCAGCGTCCGCCCAGGCTCAGTGAATGAGCGCATTCAATGGAGTCTCAGGCCAGGCTCAGGCTGAGCACAGAGTACACAGGATAGAATCTGATCCCTGATCCCTGCCCTTGCGCAACTCTGCCTGGTGAATGAATAAAAGAAAGAATGAATGGAAACCGTGGGAAGGGCCACAGGGAGCTGCCCTCATGCTAATTGCTTAAGATAAGGCAGATACACCTCACAGACCCTTCTCTCCACCAGCCAAGCACGCATGTGCGGAGCCTTGGGTCTCAGCGCCTGAGCAGAGCCGGCTGTGCAGGAAGACAGCAGGCCCTACCCACCTTCTTCATGTGCCCAAGAGTGGAGGGTGGAGGAGGCACCGGGAGCTGTTTAAATCCAACCTCTCTCCTTGCTGCTCTCCAGAGATCCAGAGCTGGGGAGGAGAGGGTGAAGGGGAGCAGGACTTTCCCCAGTGAGGCTAGCGGCCCCCAGGCAGCACCGAGGGGAGTCACTCCTGAAGCTATGCCTGTGAGGCTGGGAAGGGTGGGAGAGAAGGCTGGGCCTTTCAGAGGTGCACAGGTTGCCTTTCCGGCACGCAAGCCTGATGCTGCACAGTGAACCTCAGGGAGCAAGCACGCGTTCCTCTTTAGTGTACACCTGGGAAACAGTGAAGTGGGCCAGAGAGACTTCTAGGGATTCTGTGGACCAACGAGCAAGGGGGCACAACCAGCCCAGGCCTGCCAGCTGTGCCTGGCAGGGTTTCTGAGAAATGGGCAGTGCAGGAAGGGCCTTTCGGGAAGCAGGACACCACCTCTAGCCTAGCTCTGTCCACTGGTGAGGCCCACAGCATCCAGACACAGCCCAGACCCTCCAACCTGTGACCACAAGCCCTCCCTGCCCCGGGGGCCACCCCAGGTGTCCAAGGAGGTAAGGACACAGGCGGCGGCGGTGGTGGTGGTGGTGGTGGTGGTGGGGAGTCGGACCACGCGGGCCCCACAGGTTCCTGTTCTGGAGCAGGAGGAGTGCAGCAGGCACAGAAAGACCTGCACTCCACAAGCCGCGTGGCCTGGTCCTGGAGATTGCGGAGGCCATCCGGTGGATTACGCCAGCTCTGCGCTGTCATCACCACAACCCTAATGCCGGCAGTTTCCCCGCCCCCTGTGCTCTGCCCCCCTTTCATACCCCACACTTCAGCCCCTGCAACCTTTAAAAATAAAAATCGACCATAAGGTGCCCACCTCCAACCCCACAACTGCCCCGGCCACACTGGACCTCTGCACACATCAGCGACTGTGCGTATGTGTGACCAGTGGCTGGTGACTCCTGTTGCAACCCGGGGGACTGTACATTTTCTGAGGCTAGGACCGCCGCTGTTGTTCCAGAGCTGGCAAGAAGTTGGCAGACGGCAGATGACTCCTCAGAATCTGCCGAGTAAGTGAAGGAGCAGAGCAATTGCGCCAGCTCTGTTACCCAGATTCTTCACTGCCAGAAAGGACTCAGGCAGGAGGAGCCCAGGCCTCTCTGTGAGGTGGGGCTCTCACCTCTTTGCTATCCTCAGGTCAATGCTGACTCAGCCACCAGGTGGCGCTGGTGGGAACAGGAGGGCTTGGGGGGCGGTGGTGTGGACCCGGCCAGCTTTGGATCACAGCTGAGCGGATGACATCCGAGGAATTCTCTTGTAAGGTGCAAAAGCTTCCCCTGCTTAGCACTCTCCTTTACAAACAACCCCACCTGGCTCCCACTCCCCATTGCTAATCCCAAAAAACAGCACATGTCTTTTTAGAATATATATATATTTTTTTCTTTTTTTGGCCAGGCTTGGGAATACATTTTTCAGTCTAACAAAAATATAAACTGAGCCTACGATGTGTCTGAACAGACACCAAAATAAAACGTCAGCACGGCGGACACGCTTTCTTATCGAATGGACACACTGGACACTGCCCGTGGTGGACAGATGTGTGGCTTGCCTTCTCCAGGTGGGCTTGGGAAGGGACACATCCTGGTGGTTCTGTGCCACCTGGTGTGTAACAGGCTCTCCATACGTATCCGTTGAATGAATGAATGGATGGATGGAGCTTTTATAGGTCTGGAAAGAGTCCTGGAGCCCCGGGCAGAATCCGAGCCCCAAAACGCTACAGGCCTTTGTTCAAGCATTTATTTGTCATCTCCTGGGAGGCCTATCATCACGGGGGTGGGGGGGATCCAGCTCAGAACTTCACGCCTGCCTAGGAGGCCTATTTATAATACAACTCCCTAACAAGCGGTAGAGCAGAGACAGGTTCTAATGCCTTTGGGCTACTGGAATCTGGTAAATTACCTAGTCTGTCTGAGCTGCCTGGTCCGCTGAACAGTGTAGGAATTCCTAACTTGTAAGGGAATCTTTTAAACAGATAATATTTGGTGCCAGGAGCTGCGGATATGTAAACAGACATGTCTCTGTCCCGCGCGGGTGAGGCGTGGAGCACACACACAAAAGTAGCGCGGGCTGCCTGTGCTGGAGACAACAGCGGACTAGCCAGGGCGGACAGAGGTAAGGACCTCCGGGAGGGGGCACTGGTTCTTCCGGAAACGCCGGCGAGGAGCAGGGATTCCAAGCTTTCCAGGAGCGGGCAGAAATCAGGTTGGATGGAGACAGAGAGGAGATGCCCCCCAAGCTAGGAGAAGCACTGGGCTGAAGCTGGGTGCTTCCCGGAAGGCAGCAGTCTAGAACCGAGGACCCCAGGCCAGCGAGACCCAGGCCGTACCGTGACCGCGAGAGCAGGGCTGGCCATTGAGAGGCCGCGCCCCCCAATATTCCTCTGAAGAAAGGTGCAGAGAAGGAAAACAGTAACACGAAGGAAGTATGGGTGTGAAGACCAGGGAGAGGCCCAATGGACGGAGAAGCCCACGCCCGTCGTGCCCCCTGCAGCGGCCTGGGGACGCCTGCAGCGTGCGGACTTCGGGGCGCTCTGAGCGCTGCGGCGGATGGGCCCGGGAACCCAAGCACGTGC
>NW_022900931.1:27934399-27960617 GCF_012274545.1 Fukomys damarensis | reverse complement strand
CCCACTGAGTGGGGAGGGCACTCGGACCTGTCCGTCTCCGCGAGAGGCGCGGCCTGGAGACCCCATCTGCCTGGGCCTGGGCCCCGCTTCCCAGCGCGAGTCCGGGTGGCTCGGTGAAACGTGGACACTGCGGATGCTGCCCCGCCGGCCGCGCCTGCTCGGGGTCCTCCGGGTAGGGGCAGTTGGGCCTGGCAGCACCGGTGAGCTGGTAGCCTCCCGGAGCAGAGGGCCTTGGGGTCTGCTGACCGGCCACTCCGCTATCCTGAGGCCTCCTTCTGGCCCGTGCCATGGCCACGTGCAGTTTTACTTCAAATGCACATCTGCAAAAGGCGAGTCACTGTCCTGCCCCAGGTGAGCTAACAGCTCGGGCGTCCTGGTCACAGGGACTCCACGCTGGCCACCAGGTCAGCCCAGAAGCACCACGTTGCTTGAAGAGCCGGCCAGAGCCACTTCACTCTTGGCCCAGGCAGGCAGCACGCGTGTGTGGTGTGTGTGTCAGTGAGTGTGAACAACACGATTTGATTAAAAAGGAAAGAGAAGCAGTGCAGGCTGCTGCTGGCTGGGGTGACCTTGAGCCAGTCACTTGCTCGTGCTGGCTCCTTTTCATCTGCCTGAGGAGAGCGAGCTAATTGACCTCTTCAACTCCCCTGGCTCTGACACTCCACAATTAAATGGAGTAATGTGTGAGTAATTGCTTTGAAAACTGCAGAGCTCTGGGGGCCTTTTTGTTGTTTTCATATAGATAAAGGTGACCCTGGAGTTCCTTAAACTGACTGGTTGTAAATCAAGCCATCCAGGCCTGCCCGTGAGACAGGGTCTCATTGTGGCCTGTGAATCAAGATTATTCATTGAGATCGGCAGCCATCCTAGCTTTGCAGCCTGGGCTGGCCACTGCCTGCCTTGGTTTCTCTAACTTTCCAACCTCCTGTGATTCAGAGGATCGTGTTTTGCCTTTGCCAAATTTAAGAGCCCCTGGAAGCAGGACTGATGGTCTGGGAAAGAGAAACCAGAAGCAGATTGACTTTGCCACAGCCCATTTTGACCACCCCGCTTCTCCTACTCTGATCTTCTTTTGGAAGCTCTACACATCACAGACAATGCAGGAGACAAAGAGGGCAGAGACCAAATCATGAAAGGATTTTTGAGGTAGGGTCTTCCCAAGTTGTCCAGTCTGGGCTCTAACTTGCAGTCCTCCTGCTTCAGCTTCCCAGAGTGCTGGGATTACAGGTGTGAACTAGAAAAAAGGATTTTTTTTTTTAAATGCTGCTGTCAATTCAGGAATGGGGGAAGTTATCTGAGCCACAAGGAGGCTTGCACATGTCATGATGCATTTTATGAAAAGGAGAATCCCTAAAGACTGGGGCCTCGTGGAGAATTTGGCTCTCAGAGGAAGTGGTGTCCAGGATACTGCCCAAGGAGGGTGAGACATTTTCCTCGCAGTGAGAAGTGCATACCTCCGAGGGGAGATGGGGCAAGGCAGAGAGACAGGAGAATCTGCAGTTGGGACTCCCAGGGAGGGTTGGACAGCAGGTGTGAGGGGAGGCAGGATGGAAGCTGGAAGGCAGCATTATAAATGCTCTTATCTGACGTGTTGAGGACTTTGGGCTTTGTTTTGTAGGAAACAGCAATCACAAGGCCTTGAATAGATGTCAGAGAGCGGTAATGAAGACCATTGTTTTTCCAACTGCAGGTGATACAGTGAAATTCAGGTCATGACTGATATATAGAAATGAAACGGATGAATACAGAGTGAAACAGATAATACAAAACACCTGCATGCAGGGCTGTTTCATGAAGTGTGCATATGTGCATCTGTGTGGTGCATCCCTGTTCTGGCTCACGGTATAAAATGTACTTGTTATTCTGGGTCATGGCCAAACGAGTCTGAAATCCACTGGATCTGAGAAATCTTCAGGCTAGAGGTGGAGGGTGGGCTGGTGGGGGAGAGACAGGAAGTTCTTGCAAGCAGGGTCAGTGACTTGCATTCCCTCCCACTTCAAGTTCTTCAAGGGGATTGCTCAAGTTTTTTTTTTTTTAATTCATTAGGTTTATTGGTACATTTTAGGTATACAGTATGATGACATTCATCACTGGAAATTGGGTATTGCTTAATTTTTGAAGTGAGCTAACTGATCTCTGCAGAGACAGGTGATTGTATTTTCTCTACAGAGGAGTGGAGGAGACGATTAAAGCCCCCTGCTTCATTGGCCTGGCACTTCACCTAACAGCGTGCAGATTCTGGGCTAAGAGTTGGAGCTTGGTTCTTTCCACTCTGCTTCAGACCCACACAAATTGTGATCTTGTGAGTTAAGTGAGTGCGATAGTAGTTTTCCATTCTTCCAACAAAACGTTCTGCAATTATGACAGCGTTTTGGATTAATGCAGCCAGTGACTGGTGTCCAGCCGCAGGCTTGGCGAGGGTGGGAGTGCCATCTCATGCACGAGGCATGCCCTGTCTGTAAAGCCTGATGACAGCTGTTTCATAGCCCTGCGTGGCTGGTGATGCCCATGACCTAGCAGACTGAGTGTCCCTACTGGGCACAGTGTGGTCCCCTTGCTGCCGTCCAGGCGCGTCTGTACCGTGGGCCTCGGCCTACGTGAGCCTCTCTGTGAGTCTGCATCTGCTTCTTCCCAGACAGCCCGCAGTGCAGCAGGGTCCATTATCTTCCCGAGAACACTGCTCCATGGCTGTAATTGAGGTGATCCAACCTGGTTTGTTCCTGAGGTGCTGGGTGCAGCTCACCAGCGTGATTCCTTGCTGTATACCCACATGCTCCTGTTGCCCACACCCACCCCATGCAGATGGTTCAGATCCCAGCTCAGTTTAGACATTGTGCTTCCAGGGCAAACACACCGCTCTTCGGACGCCATAAATGTGCATATCCTTCCTACCTGAGCTGGGCTTTTCCAGTTCTCATAATCCTGGCTGACTCCTAACCCTAACGGAAAGTGATGTTTGCTGTGGTGTGTACAGCACTATGTGCTAAGCCCTGTACTAGGTGCGTTATAGCTTCAGAAAGCCCCAAAGAGATTACTATCTCTCTTTTATGGTTAAAGAGACAGACCTGGCCGCTGTTTGTACTTGTGCATCTAGTTAATAATTCATTTCAAAACCATTTCTTTACACTTTAATCCTATGCTTTGACATCAGGCATCATCATTTCCCCTATTTCCTTCAGTAGCTGAGAGCTCAGAGCACCTCCTTCTCTTTCCACCCTGTTTCACATCATGAAAACCTAGGCTCTTCTTCAGAAAGAAGGACTAAGTGAATTTCCTCATATAAAGGAAGAAGTTCCAGTGACCCTGGGCCCAGGCTCCTGCCTCACGGCCGATGTCCCCAGCTCTTTTCACGTGAGCCAGGAAGAGAGAGGGACAGTGCCCAGAATCGTGCAGCTCCAGATGTAAAGAAACTTGCCATGAACCAGCCACATTCCTCACTGTGTACGTCCCATACCCTGTTCTCCACTTTCTTCATTCCTTAGTCATGACATTGCCTTCCATCTCGCCCTTCCTTTGGACATCCATTCTGTGTCAAAAATGCCACTCGGCCATTCCACAAAGTCTGAGTGATCAGAGGCCAGCCACCTTTGACGTGACTGACACCACTCCTAGCAGAGAAGCAGTCATCCAGGCTAGGCACCAGCCCTCTCTGGCCAGGGACAGGTGTGACGAGGAGTAGGTGTTCACACTGGCAGCTGGCAGCCTGGAAGACCATCCTCTTGGCTGACAAGAGCCCCTACCTGATAAGACACTCCACTTCCTTTCCCTTTCCTCAGGGCAAGGAACCAGCCCTAGGGATCTCTGAGTCCATAGGGCTACTGGGGCCCAGTCCCTCAGCTGATGAATCTGTTTTGGAGCATCCCTTGCATTGTTTATCCAATGTCTGCTGGAGGTGCTGGGAGCTAACCTGTACCTAGTCACTCATTGTTTGGAGAGTTTTATTTCTTAGGCAATTCATGTAATTATCACACTTGATCTGATTCCGCAATGATTCACTCATGGATACCCATATCTACTACTGAACTGGTACAGAAAAGTTGTAATCCCTCTTCCGTACAGTAGTTCTTCAGATGTTTGGAGATAAGTACAATGCCACTCTTAGTCTCCTTTCCCCCAGTGCCAGTTTGCCAGTTGTATGCACCCTTGGTAGCATCAGTCTCGCGGGAAGGGCACACTGCAGCGAGTGAACAAACAATGGGCTTTTATTTTCCACGTGCCAAATCAGTGAGCTAAGAATACTTTACATTCAGGGGGATAGGGGTTGGCTGGAGGCTACAGGGATGACAGAGCTGGCACACGGACCTGAGCCTCCTGCAGCACACATGCAGTTTTCCCTTGAGCACTACCAGGGCAAGGACGGCACAAGGGAATTAAATGCAGACTTGTTGCCTTTCCCTGCATGTGACTCTCCAGCGGAGGTGATTTCTCTCTGCAGCCTCATCTTCCTGGTTAGAGCCCTTTCCTCCCTCTCTTTCTCCCCCACCTGACTCTAGCAGTCTGGATGGTAACGGGACACAGGGCAGCCTCTACATATTTGCAGCTGGAGGAAATAGCAGAGTGGTTGATGGTTCTGTCCCTACGAATTTGGGGACCATGTGTCCAAATCCAAATCTCCCCGCCACATCTCAAAGACAATTACTGATGCACATAGACAAAAATTGCTAATTTCAGGTGTGTATGCTTGCAGTATAAAATATTGGAGACCTTTGTCACTTTTCCATAATATTTTTGGGACACAGGAGCCCTCTGGTGGCCAAAATCACAGCAGGAGGGTGTCTGCGGAAGGCAGCCGGCCGCCATGTCAGAAGTCGCCAGGGTGATCTCTGCCTTCCCTGGTTCCCAGTGCCCTCCCCTCCCTGTCGGCCCAGATGGTAGCTTGCCTTTTGCAGATGATCCTTGTTCTTTTCTCCTAGAATTCCTCTCCGCACCTTTGCCAGCCACCCCAGCTGTCACACCCTGATCCCTTGGAATCCAGCTCCCTGCCATCTTGGTCCTCAGAGGACCCTCTAGGAAGTCGGGCCCATTCCCCGTGGCAGGTGTGGACTGACAGCTGCTTCCTCTGCACTGCTTCAGTCGTGTGGAATTCAGTCCCTGGTGGGTGTCCAGAGCCTGCAGAGGGATTACTGGTTATGCCCATCCGTCAGCAAGCTTGGCAGCATCCTGCGGAGGGTGTGGGGGCGCAGCTCCAGGACCAAGCTGCCTCAGTACAGGGTGAGCTTGTGTACCTCACCTGGTCTCAGGCTGGCCCTGCCCAGAGCCAGGTCCCCTGACTTTGAATCCTTGGAAGTCAGCTTTCCTCATCACAGTTGGCGCAGAATGGCCCTGCCTCTGCCCAGTCACACCATGTGATGACCACAGCGAGTAGAAACCCGGAAACTGCGATTCCACGTCAGGCTTGAGAGTTGACCATAGGTCCCAAGGCAGAAGCTCACTGGTGCTTCAGCAGGCATTGGTGAGCCAAACATGTGGAGGATGGCTAAGATAAGATGAAGATGGGGCAGACATTTTGACTAAAATTTTAGACACAATCATCCTGGCTTCCAGGAGGACAGAGTTCAGATTCTGGGCTTGTTAGGAGGTGAAGACAGCAGGGCTCCGGGGAGGATCATGAAGTTCAGAAGCTACAGGGTTCTGAGAAGATTCCTCTTTCCTTATGGCTCTGGGTTGGGAAGCCAGAGCCTTGCATGTGATGGGCAAGGGCTCCCTGCTGCCCCACATCCCGCCCACAGTGCTGTGATCAGCAGGATGAAAGGTGGGGTGGGTGCTCAGCAGAGGGCTTCTTTAGGGACCACGTGAAGCAGCGGGATTTCTGCTTCTGGGACCTCCCCGCAGAGGCAAGTGGGCTTCGACCAAAGCAAGATGGAGTTAGACTCTGCACTCCAGGCATTTGGGCAGCTTTGGAAAGTACCGTCTGTGAGGGGACAGTGAACAGTGAAGAAGCAGGCTGAGGGTACCAGGAGCAAGAAGACAGCTGGTGGCCTGGCCTGAGGGCGCAAGAGATAGCAAGCCTTGTGGTGTGGACCGGCCAGGGTCACTGCAGTCTCAGAAACGTCCCTCTGCTCCCACTGCTCCACAGTGCCCACCGCGATCATAACACTTGCTCCCCACTGCCTCCGAGTGCTGCCCAGTAAGTAGACCCATGGGCAGGTTCTCCTTGGGGAAACAAGTGCTAGCACATAGCGGGACACTAGCCCGGAAGGGCTTGGTATCCCATGAGCACAAGTCCACTGTCCACCTAGCAAAAGTCCTGTCTTCTCTTCTGTTTGACGTTTTGTTCCAGCTCTCCGAGCTGCCCCAGGGCCAAGAGGCTTGTAGAAGTGGTGAAGGAGCCCTGTGTCACCTCTTCTGGTCTTCTGGCCTTTTAGACCTGCAGGCCAATCTGAAGAATTCCTACAGAGGAGTGTGAAGCAGACCAGGCCAGGTCACAGCGTCCGTCGGACACTCACTGGCTTTGCTAATTTGTCACCGGCAGGAGCTGCTCCCCTGAGAGCGAGATGCACTCCTGCAGTGTCCATGTCCTGGACGCTGTCCTGAAGATGAGAAGGGGACTTTCTAAGTGTGCGGTGACACGAGTGGTGTGCCCTCATCCTGGGGCCTTCACACCAGCTTTCTCTGGATCCCTGGTTGCCTTTTGCTGGCTTTTCTGACTGTTAACTTCTGATTTCTTGCTCTGTGGACACAGAACATGGCTTTGTCCAAGGACTAAGCAGTGCTCTTCACTTATCATTTGCTTGTCTTTCCCCGATTTTGGGGCCTCACTTCTGGGTCATTCCAATCATTTCAGCCCAGTACAAGGTGCTGAACTCCCAGTCTCTGCTGGTCATTGTAACTCAGGGTGACAAGGAGTGGGGAAAGAACAGAGAGCACAGGTCAGGGGAGCGGAGGATGCACACACTGGTGCCACCAGCTGGGTGAGGCAGGTGACCGTCTACCAGGACCAGAGCACAGAGGAAATGGCTGAGAGGTGAGGGTCACCTGGATGGGTGCCCATCCACACAGGTGCACTTCCGGCCCATCTGAGGCTCCGCCATGAGGGCAGAATGGAGTGGGGCTGCTGTCTGACATTCTGGGGAATGCAGGAGAGCGCACCTCCTCCTGAAAGTAAGGGACCTCTGAACCAACGGCTGGAGGACCAGGAGGAGGGCTGGATCAGGCCTCAGGAAGGGGAACAGCTTGGCCTGGCAAGGGTGGCTGGACCCCTTCAGTTCCAGGTCGGGCCTGTCCAGCAGCACTCTGCTTAGCCCAGGTCCTGGCAGGAAGTTGCGAGCCCTCCGGGCCCAGTCATTGAGCCCGTCCAGCCATGCTCTGTGCTTTGTCGGAGCCCGAGGCTCCCCGTCATTACTCTGGAGCGCTCTGCTTCCTGAGGGCCTCATTACGAGGGCGTCGCTGTGGGAACTAAAGCCGTTACAGAAAGAGGGGGTGGAATTGGCACACGGGAAAGAGGTCTCCTGGATCGGGTGAACAACTTGTGCCTGTTAACTGAAGAAGGTCATTAGAACGTTCCCACTTCTCTCCCTGCCTGCCCGGCCAGAGGTGGAGGGCAGTGCTCACGCTCACGCCCACATGCACACATGCCCAGCCCCACAGAGCCCTTGACAGGGCTGGGGACAGTGTGAAGACTTGCTCTGATGCTAGCCCTCCATGTATTTGTTCACTAGTGCTGAGTGAGGGGCTTGCCCCGGAGCTACAGCCCAGGCCTTCTTATTTTGAGACCTGGTCTGGCTAATTGACCCAGACTTGTGATCTGCCTTCCTTAGCCTCCTGAGTAGCTAGGATCACAAAGATGATTCTGGGGGGAAATTCGTGAAGAGTACCAAAATCAATTCCACTTCATGATTGTTTTCTGTTACTCAATAACAAAATAAACGGGAGAAAGGGTTTAGTTTCTACTGCTCAACAGTGTAAGTTTAGAGCTGTGAAATCACTTCGCTGTTAATCAACTGAGAGTGTCCTACAGTGGGGTGTGTGGCCGCCTAGAGTAAACAACAAATCCCACCTCTTAGGAGAAAGCTCTCCATCTGATTGCAGCCCTAGGCCTCTTTACTGTCCAACCAACTTTCTTGGGTTTCCTCTGTTTTGCTCTTGTGATTTGAAGCAGTCTCCCGACGGAGCCCAGGCTGGCCTCAAAACTCCCAGTCTTCCTGCCTTCGGCTCCTGAGTGCTGGGTTGGCAGGCGTGTGCCAAATGCCTCAATATGTACATAGTACATGTACAAGGATGTGCTATATATGTATAAAATACATGCACTTTTTTGGTGATACAGGAGTTCGAATCTGGGGGCACTCTACCAGCAAGCACACACCTAGCCTTTTAAATTCTTCTCTTCAGACAGGGTCTCACTAAGTTGCCCAGGCTGGCCTCAAACTTGTGATCCTCTCCCCACAGTCTCCCAAGTGCTAGGATTACAGGTGTCAGCCCCACCACACCCTGTTGCCCATTTTTCTTTTTTGATTTTCTGTTAGCTGCTGCTGACCTCCCTTTCTCCCTCCCTCCCTCCATAGGCCTGGATAAAATTCTCAGCAGAAATCCAGTAAAATACCTTTGCTCTGAGGCCCCTGATCACTGACTGTTGAGCACAGGCCGTAGCCTTGTCACTTGCTCTCTTTCCCTGTGGTAGAAAAAACAATGACAGAAAATGTGGTCCGGAGGAAGGTTGCCTGAGCTCTCTGGTTGCTGCTTCCCTGCCCTAAACAGCAGATCTCTGTAGCCCAAGCCCACACCCAAGGGCTCCCTGCACACAGCCTCCCCAGACTAGTATACACATACACGTGCACGTGGGCGGAAATCACCTTCAAGGCTCCATGCGTTCCCTTGCTGGTATTTCACCAAGGCTAAAGCTGCTCGTGCAGGAGGGGACTGCAGTGCAGACAGCTGCACTGTGGATCCTGCCCAGCCCTGTCAGTTGTTGGAAGAGAAACTCGCTGCCCTTGCATGGTCGCTGAGAGAGGAGATTGTCCTCCCTTGGTCCGCTTTTCTCCTGTGTGCATGCTTTACTCCACTTTGTAAAAGGCTCTGATTAGCATTTCCTTTTCAGTTGCGCCTTTACCATCCCAGCTGCACCAATTGTGGCTGGGAAAGCAGAGCTTGTTGGTGGCAATTCAGGAGAGCAGCTGAGGGAGAGGGGAGCAAAAACACAGGGTGCAGAAACCACTCCAGTGAGAGGGGAGAGTTGAGACTCCTGGGGGAGCAGACAAACAGTCCCTGAAGGGATGGTATCTTGAGTCAAGTGGAAAGACATGAAAAGAAGAGAGATGGCTCAAACTATCTCTACTGAGAAATGGGCGACCAAAGAGAGTATGGGAGGAAAAATGTAGAAAAACAGAACACAAATTTCTGAAACAATGAATGGGACAAAAAAAGGCAGTAGTTTTAAGAAAAAAAAGTGGAGATAGAAATGTCCTTATTTCCTTTCCCTGGTCTTTCTCTTTATTAAGGTTTCTTTTGATATGAGAGTGCACGTTTTCCTAATGAAAAGGGATGGTCTTCTGAGACTAGAGAAGGGCAGGCCCACCTCCCAGAGACTTCAGGAGTCCTGGGGCCTGGAGAAGGTGCTGGCTGCTTACTTACAGCTGGTCACTGAGTCCCAGCACCTGGCTCCAGGCCAGGCCTGTGGTTCAGACCAAGCATCATGTGCAAGGCCCAGATTTGACCTCCAGCACCAACCACGAAAACCAAACCAAGCAAATAACTCTATCGGCTCCAAACTGTTGGTAGCAGACTCTTGTGCCCAGAAGTTTGTGCTTGGAAGGTGTGTCTTCCTGCCTGTCTCTAAGGAAGTGTTTTGTTTTGTCTTTTGTTGTTGTTTTTTTCACCTGCATCACTACTGCAGACTACTGGGGGGAGGAGATGGCAGGAAAGGGGCCCAAGCTGTGAGGAAGGGTTTAGGAAAGTCCTCTTCTGTTTTTGGCAGAAACCTGGGAGTGAGGCATGTTTGTGGGGTCTACCGTGTCCTGGGCCTTGTCCATTTAGGGCCAAGGACATGCAGTACAGGTGTCACTGCAGCTGCGTTTAAGGCCTACAGTCAGAGCCCTTGAATTTCAGCTCCACCTCGGGGGCAAATTGACACCTTCTCTCGGTTCCTTTGTTTTAGAACCCGGGCTAAACTATTTACCTTAGAGTTGCTGTGCTGGTTGTTGAAGTTCATGGACCAGGACCACCGTGCAGTCAGCTCCAAATGAGCTCTAGAAATATGTGACAAACCAGGAGACAGGAGAGCTGGTGTGGAGATATGCATGGGGTCAAGTCTCACGGTTACTTCCTAGCTGTGTGAGCCAGGCTGAATTAACTGTCAGTGCCTCAGTTTCCTCATGGGTCATTACGTGGACTAAAGATACTCTGTCAACTGCATACATATTAAGGAGATAATGTGTGCTGATGATAACTTCATGTTTACTTCAGGGTCTGGTCTTATCCTGTGTTCTGTGATTTTTTTAATGGGTTACATAATATCCAAAGACCCCAGTTTCTCTATCTATAGAATGGGGTAGAACTGGACTTCCATTGCCCATTCCAACTCTATGATTATATAAACTTTCTTTTTTGTGTGATTCTGTGTTGCAAATGCTCACTGGATAGAAATTGGGTTTTCCTGGCTGTTCCTAGTGTGGCCTGCACAGCCCCATCTCTTGGTCACTTTTTGTCCCTCTCTATAAGGGACAGAGATCCCAAGGAAGAAGAAACTGCTGCTACAGAGGGTGAGCTCCAGTGCAGCTAGACACGGGGCGGGTAGACACGCGAGCCTGGAAAAATGCAGATTAATGTGATTGTGTGGAATCATGGTCAGCAGTCGGGCTGTGGAGTCAGACGTGGTGGGGACTGCAGTTCCAGCTCCAGCACTTATCAAGTGGGAGCTGGGGCAGACTTCTCACTGCTGAGTCTGGGTTTCCTTCCACGAATAACCAACAGGGCTTTAAACAGTGGAACAGTCCCTGTGAGGTCAAACGAGATGACCCAGGTAAAGTTGCCAGCAGTCACCTCCACAGTGTCACCATTACTGTTATTACTGCTGCTGCTGCTGTTGCTGTTGTCTGAGAGTCTCACAGAAGAGATATGGGAAGAACCAGGTTTTGAAGGAAGTAGAATGGGTTTGGAGAGAGAGGGCCCTAGAAATGGTCAATGGAAAGGGACATGTCTATAGGAATCTCCTCTGGAGGAGCCCAGCATTTGCAGGTTTTAGAAGATGATTCTGATATGTATCAGGGTTAGGAGAACAAGGTGGTTCCAAGCAAGACTCATTATGTGTGGACCACTAGATGAGGAATGGAGATTCCTGGCTTCGGATATTTCCTCCCCCCTGACTACTGGTAGCTACCTGACCCTAGAAATTATGTCACCTCACTGGATTGCGGCTTCTACATTTGTAAAATGAAGAGAATTGATCTATCCTACATGATCTCTAAGTCTCTTATCTTGTGTGTGTGTGTGTGTGTGTGTGTGGTACTGGGAATTGAACCCAGGACCTCTGCACTGAGCTTCATGTCCAGCTCATTTTATTTTATTTTGTTTTACTTTACAACGTGGTCTTTCTAAGCTACTTAGGCCAAGCTTGAACCTGTGATTCTCCTGCTTCAGCCTCCCAGAGTGCTGGGATCACAGATATGCACCATCACATCTGCTGGTCAAGCATCTTGAATAGCTGTTCTTGGCTGGATGAAACCCCATGTTCGGCACCCATCCCAGTTCATTCTTTGGATGATTTTTCCCAAAGCACTGGCACCTTGAGTGGATCCTCAGGGTTCCCCCATCCCTCTCCACTTTACTCCCCGCTCCAACTTGGCCTCCACTCATGGAAAGAGGCAGAACCAGAAGTGCCTTGTGCAGGTATTTGTCCCTTCATGGCCGGGCTCACCAAGCTCCTCAGAATTCGGTCACTGTGCAGCTGAGGGCTCCTGGTGATGATGATAATGAGACGGACATCACCACTCCTGGAGAGTCAGTGTCAGGCCCAGAATCGAGAGCTTCTGGTCCACTCTCTGGTTTAATCCCCCAGATGTACCGTGACATCAGCGCGGTTCCTGTCTTATGCAGATCAGAATCCAAGGCTTAACGAGTGGTGCAGGCAGGGCCCTCGGCCACTGGTCCCCAAGGCTCCAAGGCCAAGGCTTCTCTGTGCACTGTGTTTCTTCCTTAAGCTCTGAATCACAGCGCGTTTTTATTTTTTATTTTTTACCAAAGACTGATCAGCAAAAGGTGTGCAGGCTTGAACTGTCACATACAAGGGGCTGCATTCAATATGTCAGGTCTAACAGGGTCTGTAGAAGGCTTTTGCTCCTTCACCTACCCTTGAAATCCTCTCCCAGTGGTCCCAGCTTCCCACCCTGCCCCAGCCTCACTCCGACCTCAGGGTCAGGACACCTACAGTGGAAGCTGGGCTGCCCTGGGCTGTGGAGCACCAGAAACGGCTGCACTAGACCTCAAAGAAGATTCTTTGTATTTAAAAAAAAAATCAAATAACATATTAGTTTTTATTGATGAACTGTTGAAATAATCATATCTTGAAAATACTGAGTTGAATAAAATTCCCAAATTCAATTTCCCATCTCTTCTTACTTTTCATTTTTAATGTGCCTATTAGGATATTTAACATTGTATACGTGCCTCACATCGCACCCACGTGTTTCTGTTGGACGGCACTGGCCAGGAGTCAATTCCCTTGGTCTGAACCCCAGCTCTGCTGGGCTGTGGTTGACTGGTGGGCATGCCCATCGGTTCCCATGGGCCTCAGTTTCCCAGTGCACACAACAGGGAGAACAGTAAACAGAACTACGTCGTAAGGTTGTGAGCACCGAACAGGTCGGGCTGTCTTCTTGCCTAACTGTGGTGTTTTCCTAACTTGGGAGGGTCTCTCCACCCGTGGATTCAGCGTCCTGCGAAGCAGCGCAGCCGTGGGCACTGGGTGATTTCCTGTGTAGCGACATCAGCCTCCTGGCCTCATGGGAGGACCCTTTTGGCTGCACACACGAAGGGTGAAGGGTTGTTTGAAGGAGACCGTGCACTCCTTGATCAGGATTTGTATCTCCTCTCTGTCAAGCCCTCCATAGATCTAGCACAGGGCCTCCCACAAAGCCCATTGCATAAACAAAATGCTTGTTAACTCACTAACTGATTAACATGGCTCCATACTAGCAGGGGGCACTTTGCATATTCTCTTAGGCTCCTTAAAAGGAAAGCTCCTTTCCCTCTGGTCATTCTCCAGTGGCCACCATATTTCCTGCGTTGTGGAACAACCTTATTTCTTTCATTCCTGCATAGCTCTGCCATCCCTTCTGCTTTCAGAATGGGTGATTTTTTTTCCCCTTCCCAGCACATGAATGTTGAAAACAGCTATAATTTCAAAGCCTTAAAAGAAGTGGCCTGGCTTCATTAAGTTCTAATTGCACTGATGGAAAGGAAAGATAGGTGCTTTAATTACAGAAGACCTCCCTTGGCCAGTGCGTGGTTGTGGCAGTGGTGGAGAGAACGCTGCCTGCCGTTGCCGCTGAAGCTGATGCTCCTGCTGTTGCTGCTGCTGCTGCTGCTGCTACTGCTAAGAAGGACAATTATGCATGTGGTGTTCAAGGGAGTTCAGAAGCCCCAGTCTGTACCCTCAGGCAGCCCAAACTCTTTGTCTGCCAAGCACTGAGCCTATCATTACTCTCCTTGAGAATTTACCCAGCAGAGAAACTTTCACCAGATTTGGATCCCACTCAGAGTTCAAGGAACATGTGTTCTGGGGAAATAAAGTCCCCTAAACAACATACCTTTGAGGGCAAGGATTGTGTTTTATTTTGGTTTTGTTTTTTGGTTTTTTTGGGGGATGCTGGGGACAGAACCCAGGGCTTTGTACATGTTAAGCATGTGCTCGACCACTAGCTACATCCTGCCTCCCAATGCCAGGATTCTGGTTTTGATTTTTCTTTAGCAATCTGTTTTTTGTAGACCTGGGCAGAGACTCCTCCTAACACCAACTGAAACTGCACCATCAATGGCCCCTGCTTTTCCACTCTTTTCATGGCCTTCCTAGGAGGACCACCCTTCAGATTACCCTTCCCATCTAGGGTAGCTCATTGTCCTCCATTGCATAAGCAACTCTGAGCCCCTGGTGTGGAGGCAAACTAAGGACCTGCAGCTCCAGGGAGAATGGGATAAAAAGTGCCAGAGAGGGACAGGATGTGAGGGACACCTTGGAAAAAGTCATCTGGCCTAGTTTTCCCAGGCCGCCGCAGAGACCAGACCACCCCTGGCTCAGAAGCAGCAGTCAGCAGGGGCATAGGTGTCATGTCACACTGTCCCAGTGACAGCTCTTGGCTGTCAGCCCTCTGGAGAACACGGAGAGACTTCGTCCGCGGACATGCCCCTTCCCAGAGGCAGCTGCTCTGCTGCCCAAGGACGGGAGGACGAGAGAGAGGACCACGGCCGTGAGTGAGGCTGGCCCGCTTACCCTTAGCTCTCTCCTGCTGTCCTCCCTGTGTAGCTGGCAGGGGTACTTCCCAAGAGAGTTTCTTCCAGTCAGCCTCCTGGGAAGTCTGCTACCACAGTGGGTCCCGCTCTGGGTAACCAGTGTGCCTCTGTATTGGACTCCGACATCCTCACCACAGGCCTACCGGCCAGTGGCTTTCAGGAGCTGCTTCCTTCTTGTCTTCTTTTCTCCGGTGCTGGGATGGAACTCAGGGCTTAGGCCTGCTAGCAAAGCGTTCTGTCAATAGCTTCACCCGCGGCCCCTCCTTGCATCAGTGTGTGGGCCACTGTGACTCAAAGTCAGGGCTCCACACCTGCTTCCGAAGTCATCCCGTGTGCTGCCTGCCTCTCTCGAGTGTCTCTCACCCACTCTCAGCTGAGACTTTGCGGGAGGAACAAAGTCTCTCATGTTTCATCTTCCTGGCATGCTTCAGACATGGACCTCTTTGGGGGAATAAACAGTGCCACCCGTCTGGCCAGACTTCCAGAGCCCTTTCCGACATAATGACTTTCCTAGTCAATCACCAAAGAATGTCGGTGGGGTTCTTGGCCCTTCTGTGCAACTTCTCCGCCCAGCGTCGCAGGAGGCCACAGTGCAACGTGCAGCACTGCAGACGTCACCCACTGTCACTGCTAAGCGGTGGCCCTGAGCCAACCCAGGCCCAGGGCCAGTGAAAGCCTCCAGAGGTTGGGCTCGCAGCAGCAGCACCCGGAGGAGGCGGGAAGGGTAAGAGAGAGCTGTAATAAGAAGGCAAACGTACTTTATTTTGGTTTGTTTATTTATGAACAAGCTAGGTAAGCGGAGCCACGTGGGTCACAGGCAGCTGTGCAAGAGGGCAAAACCTGCAGGGCGCTGGAGCAGCTCAGCCTAACCACCACCAGAGGCAGACGGGCCTACTACTTGGCCGGCAGGAAACTTTCTTCACCACCACCCCAAGCCAGCCTTCCCCACGCCTTGCCCCAGACAGGTAGGAAGCTCCTGCAGCTACCAAATTCCTGGTTCCAGCAACACCTGTCCTCAAGGACGGGCAGGGGAAGCCTGTCGTTCATTCCTCACGGACTTGTCTGCACTTGAGCTGTCAGGTTTTCCTGGGAAAATGGTTCTCTGGGGTGTGCGTGTGTCCACAGCACCATTCCCTGTGGCTAGGTGCCAAGTGACGAAAGTGTCGGGGCTTTTGAAATTGTCAGAGAAACTGATTTCCTTGTCAAGTCTTGTCCTGCACAGTTGGAGGGCCAAATTCTACTTTCCTGTTCATTGCCACACAGATCAAAGGCTGCTGACAAGGAGCTGAAGGGTTTGTGCCTGGTCTGCTTCAAGCTTTCCTCGGCCTGGCCTGGGGAATGCTCCTGGCTCTCGGCTTCCTTGACTCTCTTATCGATCCTCCTCTGTGGGCCCACAGATGAAGGGCCTGGGAAATAATTCGGAGAGATCTAACTCAAAGAGAGAGGCCAGAAAAAAGGGTGGACTGGTGGGCATGGGCACAGTCATCCACTGTCTCAAAAAACAAGTAAGAGGCCAGGAATCAGGGGCAGAGCCGATCTCCCATACCACAGGAGGTGGGGCAGGATCCCAGCCCTCCACTCCCACCAGAGGCCTCCCACCAACAGGAGGAGAGGGAAGACAGAGGACTGGTCTTTTCATTGCTTGTTTGGGGAGCTGCACGAAGGCAGAGCAGAAAGCAGGTGACTTCTGAAGCCACCTCCTCCAGCATGCCTCTCCTAAGCCTGTGAGGGAGGGGGTGAGTGGGGGTAGAGAAGCCAGGGTTCATCGGGCAATACATGGGAGTCAAGGTTATGCTGGGGAGGAAGGTGGGGGTGCAGACGGACATTGTAGAAATCACCCAGATGCACCAGGAAGGAAGTCATGGCTGTAACCTGAGGGTGCGGCTCATGGAAACCAGGAGAGCTGGGCTTCCGAACTCCAGAGGAAGTTCTGGACACGCTAAGTACCGTGTCATGGCTGCCCTCTCCTCTGCTTCCTTCTGCTCACAGCCCAATGTTTCTGAGGAGAAGCCACCTGCATGTGCCCTCACCACCAGCCACTAGACTCCACAACTGGGCCAGGGAATATCAGAGAAGCAGCCCTCCAGCAGACGCAGAGGTCTCTGGAGAGACTGGACACTGGCGGCTGCCCACTAGCCGGAAAGTCTTCCTTTCCACCCAGCCTGAGTGTTGGGGCTGTGAGATCCGGAGGCCTAGGCTTCCTGTCTGCTAGGCTGGCCATTTCTTCCCCCAACACCCCACTCATTTGCCTTCCTGTTGCTTGCAACGGCACCATCTTGATCTGTTTGGATCTTGAGCTGCAGCAAGAGATCAGATCGTAAATTTGCCTACAGAGGAATCAATTATGTTAATCTATTTGGTTTCTACATATCAGGTAGCAAACAGGAAGAATTTCATTAGCAAAGTGTTACCCAAAAATGTATATGACTCTCACGTTCTTGAGTCTGGATAACAAAGTTTATTTGCACTTTTCCCTTACAACTGTCGCTCATTTCACAGCAAGTTTTTGGTGGTCAGGTCCCATGTTTCTCTTTGCTTCTGTGTGTTTGATGAATGCCTCCAATGGTATTAACTCTCCAAGGTAGAGAACATTGGTTAGAACATCCCTGTAGATGGGCAGGAAGTATCCACAGTTGCCAGGACAATGTAACAAATAACTTGAAACTCCACGTGCAGGCAGGTGCACAGCCAGCACCACCAGACACGGAATCCCCAGGGCTCGAGGAGGCCTCTGACTGCCTGGTCTCTTTCCATCGCCTCTATAGGGAAGGGACAAAGGTCAGGGAGTCAGATTACTGGCCAGGTCCACTGGGTGGGCCAAGCCAGGGAAGGCCAGAGCCTGGAATTAGAGGAAAAAGGACAAGTTATCCAAAATTGGATCAGAGCTAAAGCAAACAAGTAGCCAGGCATAATGCACGCTCTTCCAAGTCAGGGATCACATTTTACTCATCTCTGCGTTCCCGTTTCTAACACAGAGGTGCTGTGCGGTTTATTCATATTTCCAAATGAATGAAAGAAAAAGTGAACAAACATAGGGTTGACCCCAAAGTCATGAGGATCGAAAGGTTGACGCTGCAAGATCCAGCAACTCGGAGAACGGGTTCAGGTCAGCAGGCGCCTGTGGGGCCCAGCCCATCCCGAGTCTGCTGGGCTGGTGGCCGGGAGCACACGGCAATCTAGCGGGACCAAGCACAGGGCCAGGGGCAGCGGCAGCCCGGCTGAGCTCTCAAGTCTGCAAAGAGCTCACTCAGCTGATCGCGAGCACCCCTGCCTGCCAAACTCCCGAGGACACCCGCGCGCACTCCGTGTAGGCCGCGCTCCGATCCTTCGGGTGCCAGTCGGGTGGGGTGGAGGCCAGGGGCTCATTCACAATAGCGCTGAGGTGTGCGGAGTCGGAGTCGCAAGGCCGACAGAGGAAACCCTGGCTCATCCAAGAGCCAGCCTGTGAGGAGCCGGGTGGGGAGGCTGGGAACAGCAGTGCAACTGGGTTTCAGCACCCTGCTGTGAGGCCAGGTATTTACATTCTGATTGTTCTCCTTAGTTGCTAGACGCCTCCACTCTGCTCCTTTCTTCCTTTCTTCATTCAGCTTGTCCATTTGTTTACTTGCTTTCCTACTTTTAAAATATACTTCTTAGCGTGGGAAGAAGGTGCAGAGGAAGTGCAGAGATTGAGTTAAAGATTCTCTTCCATTTCAGAGAAAGGAAATAAAACCGCAGATGGAAAGCAGAGGCAGAGAAAGTGCTGACTGGCTTCTAGACCTTTCATGCATGTTTTTTTTAAATTTAACTTTTTATTTTGGAGTGTTTTAGATTTACCAACGTGTTGCAAAAATTAGAGAGAGTTCCGTATGTCTTTCCCCCAGCCTCCTTAGTTACCATCTTAATGATCACAGTACATTTGCCCAAGCTAAGCAGTAGCACTGGAAGAATGCCGCTTATTTAGCTCCATGACTGTTCGGTGAACGTCAGCAGCTTTGGCTGTCATGTGCCCCTCCAGTCTCTGCCACCTTCCCCTTAGTGTGTCTCTGTGTCATTTCCTCTTCTCACAGGAGCGCCAGACCCTGATTTAGGGTCCACCCCAATTCCAGAACAGTTTTGCCCCAAGATCCTTAACCGTTCCATTGACAAAGGTGACATTTCCAAATGAGGTCACCTTCGGAGGTTCCAATGGACAGGAGTTTTGAGGGGACACAATCCACTTGTTACGATCAATGTGAACTTGGGGATTTAGGGAGGATTATAACCAAATGATTTGTTTACTAATTTTTTCAATTGGCTGCAGCTTTGGCCATTGGGGCTCTCAGGTTGGCACCTGCACCCCTTGGTGTGCTCTTGTCTTCTGTTGTCCCTTCCCTAACCTTCCCATCCCTTTTCTTTCTTCCCTCCCTGTCTTCCTGCATTTCCTGGCACTGAAGGATGCTCCAGGCCTATCGTGGACTTTCCCTGTCCAGCCCCAGCATTGGGCACTTGTCCAGTGTCCCAACCCCCCCTTGGAGAATGGTATTCAGAAGCAGAGTCCGAGGTCTGGCCCCGTTTGTTGCTGTGGGTCATCTGCCTCTTGGCTGTCTCCAAGAAAGGGACGAGAGATGTGTGTTTGTAACTGCGTTTATTTCTGTGTCTGTTGCACACATCACAATAAATATGGTTCTTGCTGATGTCTCCAGCCCAAGGCCCACAGCCGGGTTCATTCTGGGCTTCTCAGGCTTGCTTTCTGTCTGACAGTGAGAGCCTGAGGGCCTGATCTGGATCTGATCACCTATGTGATCACCCATAGTGTGCACACAGAGTAGTTTCAGAAGGAAAGAGATAAATTTACCAGCCAGAATACAGTGTCTTTGTACAGTTTTTAGCCTTATGGTTTTCTGTCAAAGCGCCATTTCCCAAAGTGACTTGGGCCCTTTCCCCTTTCCCCAGTTTCCTCCAGTGAAGTTTTGCCACACAGTCTGCAGTACAGTTAGGGTCCTTTGTCAGAGTGTGCACGCCTTTCTGGGACCCTCTAACATTCTGGCCAATTTGCGTACACTGAAGTTCACTCTTCCATGTGTAGACTTCTAGGGGTTTTGCCAAACACGTAGTGAGGCAACTACCACCTCAGTGCAGAATAGTTCCCTCATCCTGCATGGTTTTAGGCAGAGACAGGCTGTTTCATGTGGGTTCTGCTCTGCATAGGCAGCCTGTGCTTCCCTTCCACCACAGAGGGGACAGAACAGTTGTGCCTCACCCTGAGCACACAGGGGAGGCACCTCCAGCCATGCAGGGGAGGGATCAAGCACACGAGGCTGAGTAATACTTCATGGCAGCATGCATTTTTAGAGGTATTTGAAGTACTCTGGGATCAAGGTACCAGTAAACACATGCAGTGACTTCTTTCTGTATACTCAGCGTGCCAGTGATTAGGAAAGACAGGAAACACAAGGATTGGAAAGCTGTGGTCAGGAGGAGGCACTGCCAGTTAAATGCAGTGGGTTGAGCACAAACATTTACATTCAGATCCACCCACACCTCCAGCTTGGCAGAGCAGCAGAAACAGCTACACCCGCAGAGATAGAAACCAAGCACTTGAGTGACACGGGCCATCTCCAGGTCCCTCCATGTGGCTTGCAGCCACACATCCTGTGGTCTTTGCTCAAATAGTGCACTTTAGATTGGCCCACGATGTTTACAGGGATGACCACGCAGCCCGCACTCCGATCACGCAGCTCCGATGTCAAACATCCCAGCTCAGTCTGCCTACTCACTTTGTTCCTTGACAGGTCCCCAGCTTCCAGACGCTATTTCACAGCACGGGACTCTGGCAGTCATTGTTTGAGTGAGTGAATGATGACTGTGGTCCATGGACATCGATGGATGAATGGGGGCTGATTTGGAAATGCAGAGCAATTTGTAGATGCTGTGGGGATCCAGACGGTCAGAGGCAGGAGCCTGAGGTCCCAGCACCTCTGAGAGCGGGGCCAATGCTAGGGGTACTATGAGACCACATGGGAATCCTCTTCCCATCAAGCACGTGGGCCCCTGGTGTTTTCCGGCCCTCTTCTCCTATCCTAAGGAGACCTGCAAAGTCAAGCTAGAGGTGAAGAGTCAAGCCCAAGAGAAGGATTTAGACATTGATATTTGGGTTTTAATAAGCAATGTCTAAGAATGGAAACGTTTTTTTTAAAAAGCAGAATATTTAATCCCAGCACTCTGAGGCAGGAGGATCGCCGTGAGTTCGAGATCAGCCTGGGCTACATAGTGGGTTCCAGGTCAGTTTCAACTATACAGTGAGACCCTGTCTCAAAAAACCAAAAAAAAAAAAAACACACCAGAATATTTTATTGGAAGTTGTCTACAATTTGCTGACTGTTTAAACCATGCACATGTGTTACCTCAACTAAATTAAAGTCAGGCTAACCAAAGAGGCTCCCTGCTAACACTGATTTTGTTTGGCACCATCAAGAATTAAGCAGATTTCTCAGATAACTGAAAAATTTCTCTGAAAACCTACTTTTTTGCTTTCTTTTTCATTATGGGACTATTTAAATGTACACAAAAGGAAGATGGGTATAAAGAACTCTCATGTGCCTGTCACCTGATTTCAACAGTTATATTTTTAAAATTGCCAATACTGTATTATTTCACTTCTTTGTTTGGCTAACAATTTTTAAATTTTATTTTACTAGACAGCTTTAGAAAAAGATCATCACATAATCTCTCCTAATAGTACTTCGATATATGTCTTATCAAATAAAAACTTTTGATCACTTGTCTTATAAAATTTCTAGTTTGTCAAAGTACTTCTTGTGTGGTTAAAGTTTCCCTCTTTCTTGTTCTTTGCTGTGAATTTATACAACTAGGACCCACATTGCTTTTCAGCTCCTGCTGCTTCACGGGCAGACACTGAATTCAAGGCTGCCCCGTTCTTAGGAACTCCGTATGAACTCGGACCAGCGGGCTAAGGGGCTTTCATGGTGACCAGTCCTTTAGCCTTTCCGCAGTGGTCTCGCCATCCTGGACCGCACCTGCGATCCTTCCATAGTGACAAATGCCATCCCGTCTGCAAGCAACAGCTGGTATTCTTCTCTGAAGTAAAACTTTCTCTCAGCGCTTTGGATATCCTAGGGAAAGCAGGACCAACAATGCTTAAAACTCTCTCTTTAAACATTTTTAGAATAATACATTGATTGGTACCCTGGCGATTTCCAAGTGTGTCCCATGAGGGCTGTTTCTTGTCTGGTTTAGAGGGATGGACCAAGGCTTCCGAAATCAGCTTCACTGGATGTGATTTAGATGGCATTTCCAGGAGGTGCCGCTTGCCACGTGACCGCGAGCACAGTCGAGGTACAGGGCGTTTCTGGCCATCCCAAAGTCGGCCCAGGCCCCTCTCAGTCGCCCCTCCAATCCTGGGCCCCACAGAGGCACTGCCTTTCCTCGTCCATTGTCTGCTTATCCTAGACTTTTATGTACATATTATTTACATATTGAGCTCACTGCGGCTTTAATGAGCATTCCTGATGGCTAGAGAAGCTCACAGCCCTTCCAGCAGCTTCCTGGCCATTCCTGCCTCTCTCTTCTTTTGTTAAGTGTCTGTATAGACTATTTTTAGAGCAATTTTGGGTTCACAGCAAACTGCGAGGAGAGAGTTGCCCCCGCGGGCGTCCTCCTCCCTGTCGTGCTTGCAGCATGCCGCAGGCTAACTTCTCCCCTGCTAGGCCACTGGCTGAGGCCAGGGACACGCGCTCCCGTGGGCGTGGCACTGCCTCCGAGTCGCCCAAAGGTACAGCGACCTGGATCCTCCACTACGGTTCACACTCGGCTGTGTCCTAAAACCATCTGGCGCCCACCAGGATCTGCCTCGCTCTTCCTCCAGCCCCTCAATCGTGTACGGTGTCCCTCGCTGTGCCGTTGTTGGAGTCAGAGCGCAGGCTTTTCCTGTGGACTTCTTTGGTTCGGTTACGTGCCTGTCCGGCTTCTCCGCGGCTTCACCTGGCTCGAACGCCCATTTCATCCGGGCGCAGAGGAATAGTCTATTGTTTGGCTGTGTCACGGATCACTAATCCATTACTTCGGGAGGACAGGAAGGCTGCTTTCGTGTTCCAGCAGGTAAGCAGAAAGCTGCAGCAAATACTCTGTGTGGACCTGAGCTTCCAGCTCCTTTGGGTTGATGATCAAGGAGCAGGATAGGGGATCGTAATGCACCAGCATTTAATTTTGCGAGGTGCTGCCAACTGGCCTCTAAGGCCACCATAAAGTTTGCATTCCCACCTGCGATGAAAAGAATTCGCTTTGTTCCGCATGCCCGCCAGGATTTGGTGTCCGTTTCCTGGGGTTTCGGCCATTCTGATAGCTGTGTAGCAGTATCTCATTTTTTGTTTTAGTTTTCATTTCTCTGGTACCATATGATGCTAAATGGTTGCCCATATGCTTGTTTTCCACCTGTAAATCTTTTTTTGATAGATGTCTATTAGGATTTTTTTTGACTATTTTTCTCCCAGTCTGTGGCTTGTCTTTTCTGTGCAGAGTCTCATAGAGCAGAACTTTCTGATTTGAACATAGCCCAGCTTATTAATTCTTCCATGGATTTGCCTGTCATACCCAGACCATCATTGCCAAACCCGGGGTCGTCTAGGCTTCTCTCCTTCTTTCGTCTAAGAATTTTATAGTTTTGTTTTTTATAAATCTTGAGCTAAATGGTGAAAAGGGAGTAAGGCCTGTGTCTAAATTTGTTTCAAAATTTGTGTGTATTTTTTGCATGTGATATACTGTTGATCGTTTGCTTATTAAAAATAATATCTTTTCTTCATTGTACAGCCTTTGCCCCTTGGTCAAAGATGAGCAAACCTTCCTTTGCTTTGTGAATCTTCCTTTCAGTCTGCTGTTTTGTTTGGGGCTGGTCTGTTCTGTTTGTCTGCCCTTTTGCAAATTCCTCATCACTTTGATTCCTGTGTTTTCACAGTAAGTCTTGTGGCCAGATCTTGCCAGTCCTCCAACTTGGTTTCTGGTCTTTGCCCCTCCGTGTAACCTTTTCAGTTCTTACTGGGATTGCAGATCTACAGTTGGGAAGAACTGACATTAGGCACTAGTAAGCATTCCTACCTACAAAAAGGGAATATCTCTCCATTTATTCCATCCCTCTCTGATTTTGTCATCCGAGCTTTGTAGATTTCCTCATATAGATATTATACATATTTTCACATACTTATATTTACTTTGTAGATAGTATTAATGTAAACAGTATCACATTCTTAATTTCAAGTTCTATTTGTCCATTGCTAGTAGGAAAGTGATATAGGAAAGCACCTGACTTTGACACATTAACCTTGAATCCTAGATTTCTACAAAGACAGTCATGCCAACTGCAAAGAAAGTTTTATTTCTTCAGTGTGCTTTGAATTTCTCTTCCTTTGTCTACTGTCCCAGTTGGGACTCCCAGTGTGATGGTGGAAAGGGCGGCTGGAGGACTCAGCCTTGACTCCTTCCTACGTTAGTGGGGAAGATCCTAGCTTCTCAGTTACACATGAGGCTGGCTCTTGGGGTTTTGAAAATGTTCCTTATCAAGTTGAGTTAATTCCTCTTCAGTCGTAGTTTGCTGAGAGTTTTATCATAAATGGGTATTAGATTTTTTTCAAGTGCTTTCTCTGCATTTCTATTGACAGAAGCATATGATTTTTCTTCTTCTGCCTATTTATGTGAAAGATTACATTATTTTTTTAAGGTTGAACTATCTTTGCACAGAGAAGACAAGTTCCACTTGGCTATAGTATGCAAGGTGTGATTTAAAAATACAATGCACGTTTAAATGAAAAGATATTAAGTAAAAGACGCATTGCCATTAATCCATCTCAAAGTATTCCTTCTTTGTCTCAGTGCTCTGTCTCAGTGCTCTGAAGTGGTTAAAAGGTTTACCTCTCATGATCATTTTGACCTTGGGGAAGAGCCAGAAGCTTCCTGGTGGCAAATCCAGTGAAGACAGTGGATGAGGACACATCATAATGTTCTAATGAAGCAGCTCTTAGATGGGATGCTGTGCCACAGCAGTGGTCACCATGTTTTTTATCACACCTTGTAAAGTCACTCAGGAAAGAAGACTTCAGAGCTGCCTCAGAAAGTGGCAAGAACACAGGGTAAGTGTGTTTGAAGTGAAAGGAATTCAATTTGCTAATGTTTTCTTGAGAATTTTTGCACTTACATTTGTGAGAAATATTGGTGTACAGGCTTCTTATACTGTCTCTGTCTAGTTTGCCTACTAGGTTAACGTGAAGTATGCCCATGTTTCTATCTTCCAAAAGGGGTTGTGGGAACTCGGTGTCATTTCCTCCCTAAGTATTTGGTAGAATTCCCCAGTGAGCGCAGGTGGACCCAGTGTTTCCTGTTTGTAAAAGTTCCTCATTGTTGCTAGCACTATTTTAACAGACACAGACCTACTCTGTTTCTCTTTGCGTGGGTTTGGCAGATTGGGTGAAATCAGTGAAGCAATTTGTGTATAACATTCCCGTATCCCCCGCCGAGTGCCCGTGACATCTGTGCCGATTCCCGTCTCATTTCTGCTGTAAGACGAGGCATCCCTCTTACTTCCTTTGTTAGCCTGGCCTAGAGGCTTGCTGATATTTTAAAAACTAGCGCTATGATTTCCTACTAATTTCTGATGCAATTTCATTGGTTGCTGTAACACATTTTCTTCTTCTTTCTTTAGATGTAATTTGATTTTCTTTGTCTAGTTTTCTAAAGTAAAAGTTTGGATTATTTCTAGTTATTCATTGCTGTAAATCTCCCTCTAAGCACTGCTCTTGCTGAATCCTACGTTTTTGTTGTTTTACTGAGTACCCATGTCAGGGAGCACTGAGTCCTACCTGCCACAGCCCTTTTTAATTTTGAGACAAGACCCTCTGCCTCGCTGTACTTGAACTAGCAATCTCCTGCCTCAGCCTCCAAAGCACCTGGAGTTAGAGGCATAGACCACCACACCCAGTTCATCCTGTAAATTTTGCTGAGTTGTATTTTTATTTTCATTCAGTTCAAAATATTTAAAAATTTTCTCTTGATATTTTCTAACTCGTGTTTTATTTAGGGCATTGCCTAGTCTGCAAATACTTTGGAATTTTCCAGCTATCTTTCACTTATTAATTTCTAGTGAAACTCCACTGAACTCTGAGAGCACACCTTGTGTGATTCATATTTTTTAACGTTTGCTGAGGTGTTCTTCGGTCCCCACAGTAATACGCTTTACCACTGGGCAGTGCCCTTCTTTATGTCTGAGTCTTCTCTTGCTCTGAGGTCTGCTATGTCTGGGATTTATGCAGTTCCCTTTGACCTCCTTTTTTTTTTTTTTTTATTTTTTTTGAGTTTATTGGTACATTTTAGGAATACAGTACAGTTACATTCATTGTTGGGATCATGTACCTTTACATGGGAAGTCTTGATTCTCATTTTTTCCCCTTACCTCTGCCCTCCCTTCACCTCCTCCTCCCCTCCCCATCTACAAACACTTTATTTTCATCTTTTCATTCTTTCACATTTTTTTCTTTTCCCTTTTTGTTCTTCCCCTACGTATCACACCTTCCCTACACCTTTAGCTCTTTTCTTCAAATTTCTAAATGTCAGTAATCTTATTAGAATCTTATGCATTGTTGCAGAATATTCACACCAGGGAAACTATTTGGTATTTACACATGTGTGACTTATTTATTTCACTTAGGAGTATATCTTCAATATGTATCCATTTTCCTATGAATGAATCTATTCTCTCGCTCTTTATGGCTGAGTAATATTCCATTTTATAGAAAAACCACAACTTCTTTATCCA
>NW_022900931.1:27920281-27928236 GCF_012274545.1 Fukomys damarensis | reverse complement strand
ATGCCGCCGGGTGGTCGCAGGCAGGCAGGCAGACAGGCCTGCCCTCCTTTGATTAGCGGTAGCTGTGCGGTACCTTTCTCTACCCTCCTGCTCTTGATGTCTTTGTGTCTTTATATTTAACGTGAATTTCCCGCAGACAAGGTATATACTCTGAAAGTATCTTTTAATTGAACATTGGTGTTCAAACTGATTACTGATAAAGTTGGGTTGTGTCTACCATATTTGTTACTGTTTTCTATTTTTTGGTTTTGTTATTCATTCTTATTTTTGTCTCCAACTTGTTTTCTGCCCTTTGTGCTTTTATACGTTTCCATTTTCTCACCTTTCTTAGCATATCAGTCATATTTTTTCTTTTTTAATAGCTGGCATCTCTATAGTTTGCAACATTTAAAACTAATCTGAGCTCCCCTTCAAATAATATCATGCCACTTTGCAGGTAGTGAGAGCACTTTATATAAAAAATCAAAATCTTAATTCTTCTCTTTCATATGATTCCTTGTATCATTGCTGTCATTTATTTTACACATATATTTTATATAATTAAATACTATTGTTCCTATTATTTTGAACATACCGTTATCAGATCAATTAAAAAAAAAATTTAAAATTTTACCTTAACTCATTTTTCCCTGTTTCTCTCTCTTTCTATCAAGGTGTAAGTTTCTGGCCTATATAATTTTCTTTTTTCCATAAAGAATTTCTTTTACCATTTTTTCAAGTCAGGTCTACTGGCAAAAATTTAACAAATTCAGTTTTTGTTTTACTGAGAAATTTATTTCTCCTTTAGTTTTGAAGGGAAATTTCCCACAAGGTACAGAATTCACATGGTGGTCTTTTTCTCTTAAGGGTCTAAATATTTCACTCTTTTCTTGCCTGTATAATTTCTGAAAAGTTGGATATGATTCTTACATTCACTCCCCCATAAGTAAGTTCACTTTTCCTCTGGCGTCTTCTGGGATTTTTCTCTACCTTTAATTTTCTGTAGTTTGAATACAATATGCTTAGTTGCTGTTTTGTTTTTGATTGTTGTTGTTTTGATCCTGGTCAATGTTCTCTGGGCCACCAAAAGCTTTACTTTCACATCTCATATTAACTTGGAGAGATTCTGACTCTTCTCTGTGCCCTTTCTAGCCTTCCTTTCCATCCAGCACTGCTGTACGTGTATGCTGTGCTCTCATTGTCACGGTTCTTGGATATTCTGGCTTGGGTTTTCTCCCAGTGTTCTCTTGTTTTCTTTTCAGTTTTGGAGGTGGATACTGAGGGGTCCTCGGGCTCAGAAATTCTGTCCCCTGCTGTGTCTAAGCAAAGGCACTCTTCGCTGGTGTTCCAGTGTTGGCTTTTTCACGTTTTAATTTGTCTAATCTCTAGCATTTCTGCTTTGGTTCTTTCTCAGGATTTCCGTCTCTCTGAGTACACCGTGCATCTGGCCTAACTGCTGTCTGTGTTATACCAGAGTCCTTAGAATATCCATCGGAGGGTTTCAGTTTCCTAGTCTGATAGTTTCATCCTCTTTGACATATCGAGATCTAGTTGAGATGCTTGCTATCTCTTCAAACTGTGTTTTTTGCCTTTAACTATTACTTGTAATTTTGTCTGGAGAGTCAAATCCGATGTAGCAGATAAAAGAGACTGCTGTCCCTGGTGGGTGGGTGCTGGGGAGGGAAGGCTTCTGCAGCCTAGCACTAGGTCTCTGTTTTTGGAGAGCCTGTGCCCCAGCTCTGCCTTCACCAGCGCTGCTCCCCCTCTTGGACAGGACAGAACAGGATGGTAGGATGGGCTGGGGTTGATGCTTCTCTTTTCTCAAATAAGGGACTACGAGGGCTTCCCTGGCTTGGCGGCTCTGATGGAACCCCAGTAAGTTTGGCTTTGGTTAAACACTTTCTCATGATGGCAGTGCCTGGCAAGGACAAAGTGCTCTCCTGTCTTCCCAAAATGGTCTGCGACCCATCTTCCTGCCAGAGTGTGAAGAGACTTTTCTGTAATATTCCCTGGGAGAAAGAGGTCCAGCTCTCAGAAGTGGAACTTAGGAAAGTGCAGGCTCCTGTCTGAGTCCCGCTGGGTTTCCCACCTTCAGAGTTGTCTGTGCTAAGCTTCCAGCTCCCGGAATTCAGCAGCCCCAGCTCAGGACTCCTGCCCAGCCCTGGCTCCTGCAGTTTTCATCGTGGGTTTCTGCTCCAGTAAGGTGAGGTTCTCTGCAGTCTCCTGCATGCGTCTCCTCTCTGAGACCTGACTTTTCCTACAGCTCCAAGAGGGAGCAGTTGGCTTTCCTCACCTGCAGTTTTTCCTCGCTGTTCAAGAAAAGTTGTGCCATCCAAGCTGCTTTCATGCCAAGCTAGAAGCAAGGGATTTTCTCTCATCTCCCATTGGACTGCTTTCCTTGTAGGAGTTGGATAGTCTGTGTATAGTCCTTTTTTAATGATATGGGATGCACATATGTTCTCTGAACTCATGCGTTTTTATATAGCATTTGGAATATTTCAGTCCCTTGCAGTTATTACTCTTTTAACATTCAGTGTCACATTTTTAAATGAAAGATTTTTAAAGCACATATTTTTGAGCCATTTTGAATGAAAATGTCAGTGATGTGGGGTGGGGAATTTAGCTCAGTGGTGCAGCCGCCTGCCTCACAAGTGCAAGGTTCCGAGTTTGATCCCTGGTACCAAAACAAAAAAAGTCAGAGATGTGTCAGCTGGAAACAAACCCTGTTGAGATTTTCAGGACATGACGTGAATGTCATCTTATAAATCCTCACGATTCCTTCCAGGCTGCACAGGACAGGAGACTGAGCAGCCTGTAATAAACAATGTCCTCACTGTGGATGTGAGGCTACGGCAGTTAGATTGGTTTTCGTAATAAACATGCCCGAACTTCTTGGACAAAATGTGGCTTGCTCTCCGTACAGCTTTGGAGACTGTTAGTCTACCCCACGGTGGGTGGCTGCTGCCACTCCACGTGTTTGAACTGTTCTCTGGGCACCCTTTAGGTTGCACCCAGGCATCTTATGAGAAAATCAGCTTATACCCATCAACCACATTTAGAAGCAGGCCATTAATAGAAGTTGACTCCGGGCCAGGCATAGAAATGGACGTTTCCTTTCCACCACTGCACTTAATTTTACACAAATCCCAGGTGTGGGCATAATCAACTCTGTTCTACAGACCCCTCGGCTGACACCAGTGAAGGCTAGGTGGCACAAACAAGGCCACGGAGATGGGCAGTGGCAGGCGTTTCCCTTAGACCGGACCCCCGCAGCTGTGCTCCCCAGTGTGCCCCCACTTGAGGGCTTGTTTTACTGGCTTTTCGCCTTCACATTGGTGTGGAAGCTTCATCCATACCATGCTTCTGTCTCCACTCACACTGTCCCACAAACTGCATGAGATATTCAACACTTTATAGTAAAATGGGCCTGTATTAGAGGATTTTCTCCAACTGCAGGCCAATGACACATTTACAGTAGAGTCGGCTGAGCCAGAATGGTGGGTTGAGATATTGAATTCATTTTTAATGTGTAATGTTTTCAACTTATCCCACCATGAGTCAAGTCTGCATACCATAAAGCTTCCCATCATTTTTACTAGTGTCAGGGAAAAAAACCACCTTTGTATAACAGGAAATTTTAGGGTACCCAGCTCCATAGTGTTGCTTTTTATTACACACTGTGGAGGGGAAGAGGTTTCCAGACTGTTCTGAACAGTGGCAGCCCCCCGGAAGTGGCCAATCTTACTTACAGGGCCCCCAGAGCAGCCAGCACCACGGGCTTCTCACCGCTGCTGCCTTAACTATTTCTGTACTCCCTTTGTCTCTTCCATCCATTCCTCTTTTATACCTGCAAGTGTTTCCTAGTTTCAAACTAATGTTACTATTTTGAGGAGACTTTGAGAGCAGCTACATATATTCAGATCTCTGTGATATCTCCTGATGTCTAAGAAACTTTCTATGTAGTCTACAGCTTGATTTTGCAATGGCTCAGTTTGGGCTTTGAATTAAAAAAAAATTTTTTTTTTTGCAGAAAGCTTTTTACTTTGAGAAAATTGTAGATTCACATAGAGTCGTGAGAAATAATACAGAAAAGTCCTACCCCCCTCTTTGCCTATTTTCCCTCCCTGATGACATCTTTCAGTGTTACAAAGTCACAACCAGGACATAGACCTCGGTAAAAATAAAACCTTCCCCTTACCGCATTGCATGGAGTCATACGTTATACGCCTGCAAAGTCATGGTTCAGAGTTCTTGGCCTCAGTCGTGTTCGGATTTTTCCTTAGAACCCAACTAGTAATTGTTGGCAGAACCGTAAACATCCTCCGCAGTTGTTTTTTGGCGGGAGGTCTGCAAGTAGCCAATCTGAGAGCGCCATTCAGCTCTTTCTTGCTGATTGGCTGCTGCCCCACCTTGAGCAGATGCCCGGGGTCCCGCGTCATAATGGGCGGGAGCTATCCCGTGTGCAGCTGTCTCCAGTGTCCTTGGTTTTGTTGTTTTTAAAGACCTAAGATACCTAAGTTGCCTCCATAACGCCCAGCACCTTCTAAGGCTTCAGAACCTAAGCGCCAGAAGTTCTAGACACTCCAGGAGAAGGTTGAACTACTGTACAGTATTTTTATTAAATTAAATTATGACAGTACTTTATACAGTATTTTGTTAAATTACATAACTGCAGAGACATAGTATATTTAGGGTGTAAACTATAAAAATTGTCTTTCATAGGCACTTTTCTGACCATAGCTGAAATTTGCAGTTTTTCACAATTCCAGGGTGTGGTGGGAAGGTGTGATAGGTTAACTAACCTTGTGACGCCCAGCTGAACTGAGTCAGCGTGACCGGGTGTGGAGGACCCACCTGAGGGTTGTTGCCAGTGGCATAAAAGGAGACCTGGAGGGGAAGACCTCAGCCTGTTGATTTGCTAGGAGGAGCTTGTCGAGGATGGTTTTCCCGATGCAAACTTGGCTTTTCTCCTTGGAGGAGGCACTCAGGGCCTCGCTGTCACCTCGCTGTTCTCTTAGGGGAGCCCTGATCTTACCCGTGAGCATCGTTTCCGGGCTCCACTGTGGATCCCTCAGCCTGGGGCACAGGTCCTTCACCTCACTGGTGTAGGTTTTCTAGCTTCCACCACTGGCCTCGGGCCTTCTGGATGCAGGTTCTCCATAGACAAGCCTGAGACATTGCCGCAGGCTCCAGGCCACTGGCTGGACAGGAGGAGGACGCTGCCTTGGACACTAAGCCTTTAGCTGGAGTCGTGTGGGAAACTGCTGGGATCCAGGCCCTTGGCGGCTTCTTTGGGTCTCTCGTGTGCCTCTAATCCTTGCACTCCTCCATTTGACTTTCTGGGTCAATGTCATAAAATAATCCTATAAATTATGTGTCCTGTATTAAATGTTTTCCCTTGCCAAAGCCCTGACTACAACAGAAGGTCACTCTTGAGATTTCTAGGGTCCATTGTAGTGTGTAAACTTTGGCTTTTTCTTACTCAACGTGATTCTCTGGAAATTGATCCAGATTGTTTCAGGTGTGTCCTTTATTCCTTTTCACCTCTCAGTAATATCCTTGGTATTGATGTCACTACAAGATGTCTCTTATTAAAAAACATCTGTATTACTGTGATAGTCCTGATACAGTAAAACCAGAAAAAGTGAAAAAAGAAAAAAGGAAAGAGAAGGAATGGTATTATCAGACATCTATTTACCTTGTCAGGGAAGAGCAGAAAAAGACAGGAAAGGAAAGGAAGAAAGATTGATTAATTCCAATTTAGGACTAATATAAACACAACTGTTACAAATATTTTTGTACACATTTTCACCTGAGCATAAGTTTTCAGTTATCTAAAGCAAGTGTCCTAGACTTGGATAATATAATAGTTGCATGTTCAATTTTTAAAAAATTTTTTACCACATGAAGTTTTTAATATTAGAGTCAACAAATAAAATAACTTCAATAAATGTAACAGGCAAATAAAATTATAAAAATTGTATAAGTGCTTCACTGAATATTTACAAACAGGCAATTTATATAGAGAATTGCTATTTTACTCATAACTTGAATCTTCCACAACAGTAATTAAACGGAAAGCCTGAAGTGAAATGAAGAGCTCCTCACACTGAATGCCTGAGTGCACAGCTCCCGGTGTGTCACTGTTTGTAATGTTCTAGCTGTGATAAGTGAGCTTGCTTCTTGCTCATTAGTTTGTCTATCTAGGTTGGACCGATGACAGTGCCACTCAGAGGATGATGCGTATGTGGCCCATTTCTGCATTTTGTTTTAATAACACTTAAAGTAGAGAACCCTATATCACACCGGATGTTGAAGGGAATGAAATCAGAGATTTTTTTAAAGCAACCCCAGCCAGCTCAGGATACTCATTTATAAAAGCATGTTCAATTTCTTGGAAACCACCTAGCCATTTTCAGAGACCGCTGGGCCATGACCCCAAGGCCATGCTGGACTTAACCATGAGGTCACCTGTCTGCATGACTGCCGCCCCGATCAGCAGGGCACATGTCAGTCCTCCTAGGCCCATGCTGGGTGGGCTTCCCCACAGGCTTCCCCAGGGAGAAGGTGTGGCCTCACCATGGGGCCCTGGCCTGGCAGGTGCACCTGTTGCTGCTGGGCCGCACCTGGGCCATCTACCCGGCCTCAGGCCCTCTCAGAAGCCTCACAGCAGCCTCGCCCATCCCAGCCACCAAGCCTACCTGTTGTCCATTTCCTGGTGAGGGGAGACAGGTGTATTTTATAAATATTCTAGATACTAGTCTATTTTCAGATATGTACAAGTATTATGTACAAATATGTGCAAATATTTTTCTCTTTCTGTAGCTTGGCTTCTCATTCTGTTAACAGGATCTTTCACAGAGCAAAGTTTGTCATTAAAATACTGGGTATCGAACCCAAGATCTTGCTCTTACAAGCCAGGCATGGTGCCACTGAGCTACATCCCCAGCCCAAAGCAACAATTTTTAATTTTTTTTTCCTTTTATTGAGGTTATTGGTGCAATCTAGGTATACAATACAATTACATTCATCATTGGGATTCTGTACCTTTACATAATAGGTCTTGATTCTCATTTTCCCCTTGTCCCTGCCCTCCCTTCACCCCCTCCTCCCCTCCCCATTTACAAACACTTTATTTCCATTTTTTCAGTTTCTCATATTTTTTTCCTCTCCCTTATTACCTTTCCCCCACGCTTCCCACTTTCCCTACACCTTTAGCCCTTTACTTCCTATTTCACATTATTAATTATCTCATTAGGATCCTGTGTACTATTGTAGTTTTTCACACCAAAGAAACTATTCGGTATTTCAGTTAAAGAAATCTCTGTATGAACATTAAAAATAGGAAATCCTAAAATAAAACTAAAAAGGAAAGTAAAAGAGAAAAGGCAATGATGTAACATCAAAATAATCCTTAATTCTGGAGATGAAAATGGTCCCTGAACATATTTAAATTACTTCTCGCTTATAGTCTTATCTTATTCTTTTTTTCATTAGAGAATACTTTATTAGTTTCTGTAATCAAACCCACGTAGATATGACCTTACATATGTAGTATGATGTGTTACCCCTGTACACATGGAAAAAAATAAAAATAAAAATAAAAATAAATTAACATTTCTAGACCAATATGGTTGTCCATTTCTGTTCAATGCCAAGTCAACACAGTAAATTGGGTTGACTTTTTCCAAAGTTGGCAGCACCATTAGTTTCCCAAAATTCAATTTATATATATATATGTGTGTGTGTGTGTGTGTGTGTGTGTATATATATATGTGTGTGTGTGTGTGTGTGTATTTATATAAAAAGACTAATAATAGTATGTTATGCATCGATAGCAGCAACAGCTTTTCCAGGTTCTGCAGTCATCTGAACAAAATTATAGACATTCAGCACATTTTATTAAAAAAAAACCAAAAACAAAGAAAAGAATAACATCCAGAAAACAGCAAAGTTCTGTTGTTGTTGTGGTACCT
>NW_022900931.1:27859079-27917503 GCF_012274545.1 Fukomys damarensis | reverse complement strand
AAAAAAAAAACAAAACAAAGAAAAGAATAATATCCAGACAACAGCAAAGTTCTGTTGCTGTTGTGGTACCTGGCACCATTTTTTCTATTAGCCTTGTAATCATCATCTGGAAAGAGAACATTCTAGAGTAATATCATTAAATGTAGCTCTGATAAAGTACAGTCCCTACTATGTATCATAAAGCAGGTACTAGATATTTTACATTCATTGAGGTATGATACAGTACTGTCCTACATCAATAGTACTAGATTCAGTTTTGGTTTGAAATTTACTTTGTCTGCAAATAAGATTGCTAACCCTGTTTTTTTCTGGGCTCCTGTCACATGGAGAATTGTTTTCTATCTTTTCACTTTCAGGCTATGGGCTTCTTTTTGCACTAGGTGTGTTTCTTGTATACAACATATTATTGGATTTTGCTTCTTATTCCATTTTGCCAGTCTATTTGTCTTGATTGGTGAGTTGAAGCCATTGACATTGCTGGTTATAACTGATATGTACTGACTTATTATTGACATGTTATTGCCTTTTGTTGACTCTTTTTACTTTTTCACCTTCTCCTTTTAATTTCTTGCCTTGCCTATTTGATTTGCTCTGTTGGGCCTCATGGAACAATTTTTAATTTTGATGAAGCACAATTTATCATATTTTCCTTTTGTGGACCACACTTTGGAGTGTTGATCTAAGAATTATTTGCCTAGCCATAGATCATAATATTTTTCTCATTTGTTTTTTATCTAAAATGTTGAGTAAGATTTAAACATTTAACTTATTAATTTTCAGTTAATTTCTGTATAAGGTGTGAGACTTAAGTGGAGACACCTTTAGTGTGTATAGATACCCAGCTTTCCTGGTACATTTGTTGAAAATGCTCTTTTCCTCCACCGTGTTGCTTTCACAGCTTTGACCCGAAGCAGTTGGACATAGCTATGTGAGAGGTACGTGGTCCTCCATTCAGTTCCATTATCTTCTTTCTTTGAGTTTACTAAGAGCACAGAACACTACTTAATGTAGATGCCCAAAAGCCTTGAAATTAGGTGAGTTGACTCCTCCATTTTACTCTTCCTTGCCCCAAATTTTTTAGCTAATTTAGGTTTGGTTTTTTTTTTTTTTGCCTTTCCATACATATTTTAGAGTAATCCTGTGTATGTTTACCAAAAATTTTTCTAGAACTGTGATAGAAAGTGTACTATGCCTCTGCATCCATTTGGGAAGAACTGATATTCTTACTGTGTTGACTCTAATCATGAACATGGTATGCTTTGGTTTACTTACATTTATTTCTTTTATCAGAATTTTGTAGTTTTCAGGATAGACATCTTGTATATGTTTTGTTAGACTTACACATATTTATTTGTGTTTTATTTTTTCATTTGCTTTTGAACAAATGTGAATGGTATTTTTCCATTTTAAATTTTTAATTATTTTGTATCCATGCTTTGTGCTATTTATATCAAGCTGAGAAGGTTTTCTTTGTTTTCAGAGAGCTTTCAATGTGAGAAGGTATTAAATTGTATCAAATGCTTTCATTTTATATCTGTTGACAGTCTTATGCTAGCTATCATGATTGGCTGATTTTCAATATTGAACCAACAGTTCAGTAAACTAGAACAAACCTCAGTTTCTCATGGTATATAATTATTTCTGTATACTGCTGAATTACTTTTGCTCACATTGGGTATTGGATCATTGTCTATTCTCGTAGGGGATTATCAGTCTCTTGTATTACTTTCGGTTTTGCTCTCAGATAACATTAGCATCATAAAATGTATTGGGAAGTGTTTCTTTTGTTTTCTAGAAGAGATTATATAGAATTAAGTTTAATTTCTTCTGCAGTATTTTGTAGAATTCTCTATTGAAACTATTTAGATTTGGACTTTATTTTTGGGACTCTTAAAATTATGAATTTAATTGTTTTATCATAGGTATGTTAAAATTCCATATTTCATATTGATTGAGTTTTTTTCAAGAAGTATCCATTTCGTCCATGTTTCAAATTAATATGTGCAGTGTATTCCTTATTATTCCTCTGATCGTGGTAAGATTACCTCTAAACCTGGGATACATGAGACAAAATAGTAGTAACAACCCAGGACCTCATCACCGTGTTTTTCCTTGGATTTGGGGTACCTAGGAGCTTGGCAGGGGCAGAGTAGTCTGAGGTTATTCTTCGCTTCATCATTCGGTGTCTTACCTTTGTCATGGGAAGTTCCTGCTCTCCTTAATGAGAGAAATAGAGAAGTTTACCTCCCCTGTTTTGCTGGAAGTATAAGGCTGGCTTTTGACTTCAACCTGATTGATGTTTCTTTGGATCTCTTACGTTTAAGCAATTTACAGTTAAGTGGATGGAACACAATTAACACGCATAAACTAGGGCTAATTTGAGATAACTGAATTTAGCTAAATTATACAGTGCCAAAACATCAGGACTGTAGAGAGTCAAAGAAGGGAAAAGAAGAAGACAAAGCAGACACCCTCTGTATGTTCACCTATATTCGAGAAATTTGGTTTTGGGAGCTGAAAGAGGGCTCTTGCTTCAACAGTGCACATTTCAAATAAAACTGGAGGCCTGAAAGTCAACCGATCACCACACAAGCTGTTCGATTCTTTTTATCTGCGCAGACAGGCCTTGTTTCCATGACATCACCGCAGTGTTCAATTCGGTCAAATTGTTTAGTAGGTCTACATCGCAGTGAGGCATGCTGTGTAAACGCTGTGTGACGCGGTCCCATATCTCCACACGGACTGAGGCTGTGAGGCTGAAATGCCCCACTGCAGTTCTGCGGGTATGTATTTTAGAGAAGAATCTGCCAGTCCTCCGGGTGTTTCCAGAGGGATACTTGCTTTCCCTGCATGGATGTATGGATCTGGAGTTTGCATGTTGTTCCGGTGCTGTCACAGTCACATCTCATAGCATGAGGGACAAAGGGATGTGTGTGCTGGCGAGTGGTGTGTAAGGAAAGGGCTAGGGAGGGTGCCTCTTGGAGCAGATGCTCCGGGCAGCTCCTGTTGGCCCCTCTGCTGCCCCTCCTCTCCCCCATGTGGATGGGGGACCTGCAGGTCACCAGCCTCTCTGGGTGTGTGCTCCTCAGGCGCCCCATCCAGAAGCTGAGCCTCTCTGACTTCCTGCTTCCAGGTGTAAAATGGTGACCAGGATGCCTGGTGGCCTTCCCCACCCAGAAAGAGCATCCTGGGAGGGTTCACAGGTACACACTTTGGTAGAGGAGCCACCGCTGCCTCACAAACTGAAACCCACGCTTTGTCATGACTGTGCCATAGGCCCTCAGCTCACGGTGTATAATCTGATGTTCTAGGAACTAATTTGCAAGAATAAGAGTCGTTATTGGTAAAGTTCGCTTAACTTTTGAGAGAATAATCACGTGAACCTACCATATAAAGATAACTTCATAAGGTAAAATTAGATTCAGCTGTAACTGAGCCCGTGGGGGTGGGGCAAAAGCAGGTTAAATAAATGGGCTTCTTTTCTCTTACATGAGAGAGTTCAGAGTGCAGTTCAGCATCATGCATGCACCATTCGCCTTCTGTATCCTTTAAATGTGACCTCCATCCTTAGGAGAGCCTCATGGAGACAAACTGGCTGCTGGAACTCCAGCTACCACTTCTACATTCCAAATATAGTAAAGTGAAAAGTAGAAGCAAAAGGCACACATGCTAGCTCAGTAGTACTTCCTTACTTTGTGAGCTCTCTCTTTAAGTCCTAGCAAGAGATTTTCCTTGTCTCATTGGTCTGAAGTTGGCCATAGGGCCCAACTATTTGCAGACAAGAAGGGGAAATGGCACTTGTTTTGCCCGATGGTTCTGTTGGTAGGAAGAAGAGGAATGAATGTTTGGTAGACGATCACAAAGTCTACTGCAATAAGCTGTACCTCAGTTTGTTCTTCCTGCTCTTATCAAGGATTTCTAATGGTCACGAAGCTGAAATTAAGTGTCCACACCTATGGTCAAATTATTTCATTCAAAGCAAGAATATTCTCCGCATTATGTAAAGGTACAAATCTCTGAGACTTGAATGTCATTTAAAAAAAAAAAAAAAGGAGCATTCTCAAGATGCCAGATTCCTGAGAAGTCCGCGATCCAAGTGGTGGAATTAAAGGATGGAAAATATTGGTCCTCCTTCCCCAGTTTCTTTCTTCTTCTGAGGTGGTCCAACCCCGATGTAATCGAAAATTCAGCTGCTGTGTGCCAGCTGACACACAGAGCTCTTCGGTGGGACCCATTCACCCCTGCTCACCCCCACTGGAATAGGTCAGCCTCACTGCGGGCGACAGAGGGAGTGAAGGCGGCTGGCTTGGTGGGCGGGAACCCCACACCTTTTACGTATTGAATAAAAACATTTACCCTTAGGCAGAACAGAGCAGCTGTGTCGGTCTTCTCCATGCAGAACCTGGGCAGTGCTTAAGGAGCAAGGTTAGGATTTGAACTCAGCACATCATAAGAGGACCCTTTATTTGGACCCGCTTCCCGGTCAGTGGGCTCGCAGCGGTTCCAGAGCAGGTGCAGGACAGAGGCCAGGCAGTCTGGGAGGGGCAGGGGTAGAAGGCCTGTCCTTTGTGTCCCCGCCTCCTCCACCCCATGGGGTGACACAGCCTCTTCCCAGAAGCTGCCATGTAAATCACACAGAGGTGGGGAAGGGGCCTGGGGCTGCCTGAGAAATGTTTTCTTTTCCCAGGAGAGTATTTGAAGTGAGATAAAGGGCTCATGTAGAAAACAAACTTTCCTAGCTGGCTTGGTGGGGCTGCTTGCTTTTCCCTCTCCCTGCGCCCCAGAAGACATGTACCTCACCCAGCTCCCTCCCCACACCTCTCTCCTCCTCCCTAGGTGAGAACCCCCCACCACCACCTTGCTCTCCAGTGTTTTCAAGAAAGACACATCTTGCAGTAGGTTTGCTCTGGGGCCCAACCCAGATTCCCCCAAACTTGGTAAACACCTTGGACTCTGGCCCAGTCGCTACCACCCCCAAGGGCAGCAGCTCTGCACCATCAGCCTCCTCTGCCAGGCGTGAGCTCACCCGATGGGATGTCCGGGCTGGGGCCCTCTGCTGCTTCCCACCCAAAGATGCTGCAAGTGTCCAGGGCTGAGCAGCCAAGTTCTGGAGTCGCGGGGCACAACCTGAGTCAACCCCACCTGCTGTGAAGCCCCTGACCCGCCTGTCCTCACCTCATGGGAGCCCTGCGTCTGCCCCAGCCCAGCCAGCTGCCCCCGGCATCTGTGCCCACTCCTCCCTTGCTGCTGGCCCAGCGCCCGTGTGGTGTTCCCCCCACCCCTGGCCCTATGGTTCACGCTGGCGTCACCCACACGTCTGCCTGGTGTCTGTAAGGTGCTTTCATCTTCATCCTCCCACAGCTGGGTGAGGGACTCTGACCCCAGTTCACAGATGAGTGCGTTCCAGTCACACTGACCTGGTCCGTCCCCAAAGTCCCCAGAACTCACGGCTCTGTGGGAAGCAAGCCTGGATCTAACTCCAGCCAGGCCCAGCTCCCCTTCTGGGGCCTCAGTGTCCCCAGTCTGGGCCTGTCCTTCTGCTGCGTGTGACTCCAGGCTAAAAGAGCTCCCCAGGGCTGCGCTGAGTGGTGAGAAGACTGCAGAGGCCAGGGCTGAGAATGTGCCTTCTGCCCCTTAGGAGTGGCTGCAGCTGATTCCTCACAGAGACCAGGAGTGGCCATCCCAGAACTCAAAGAACAGCTGGGACACCTTGCGTCAGAAATCTGGCCCAGCTGGCTGACACCTTCCCCGCAAGCCTCGCGGGCCACAATAGGGAGGAAAGGGCCTGGCACCAGCCTCGTGTGGGGTCCCCACTGAGGCCCCACGTCAGTGCCTCCTCTGCCGCACCGCACAGAGCCAAGGCACTGGGATCCCTGGTCAGCCGTGTGGCCCGCAGTCCTACAAGGGAGGCAGCAGAATTTAATGGAGAAAACGGGGTTGGAAGACAGCAGATATAAAGCCAGAGGGGGTGAGTGGTTTCGCTGGTTTCAGAGTCTGCTGAGACCTCCATTTCCGGGTCAGTAAAATAGGAAGGAGGCTCAGCCTCTGACCTCACAGTGCATCCCAGGCACAGGACGGGCGTTCCAATCCTACCTGACTTCTTCAAGCCCTGCCTGCCAGCATGGGGGTGCTCTCAGCACCCCACCCTGAAGCCCTGCTGTGCAAACGCCGGGCAATACCTTCCAAGGAGGGCCGGTCGGTCTGGCTCTTGGCCTCAATGCCTCTGGCTGGCTCCATTCTGGGGGCCACGTGGAGAGAGGGGGAGACAGAGGTGGGGGGAGAGAGAGAGAGAGAGAGAGAGAGAATGAGAGAGAGAGAATGAGAGAGAGAACGAGAGAGAGAGAGAGAGAGGTGTCCCCACGTCCCCTCACAGTGCATGCCCAGGGACCCAATCCTCCGGCTGGGCTCTGCACCGGCCAGGAGCACTGGGGCTGCTGACCAAGCCCCCACCTGGGCCAGCACCCTGCCTCGTACACTGGGAAATGGGAGGTCACCCCATAGGCCACTTGGGGCACCAATGCTGCTGTGCACACGTGTGCCCCAGGATTCAGTCCTGAAAGGGAACTCAGGGTTCGTCCTAAGGGTGTTGGAGCTCATGTCGGGATCGCCAACTGACTGAGCACGGCTGCAGGGCAGGGTCTCTGGAGGCACCAGTGACGGAGAGGGCCCCCACGCTGCCCTCCAAGCCCTGCTGGGTAGAAGGAAAGCAGGCTTGTGCTGATTTTCGCAGACTGGAAGCTGGGATTCAAAGACATGAAGCAACTTTGCCAAAAATCACACAGTGAACTGAGAAGGGAATGGAAATAAATACAAGTTGAGCCTCTTTTCTCTGACGTGGGGCCACATGTGTAAGTTACAGGGAGCTTCACATGATAACTGTCTCCATCTCTAAGTAAAACCAGAAAGCAAAATTAGAACAGGAAAAGGACCACTAAAAATACATTGTAAAGTAAATGATAAACAACATGAATAATTACACTACACGTTGTGCAAATAAGCACTGGAGAAAATAAAGTGTTGTGGTATCGTTTCTGCCATGTGTAAAGCCTTTAGAATAAGTAATGAAGAATTTGGGCATAATTTTTCCTGCAGTTTGATAATGGCACCATCTAATACCTTTCAATTAAGTTCTGCTTTTCAGAGTGTAGTTATACAAAGCGAATCCAGCTATTTTCCTAGGCCTCTTCTTTGATGCTAATCTCTCTCTCTCTCTCTCTCTCTCTCTCTCTCTCTCTCTCTCTCTTTCATTCTTGTTGGATCTGGGTGTGCTAAACTATACTCCCAGCCCTTCTTATTTTGAGGTAAATCCTCACCAGGCTGGCTTCCAACTTGCGATTGTCCTGCCTCAGCCTCCTTTGAGCTGGTATTACAAGTGTGTGCCACCCTACCCAGCAGCTTTTCTCTTTTGAAGCCAAATCCCTTCTTTGCTCACCTCCTGTGCTATCTGTCTGGTCCGCCCACCTCCCTGGCTAACTCAGATAGGCCATACTCAGCACACAGCTCTCCAAGTGGCTTTGAGTTACCTATACTCCTCTCCTCAACACCCTAAGATTCAGGCTCTTTGCGAAGCTCGCAGCCTCATTTTGGGAAGCTCACCGATGTTAAGAAGGGGCACACAAAAGCGGACTGATGAGGGCAGGTCAGCCACAAGTGCTCTGTGTCGGCATGATCTTGAAACTCAAGGTCTGGGACAAGGATTTCTGGGTGCTGACTTCTGCCCTGTTCTGGTCAGCCTCAGGGGCTCAGCTAGGTGGGATTATTTTTGAGCAAGACACAGTAGTTGCTTGTGCCTCCTGCCCCTCTCATATTCGGTCCTCTTTGGCCTGATAACTGGTCAGTCTCTGAACTTGGGTAGCTCCTTCCCTTCAGCTTGGCTCCAGTCAGAAGCTCTGCAGCCTCCTGGGCCTGTCATCGGAGGTCACCCCTATGGCCTCTGCCAGGCTGTCACCCGCGCTGCTGCAGGGAGAGGGAAGCAGGGTCTATGCTTTCGGGCTAATGCTGCTGGCCACCACTTCATTGATCCATCACCTCTTTGAGCAGGTGTCTGTCCAAGGGACACTGGCTGCGTAGCTAATAACAGGCATGATTCTAAACACTGTGACAGCACAGATGGGTAGGACAGTCACTCTCTCCATGGAACTTAGAGTGTAGCTGGAGAGAAAAGATACATGGGTGAAATATTTATTATTAGTTATGAGTAGTTTCAAGTAGTCCTATTTGAAAATTTTAGGATGTGTCATTTTCTCTGTGAAACACTTTGAAGATGAATTTGGCTACTACTGCCATAAAGGTGCAGGTCAGGGTGCTGAGGCCTGGGGAACCAGCTTGCATTCATGGTGCCAGCTTTCTCCCTGTCGGGCCCAGCATTCCCTCTGGAAGATCCATGGGTTAACTTCTGTAAAAATACCATTATTGCATAGCTGCGAGGAGGACAGAGGTACTGACGCATGCTCCATGTGTGAGAACTTCAGAAACACGCTAAGAGGGGGAAGCAGACGTGAAAGGCCACACACACTGTATGTTCCGAATGAATGGCACGTTCCGAATCCGCGCCTCTGTGGCGAGAGCAGATCAAGGATCCTGGGGTCTGGAACAGAGAGGAATGGCGAACCACCTGCTTAATGTATACAGGTGTCTCTTCTAGGGTGTTTGGTGTTTTTAGAACTAGGTAGAGGGGGTGGTTGTACTAATTGCTTGCCTTAAAATGATTAATTTTATACTATGTGAATTTTGCCTTAACAAAAATTTGGAAACATCTTGCTGTGACTCTAAAATTACTAAAAAATAATTTAAAAAAGAGAGGGAGAGAGGAGGAGACAGAGAGGGAGAGGGAGAGATGATGACGTGTTGGCAGAGTGGCTTTGAAGGTTTGCTCAAGTGGAAAGTGAGGAGCAAGCTGGTCCTCGAAGAGGAGGGAAATGCACTGAGAGGAGGCGGGGAGCAGGCTCTGCAGGGAACCCAGCTCTGAGGGGACCCAACAGGCCCTGGAAGAGCGTATGGGCTTTGGCACTGAAACCCAGCAGAGTGGACTTGGAACCAGAGTCCTCAGCTCATCAGGCAAAGCCCTGATAACCCAGGCTGGCCTAGAACTGCAGCAACCCTCCTGCTTCAGCCTCTCAAGTGCTGGGGTTGAAGGCATGCGCCACCACACCTGGCCAGAGTCACCTGTTTGAAGTGGCACAGGAGCTCTGCTCCCCTGGTTCCCACCCAGCCCATCCACTCCACCGCACCACATTCTCCTTCCTCCTCAAAGACGCATGGCCACCGCAAGAAGTCTGGCTGGAGGGGAGGACCAAGCAGCAGGCCTCTTTTGTGGTAAACCAGAGCCAGCTCCTGTGACTAAGCTGCAGGCCTCTGATTTGCTTGAATTTCTGTAGCTTATGCCCTGTTACTCTGCTCAGCGTGTGAACTAGTTAGTAGATGTGCTGTGGATTTAGGGCAACCACAGAAGGTATGGGTGCAGCTGTGTGGCCCTAAACCATGCTCGAGGTGCAAAGAATGCTAAGTTTACTCCTCTGCCCTGCCAACCCAGTGCAGTAGCTAGGGCTGCAGGACAGGAAGAGGTGTGGGCGGGTTCTGAATGTTTTCAGTCAGGGTCCTGCTCTTGAGGGCTGTGACCCTGAACTAGTCACCTACATGTCCCCAGCACAGGGCTGAGGGTGCAGTTCAGCAGTGAAACGCTGAACGTCCCCATCAGTTTCTTGACAGGTGTAAAAGCAGTTCAGTGGGAGAAAAGTCAGTAGAACAAGTGGACACGCATATGGGGAGGGCTACATTTTTTAGAAAGCACTTAAATGAACTTTCATACCTTTAAAAGATTAATTCAAACTGTGTCAAGACTTAAATGTAAAGTGTAGCTTGGCATAGCAGTGAACACCTGTAATCCCAGCATTGTGGGAGGCTAAAGCAGGAGGATCACAAATTGGTAATAAGTAATTCAGCAAGACTTTGTCTTAAAATGTAAAAATGGGCTAGGCCTGTAGTTTAAGGCAAAGGTCCTCCTTTAAAATTCTTAGGAAAAACAAAGTGAGTCATGTGGATCTAGCAGTACATAAAGAATTGTTATACTCATCACCAATATTCAATGGTTAAAAAAAGTTAAAAAATCCAAATATGGGTAAAAGATGGGAGAGGACTTTCCACCAAAAGGGATGTACAGCTTGCAAATAAGTAAATGGCATTCAATGTTATTAGTCACAAGGGAAATTAAGTCCCAAACTGCTGGCCAAAACTAAAACAGAAATGAGAGCAAGGTTACAGGGTCCAGGGCTAACGCAGCCGCGGTGTGCACTGCGCATGCCTGAGGACAGCGCACACCACTGGACCAAGGCGGGCGGGCCGCTGTAACAGCCCGGTGGGGGCGGTGAACCTATGGCCACAGCCAGCTGTTTGCTGTCACTACACGCGCGAGAAGGTTCTCTATGGCTGCCCTAGGTTCACGCAGCTGTCCTCTGTGATGCGTTCCAAGCAGCGGACTTGCCGACGATGCTTTCTGAGCGTCTTTGTCATCAAAGGGTGACATGTACAGAGCCGGTTGCTTTCCTATGTGGCAGGAACAATTAGAATTTATAATCCAAACTTGTCGCCATTTACGTCAGCAACCCCCAAATGAAAGACTTAGGTATGAATCCAGAAAAACGAATACAACAGCTACGATGGGGAGATCGACAAAACTCCAGCAAGGGACATCAGATGTCCAAACCCTTGGAGGGTCCACGTTCAGGGGTACGAAGCCGCCGCATGATTGGGAAGCCAGGTCCTCCCGAACATGGTGTGGAGCTGACACAATCGCAGTCAACACTCCAGCAGATTACTCTGTGTAGGGCCGGGACTTGGCTCAGTGGTTCCACTGCCTGCCTTGAAAGCACAAGGGCCCGAGGTCACTCCCTGGTACCAAAAAAAGAAAGAAAAAAAAAAAAACCTGTGGATATCAGTAAACTGACTTGAAATGTACTGGACAGGCAGGAGACACAGGGTGGCCAAAGGAATACTGAGAAGAAGCAGAAGTCGGGGGACCATACATCACTGGAAACCAGTGCAACGCAAAAACGAAAACCTAGACACAGACTACAACGGGACTAACTCATAATGAATCATGGGCCCAGACGGGGATGCTCAGTTACAAAACTCATAGGCACTGATACAGAAGAAAATCTAGGTGACCTTGGGCTTGGCAATGACTTCAGGCAGGATTTCTGAAGCAAAGTCCATGGATGAAAAAACTGGACTTTATTAAAATTAAAACTTTTTTTTATGTGAAAGACACTCTTAAAGTGTGAAGACAAGTCACAGACTAGGAGAAAAATCCTTGAGAAGCATACATCTGATAAAGGGTTTGAACCCAAAATATACAGAGAACTCTTAAAACCTAACATAAGAGACTAAAAGAATCTACTTAAAAAGTGGGCAGAAAGTCTGTGTGGTGACACACGACTAACCCAGCCATTCTATTTGGAAAGCTGAGGCCAAGGACTGCAAATGTGAGGTCAGTCTTGGCAACTTCTGGATGTAGTGAGTGTGAAAGGCCCAGGGGCCAATGCCCAGTACCACAAGGGGTAAAAGAGTGTGCACAAGATTGGGACACCTCAGCTGAGAAGGACATACAGACTGCAGATAAACACAAGGGAAGATGCTTCACAGTCTAGTCATTGGGGAAACACAAATTAAATCAACAAGCACACACTCATTAGAGTATCAGCTAATGCCCAGAACTCAGACAACACCAAGTGTTGACAAGGCACTAGAACAGCGGGCAGGACCACCATTGCTCAGGGGAATGCAGACAGACAGAGCCCCCAGGGAAGAATGTCTCGTATTGTCTTGCAAAGCCAAACACAGTCTCATTATTTCCTACAGCAGTTGCACTCCTGGGATTTACCCAAACAAGTTGGAAAGTCATGTCCACACAAAAATCTACCACAAATGTTAGTAGAAGTTGTACTCCTACTGGGCGAAGCCTGGCCGTAACCAAGCTACCCTCCACAGGTGAACCAAGGAGAATGTGTACACTGAGGAGTTACTCAGCAGTGAGAAGAAATGAAGTCCCAGCTAGGGAAAGACACGAGGTGCTGAGAGCCTGTGCAAAAGCATTGTGTACCCACGATTCCAGGACCTGGTGTCCGAGCCAAGACTGCCCTACAGACACAGCGAAGCATCAGGAGGCCGAGGAAAGGAGGCATGGACTCGGGGAGAATGAGGGGCTTGGGACAGTGAAGCTATTTCAGTGACTGTGGACATTGCATACAATTTCTACATTTGCTGGGAGACACATGACATTATGCATTTTTCAAAACTTATACCACAGGCCCAGAGATTTAGCTCATAAGTGCCTCATAAGTGCAAGGACCCAAGTTCAATCCCTGGTACCACAAAACAAACAAACGAATGAATGAACAAAAACGCTTTATACAACAGTAACAGAAGAGTGAGCCTTCACATGAACTATGGGCTCTGGCTAGGAACCTGCTTATACTGAGCTGACAATATATTGATTTGGCCAATAAAACTAGTAATTAACTCACAACAAGTTTAGTTAGTAATCTATCAGTATCAATACCTTAATTATCACCAAGGTCCATATTAATGCAAGATGTGGACAGAGAGGAAACTGTGCTGGTTTGGGAAGAGAAAGGGGGAAAGAAGTGCATGAGAATTCTCTGTACGTTTGATCAGTTCTGAAAACAAGTGCTCTAGAAAATACATGTCTTAATCTTTTCCCATGGGAAGAATTCCACATAACTTACATGGCCACTCCTCCCCCAAGAGGTATGGTTTAACTCAGCCCCTCAAGGGCTGTGCTGTGCTCAGTGGCTCCAGGTAGAAGCAGCTGGACCTGTACAGGAGGCCCCAGGCAAGCACACCTTGCCATAATAAAAGATCTACCAACTGAGAAAAGCCCAGGACCCAGTGGATGCACCACTGAATTCTCCAAGAACTTCAGGGGATACCTAATGCCGATGCTATTCAAACTCTTTAATAAAACTGAAAGGGGAGGAGTACTGTCAAACGCATTCCTGGAAGCTAGCATTACTCTGATTCCAAAAGCAGACAAGGACCCAAAGGAAAAAGAGAACACTTGAATGAGCACAGACCCTAAGATCCTCAATGGGAGGCTGGCAAACAGAATGCAACAAATCATCGCAAAGATCACACACCTGATCATTAGGGTTCACCCCAGGATGCAAGGATGATTCAATGTACACAGATCAACAAATATAACCCATCACAAACAGAAGCAAGGATGAAAATCATGATCATCTCAACAGAGGCAAAGAGGCTTTGACAAAATCCAATATTAAAACCCCTGATAAAATAGGTATAAAAGTACTTTATCTCAAAGTGATAAAAACAATTTATGACAAACCTACTGCCAATATCATATTAAGTGGAGGAAAGCTTGAAGCTTTTTGTTAAAGTCAGGAACAAGACAAGAATGTCCTTTATCACCACTCCTGTTCAATGCAGTACTCAACACATTAGCTACAGCAATCAGGAAGAGAAATAAATGAAAGGATACAGATAGGAAAAGAAGAAGTCAGATTTTCATGGTTTGCATGTAACGTGATCCTTTACATGGAAGACTCAAAAAATTCCATCGAAAGACTGATAGAATTAATAACCAAATTCAGTAATGTACACGATAAACGTCAACACACAAAAGTCAATAGTATTCCTGTACATCAATAATGACACCATCAAGAAAGAAATTAGGAAAATAATACTATTCACAATAGCATCAAGAAAAATGAAATGATTAGAAGTTAACCTAACCAAGGAATAAAAGACTTCTAAATGAAAACTACAGTGCTCTGAAAAAGGAGATTAAGAAGCACATCAGAGAAGGGAAAGATGCCCCCCATTCCTGGATGGGCAGAACCAATGTTACCAAAATGGCCCTACTTCCCAGACTGTTACACACAGTCAGCGCAGCCTTACCATACCAACAGCACAGCAGGCTGGACAGAGCTAGAGAAGGCAACCCTAACGTCACACGGGGCCAAAAGAGACCAGAATAGCAACAGCAACCCTGGGCGACAAAAACAAAGCAGAGAATGTCACAATCCCTGACTTCAGTCATACTACAAAGCTACACTGATGAAACACATGGTCCTGGCACAAAAACAGATATGTGGATCAATGGAATGGAACAGAGGATGCAGAAACAGGCCTGGGCATGTTCAGCTATCTGATCTTTGACAAAGGGGCCAAAACATACATTGAAGGAAGGGCAGCCTCTTTAGCAAATGGTGCTGGGAAAACTGGATGTCCACATGCAGAAGAGTTAATCTAGACCCATATCTCTCGCCATGTACTAAACTAAAATAAAAATCAGTCAGAGATGTAGACATCAAGCAGAAACAATCTGCTGGAAGATAAAATAGGCCAAGACTTGAAATCAGAGGTGTAGCCAAGGTCTTTTTGAACAGAACCCCAATTAAACAAGAGATAACATCAAGAATCCACAAATGGGATCACATCAAATATAAAATCTTCTGCACAGCAAAGGAAACCACCAACAGAGAAAAAGGACAACCTACAGAATGGGAAAAAATTGCCAGCTACTCCTCAGACATAGGATTAATATCTAGAATATATAAGGAACACAAAAAAATTAGACCCTCCCATAATGAAAAGTGGACTCTTCCAATCAAAAAATGGGCAACTGAAATGAACAGACACTTCTCAGAAGGAGTAGAAGTGGCCAATAAATACATGAAAATTTATTCAACACCTCTGGCCATTACAGAGCAAATGAAAGCAACACATATTCCATATTACTCCAGAAAGAATGGCCATCATCAAGAAATAAAAGAATAGCAGATGTTGTCAAGGCTGGGGTGGGAAAACTTCTACACTGTTAGTGGGAGTGTAAACTGGCACAGCCACTCTGCAAATCAGTATGGAGATTCCATCAACAACCAAAAATAGAAACCCCATGCTATGGGGCTGGGCATGGAATTGCACACCCATAATTCCAGCACTCGGGAGGCTGAGGCAGGAGGATCATCAGAAGTTTGAGGCCAGCCTGAACTACTATAGAGCGAGACACTGTCTCACAAAAACAAAAATGAAAAAACTAAAAAGGAAACCCTATGTGACCCAGCTTTTAATCTTTCTCAGTATCTTCCCGAAATATGTTATCATATTACAGTGAAACATGCATACCCTCATTTATATTTTAAGTGAAGTAAATCAGACACACAAGCTTAAATATTGCATGGTTTCTCTTATATGAGAAACTCAAAGTATAAATAAATTAAAAAATACAAGATAAATAATAGCAAACAGGAGACAGATCTTTTGCAAAAGGCAAAGGAACCGAGAGATGGAGGGAGAGAGAGGGTACGTAAAAAGAATTAAGATATGTTACATACATTCACCACACTGTGTGATGTATGCAATTTTTGTGTACTGCAAGTATGTACTAATAAAGTTAAATTTTTAAAAAATGTTTTACTTTGAGTCAGGGCTGTACGAAGTCACGAAGTTGCCCAGGTTGGCCTCAAACTTGTGATCCTCTGGCCTCAGCCTCCCACAGGGCTGAGATAATAGATGCATTATTCCTTATAACTGCATGTGGTTCTACAACTTTTCAAAATTAAAAAAAAAAGTGTAGTTAGGAATTTTTAGAAATAGATCTCTTGGAGTAAATTAATTTTAATGAATGTTTTCTTGCATGATAGTACTTGTTGTTACAGCCATTAGAGAAATGCAAATGAAAACAACACAGATTTCATCTTACTCCAGAAAGAATGGCTACAACTAGTCTATCCCTACTTTTCCCTTTGATAGAAGGGATGCTGGGAAACTTCATTCACAAGTAAGTTCAGATGGTGTTTTATTATAGCAAGATGATTTAACTCACTGAACTCCTTCCAAGGTCTAGGCCAAAAATAACGTACTGCCCTATCATCAAGAATTATTTTTAATAATCTATCAGCTGACAGCACAAATAAGTCCTTCTCCAGTATCACTGAAGGCAGACTAGGAAAACATCAGGCTTGCAGATATTCCGCTACTCTGGCTGTTTTGTTCTGCTCTGTTGTTTCCAGGAATTCACCTATACTGGTTCATCAGGATTTGCACCCAGTTCCTCATTGTCCTGCACACTTTCTCTTACGGTATCTTTGAATTGCACAGATTTAGGGAAGGTTAGAGAAGTTGAAATATGTTTCATTTCAGGATATATGGGCCCAACTTCTATTTTTGTGTGGTTTTGTTTCATAATACTTTATTTTTATTGTCATCGAAATTGTAAGAGCTGTGGGCTGAGCACACTTGATTTATGAATAATATTCGCAGTGTAGCCTTCTGTTAAAGCCAGTCTCCCAATTTCATTAATCACCCAAGTAGAGTTATCTCCCCTAGATACTTCAATCTAATGCAACGCTCCCATGCCAAACGTTCTGAATTTCAATTTGTAGTGACAGCTAGGCAAAGATGGACAGAAAAACAGGGACTGACAGAGAAACCGCATAAATTTATTACCTGGAGGAAATAAAGCACCACATCAGCGACACGTCCAACTCCAACTCTCCTTGCTGTATTTTCCTGAGAGCCGCATGATGACAATGTGCTGTTTGACAGCCATCGGGGGAAGAATGGGGAGAAAAGTCAAGCGCAGGTTGCTGTGCTGCAGTGTCCCGGAACTCACAATATCCCAAAACGGCAAAGGGCTGTTTCTAACGCCGCGCTGCCTCAGGTACAGAGCCCTGTACAAGACAGGGAAAGCAGCGTTGGAGACTGTGTGGTCCTCCTTGCTGTTTCCCGTCATCCTTCGCTAGTAGCCACGGAGGTCTGTGCTTTGGTTCCAATGCCCCACAGCAAGGCTTGGTGGGTGAGATGAGGATATGCTTTTCCCTCCTTGGAAAGTGGGCAGAGGGCCACGGAGAGAAGAAGAGAGCAGGACCAAAGGACAGAAGGTGGGTGCTAGACCTGCTCTAGGGAAGAAGGGCAGATGAGGCACGAGGCGCCTGGCCAGGGATCCCTCTAAGCAGTCACGCCCGAACACCCCTCTGCAGGCCACCCTGCCTAGGGGGACTCTCACATTCTAGGCCAGCATGCTGGTGCCCTCTCTTCTGTCCATACCCGGAAGGGTGTCTGAGCCCCACGAAGACCTCCTCACCCATCCGTCCCCACGGCGGGAGCTGTCACTGGTGACATTTCCTCCTCCTGTGGTGCTTGGTGGGGACACTGGGAACGAGGAGGAGCAGTGTCTGTAGGAAGTGGACAGCCCAGCTGAGGGACCAGACAGACACCTGGGAGACAAGCACAAGGCACACAAAATGTGCCTAAGAGTATGGCAAAGACACTCCCACCTTGGGAGGGAGGAGGAGAAGGAGCGAGGGTCACAGGGACAGAGGGTGTGTGTGCGCTGGAGTCTCGTTTGTCTTAGAGACTCAGAGGAGGGTGTGAATGCGATGGACCACTTGAGGCCAAGGGACCTCCACACTGTCCCCTGGGAAGGGCCAATGCCCCATGGCCCTTTCTTTTCCACAGCCGAGACTGTGTTTGGAGCCAGATCTCTCTGCTCAGTGACAGGACAGGGACAGAGACGGAGAGTCCTCTTCTTGGGATTTCCACTCAACTTCAGGTCAGTGGCAGTCAAATCAATCAATTTATACTAAAGTGTTAATGGCTTGCAGTAATTGTGCCAACCAAAGATCACTTCTACCCAAAGACTAGTGAAATGCAGTGAACACTGAGGAGTCAAGGCAACAGAGGGGTAATAAAGGAGGAAGAGAAGGGAAAACACAGGCGAGCACCTCAGGAAACCCACACAGAAAGGAACCCTGGCAGGCCCAGTGGATCCCGCCTGCCAGTAGGTGGCGCTCTTCCCACGAACCCTCGGCAGCCCATTCTGCCAGGTGGGCTGGAGGTTGCTCTTTCAGTGCACAGGTGCAGGAGGAAGCTGCCTGCAGTGTGACCCAGAGAGCCCCAGGTGCCATCCCCACTGCTCAGGATGAACTCGCTCCCACATTCTGCCATTTCTATGAAACATTTCTGCTATTTATCCAACCCCTGGGAGCTGGGGGCAGAGGGCCAGAGGGCTGGGAAACGAGGTTAGTCATTTACACTTTAGCAGGAACTAATACAGTGTATTAACTCAGGAGAGAAAGAAACTTGAAAGAAAAGGGCAACTTTTGACTCTTAAGTTCTCAGAGGAGAATCTGCCAGGCTGTGGTGCTTACACTGAGAGAGCATTTGGTGGGTGAGCTGGAGCCACATGCAGATGCTGGTACTGGGCGATCGGTGCCTTAAGGAAAGAAAAGGAGGCAGGAAGAAAGATGGTGGAGCAGTCAGATCTGTTCTCTGGCCCCACTGCCCTGGAATGGCAGGGGACCCCACAGCTTGCTGAGCAGCGTGGGGGGAGCCTACTCCCCCGCAGGGGTCCAGGCCTGGCAGGCCCTCTGCACTGATGCCAGGGCCCTAGCTAGGCTGCACTTTTCCCTTTCTTTCTTTTTTATTATTGTGGTATTATGGATTGAACCTTCACAGTGAGTTACATTCCAAAAGCTTTTTTTGTTTTATATTTTAAGAGAGGGTCATGTAAGTTGCCCAGGCTGGGGCTTGAACTTGCTGTCCTCCTGCCTCAGCCTTCCTGAATGCTGGGATGATAGGTGTGAGCCCCAGGCCCGGCTTTGGGCTGCAAGCTCTTGATCTCATGTTCGCCAAGACCCCGGACCGCTGTGCAGATCTGGACAGGGGGTGGGGAGGCGTTGCCCTCATCCCAAGGGCTCTCAAGGCTCCTCCACCTGCACTGGCCAGACAGTATATTCTGGCAGTGGAGATGGAAGGTAGGACGGGTGCTGGTGTGTGCCCAGCCCCCCGTGCCAGCTGCAGCTGTGGGGCTGCTTAGGTGATGGGCCATGCACCCCCATAACCAGTGACAGCCATGCAAAGCTGGAGCCCCAGTGTCCACACTGCCCATCGCTGCTGGCTCCTTCCCACCACCCAGGAGGAAGATGCAGGGAGCAGAGCTGGAGACAAAAACGACTCCACAACAGCCAGGGGCCAAAGAGAAGGCAAGCCCAGCTGGTCCTGAAGAAAATCTCCAAGTCAGATAGTTATTCTGACTGCACGCTTCATGTAGATCTGGACAATGACGGTACAGCAAACCAACACACTGTACACCAGAAGAACAAAGGACCTGGGTCAGGAGACCCCTGTGCAGTCCTGGTTTTCCCCAACTTCCTTAGTGGCCAAGGAGCAGAATCCGACTTTTCTCTTTCCCCTCACTGTCAGAGTTAATGGTATTTGTCACTTTTATCTTGCAAACCCCAAGGTAGCCAGGAAAGCATTGGGAAGTGACAGTGTGAGGACCACTACCCCAGGTCTCTGCAGGGCGGCCTGCCTGAGCTCTGGCTGCTCACAGCATACTGGGCTGCTGTGCTCCAGAAAGAAATCACCACATTCCAGTGCTTCTTCTGGATCTCATTCCACTCTCCTGAGAGTCTCCTTCTATATCGCCTATACCCCTGGCCATGAACCTCCTGCTCAGGACACTTGTTTGTGGGACATTTCAGAAGTGTCTTCGTTCGAGTGAGAAAGCAGCTTCACCATTCCCTGCTAAAACCACTTCAGAAGCCCCTCAAATGCAGCAGGTGGTGTGCAAGGCTGGGCATGGGGAGCAATAGACTCAGGCTGTGGAGTCACAGTGCTGCGCTCCCCCTCAGGCTAGCTGGTCCGGGAGGTAACCAGTGCTGCAGCCATTTCACAGGGACAATTTGTACTTTCCAGAAATTATGAGCATCAATTCCTTCGATGAGGCACCCTCTCCTCCCACATCACCTCTGGCAGGCTAACCTCTTTGTCCTCAAACACTTAGAACCCTCAGTTTTCTTATCCTTTTGTTCAGATCACTACTGGCTGACTGTCCACTAAAAGGAAAGCTCTGTAAGCTGAGAAATGCTGCCTGTCCTGTTTATCCTTGGACATCTTAGGGCTCTCTGGGGGAACACGTTTGATGGAAGGTGTACATATAATTATGCCAGGGGATGCATTAAGCAGGCTTTCACATCAAAGGCAGGTGAGCCTGGGCCACCTGTGGGACCAGAGGCAGAAGCATCTACACCAGCCACCTGCATGCTGGAGCACTGGACAATGGGCCCAGCGAGCCACAGAGGATGAGCTGGATGGAGGGCACCGCCCCATATAAGTTGCAGAGCCTGGAAACACACTGTAGAGTTACTGGTACAATCTGTGTTAGAAGGCTGAAGAAATTGCACCAAGGGTGGAGAAAAAGCATGATGCTGTCCCAACATGAGAACATGTCCTTCCTTCTCTTTTTATGCCACCCAAGCTGCACACCTATTGGTTGGTACCACCCACATCCAGGGTGGGTCTTCCCTCAGTTTGCTGACCAACATGGCAATCATCCACAGACACGCCCAGCACCATCTTTATTAATCTGCTAGGCATTTCCTAATCCACTCAGGTTGATTTGCCATGATTAACGGTCACAAACATGGCATCCTTTGTCCTGAAAACTATATCTGGTTCATGGTAGGTGTTCAGTAAATATTTGACTGAAAATTGAAAAAAATGTGAGTTGTCAGTTGTCTCCCTCCACTCACCAGAATGCAAAATTCACAAAGGCATGGACCTTGTCCATATGGCTGGTCCTGAGATATCCAACACCGAGAGCCCGCAGCACTGAAGAGGGATGAATGAGTGAGTGACCAAGATGAATGGGAGAGAGGAGCCTGGGAGAATTCCCAGGAAAAGGCTCTGAGCCGGCTGGCTAAGGACGGAGGACTATTTTAATCTCCTAACTCCATGAGACTTGATATTAGGAATAGTGAGAGCTAACATTTATGAATCCTTCTCTGTGTGAGACACCATTTGGGCTCTTCATTACCATTTTATGTTCCAGAGAATATATTCGGACAAGCTTATAAATCAACCTGAAATAATTTTCTTCTTTGAAAGAGCCAGTGTGACCCGTTCTTGTCAGCATGGTTTCTGCAGAGCCGCAAACAGCTGTGGGCTTGCCGGGCCCTGCTCCAGCAGCTGGGGGTCAGCTGAGACCACTGGGCCTGCAGGCCGCACAGCTGCCCGATCCGCAGACCACAGTGCCAGTCGCTCAGGCGGCTGAGAACAAAGGGAGGGCAAGGGCTCTGGGCTGTGTGCGTCCACCCTGCCGGGAGCCAGGAGCAAGCTGGCCTCGAGGGAGGGAAGGGCCCTCAGGCCCCACCAAGACCCAACCTCTGTCCTCCTCAGCCTCTGGGAGGCCACAGAGCAAAACTCAACTCAGGAAGTGCGGGAGCTGGGCCACGGCAAGTTCTGCAGCAGACATGGTGCTAAGGTCTGATGTAATCCAGTCCGAAACCCTAAGAGGGGCCGGGGTGTCATGGTGGTGAGCACTTGCTGCGGTACCGTCCCAGCACAGCAAGAAGACAAAAAGGGAAGTGTAAGAGAGAGGAGGGTGCTGAGGTGAGGAGGAGGAGCAGCAGGCAGCCCCCGGGCCGGGAAAGGTCCCACCCTGTGGCCTTGTGGGGGTCACAGCGACAAAGTCCTGTGAGAACCCACGCGGCTGCACCCTTCATCCTCGCTTTCTTCTGTGCTAGCTTGTGAAGATGAATGTAACTTACAGGTGAATGAACGTCCCACAATCATTCCAAAGGGAGAAAGGGAAGAGTCCCGATCAGGACAGGGCACTGCTCCCTCCCAGGTGGCCACGGGACCTGACCCCAGGCTGAGCAGCAGGGCCTGTGTGGCTCGGGACCCCAGCTCGGAGCCCCTCTGGGGGGTTTCATGTGCCCCTGTATACGGCAGCCCAAAAGCTCGGAGGGGGAGGAAGCCAGGGAACCCTTGAGGCAGCACAAGCACGGCAAAGAAGGAAAGCTGAAAAGAAGCACAGTAACTCCACTGACAAGCAGAAGACCACTTGAGCGGGGTGCTGGGCTGCAGAGACAACCCTGCAGGCTCCTCAGAGGCCAGGGCTGCCCGGCTGGGCGGCAGGGCTGGGGCAGAGCTGCTGCAGCCTGGGGTCACAGAGGAGCCCTCCCTCCTGCCCAGTGCCTGCAGACAGCCTAGCCCCATCCCAGCATGTTCAAGCAGCGGCTCCTGAAATGAGTTCCTGGTAGCTGCAGAGATAAATAGCGCAGAAATAAGAGTCTGTCTTTGCCCTCCGGCTCTCACCAAAGCTGAGCTAACAAACTGCACAGGAAGCAGGGTGTGCACCCTGCTTAACGGGTAGAAATGGACTCGTTCCCAGGACTGCTGTCTGCTAACAGCACAGCTCTGGAGCAACTCCCTGCCCTCCAGGCTTCCCTTCCTTGTACACAGGTACAGTGATGGGCCCAGGCCACAGGGCTGCCCTGGGGAGGTTCCCAAGGAAGCTGTGCCACATGCCAGGCACTGGCCTGTGGTGTGGGGAAGGCAGTGCCCGCAGAGCCTCAGCAAGGAAGTGCCCTTGCACACTGCCCTTGCTCTTCAGCCCCGTGTCGGTCCTGGGGGCACTCAGCTCCTGCCTGCTCCCAGCCAGGAGGGCAGACGGCGGGCCGTCCCCAGTTAGAGTCCAGCAGAGGGCCCAGGCCTGGTCTCTCCCTGGCCCCCACCTGCAGCCCTGAGAGCTGTGCACTCCTTCCCTGAGGCCAGGGCTCTGCTTGCAGCCCAGCTCCTAGCCAGGACCTTGGGACAGGATGGGGACAGGACGCTCCAGCTGTAAGCAAGTTCCTAGAAAGTCCAGCGGCATGGATATCATTCCTGTGCTGTGAGTAATTGGCCCAAACAAAGCCCCCGGTATTTCCGAGTCCAATCCCAGTGCCCAGAGCTGGGTCCTGCAGCTGCAGAGCGCTGGGTGCAGCTGCCGGCTCTGCCCTGGCTCAGCCTGGGGGAGGACTCCCAGTCAGAAGTGGGGAGCACTGCAGAGGTCCCTCGTCCATGCCCTGTCTCAGCCCAACATAGCAAGACTGGGTGTGTGGGGATTCCCTGTGACCAAGGCTGCTGACCAGAAGGGGCTGCAGGAGAGGGGGAAAGAGAACTGGATGCAGAGGGCTCTCAGGCACTTCCTTTCTTGTGTCCAGCCCTGTCCCATCCCCCTCCCATGGCCTCCTTCCCCTATGGGCCACCCCTCTGTGACAGCCCTGCCTGGAGCTCCAGGGCAGAGCCAGCCCTTCTCCTGAGTGGTGGCAGCAGCTTTTTCAATTCTGGGGGGCAGTGCCATGGCCCCAGGCCCATCCCTGGGGAGCTCCATCTCCCGCCTCAGACCCTCAGGGGCTCCGAAACACAGCAAAAGGAATCAAGGTCCTCCAGCCGCCTTGCCACTGCCCAGAATTCCCAGGAAGTCCACTGCTGTCCGCCCTCATGCAACTCCCACGGCAGGGAAGAGCAGCCTTGGGCAGCCAGGCCACTGTAGCTAAGAGACAGACCCCATAGAGTCCTCTCCGTCCTAACTGCAGGGCGCATTCAGTCCTGTGCAGCCTGCGCCAGGCGAGGAGGCCTGCTGGAATGTGGGCCTCCTGGGATAAGCCCCAGTCCTGGGCGGGCGGGCCCTGTAAACCTTCTGGCCACCCTGGACTTGCCCCCTTGCAGAGAAGGCTCCCGTGCGCACAGCAGCCTGCCCTCCGGTGTCTCTAACTGCTGGCTCCTGGGCCAGCAGCCAGCGCCTGGCTGGTCAGAAGGTGAGGCCTGACTGCTGCTGAATGGGAGAGTGGAAGCTGGGCAGGGCTGAGCTAAGCCATTCATGAAAAAGATCTGTCCCACTTCCTCATTGTGGGGGCGGGTGAGCAGCAGGAGGCTGCAAGCACTTTCTATCTCATTTCTTCCCCAACTCCTACCCACCTTTTTTTCCTGTTTCAAAATGTAAAGTTCATTCTTAGGAAACTGCCAAAGAATGTGTAGCTGGTCTGTGGTTTGCTGGGGAAAAAGAAAAAAGAGATGTATATAAAAAACAGTATTCTCCCTTCTCCAAATCCCCCACACACATGTGCACACCCGCGCACACATGCTCTCAGATCATGCTACACGCCGAAACCCCCAGCGGTCCTCACTCCCAGCCTGGGGTAGCAGGGAAAGTACCTAAGTGCCCTTCCGTCCACCTGCTGTGCCCACACGGGCCTCGCCCAGCCGGGTGCTGGGAGGGAGGACCATGGGCGTGGTCCCAGGCCTAATCCCAGCAGGCTCTCCTGCAGGGAGGATCGGTGCCATCTCATTGGCCCCACTTCTGGGGGCACAGCACCCAGGCCCCGTGTGGCTGTGAACCTCTCTTCATCTGTGAAGCAGAGACAGTTCTCAGCAGCCACCCCAGCAGGGCTGTTTCAGTGACGAAGGTGACATTGCAGAGGGCTCCCCAGGCAGAAGCTCCAGAATCTGAGTAGTCCATGCTGCAGGCCGCATGAAGAGGCCACCGGGCTTCGCAAGTCTCCTTGGCCTTATGTAGAGACTGGTGTACCCAGGAAAAGATGGGCCCCAGCTCGGCCCACTTCTGACTTCCTGGGGCCTCACAGGGCAGGAGGTTACCCAGCAGCCCTACCTAAAGCAGTACCCCCAGCAGCGTCCAGCGCACACCTGCCTACCCAGAGGATCCTCCCCGGTGCCCCGGAAGTGCATTCCCTGCCGGCTGGCGCCCCTGAGCCATTGATGCCCCAGGAAGTCCTCTCACTGATCCTGCACTTTTGCACAGCTCCGTCCTGACGATTCTTACTCACAGGGACAGCCGGTTGGAGCATCCTTGTCCCCGTTTCACGGGTGGAAGAGCTGTGCCCCACGGGTCCCACCTTTTCAGGTTCTTTCTCAGCTCCCACCTGGGCCCCTCCCGGCAGGGCCCCCACTCGCTCCTGCTTGGCTCCACTGTCGCTAACATCTCCTCGGGCTTCCCGGACTTCGGGGTCTCGAGCCTCGGGCCTGGACAGGGACGGGCTCCCAGAAGCCTCCTCGCTGCCTTCACTTGCTCCACCACCCCGTGTCCCCTACCTGCACTGAGGCACAGAGGGGACATCTGGTCTGGCCAGCACCTCCTTCCGGTGCTGTAGGAAGACCCAGCTGAAGGTCTCGAAACCTGGATGCAAACCAGAACGTCAGCTGAGGCCTCACTCGCCCTCAGACTGCCCCACAGGGCTGCTGCCACCTCTTCCCACAGGAGCATTACCTGACCCAGCGGCTCCAGGCTGCTCCTGCCTGGACGGTGAAGATCGGGCAGGCGCAGTGTGACACAGGGTGACACTGCACACCTGGCCTCCTCTCCCCTCTCCGTCTGTCTTGTGAAAGTCACCAGGGCCACTGTGGTTACCACGGTGTCCCAGAGGTGGAATGTATCTGCTTCTCGCGGGTGTCAGGGGTAACAGAGAGGTCAGGGGACTGGGCAGAGGTCACACAGCTTCTCAGTGGCAGAGCTGAGATCCAGACCTGCAGCTGCTGACCGCTGTGCCCCACACGAGGGCCCCTGCATCCTCCCGCAGACCGGCAGTGTCCACACCCCAGCACTGTTGTAATAGCGGCCATCGTGCAGCCTCCTGTCCCCTTCCCTTGTTCACTTCGGTCCTTAACTCACCTACCAGGTGGAAGGGCTGATCCCTACCATGTGCTCAGCATACGTGGACAAAACACTGCCCTGTCTCCTGGGCATGTGGTCGTCCAGGAAGCCTGACGGAACGACCAGAAACACCCTCCAGCCTCACAGGGTCACAATGCCCGGCCAGCACAGCCCTGTCCCAATCTTCCTGCTCCCAGGTCTTTCTGTGGATCTGAAAAGCAAACCCAGCAAGCGCCAGTGTAAGCCAAGTGTCGCTGTTCAGTGAGGCCCGGGGCGGTGGGCATCACAGCACTGAGACACCGCAGGGCCGGGATGGCCTTGGGTCAGGACTCGGGTGAAAGGGCATGGAATCCGGACATGGAGGAGGCAGCCTGGCCGAGAGAGCGGGTGTGGCACTTTGGGAAGAGCAGGACAGAGGGCGGGCTCCGCGGCTGCCCTGTTCCTGAGGTGCAGCTGCCATTGCCTCTGGGGGGTGATGGGGGCGGAAATGGAGATCTTCGGGGAGCAGAGCTGGGCCTGGGGCCAGCATCCACTGTGACTAGAGGCTGAAGCCAGTGGTCTCTGCTCACTGTGAGCCTGCTCTGTTGCCTGTCAAGGGCTTGCAGGTGGGACAGAGGGCCCTTTGGGGAGACTGCTGTCCGCCCTCTGGCTTTGGTGGGCATGGCTGTGTCCCCTGACCCTAGTCAAGCCTTTCCTGCAGGTCCTGCACACAGCTGTACACCAGAAGGCGCTGTCCCTGCCCACGCTGCCCATTCCCGTTGTCCTCAGTCCTCGGTCAGTATCAGTGGAGCTACCTGGAGGGCATTTGTGTATCAGCTTTCCAGTGTATTCCCTCACAAAAACGGGCATAAACGCCCAAGAGTGAGGTTGCTCGGTCATGGACCAAAAATGTTTAACAAGGAAAGACCAGGCTGACTCCTCAGCACTGTACCATTTTCCCTCGTATTCTTACCAAACGTTTCATGTGTTTCTTCTGAGTGTAACTTATACTACTAGGTAGCAGGGGCACCTAGAGTGTTTCAACACACGTGTTCCTAAGACGAACGACACTGAACACCTGTGAAATGCTTTTTTACAAATCAGACCTCTTCTTTGGGAAGCTTCTGTTGGGATCTCTTGTGCCATTTCTCTCTTCCTTCCTCCCTTCCTTTCTCTTCAGAAAAGAGGACGGAGTCTGGGGCCTGACATATGCTAGCAAGAGCTTTATGCCCCACCAGTACTTCCTTTGTTTGGCCATTCATCTTTACTGCTCTGTAAAATTCCTGTTTGTATCTTTTGATTATTTTTCTGTTGTGTTTTTCTTAATGATTTGCTGGGCTTTTTTTTATTGTTTTGAGACAGGGTCTTGCTACATGGTTCAGGCTAGTCTTGAACTTGTGATGATCCTCCTGCCTCAGCCTCCCTTGTGTTGGGATCACAGGTGCGCACCCGTAATACCATTCCTTTTTGGTTACCTAAGCATCATTTCTCATTCTGTGTCCTTTTGCTCCTTTAATGGTGAAGCTTGGTGACTGGAAGTTCTCCATTTCAACATGGTCCAAATTACCTGTCCATTCCTTTCCACTGTTTTGCATATTGTGTTTTGTTTATAAAACCCCTCCATATGCAGAAATTCTTAACTATATCTATCAATGTTTTTTTTATTAGATATATGGTTTTCCTTGTGTTTTGTTCTGCCTTTTGGTGCCACTAAGCAACACCCTCAGCCAACTACAAATTTTCAGCTTTTGTACTTGACTCCTGTTTCACCTAAAACTTTGGTGTGCATTTGGATGTTCATGTTGTGTAAGGAGAAGACACCGTTTCGTATGGGAAACCTTTGTCCCTACACCTTATTGACTATGTCATCTGTCTTCTATCGCCTTTCTGATTTATGTGAGTTGGTTTCTGTTATGTGTAGTTTATTTGTCTGTCCCTTTATCAGCACCAGTTATCTTACTACCACTTTTTAGTAAGTCTCAAGGTCTGATTAGATAATTCCTCTCCTTGTCTCTGTGTGTTGTGTATGTGTGGTATTCGGGACTGAACCCGGGCCTTTGCACTGAGCTACATCCGCATCACTTTTTAAATATTTCATTTTGAAACAGGATCTAAGTCACCAAGTTTGCCCAGGCTGGGCTTGAACTTGTGACCATCCTACCTCAGCCTCCCAGGGTGCTTGGGTTATAGCCCTGTGCCACCACCTGGTGCCTCCTTGACTTTCATAGTTACTCAGTTATTTCTGCTTCCAATAAATTTTGAAGTCAGACTGCCACATCCCTCCAAAAGAAAAGAAATAATACAACTTCTGGAATTCTTACTGCAATCCCACAGAATCTAACAATAAATGAAAATGAGGAGAATTCATACTGGACCGCTACCCAGTCTTCTATCCAGAATCTATTCTGTCCCTTTCTCTCCGTCCCTCTCCCTGCTCCCCACCACGGAGACCTGACCTACATCCCAATCTTTGTACTTTTAACTTTGAGACAAGATCTTTTTAACATGTCCCAAGCTTGACTCAAACTTGCACTCTGCCTGCCTCAGTCTCCCAAGTGGCTGGGGTTTCAGGGATCTGCTACCATACCTGGTTATTTCCTCTTAATTTTATTTGGGAGTTCCAAATGAGGTGTGTTCATTTTGCTTACATTTTACATGTTTCCCCATAAAAATCCTGCTCATCTGTTAAATATTCCTCTATGTCTTAGCTTTTATTACCCTTGCATTATCTTTTTTACTTCAATTGTCTGGATGTTGATGGTGCAGAAAACTTTTTAAAGCAGTCCTTCATCTTGCTTTGATAAACTCTCCTATTCTTCCTCATAATTTGACTGAGGAGCACTTTAGGTTACTGGTGTGGATAATCAGACAATACGCCAAGATGTTAAATTGATTCTTTTCATTCCTTATAACTTCCAATTCTTCTTCTGTCATATTGTACGGGCTGGAGCTGTGTGCTCAACTGGAGAAAGATGATGGGGACAGCTAGTTGTGGCTTGTTACTAATCCAAAGGCCACGTTTTTAATACTTAACATGGAATATGTAATAACTACAAGTGCATGAGAGAGAAAAGGAAAAGGAGGGGAGGAGAAGGGCAGAGGGAAAAGAGGGAAAGGGAGAAGAGAGACGAAGAGAGGAGACAGGCATGCAGGCCCTGGCACACAACCACACGTGTATGAAAATTCTCACTAGGTTCTGGAAGTCACCTTTGACTTCTAGCTGGGCAAAGGCTGCTGTCACAAGCAAACACTGAGCATTATTAAGCGCTTTCTGAGGTGATCGTACAGTTTGCTTCTTTTAATGAACTGTTCTGTGCACAATGACTATACATTTCCTAATGTTGATGAACTGTGCTTGCCCCGAATGAATTCGACTCAGTCATGATTGATTATCCTCCTAATTGTAGCTAATGTCAATATATGAAGGTTGTTTTTAGAATTTTTGCATATGTGTTTGTTAGTGAAATGATTCTATGATTTTTTTTATCCTCCTACAGCTATGTCTGACTTGTGTATTAAGGGTATGCTGTCCTCATAGAATGATCTAAGAAATGTTTCCTTTCCTCCCACTCTATAGAAGAAATGAAATAATACTAGAATTATCTTTTTCTTCAGTGCTTAAAAGTATCTCACCTACAAAATCATCTAGGATTGATATTCTCTTGGGAGCTAATTATGACCCATATTTAATGGTTTAAAATGGTTATATTCAGAATTTCCATTTCCTCACGTACAATTTGGCAATCAACATTTTGGTAGCAGTTTGTCCCTTTTACCGAAGTTTTCAAATTGGTGATAAATGGACATACTATTCTCTCACCGCATTCTGATTCCTGCTGTCTCGATTCCTCTTTGTTGCTGTAGCAAAGTCCAAAGATGCATGGCCTAAAGCAGCAGCCCACAGTTCCGCCTGCGGGAAACCCAAAATCACGGTGACAGCAGAACCATCCCTGCTGGGGGCTCTTCCTGCCTGGCCTCTGGCCTGGCTCCTGCCGAGAGCTGGGGCACTCTGGCCCTGCTTGCCTTAGGCCACCACCTCCTGAATCTCTGCTTTCGTCTCCACACCGTGGCCTCCCCACATCCGCACTGGGTCCCCGACTCTTCTTGCTGGGATTCCAGTCATGGGATCAGTGCTCACCTGATGAAGCCCCTGATTCTGGATACAGTGACGTTCACAGGTCCTGAGGTCAGGACACGAGCGTAGCTTTTGGGACACAATTCAACAGCTTGGCACTGGCACGAAACAGACTTGTGGACCAGTGGAACAGAACAGAAGGTACAGAAACCCTAGATACATTCAGCAGTCTGATCTTTGTCAAAGAGGCCAAAAATATACATTGGAGGAAAGACAGCCTCTTTAACAAGTGGTGCTGGGAAAACTGGCTGTCCACATGCAGAAGACTGAGTCTAGACCCTTGTCTCTCACCATGCACTAAACTAAAACCAAAGTGAATCGAAGATCTAAGAATTAAAATAAAAACACTTAATCTGCCAGAAGATAGAACAGGTGAAACTCTTGAAGACACCTGTAAGCAAGGATTTTTTTTAACAGAATCCCAACTGCATAAGAAAAAAAAAAATCAAAAATCAACAAATAGGATGATAGCCAATTAAAAATCATCTGCATACAAAAGGAAACAACCTATAGAACAAAGAGACAATCTACAGAATGGGAAAGAAATTTTGCCAGCTATGTCTTAGACATAGGACTAATATCTAGAATACATAACTCAAAAAAAAATAGACCCCCTCAAAGTAAAAGATCCATTTAAAAATGGGCAAATGAAATGATTCCTTCTCAGAAGGAGTACAGATGACCAATAAATAGTGAAAAAAAATGTTCAACTTTCTTGCCATTAGAGAAATGCACATTAAAACAATACTGAGATTCCATCTTAGTCTAGGAAGAATGGCCAGCATCAAGAGATCAAAGAATAACAAATACTAGCAAGGCTGTGGAGTAAAAGGAGCTTCATACAATGTTGGTGGCGATGTAAACTAGTAGCAGTATTATGGAGTGTGGAGGTCATGTAAAAAAGGTGAAAATACAAATTCTACTTGACATAGCTATCCTCTCTCTCATTATCTTCTGAGAAGACTTAAAGACATCATACCATAGTGCTCCATGCTCACCATGGTTACAGCAGCACAACTCATGATAGCTACATCTTGGAAGCTGCCTGTGTGTCCATCCACAGAAAAAGAAGTGGTATTTATACTCAGTGGAGAACTACTTAGCTACCAACAAGGATGAACTTGTCATTTGTGGGAAAACAATGCACCTTGAGACCACAATGTTAACTGAAATAAATCAGACACCGAGGGTTCAATATCACAGTTTCTCTTGTGTGAGAAACTCAGAGTACAAGTAAGAACTGAATTAAAGACAGATACTACGAAACAGGGAGCTAGACATTTTGCAAAATGTGAGACCAAGAGATAGAGGCCAGGGTAGGTGAGGGACGGTGTGGAAAAGAGTGAAGGTAGGTCTTGAGCATGCACGGACTCTGCTGCAAATAAAATAATCTAACCATATCTGCCCTTTCACAGAGGAGTCTGACCTGGGAATGATTTCACTGCATGAATGGAAGAGTCGTGTCCATTTACAGTTAGTCATTACCAATCTACCCAGATTTCTTTTTACCATATTATTCGGTCTCTTCCTGTCTTTATTTTCATCATTTTCTTCTTAAAACTTTTTATTCCACTTTTTTTCTTCTATGGCTTTAAAGTTACAGGCTGCCATTCCTATTCCATGTGCCTCAGCCAACTCATAACCTAAAGTCACAGTTCTTACAGACGAGGGGCTGGGCGTGCCCCCACCGACCCTGCTCTTGCCCCTCGGCTCATGGTCGCCTCCCGTGTTCTGACTCCTGAGCTGTCACGCTCTCCACATCCTGTGTCCTTGCCTTTCCCTCCAGGCCTCGCCTTTCCTGCCTCTCAGTTCTTCCTGCCGGGATCTTCCTTCCTGAAGCACGTCCGGTCTGGAGATCCCTCTAGTGTTGACCAGAAACTCAGTGTGGTTGTGATTGTGAAAAGTAACTTCTTTTTATTCTCACTCTGTCTGCTTTTCTGGGTAGATACATCTAGACCGCACATCATTTTCTATCGTTCAAAGCTGTTCACAACACAAACATCCTTGAAAAAACAGCATGCTGCCCTCTCTTCTTTTTGCAAGATCTGCAGAAATATGAAGAATCCATGGAAAATTGTTTCCTCACAATTTCAACATGAAAAAAAATTTTTATTTTTTATTTTTTTAGTACCAGGGATCGAACTCGGGTCCTTGTGCATGCAAGGCGGATGGTGGAACCACTGAGCTAAATCCCTGGCCCTTCAACATGAAAAATTTTTGAAAAAACTAATGGAAGTCCTATGAGAGGTGTTTCTCCCTTGCATTAAAAATGATAAATCAATGTGCATATATCATTGTGATATGATTCTTTTAATTCTTTTGGAAAGATACCCAGCAGAGGGATGTCTGGGTCAAATGGAACCTCTAGTCCCAGCTCTTTGAGGTATCTCCATATTGATTTCCATAGTGGTTGAACATAGTTTCTCTGGTGTGAATAAACTATAATAGTACATAAGATATTAATGAGATAATTGACAATGTGAAATAGGAAGAAAAGGGCTAAAGGTGTAGGGAAAGTGGGAAGGGTAGGGGAAAGGTAATAAGGGAAAGGAGAAAATGGAAATAAAATGTTTGTAAATGGGGAGAGGAGGAGGGGATGAAGGGAGGACAGGGACAAGGGGAAAAAATGAGAACCAAGACCTGTCATGTAAAGGTACAAGATCCCAATGATGAATGTAACTGTACTGTATACCTAAACTGTACCAATAAACTCAATGAGAAAAAAAAGATAAATCAAATTATATTATGGATCTGTGAGAAAATGAGAACAAAAATATCTGTGTCCCTCAAGGCCCAGCCTCATCCCCAGACTTCTAGGCATCTGCTCTTGCTTTAGCATGAGCGCTTGTGTCCAGGCCTCCCGGCCTCTGAGCAGAGAGCCTCGGACTTTCTCTGAGTTCTCTACAGAGCCTACACAGCTGGGCTCACTGAACACAGGCTGCCTCGGAGCTCCAGTCCCCAAGTTTCTCTTCCCTTAAGGGCACCGCATCCAGTTATGAGGGAGCACGCGTGATATGAAGGAGAATTTAGAAACATGCAGTTTTGAGTTCAGGTGGGGGGGATGCTGGGGAAGAGGAGGTCAGGGTGGAGAGGAAGGAGGAGGATGCCTAGCCATGGCAGACAGATCTCCAACACAGGGGTTGGCCTGGGATGAGGGCCACCTGGGAGGCCCCCAGAAACCCACCATCTGCAGCCACCTGCTTTCTGTCCCCCGTTCAGCACCCACAGCACTGAAATGTGCCTCACTGATGGGAGCCCCATGCTGGTCCTCAGGGGTGTGTGGCTGTGAACATGAGAGCAAGTGATTGTGCATAGAAATGACACAGAAGAAATAATCAGAGCAACTCACAGAGGGAGGGCCTTAACAAACAGCACAGAAATGCTCACTGCAAAGAAACCGGGCAGCTCACCCAGATTATGGAGGACAAAGCCAAACCCTCAATCCAGCTGAAGGGTTTTCAGAGGGCTTTGCTAGCTGGTGGGATGGCGCAGAGGCCCTAGGCCCAGGAAGGGCCTGAAGATCAACACCCACATCTACCTCTTCCTTTCCCCACCTCAACATAGAAGCAAAATATACTGAGATAAGTCAGAGGATAGAGCACAGCATCAGAAAGGCTCTGGGAAGAAGCAGAACAAAACAAAAACAGAAAATGAGCCACCAGAGTAAGCAAGTTTTAGGTAGGTCTTGGAAATTCACACATTAAAGGCTGAGAAATCCTGAAGGTGAAACCCCAAACAAACAAACCAAATACCTAAAATAGGAAAGCTGCCCTGAAAAATTTTGTTTAACTCAATATTATTTGGCCTGGGAATTCTCGTTTCATCTGTCCCAAGGGTACATAGTAGCACTACCAGGGCTCACTGGGTGTGTGACCATTGTCCTGGTCCTCGCAGGGCAGGTGAGTCTGGGTGGCCCGAGCAGGACCACCTTCTACTTCTGGTGGAGGTGGAGGAGAGTCCCCTGAGCCTCATCCTGTCACTCTTCTCCACACCTGCAGAGCCAGCAGCTCCCCAGCACCGCCCTCTTGAGGTCTCCACCTGAACAAGGAGCAGACTTTTGGGGACCTCAATGCGGATGGCCCTCTGCTCTCGAAGGAGCCTCAGTTCCACCCAACCCCCATGCACTGCACACGCACGCTGGGCACACTGCACACATGCCCAAGGGGTGTGCAAGCCAGCGGGAGGGCTAGAGCACTACGCAGTGCTGGGCACACACGCTGTGTCTCGAGGCCCTGTGTGCAGCCCCAGCATGGCTCACGCGTGCTCACGGTCCCTTCACCCCACGCTGCCCTGCCTGCAAACCTTGGATCCCCCAGGGGATCACCAGGAATCCACACCCGGAAAGTGCTGCCTCACCAGGCTGATGTGGGCATGTCTGGCAGGCACATGCTGTCCCTCTGTCCACTTTCCTCTGTTGTTTCTCCTCCCCTCCTTCCCCTGCCACACTCACTTTCCTTTCTCCCTTCCTTCATCCAGTCTACTCTCCACTTCTGTTTCTCTCCTCTCCTTCCAACTAGGGATTCACTTCCAAGCTGCTGCCCCAAGGAGGCCAGCAGTCTGGACGCATCTGACCATTCCATCAGCCACGAGCTCCTGGCCTACGCCTGGGGTGGCAAATGTCGAGGGAAGAGAGGGACAGGGCTGGGTCCCCTGAGAAGGTGATTCTGCTCCCCAGCCAGAGTGCTCTGCTCCAGCTGGGAGCCCAAATACACGTTGGAACACAGGAGGGAGGAGAAGACGGAGCTGGGGCCTGCAGGTGGATGCATGAAGTCCAGAGAGCAGCCAGGAGGCCACAAGAGGGCTGAGCCCCACTAAACACACATGCCAGAGGCCTCACAGCCTGGGCCAGGCAGAGGAGCAGAAGCAGGACAGCTCTGGGTCCTGACACAAGGCTGCAAGGACCATAGGCCCCTCAGGCACCGAGGGACCTCAAGGTCATCCTCCTGCTTCTGGGTGGGACTGTGCAGCTGAACTAGTCGAGAGACTGGCAGTTCAGAAAACTGAGCTTCTTTTCACTGAATGAAAGGCTTGGGATCTGGGTGTCAACTTTTTGACCGGAAAGCTCACACTTCACAAGGACTATGTCAGACACTGCCGGGTGGCAGGGGTGTCTGGACTCCCAGCCATGGTCACATGCACAAGACCACAGTTCCCCAGACAGGAGAGTCCTCACTGTCCAGCTGACCCCTCTGGCTGCTGCCCTGGCCTGTGCCCATCTCGGTGACACGCACAAAGTGGGCAGAGAGTGTGTGGTACACAGGGTTTCACATCAGATGTCGTTACCATCCCTGGGGTTGGACTCCGTTTCCTCTTGAGAGGGCTCCTTGCCTCAGCACTGACTTGAGACGTCTCTGCCTGGCCTCCTGGGCTCCCAGCCTCCGTGTATCTCCCCACCAGCTTCTGCCCTCTGTCCTCCCTGCGTCCCTGCTGCATGTGAGCTGCCATTTGGGATGTGGCAGGGAAAGGTACAGAGGAATGGCAGGGGCTGGAAAGGTTGGCCGTGTGACTCACATCTGATCCAGGATGCTTCTGAGAGGCACAGGGTCATGTTCACTGAGGGGCAACAGGCACAAGCCAGGGGCAAAGGAGACACTGCCCACCACTGGCCTGGTTCTGAATCAAATCACGTCATGTCGCTGCACAGCGGAGGCTGTCAGTGTGGGGCCTCCAAGATGTACTCCGGGGCAGAGAGCTCCCCAGGCCGGTGTGACAGCCTGTGCTGCAGAAGCCCCTTACACTCTGGCAGCTGATGAGGGACCGACCGTTACCTGGCCTCCATCCTGAAATGACTGAGTGGAAACTGAAAGCGAAACTCAGAATCTAGCTGGGCCTTGCCTGCCCCGCCCAGCCCTGCTTGCTGCTCCTCGCTGTTCGCTCTTCCCGTGGCTCTCGCCCTGGGACAGCACTGGCTCAGGACCTACCGGACAAGCTGCCTTTCCTGCTGACTCCACCTGCTAGAGAAGAACCGGCTTTCCATTCCGAAGAGGGAGAGTGGTAAAGGAAAGCAGACTCCAGGTGCACAGCACACACCTCTGATCCCTGCCCTCTGCTCTGGCGGCCGTAGGTGTGAGCCCAGGCAGTGTGCAACCACAAGTGTATGTGCGAACGTTTCCAGAGGGGCCTGGATACAGCTCAGGGATGACCTTGCCCAGAGCGCACAAGGCCGCGAGTTCCACCCTCAGCACCCCCATACACAGCAAAAATATTGCCTTCACTACAAAATCCATAAGAAGATGCTCTCCAGCTTACAGTGAGGTTACACCCAGATGAAGCCATCATTAGAATGAAAATATTATAGGTCAAAAAGGCACTGGACAAGCCCAAGCTACTGAACACCTGGCACAGCCAGACCTGCTTTGTGAAGTGTTCGCGGCCTCACGAAATGACAGGAACCGTGTACTATTCCAAAAGTGAGACACGGAACAGGGCTCGGCGTCACTCGCCTAGGAAAAGGTCAGATGCAAAGTAAGGTTTTGGTGGATGTGCATTGCTTCCCTACTACCCCAATGGTGGAGAAAGCTCAAAGTTGGGCCAGGGCAAGTAGAAGATGTTCCTGCAGACAGCCAAACTCAAACAGCACTGAGATGAAGATGGCTCCAGACACTGCTGCCCTTCCCAGTCCCTGCAGCTGTACTGTAGAGAGTCAGGGCTGCCAGAGGAACTGGCAGATCCCTCGATGGTGGCACAAGACCCCCCTGGGTCCAGCACGTGGGCAGCATGGCACCACCTACATCCGGGCTGGGATGTAATTCAGGAAGCAGAGCCCATCTCTGAGTGTGATGGTGTGGAAACTGACACCTAGATGCCAATGTCCAGCAGGACAGCAATTCTCAAACCGGGGGCAAGAAGACATCCCAAGACACCCACCAGCCCGGGCAGCTCAGAGACTGCCGCTTCCTGACTTGGCTTCCTGGGCGCTTACTCCCACGTGGCCCTGCCTTCCACCCTCTGCACTATTGTGGCATAGAAGCCGTGTGCCTCTCTCTGGCCATGTACCCTACACAGCCAGGGGCGATGTGCCTGGGGCACCAAGCAAAGATGGAGACAAACCCTGGCATCGAGAAAAGCCCCTCACCCAGGTTGCTGCCTTGCACCTGTGTCTGATGGTGGAGCCCCAGAAGCCCTCAGCCCCTGCCCTTTGTTCACTTTATCACAGGAGATGAGAGCCTGGCCTGGAAGCCAGGGCCACAGACAGAGGTGTCCAGAGACCACCAGGGATGTGTGAACATTGCTGCAGCCCCTGGAATGCTGGGCCCCCCACTGCTGGCGCTTTGGCCGTGTTCCTGGACATCAGAGCGGCATGCCCCTCTGCACTGATTAACTGAAGAGCCCTGGGTTCAGTGAGGACGGCTGAGGTGCTCCAACCCTGGCACATGCAGCTGAGATGGGTGGCCTGTCTGGGCCCCACGGCCCTGGCCTGTCGGTCACAGCTCCGGGCTACAGAGACGCACTTCCCAGCAAGCACCATGCTGTACACTGCCAAGAGGAAGGGTCCAGTGGGGTCACCACAGAAGACCCCCGCTGTGACAGTCTTGCCGTCCCCTGCAGGGAGCTGGCCTCTGCCCACACCACTCCCCTGGCCGGACCTCAGTGACAGGACAGCAGATTCCCAGGAGCACAGGGTGTTCGGCTGGCTGTGGGTGGGTGCTCAGAGCACAGCCAGCCACTGGTCTGCTCTCCGACCGCTCCAAGTTTCAGCTTTCACACAGTCCCTGAGCGCTGCACATCCACCCTGGGGGGAATTTCGCCGGCAGTCCCCAGGTTTGCAGAAGTGTCTTGGTCAGAAACAAAAAGACAGCAGTTCCCCTTGCTACCCCACTGCTCAGTGATTTGGTGGGGATAGATGCTCTCTGCCACCCTCACCAGGGGCAAGGCACTGTCGCTCTGCGCTGGGCTTCCACGCTTCGTGAGGTCCGGAAGGCCGTCCTCCTCGCGGTCCCCACACGCAGGACGCCGAACCTGAGTTTTGAGCCCGTGTTTTCATGGAGCCCCTCTCCACACAACTGTCTCTGGCAAGGGTGGGTGGCAAGGCTGTGACATAGGAGAGCAGGAAGAGGCCTCAGAGACACTGCGTCCGGGTTGCTCTGTCTGCGGGAGAACACGCCGCACCAAGGGGAGGTGGACCCACCAGGCCGCAGCCCCTGCCCACAGACCTCTGAGGACAGGTCTGCTGCAGGGGCCAGTGCCCTGGGTGACAGACAGCAGAGGGGTGGCGTCAGCCCCAAGAGCCACAAGCCAGTCCCCTGGGATGAAGCCCTTCAGGGGAAACCCCTGCCTGGCTTCAGTTCCTCTTAGCCAGAGAGAAATCTGGGTGTGAGCCCTTGGCGTATGGAGACCAGGTGCATTCTCAGAAGCACCCTTCCCTGAGCCTCTCTTTCCCCTCTGTACCCAGGTGACTTGTCCAGGGAGTCTGTCCAGGGAGACCAGAAGATGGGCTGGGATCGAGGTCATCCACAGAGATCCTGGGGTCTACTCCAGGGATCGATCCTCCAAACAGCCCCAGTCAGGCCGCGAAAAATGAGAAGTTTCACTTAAAGGGAACTTGCACAGTGTGAAATTCAAACACGCTCTGTGTTTAGGGGACACTATGTTTGACCCTGCAGTGACATCAGAGGTGGGGCTCACGGGCTGCCCTGCAGGCAGAGGCCCTGGAGGAGGCCCTGCTCCCTGCTGGTTTAAGGCCTCTGAGAAGATCAGAGGGGAAGGAGGGTGGTGGCCCCAAGCTTCTCCACCCAACACGACAGGTCAGCAGGCTTCAGCCAGACACAGGGGACAGCAGACACCAGTGCGAATGTCACCAGAAGGCCTGGGCCCACCTGTGTGGACAGACGGAGACAGGAACACTGATTGCTGGCACCACTGCTCCCCAAAAAAGGGACATTTTAGTACCAAAACTTAAGGCACAGCCTCAGAGTAAAGATGATTCAAAGAATGTTTTCTACCCATGAGCATGGTCTTTTTTCCCCCACTCAAAGCAATAGAAATGTCATCAAGAGTCTTGAAAATTCATGAACTTGGAGATGTCTGTGAATGTGTTTACTTCTCCCTTAAAGTATTCCTTCTCTCCTCCATCCCTCCTTTACAAACACTCACTGAACATGTACCTCCTGGTCTAGTTGAACTCCTACCATCTTTCTTCCAACAATGCTTGTTTCTAGAATCCCCTGGAGCTGATCCACAGCCGCAGCCAGGGAGCCACCACGGTTGTACAGTGAGACTGGGCTGGTCCCTGCAGAATCTTCCCAGCAGCGAGGCTAGAAGAGCAGGACAGGGAAAGGCCCGACCCAGGCTTCTGCTCAGGAGGAGCCCTGTCCACTCTATTTTAAGCCAATTTCAAGCACAAGCTTGCACCTGGGGCCTGGCCCCAGAGAGCCACATCCCAGAGCAGCTCGCTTCCTCCGTGCCCAGCTGGCTCGGTGCTCTGCCACCTGCGCTGTGCCAGCACCTGCAGTGCTGCTGCCATGCCCCAGTTCCCTGCAGGTTTCACTGACCCCCACGGCAGCGCCACTTATTTTGCTGGTAGTACTCCGTGACAAAGTGATGTGGGTTTTACAGGCCTGTCTCACCCTGCTATTTTAATGTCACTTTGTGGAATGAAAACATTTTTAGGAAGCTGTGTGTTAGGTGTAGCCCAGAACTCTGTACTCAGCCTTCCAGCTGATCTTTCAGCACAGTACAACCCTCAGGATGCTGAGCGGCAGAGTTATGTGGGGAAACCCCACTGCAAAGCAAAAGGACCAAAACCAAGTTGCAGAACAGTGCACAGAGTGTGGCACTCTTCGCCTCCTGTCCTCCGTGGGTTCACATGTTCCGAGTGTCAGCAAGTTCGAGGGAAACCTGAGTGGGGAGGAGTCCCAGTGATGCCACCCTCCCTTGTGGGACGAGGCTGATGGTGTCCTGCTCCTGCCTCCCCTGGGCTAAAAATGCCAGCGATTAAAGTCCCAACCCTTTCTAGACCACACTCTGGGATCCATAGCTCAGAATTATCTTCTTAAAGATTCCCGAGTGCACCACCAGGCCCATGTGGGTCTCTGTCCAGGATCCGTAGCTGTTGCTCATGGAAACCCAGCCTCAAGCCTGTGGGGTTGGGGTGAGAAGGAGCAAGGGAGCTGGAGGCCTCCCCTGGTCTTCTGCTAGACCAAGCATGTAAGAGGCAGGCATAGGGAGCGAGTGGTAGACAGGTTCTAGCTGGTTCTTCAGGAATTTATCTGCATGGCTCAAATTTTGCAGGGAGATTTTGTATGGCTCATTGGAACAATGAAAGACCTCAGTGCTCCCCGGTCATCCAGAAACCAGAACTAACAGTCTTTAAGGATAGGCTTGGTTCTGGCTTCTGGGAACCAAACATTGCCGAGAAGGGGGAAAACAAAATCACAAAGGAAACAGAACTCTTCTTACCCGAAGTGACAGGTGTCAGTGACTTCCTAGCTTTAAAGAAAGAAACCATATTTGATGGCTGTGTAGTCAAGGGGTGAGAGCAGAAATCCCCAGAAGCAAAAGCCATCTCAATTAGCAAAAAGCCCATCTCGTTTCCACCCACTGCCTCATGAGCCAACCCAGAGAGGGGTCCAGGAAAGTCCTGGGCCTCCCTGTTCCGCAGCAAGCACCTGCTACCAGAGCTGCCAGGCCTCGGGCACAGACCAGGGGATTTCCTGCAGGTGGGTGGGGTCCCGCGCCAAGCCCTGGGCTATTCTGAAGTGTCCCCCAAGTCCCCAGGATGATTCCAGGAAGCCTGCCTGGGGCTATCAGAAAGCAGCCATCAGGTACTCAGCTGCACCCACCAGCTGTGTGGGAGGGGAATGAGCCAGCTACTGCCTCAGAGGTGCAGAGCCCGGAGTGGGTGTGTGTGTACCGTGCAACCCCGGCACTCTGGGCCGCTACCACCAGGGGAGAAAATTAAGGTAGCATTTCCTCTCAGGGCAACTTCAAAAGGCTGTGATAAAAATTAAATGAAATTAAACAACCCAATTTTTATTTTTTATCGCAATATGATTGCAGTGCATAACCTGTACATTCGCCTTGAGGAAGTGGCGTGCAGTACACATACCACACCTGGGCCCTTCTTAGTCCCACCCCCACTCCCTTCTCCCCTGTGCCCCAGGTCCCCTTCCTGTCTCCACAAAGCCTACGTCCCTGTTTTCGGTCACCTATCATTTATTTACGCCTGCGGCATCACGTATCTGAGAAGCCACGCGATAGCTAGCCTCTGGTGTCGGATTTATTTCAGTCAGCATCATCAAAACAATCCAGTTTTCCAAAGGGATCAAAGATCTTCACATCCTCAGAAAAGAGGTATACAGATGACAAATCAGCATATGAAATGCAAATTAAGACAACACCAAGATACCCCACACCCTGCTAGGAGATCAGCACACAGTCAGGCCCAGTGCTGGAGAGGACATGGAGAACCAGGAGCCTTCACCCAGCACTAGCAGGAAAGCAAAGCTTGTGACTGCACTGGAAAGTGGTTGGCGGCGTCTCACAAAGCTAAACTCACCCCTGATGATCCCACGGCAGTACTCCTCAATATTTACCTGGAGCTGAAAACACTTCTCCACACAAAAACCCACCCACAAACATGTATGGCGCTTTGTTCATAATGGGCAAAACCTGGAAACACACAGGATGTTCTTCAATATATTACTAGATAAACAATGGTGGTAAAACCAAACACTGGAATATTATTTGGCGTTAAAAAATGAGCTATCATACTGTCAAAAAAACAGCATGGCACTCTCGAAAGAACAGACCTAAGGGTCAATGGAAGAGACTAGAGAATGCATAAAGAACTGCAGACATACTCAACCACTTTATCTTTGACAAAGGAGCCAAACACCTTCACTGGAGGAAAGATAGCCACTTTAATAAATGGAGCTAGAAAATCTGGCTTTCCACATGCTGAAGATTAAAACTAGACCCAGGTCTCTCACCATGCACTAAATTAAAATAAAAATGGATCAGAGATCTAAATAGTAAAATGGAAACACTAAATCTGCTGGAAGAGAGAATGGGTAGAATTCTTGAGGATGTAGGAGCAGGCAAAGATTTCACGAACAGAGCCCAGATGACATGGGAAATACTACAAAGAAACAACAGCTGGGACCTCATCTTACTAAACAGCTCTTTGGCCAGGGATTTACCTCAGTGATAAAGGATTATTGTCTAGAATATATAAAGAACTCAAAAAAATCAGACCCCTCAAATTGAAAGACCCAATTCTAAAATGGGCACCTGAAATGAAAAGATACTTCTCAGATGAAGAATTAGAAATGGCAAATAAATATGTGAAAAAATGTTCAACATCACTGGTCATTTGAGAGATGCAGATGAAAACAACACTGAGATTCCATCTCATCCCAAAAAGAATGGTTACTGTCAAGATATCAACCAATGACACATGATGGTAGGGCTGTGGGGAAAAGGAACCCTGCTCCACTGCTGGTGGGAGTGTAGACTGGTGCAACCACTGTGGAAATCAGTGTGGAGATTCCTCAGAAAACTAAAACCTGAGGTTCCATTTGACCCAGCTATGCCTCTCCTTGGTATCTTCCCAAAAGGATTAAAAGTATTACTCCACAGTGATATATGTGCACCCATGTTCATAGCAGCATAGTTTGTAATAGCTAAATCTTGGAAATAGCCCAAATGCCTATCAACTGATGAGCGAATAAAGATGTGGGGTTTTTATACAATGGAGTACTACTCTGCCATAAAGAAAGATAACCTGCAGACATTTATAGCTATATGGATGGACCTTGAGACTGTACTCTTAAGTGAAATAAGTCAGACACACCCATTTAAATACCACATTGTTTCTCTACTGTGAGAAACTGAAAGTGGAAATAAGGACTGAGATGCATAATAGATGCTGGGAAATGGGAAGAAAGCATTCAAATGGGAAAGGGAACAAGGGAAAATGGAGAGAGAAAGGAAGGGAAAAAAGTGAAAATAGAAGGAAAAATGGAAGCCAAGCTTTTGTACATAGAGAGGGGAGGGGGCTTGAGGGGGATGAGATAAAATAGAATAAAATTTATTTTTAAAAAATTTAAATGTGCTATCAAACCATAAAAAGCCAGGCAGAAATGCGAAATGCACACTGCTAAGTGAAAGAAGCCAACGTGAGAAGCTTGCACAGGATTCTGCTACGTGATATTCACCAGATGTGTGGGAGGAGCAGCAGCAGGGACCTGGTGTGAGGGATATTAGTTGGCACCGGGGAGGCAGCGCTGGCCACCACCCAGGAACAAATAAGACCAAGGCAAGTGGTCAGCAACAGGGAAACTGGAGAGGAGTGGGTGAGGGAGTAGGTGACGGCTCTGTACTTGACCCTCAGTTTTCCTCTGAGCCTAACACTATTCCAAAACATTGTCTAGTAATTTAAAAGGACCATTCTACCACCTAGCGAGGGAGCTGAACCTCTCCAAGGAAATCAGCGCGCTTGGCAGTGTGACTCCTCGCATCCCGGGAGGAAAAGGCTGCCTGGGTCTCCCTTGTAAAGCCAAATGTGACCTAAAAGGACGGCGAATGCTGACATTTAGACTTAAACAGTAGAGGACATATCGCCATCAGTCCGCCTCGGAGCTCTCCCCTTCCTGGAGCACATCCTGCCGTTGCTCCCGCCCCTTTTGGGAACAGGCCTGGAATCCTCCTCTCTGAGGATCTTCAGTCGCGCTGTCCCGGCTGCCTCAGTGTTCTGAATCCATTCAAAACACTCACCTTTCGAGGTCATTTTGAGATGAGGAAGAGCCCGAAGTCGCTGGTGCCAGGCCCTAGGTGGGGACACTGGGTCATGTCCTCAAGAGTGGCCCTTCTGTCACTTGATCATACCTGGTAACGGAAAAGAGAGCTTCCAGGAGAGTGGGGAGCGCGACAGCAGAAGTGCTCGAAGTGAGGAGGAGCTTTTTATTTCATTTTATTTTATGTATTTATTTTTTTGGTACCAGGGATTGAACTTTCGCCCTTGCGAGGCAGGCGGCGAAACCACTGAGCCAAACCCCAGCTGGGAGGGACTTTTTGAGGGGAATTAATGGCAAGGAGACTTTTCTGTTGTAAACTTTTTAAATTTAAACATTACCATGTATTTCTGTTGCACCCTTCTCTCTGCCACTGTGAATAATTCCAATGCTGTCCTACTGGGGTGCAGCCCTGACCCACACATCCCAAGATGGCTGTGGAGCCTGCCCTCAGCCTGCTGTAGCAGCCCTGGAGATGGAGGCCTGTGGTGCAGGTGTGGCCAGGCCTGGGGGCCCCTGGGGCCACACACACAGTGCAGCAGCCTGGCGCGCAGGAGGGGGGCACCCAGGCCCGGAGGGCCCCATTGGTCTGCAGCACCGCCATCTGTCACACTCCCATGGAGGAGGGGCTGAGAAGGGCCAGGCTCTCGGCAGGGCTCCGAATTCAGCCCTGGGAAGCAAGTAGGAGACCCCTTGTCACAGCCCTGGGGAGAGGAGGGAGGGAGGAGGCTATCACCCTGGGGTGGGGTGGGGGCAGTGTCCTCATTCACAGGCGCCAGGGTGCTCCCCAGGCCCTGTAGGTAGTCTGGGGCTGGTGCTCCTGGCCCAGGATCCGGGCCCTGCAGCAGCACACAGGGCAGAGGCCGTGCCAGCCTGGTTCCCTCCCTCTTCCCAGCCTCATGGGCCTCTTGCTGCTTCAATCAGTGTCCGTTTCCCACTTTCCTTGTCGTCTTTCCATGCTTTTGTAAAGCGTGGCGAGCTTATCAGGTGGCCCTTTTCTTCCACACACACGCGCGCATTGCCACTGCCCTGCCCGCCTCCTCCCTGGCCACCAGCACCACAGACGAGGTCTGCTTCAGAAGCCGCCTCCCTCAGGCCACCCTCGTAGGCCCTGCCATGGCTTCCACGGGTCCCTCACAACTCTTGTTTTGGAAATTTGAGTGCGAAGTTCACGGTGCCGGTGATGGAGGCTGGGCCTTGGCTGGGCACTGGGGGTAGTGAGTCTCCAGGGAGGTCCCCGGACAGACGTGGCTCTGAGTGAGAGAGGCCTGAGCTCGGTGGCCCCTTCTCCGGTGTGCTCCCTCCAGCCGTCGCCCCCAGGCACAGGCCCTGCGACTGTGGGCTGGCGAGGGAAGTTTCCTTTCTCTGTGACCCACCGGCGGTTCCTTGAGAGGCGCTGGGTGCCTCTTGCCCACCCTTTCTCCACCTCCCCTCACCTGGGCCCCTGGGGCTTTCTCCTCCTCCACCGGCACACAGGTGACCTGGCAAAGTCTGGCGAGGGAGCGTGAGAGCGCGGAGAGGGGACATCAGGGCTGATGGCGTCTCCCATCTCAAGGAGTCTTTGACAGCGGGTTCCTTTTTATCTTTTAATTGAATTTTGACATAATCCAGACTCACAGAAGTTGTCGAACCAGTGTGGTGTTCCCTGACACACTTTACCAGCAATCCCAAATACGAAGTGTCTAGTCCACGTTTGAACACGGTGCCACTGTCTGACCAGAGGGCTTCTCCACGGTCACGGCTTTCACCTGACTTCCGTGGGGCCCCAGACCCCACTCTGGACCCAGCCTCGGTCTCCCCAGCCTTGTGTGGTTCCGTAGCTGTGGCCAAGGCGTGGCTGAGTATTTGTGGACACCCTCTGCTGGACACCACTCACGTCTACTGCCTCCCCAACAGTGGGCTGCACTCCTGCCTGGCCACGCTGTCTTCATTGCCACAGCAGGGTAGGGGGACCAGTGCCCTGGGAGGGTGCCTGGTCTCTGGTCTGCCAGGCTGCTCCTCTGTGAAGACACTCTTCTCTCCTCAAAGTAAGCCTGTCCAGCTCTTGTGGGCCAGCACTCAGAGACTGCAAATCCCCCATGTCCGGGCTCATTTCACTGCGTACATTTCAGGATCCATCAGCGATTCTCCCCTGCCATAGTCACTGAAGTGGTGTCTGCCAATTTGTGCCTTTCTATGTCTACCATTCTTTATTACCTAGATCTCTACTGTGAGAAGCAGCTGTTCTTTTCTCTATTTATACATTCATTTAGGCAATTATTTATATCACTATGAATGCATGAACAGTTATCCCACTCTACTGGCTGTAATCCACTACTATCTTTAGCTATTTTATAACTTAAATTGTCTCCATTTGGCCACTGCGATAGACCTTATTCTTTTGGAAAAGTCACAATAAATCTCATTAAAATACCAAACAAATCTGAGTAGAGTGGCACAGTCCTGGAGTCCCAGCTGCTCAGGAGGCTGAGGTAGGAAGAACTCTTGAACCCCAGAGTTTGAGAACAGCCTGCTCAACATCGTACATTGATATACAAGGTATCAGTAAGAACCCAACTCGAAGTCACTATTACGTGATTTTGAGCTGTTCTTTGTCATTAGGAGAAGTGATTCTGGAGAGATGAGTGGGCGCTTCCTGGCCAGAGCAGGGTGGGCTTTCCCGGGGAAGGAGTCTGCAGCCAGGGTGCAGAGAGCCTGCAGGGCTGCTGGGTGGGCCAGGTGGAGCCAGGTGCAGTCTTCTGCTTGGGCTGCAGGGAGCCGTGGACCCTCACCCAGCACAGTGCCAGTGGAAGGAGGCCTAGCCCAGAGCGGAGGACCGGGACACTGGGCTGCAGCTGGGTCAGGGGGAGCGGTGCCCGGGCCACGCCTGGAGGTGGGTGGGGGAGAGTGCTGGCTCAAGTGGGGCCAGGCTGGGGAGGGTCCCGGGCTGGCCAGAAGGGCTGATTCTATTTTAAAATCAAGCAATACAAATGCTTTATGTGATCCCCTTTGTGATTTCTCTTCTTTTAAACTTGATTTTCACAATAGGGCGCATTTGCTGTAATGATGAATTCGTGGTGGGGAACTGGTATGCTGACATAACACACCTCGGTTCTTTTTTCCCCTCCTCCCACCTCCCTTTTGCCAGCATCAGATTAATCTATCTTTTAAGTCCCTATAAAGTTAATTATCATACATGTAGATTAACTGCCAGAATAACAGGCCAAAAACCACATAAAACACATATGACAATGACACTAAACAAGGCACACTTCTAGATACATTGTCCATGCTGGATTATAGCAACTTTCCTCTTTCTCTCTTTTCCTACTCTTTCATTCTGCATTCTATTTATGTATTCTCATATAGGAGAAACCGTAGAATATTTAAGCTTGTGTGTCGATTTACTTAACACTATGGTCTCAAGGTGCACACATTTTCCTACAAATGACTCACATTTATCCTTCTTTGTGGCAGAGTAGTACTCCACTGTGTATAGACACTACGTTTTCTTTATTAATTGATCTGTTGACTGACATACAGGCTGCTGCCAAGATTTCAGTGTTATGAATTGCGCCGCTATAAACACAAGTACATCACTGTGGTAAGATGTCTTTGACTCTTTGGAGAAGATGCCCAGAAGGGCACAGCGGGGTTCAATGGAATTTCTATTTTTAGGGTTTGTTTTTGAGGGATGTCCACACTGATTTCCATAGTGGTGGAACTAGTTTATAGTCCCACCAACAATGAAAAAGGGTTCCTTTTCCCTTCCAGCCTCTCTAGCACTTGTAATTGGTTGATTTCTTGTTGGTGGCCATTCTTTTTTGGAGTGAGGTGAAATCTCAGTGTTGTCATAATGTGCATCTCTTAAATGGCCATGATGTTGCATATTTTTAATGTATTATCAGCCATTTGTGCTACTTCATCTGAAGAATGTCTTTTCATTTTAGATGCCCTTTTTATTGGGTCTTTAAAGTTGGGGTCTACTTTTTTTAGTTCTTTACATATTCTAGATATTAGTACTGTTTCTGAGGAGTAGCTGGAAATTTCCCCGTCCTGTAGTTGTGTCCTCACTCCAAGTGTGGCTTCCTTTGCTGTACAGAAGCTTTTCAAGTTGATGTGGTCCCCTTTGTTGATTCTTGGTATTGCTTCTTGGGCAACTGAGGTGCTGTTCTGAACGTCCTTGCTTATGCCTATGACTTCAAAATTTACCTATTTTGTCTTCCAGCAGATTGTTTCTGTTTTAATATTGAGACCTTTGATCCATTTGATTTTAGTTTAGTGCCTGGTGAGAGACCTGGATCCAGCACCTGAGCGGCCCGTTTTCATGCCATGGGTTGAGCAGCTGTCCGGCCTCCCCTTCCACTAGGACTCGCCCACCATGGAGCCAGCTGACTATGGACTGGACCCACAGGAAGCAGAGCTCAATTAACCCTCACTGCTAAGCTGTGGGAGTCAGGAAAGCGGCTCTGCAGTCCGCTGTGGTGGAGCAGACACTGCCTCCCCTGCTGTCTCACAAGTACCGCTGGCCGGCCGAGTTTGCCCTGCACACCAGCAGGGTCTGTTCCCGCTGGCTCCCCGGCAGGTGTTCACAGTGGAAGCCGGGTTTCCCATTCCATCCCCCCTCATCTCTCCCAGCTCTGTGCCCCTCCCACCCCACTTCTGACCCCATCTCTCATCTCTCCTGGGCCAGGGACGCATAATGCCGACCCTGGACTTCCCACTTGTGTGTTGCACTCAGTAATCAGAGTAATTCTTCTCAGGGCTGGGGATCAAACTCAGGCCCTCAAATGTGCAAGGCAAGAGCCCTGTCCCTAAGCTACACCCCAGCCCTGGAGGAATTATTCTTAAAGTTCAACTCCATATCGTATCACGCTCCGTTTAAGACTGCGTAGCTTCGGGAAGAAAGGAAAACTCCACAAAAGACCCCAGGCCCAATCCTACTTGGCCCCTGCCCACCCTGCTGAATTCATTGTGTTCCTCTCTTTCCCTTTCTCCCTAAGCTCCAGCCACACAGTACAATGATTACTATCCACCTCAGGGCCTTTGCTCATGCTGCTTTCCTGTCTAGAGCCTTTCTCTCTCACCCACGCCCCCCCAGCAATGGCTGACTCCACTCATCTGAGCATGGTTCTCCTCAGATTACTCTTCCTTAACTTTCCAGAGGAAGCTAGCCATTCTCCATATGGTTCCTTCCCATGATCTAGCCTAGATGTTAGCTTTAAGTCTATTTTTCTCCATTTAAAATAAGTTTTTCTCTGCATTCCATCAGAGCAGGACTGTGACTACCTGTTTCGACTCCCTAGTCACTGGGACTTGGTAAATACATGTTGAGGGAGAGTGGTTCAGTGCAGATCGTAAACTCAGAGGCCGGGGTTGGTACCGGCTGATGGTGCTGTGCCTGGCGTGCTTTGAGTGGTGGGTGCCGGCTGAGTCTGTGTCCTGGAGTTGATGTCTCCCTCTGGACTCTGCTTCCCCCACCCAGGCCCCTCCCGTGCCCCCAGCCACACAGGCCTGAATCTTCCAAACCAAACTGCAAACCCAGATACCATGCTTCTCCTTTAGGTTTCCATGTCTGGTATTCTGTCCCGCAACAAGGAAAGGGGCTGAGACGTAGTTATTCCAGGTTCTAGGAGCATTTGTTTGGAAATCATCTCACACTTTTAGAAAAGCTGCAAAACTAAAATTAGCTCCAAGAATGCGTATACTCTATGCCCTAGTGCCGTTCTACCCCACTTATCTTATGTCTGCTCCCTTTCTTTTACAGCCTTTATCTTTTATCAAATATAATTATATATAATGCACAACAACTTTTTCTAAACCATTTTATGGGAAAGTCACATGCTTCACGGGCCTTTTACCTTTTAAAACTGCATGGCATGTGTCCTAAGGCCAGGATATTGTCTTAGCAACTTCCACACAGTTATCTGCTGCAGAAATTTAACACTGATAAAATTCTTCTCTGTAATTTACTGTTTGTATTCCAGCCCTGGAAATTGACCCCACGTAGCCCTTTATAGCATTATTTTCCTCTTTCTACAGAGTTCCTGCTGAGAGTCAGATCTTGCTTTTAGTTGTCAAGTCTGTTTGGCTTCCTTTAATCTGCAGCTGCTCTTTCAAACTGAAATCTCTGACCTGCAATGCCAACCAGACTTCATTGAAAAACTGCCAGCAGGTACATTAAAAAATAAAAAGGAAACAAGTGACATTCACTTTAACAGTATGTATTCTTTAACAGTAACAATATCAGTATCTCAAACAGTAACGATACTTCAAACTTCAATATACTCAATATAAAAAATTGTCAATGAGTTGCTTTACAGCTTTTCTGAGTATGAAGCCCAGCACAGGCTTTACATTTCTAGCAAACCCTGGCCCACTGGGCTCCTCGTGTTCAGCAGGCACATGGTGCTGTGCAGGTGTGAGACATTTCCACAGTCTTCTCCTTTCATAGCTTTTTTGAAAACAAGAATACACTCCTTCCTTTTAAGTAAATCAGTCCTTCCTTTTTTGATTCTTTAAATGTTTTGTTTTCTGCAGTGCTTGAACTCGGAGTGTTTGGACTGAGCTCCTCCTGGGCAGTTACTCTTTATTCAGTCAGGTCCTCACTAAGCCCCCAGGCCGGGTTAGATTTGAGCTCCCCTGCCTCCGTCTCTCAAGAGTGCAGGTGTCGTGTTGCTGCTGCTTATTTTGATCGCTTGGTCAAAGTGTTGTCTGATTTCTGCTCCGGTCATTATTCCTTTTCCTTGCAGTTCTCTAACTGAAGGGACTGAGGCCTGTAGCTACTTGACCATCACTGTAAAAACACAAGTCACAGAACGAGGACTTGGACCCTCTGGTCTGTTGCCCACACCATGCTGATGAGCGCTGTCCTAGGCTGTGGGGTAGATAGCAATTTCTCAAATTTAATTTCATGAAAAGAAGAGGTGTTTTCTTTGTTTGTGTTTTTTTTTTTTTCTTTTATGGCCCATGGCCGGTGAACAGGGCCAAACCAAAATAAATAGGCACCGCCTAATGACCTGTTGCCCCTTCAAACCAATGTTCTTCAAATATTTGCTCAATATTCTAAGACGCAGCGGGAAGGCTTCCAGAAATTTGAACTACAAATGTGCTCACATGTCTAGAGGGCGACATTTGCACAGTCCCCGGAGGTATATTTGTAAGAGCAAAAGGTTAGCTCCATTAATGTCCATCAGCAGAGAGCTGATTAAGTCAATCGCAACATCAGAGTTTGAAGAAGTCAGTCCCAGATGTTGAGTCTGCTCAGTCCAGGCTGGAGCGGGGCTGAGCGCCCCGGGACAGTGGGGTCCCCCAGAACCTGGCCTGGCTGTCCTCAGTGCGAAGGGGTCCTTCCGCACCTCCGAGGTCACATGACCAAGTCCCCCCTAAAGCATCCGGACAGCTGACAGTGGAACCCACAGCCGTTGTGCCTCCGCTCTGGGCTCCTGTGCGCCCAGGCTACTTGGCTGTGCGGTCCTGATGGCTACGGTGACCGGGTGCCCTCCCTCGGGCAGCTTCTCCTGGAGAAGGCTCCACGCCTCTTGATGTCCACTTCCTTAGACCCCAGCGGGCCTGTGGGTAGCACGGGGCTGTCTAGCTGCCCTCCCCGTGGAAGTGCCCAGACTGTTACCCTGTCCCTAAGGGAGCTTCCTCCCTCATCCCCCAGTTTCCAAATTTGGATCCTTTTGGCAGAACCCAACGAAACCGTACCAGAGCTCCAGCAACCTGTCGCCTGGGACCTGTAAAGGCCGATTTCTCTGTGCCCTTCCTGAAACTCTTTACTGCAGATTTTGAAAAATATCAGCCCTTAAAATGTCATTTATTTCTGTCCCATCTTTTTCTGCAATAGCAAGCGAGTGCACTGACGATTAATTCCCTTGGGCATCCCTACTTCTTCCCAGGAGATTCCCTTAGCATTATTAGGTCACTCCATTTATTTTCTATAAAACTGCACCTCCTTTTCATACTCCAATAAATGTTTTCAGAACATGACTCTATATTTATTCTTCTTATGAGATTTCCCATACGATACACATAAAGTCACTAATTCCAGCTTCGTTAAAATCAATCCTTGATCCTTCAAACCTTGGCCACCTTTGCCTGCCTGACTGCAAAACCCCACTCAGAGCTCCTCTTCCCTGAGCCTCCAGCCTGGGCTCCTCCATTTCCGTCCAGTTGGCTGGGCTTTCATGCAGCTCATCTGTCCCATGCTTTCATGCAGGAAGCAAATTCCAGGAATTTCTCAGGTGTCCCACAGGCATACGGATGTCCTGGGTCATGGAAAAGTTCACACATGGATTTTCTGAGTGTTTTACACACGTTTGTGGTCTTCCTTTTCTGCACTGTCCAAATTCCTAGAGCTGCTTGGATTACCTGCTGCAAGGCACCTGTGCGGTGTCTCTCAGAGGAACTCTTCGAGCAGCACTGTTCAGGAAGACCCACAGGACACATCTCACATTTTCCTGGACCCTGCAAAAGTTGGCCCAGTCTGTTTTTTTCGTGAAATGTTGCTTTCATCTCTCAACGGACTTGCCTGGAATTTAAAACTGTTTCTGTTAGAGACTTACCTAAAATATGTGCTTCATTTCTATTTCCCTCTTCAAGAAAAATTTGCCTTGGTTTTTCAGTAACATAGGTCTATTTCTGTACCATAAACTTAGAAGACATCATACTCTTTGTGATGTGGGATCCTAGTCCCCTTTGTTTTATGTTTTTTTTGTTTTTTTAATTTGAGACAAGGTCTCACTAAGTTGCCATGCCAGGGATTTAGCTCAGTGGTTCTGCCACCTGCCTTGCAAGTGCAAGGACCCAAGTTTGATCTCCAGTACCAAAAAAAAACTAAATTGCCCAGGCTAATGTTGAATTTGGGATCTTCCTGCCTCAGCTTCCCAGAGTGCAGGATTACAAGTGTGCATCACCACACCCAGCTCTCTTTATTTAGTTAGTATTTATCTTTATAAAATTTATTGCCCTTCTGTGGATGAAGCCACAGCTGGTGGACATTTACAGCCAGAGTCAGAGACACCTGGATCCCCTGAGGGGTGGGTGCTCTCCATCAGGGCAAGAGGCAGGAATTAATCAGCTCCCATCTACTTCCCTCTCTTGGTCCCAAGCCAATTTAAACCAATGCAAAAGAGCTGGGGACATAGCTCAGTAGGAGAGCATTTGCCTAGCCTGCCAAAGGATGGAGTTCCATCCTCAACCCTGCAAAAACTAAAATAAAATAAAGCAGCATGAAAGAAGGGCACAGTTTGGAGACAGTCTATCACTGCCTACAGATGCCTCCCACTGACACTCTAAAATTCAAAACTTGCTGCTATGTTGGAAAAAAATATGCCCAGCCAGGCATAGTGGCTGATGCCTGTGATCCCAGCTACTCAGGAGGCTGAGGCAGGAGGATGACAAGTTCCAGATCAGCCTTGGTCAACTTAGCAAGACCATTGGTTTCCAAAATAGAATAAAAGGGGCTGGGAGTGGTAGAGCCAGGCCTCACCTAGTGCGCACAGGACCCTGGAGTGGCTTTTCATACCACAGAAATGTATAAAGAAGGAAAAGAAGAGGAGAAGGAAGAGGAGGGGTAGGAGGAGGAGGGGAGGGGAGCCGAACAAAGACAGTTACACAACAACCCAATCCAGTATAGATAATCTTAGAAACGCAGGACCAGAGCAGGAAGAAGGGTGTGTGGCGTGACTGCACTTGTGCAAATTGCAAAGGCAGACCCAACAGGGGGCCAGGTCCCCAGAGGGGGCCTCAGCCGGCAGTCGTGACTGAGGTACTCCTAGGACACTGGCAGAGTTTTCTAGCTTGACCCAGGGCTGCTCACATATGAGCATTTTGAGTAGTTTGTAAAAAACTTATCAAACTGCCTGTGACGTGTGTACTTCATAGCAATTTGTAAAAACAAAGTTCTGCAGCACAGCAGCAGTCAAAGTGGTTCCTGGCCTCATGTAACCCTAGCAACGGGTCACCAAGGTCAGACCCTGACCGGTCCCCACCTCAGACTCAGCCTCACCAGAGCCTCACCGGTGACCAGCTCAGCACACACGTCCTCATCCGTTCCGCGTTGTTCTCCCATCACTAGTGACTCTGGAGCTCAGGCTGAGTTGTGAGCCTCAAGATGATACAACCAAGTCTACCTCGGTCACACTTGGAAATGGGGTCTCTGTAGGCCGACGGAAGGGAGGGCCTCAAGCTAGGGTCTGTGGTGCAAGCACTGGTGTCCTGAAAAAAAGGAGAGGGAGCTTGGAAGAGACTGCACGTGGACACCAATCCCGCGCATGACATTGCTGACTCTAAGAAGCCAGTGGCCACCAGGAGAGGCCGGGGGAGGACAGATAGAAGGGGCCTCGGAGAGAGTAAGGCCCCGGAATCGCGATGACACTGCCCGCCTCCCATCGGAGCTGGAGGGATGGGACACCTTGCTGTTGCTGCAACCCGATCGACTGCGGCAGTTTAAGACAGCCCTGGGAAACTCGTACAGACCCATCTCTGGTCCCTGTTCTGAACTGGGAAATACAGCAGGTTCAGACAAATGCATATCAGAGTTCCGCCCTGATGACTGGAGGGTGAAGCTCAGGAAACCTGCATGCTCCTGACTGCGGAGAGCTGAATGTACTCCACTAGGCGGCAGACCTCCCGGCTCTGAAACGCTTCCTGTTCTGCCAGGTGAGGTGACATCTTCGGGCGGAAGGTGTTTGGTGTGGTGTGGAGCCCTGGATCCTCCTGGGAGTGCAGCACCCTGCTCTGCATCACCCCAGCAACCTCAGCAGGAGGTGGTTGGCAGCTTCCTTCCTCAGAGAGAGGTCGGGTCGGGGTGGTGGCCACCTGAGTGGGCTCTCTAGGGAGTCTGACCTTCACCCACCCCACCAAAGTGCTCTCCGCAGAGTCTAGCGCTGTGTCACCCTCACAGCGCTCCTCTCATGCGCCCGCCCAGCCTGACCCCATCCTGCTCTGCCAGCTGAAGCTGTGGCAGGGTTTTCTCTGATTGTGCCACCGAGCTGTCAGCCTGGACAGAGCTTCTTGTCGGGTTCTCTCCTCCGACACAGTTCTGCATCCCAGCACCCAGAAACAGTCGTGGCAGCTGGCAGACACACCCATGGGACAGCCAGTCACATCCCTTGCTGTATTTGTGCTGCTGGCCTCTAGAGCGAGACCACTGTCTTCCCCATTGCTGCCTCCCATTTCTCTCAGCCAGATGATGGGCAGCAGGTGCCCCGCTCAGCCGATCTGCCCCAGGCACAGTGTGACAGTGGGCGTCCCGCTGTCAGTTGACCACAGTGAGTGGATAAGCCTCCTCCGAGTCCCAGCACCAACTCTGTCCTACCTACCACTGGGCCGCAGGAAGTGCCAGCCACCGCAGACTCCCGAGGGAAAGGGAAGACCAGCCAGGCAGAGCTCCAGCACAGCACAGGGACCACCCGGGGTCACAGCTGCAGTGCAGCCAGAGATGCAAGCGGGGGAGGGTATGGAGCAGGGCACTCAGCTGGGAGCAGGGTGTGGCCCTCCAGAGAGTCAGGGAAGCTGGAAATGAGGCAGGGGAAGGCAGGTGAGGGGCGAGGGTTTGAGAACTCGTGGAGGGCACAGCAGCATGATGCACAACAAACGGGGGGTACCAGGCCAAAGTGACCTCCGCCACCCTCTCACCAGATCCTCAGATCCTCTGAGGAGGCTCACGAAGCCTCCACCAGGGAGCCAGCCTGGTCCCCTTCCCACCTCTCCACCCATGAGACCATCTCCCCCAACACCCCTCCATCTCTGCCCTTTCCAGAAATAGAAACCCCTCTCTCAGCCCTGCCATCTCAGGATGGTGCTTTGCTCCTGTGCATGAAAACTTTGGAGGAGGAGTTTACAAGATTCGTTTTAAAAATTAGTGTTCCCTAGGCATGGTGGTGCACACCTGAGAGGCTGAGGCAGGAGGATTGCTGTGAATTTGAGGCCAGCCTGGATTACATAGTGAGTTCAAAGCCAGCCTAAATTACCTAGTGAGACCTTGTCTCAATAAACAAAATTAGTTTCATCAAAACTTCCAATCAAGGCATGAGGGTGGGACTCCCCTTCTGTTGCAGACAAACCTTGGCCTTAGAAATCTGAGGTCTTGGGCTAGGGATTTAGCTCAGTGGTTCCGTCACCTACCTGGCAAACACAAGGTCCCAAGTTCAATCCCTACTACAAAAAGAAACAAAGAAATCTGAGGTCCTTTTGCTTAAAAAGGATGTTACCCATGAGACACAGACATTTCAGTGCCCATGGACCACGTATATGACACCACTCAGGTCAGCCAGCCATTGTAAAGCTATGTGTGATATGCAGGTGAGAACAGACCTGCATCGCTGATGGTATACAAGTATAGTGTGCACAAACTATGCACAGAAGACTTGATAGTGACAGTAAAGGCCGTCACACTGGGTCAGAGTTTACTCTGCTGTCTTTATTGGGATGTCGGAGTACACCCCTCCCACTTACAATAAAGCTCACTGAGCCTTCGCCTGTTACTTGTGACTCCAGCAGCCCGTCCAGCTCGTGTTCACAGGTCTCGACTGCATCACAGCAAGTGACTGGCCTACACTGGCTAGATCCATGTGGACGGCACTCTGATGTTTGCACAGCGACCAATCCTCTCAGGGTGCCTCCCAGGGAGTCCCACACTGTGGTCTGGACCACACAGGCCACCCCTCCCCACCACCTCTTCCCATTTCTACCTCTAATATGGTCATTAAATCATTTTCTACAAATTGAATGTGAAAAATCTTCATCTCCAAGGTTGATAAAATATTTAAGGGAAGCAATGGATAAAAGTGTTTTAACACAAAAATGCATTGGCAAAGACAAATTGACATGAACAGATATTTCTGTTTTGCCCAGCCTTTTGGCATCCATCAGGTTAAATAAGTGGTCTTTAAGTGACAGAGTAGCAGGTATAACTGAGTCACTTAAGTGTCTGGAAGAGTGTCTCCGCTGAATCCCCGGGATGCAAAGCATGGCTCTGTTACCTTAGCAACAGGTCCACTTGCAGTCGCTTGTTTGTTTGTTTAATAAATTGAAGGAGTATACAAATTACCAGTCAATGCATCACCTACTGGCAAAAAGTCCTGTCGATCATTATATAGGGGAACCAGTTCAGAAGAACTGAGGGCACTGCTGTAATAAAACTTCCCTTACCATCTGTTCTTCATGTGAATAAAACTCTCTGTAAACTGAAAAATCAGTGTGGATGTGCACTAGTATCTCCAGATGAGTAATTATTATGTATTACAAATAGAATGGAATTGATAATGACTTAGGTAAGCAAAATGTATCTAGGGTATATGGGCTAATTGAAAAGGCACACTCGTGCTTTACCACTGAGCTACACCCTTAGCCGTGTATTTGTTTAAGTTAACGGTGATCTGAATCAAGTAGCTTCAAATTTATCTTCATGATAAATTTCAAAGTGATATAATCCAGTATTTTTTTAACAGAGCATATTCAGGACCTATGAATGGATAACAGATACTACACAGAAAATGCCCAGCACCCCTAACATTAAGTAGAGGCAAGTTGAAGCTATAATGTGATCTCACCACACACCTGCCAGAGGGCTGTTGCCAAAAAGATGAAAGCTGAATGTTGGGAAGAGCATGAAAGAAAGGGAGCAGTGTCAGGGGGTGTTAGAGGTCTAGAGGTCACTCCAAAGTGTCACATGGTCATGAGTGGGCTTTTTAGAAGGGGCTAGATCTAGAGTGTGATGAGATTAAGGGTTTGTTGTTACTAATTTAGTCCACTGATTGGTTTGGCAGACTCTGGGTGTGGATAATGGGAAAGCCCACCTGGGTGTGGCTGGCACCATCCAAAGGATAGGTAGTGGGGAGGGATAAAAGGGAGAGGCAGGCTGCTGCTGCTGCTGCTTCACTACTTGCTGCCTTCTGCTCACCATGAACTGTTTCTCCTCTGCAATGCCTCTCTGCCAGGACACTCTGCCTTGGAGCCAGCCAACTATGGACTGAAGCCTCTACAAAGTGAGCTAAATAAACCTGTTTTGGGGGGTGTTGGGTGTTTTGTCTCAGCAATGACAAAAGTAACTGAGACAGTGGGAATGTAAATTAGCCCAGCCATTATAGAAAACTAAATGTAAAAAAAAAAAAAAAAAAAAGGATAGGTCAAGCGCCGGGAGGAAGCCTGGGCCCCGATTCATCATGGGAAGGAGAACCACTCCAGCTTCCGACCCAGCCGCCATCGCTCAAATGCCCCTGAACCCCCATAAGCACCCCCCCCGCACTCTCAGACCTCCTGGCTGTGCCAGTCTTTGGACCCACTCTGCAAAGACAGAGGTGGTCATCAAGGGTATTTTTCTGAGTTCCCAACTTTGAACATCTTTAAAGAAAGGGTGTGGGAAACCTATAATAGAACGTTGCGGAGTTCAACCATTTGGAAGGATGGGGAACTCAATCTGGGCCTTGCAGCCCGAGGTCAGTCAGTGTCATGGGGTTCAGCCATTAGCTCACTGAGATCAGGGGTCTTGCATCCTTGCTCTGTCTGAGCCATTAAATGCTAAATACACTATATTGAAATTTTGTTCACTGCAGACATGTTCTGGACTGCTTCTTGATTTCAATTTAACTCAAATGATTTAAGGGTGATAGACTAGTGACTACCACAGGTGGTCAGTGTCCAAGTTGTGCTTGATCTTAATGTGTTGCTGATTGTATCAGTAGGGGTAAAGCATTGCCGTTGATTTGATGAGCTGTTTTCTCTGATGTTATGAAGATGAGAATGTCTGTGGGTCGCTAGAGACACAGAAGCTAGGGCACAACTATACCAGGAAGATTTGGGTGATAATCCAGAGATTAAACCAAGGACAGTCTGACAACAAAAATTAAAATGAGAAAACACTTAAGCAAGACACAAGGACAGACTTCCAGTTCACCAATGGCAAACAGTAGGGCAAATGAGGATGAAAAGGCCGATAGTGAACCACCAGGACACCCTGAACTCAAAGCACAGGAAGTAACAAAACAGATCAATCAGGCTCTAGAAAAATTCAAAACAGAAATAATTTCCCAGATAACCACAGAGATAGTGAGCAAAATGGAAGTCGTGATTGGAGACTCTAGAGCAGAAACTGACAAAAAAATAGATGAGCTCA
>NW_022900931.1:27846904-27857338 GCF_012274545.1 Fukomys damarensis | reverse complement strand
AAAAAAGAATAAGATAAGACTATAAGAGCAAGAAGCAATTTAAATATGTTCAGGGACCATTTTCATCTCCAGAATTAAGGATTATTTTAATGTTACATCATTGCCTTTTCTCTTTTACTTTCCTTTTTAGTTTTATTTTAGGATTCCCTATTTTTAATGTTCATACAGAGATTTCTTTAACTGAAATACCGAATAGTTTCTTTGGTGTGAAAAACTATAATAGTACACAGGATCCTAATGAGATAATTAATAATGTGAAATAGGAAGTAAAGGGCTAAAGGTGTAGGGAAAGTGGGAAGGGTGGGGGAAAGGTAATAAGGGAGAGGAAAAAAATATGAGAAACTGAAAAAATGGAAATAAAGTGTTTGTAAATGGGGAGGGGAGGAGGGGGTGAAGGGAGGGCAGGGACAAGGGGAAAAAATGAGAATCAAGACCTATTATGTAAAGGTACAGAATCCCAATGATGAATGTAATTGTATTGTATACCTAGATTGTACCAATAAACCTGTGATTAGCTTCAAAAAAAAGAAAAGAAAACTAAATGTAGAACTACCGTATGATCCAGTAACGCCTGTCAGGGCACCACCGAGAGCCCTGAGATCAGCATGTCAAGGAGCATGCACATCAATCTCCACTGTAGCCCCACTTCCCAGAGCCAAACTGTGAGGTTAACTTAAGTGACCATCAGCAGATGCATGGATTAAGAATTATGTAGACGCAGTGGAATACCAATCAGCCCTAAAAGAATCATTTGTGGCAACACAGAAAGGACTGGAGAACATTATATTATGTGAAATAAGCAAAGATAACAAATATTGCACAGTGTCATTTATATGTAGAATCTAAACAACTGAACTTAGATGGGGTGGGAGAGGGATGGCAACGTAAGGATAGTCTTGTGTGAAGCCTTAGGAGAAACGTTGGATATTTTTTAGACCACTTCTATCATTCCCGGAGACAGCGCTGAAAGGAGGAAAAGGGGAAGATTACTGTATATTCATTATCATTACTACAGTAAATCAGTTCTCATCACAAAAAAGTGAAATATTTGAGGATATGGATAGATTAATTCACATCATTTAATCATATTCAAAAGTTGTACCATTACTTTGTACACCATAAGTATACACTGCCAAAATTTGTCAGTGTACAATAAAGAGTCAATAAAATATCAATATGGTAAAAGCTACATCGTTTTCAACTATGTAAACTTATAACAAAACTGTCAAATGCTTGATGGTCATTTTCAAAAACTTCTGCTCCCAATTATCCTAGAGGCGCAGACAAGCCCTGACCAGGACTGGTCCCCTTGGCTCAGGGTCTGCTCACTGGCCAGCACCCCCAGCACCCCGGGTCCCCTCCCTGCAGCTGGACCCTGGGGCCTCAGTGGTGGAGGGGGCTAGGCCTTGCAGTCCCAAGTACTCCATATCCCTCTTACTGAGTGTCTTTCTGCTTCTGGAACGAAGCTGGCCCTGACCTGCACACATGTCAGCCTGGGCTGGAGGATAGTATGCAAGCTCATTGGCCGGCCTCCATGACCAGGGGTGTCCCGGGCCCACAGATGGCCCCAGCCTGCTCGACGCTCCTTTCCTCATCCAGGAGGTGGACAGAGGGAATGTCGCCTTCCAGGAAGGGCAGAGGAGAAGGCAGGCTGGTTGGGCGTCCCTGTGTGAGCTGCTCGCCCTGACAGGAACCCTACACCCACCTCACTCCACCCCAGGATTGAAGCAAATGCCTTTCTTCCCCTTTTCCTCCTCACAGCGCTGTCTCCAGGAACAACAGAAGTGGGAATCCCAGGGGTCCTGAGAAGGACGGGACAGACCTGGGCAGCCTGTCCCCACCACCCACAGAAAGGGGTGCCGGAACCCCAACTCCAGAGCTGAAGGCTGGTGGGATTTTTTGGGTTCCCAGTCTTCCAGGGCTCTTGGTGGAAATCCTACCTTGTGGAAGATGCCCCCATCCTATATCCCTGGGGTTATTGAGATAGAGGAGCGTGTGAGGGCCAGAAAAGGTGGGGAGGGTGGCCCTGTGCCCTTGCTGGCCCCCTGCCTGCTGCCTCCCAGCCCTGGGCCTCCCCAGTGGCCTGTGTGGAGGCGCCTGCCCTCCCCTCCCCTCCCCATCTCTGTCCCTCCACACACTTGCAGTATTTGATTTGATCTTGTTTACTTGTTTGTTTCCTTACGACCTGGAATGCTGTTGTCAGCACACACACCCCGACACGTGCTGCCCTTCTCTGTGGTTGTACAGCTTCGTGAAGGAGCTGGCACCCCAGAGGTGACGGGGTCCAGTAAACCAGGGAAGAAGAAATGCCAGGCACAGGTGACACCCCTCTCACCTTAGGTTGTGACCCATACCGGGCACCACATTGTATCTAACTCTATAAACAGTGTGAGGCTCAGTGTCAGTGGCTCTGGGCGCTCTCAGTCTGTGGCCAGAGCCCTCTCGGGCGGCGGTGAGTGCGTTTGAGAGCTGACCGGCTTGTTGCTGGCTGTGTGAGGACCAGGCACGCCGTGAGCCTTACATCTGCGCCGATGTCAGGGCCGCTAAGTGCATTCATGGAACTCCGTGTTTATTCTGCAAGAGGAGCAGGCGCCTTAGTACCCAGGTGAGCCTGGACCGGCATCACACAGAAGCCTGCATTGGTAGTGAGACTTCTATGGGCAAGAGGTGACGGAAAGGAGCTCGACTGCCCCGTAGCCAGGACAACTGCCCGCTGCTCTGAGCTCACACACACTGCTTCTATGAATCTGAAAGTCTGCTGCCTTCCTAGGCCCCTGAAACACCATAGAAGGGGTGATGGAAGCAGCCGGTGAATGTTTAAATTTTAAAATTACAGTAAGAGACACATTGCCAAGAACAACAGGAAAAGCGTGTTTGAGGACAGGGTGTTTGAAGCATCTCAAGAGGGGTTGGTGGCCGTGTGGCTTTCACTGTAACAGACCCTTAAATCAACAGTCACTGCATTTCTTGATCAGGCCAGGGCAGGGTAGACTCCAACGCCTCTCCAGGGCCTCGCCGGAGGCCATGTGCTGAGGCCTGGCTGCCTATTCTGCATTTAGTTCTGCATTCCCAGAATGCCTCCCCCAGAGAAGCCATCACTCTGGGAGGCGCCTTTTGGGTTCACTGTGTGTCTGCTTCTTTACTGTGGCTCTTAACGATTCTGCCCCACTGATGTGCATGTGTGAATTTTCTCGGCCCTACACTCTTCTCGAGATGAAAACGGGGCATCCCTTACTCACACACTGCTGTTCCCAGCACTCTGATGGGCGGGGGTTGCCACATCTCCAGGAGCAGGGCCATGCCCAGGAGTATGGGGTGAAGCAAGCGTGGGAGCCCTTCCTGCCTGACCCTGGCGAGCACCTCGCACTTCAGGGCTCAGATGTGGGTTTCCGCTCAGGACCCCATGTAGTCAGATATTGAAGAACAGCTCAGGCCCCACCCCCAGGCCCTTCCGCTCCTCCCAACCCCCAGCCTCTCCTTTTAAAGACAATATTCTGTCTCCCAAGATTGAGGAGGTTCTTTGCTTTTGTGTTATGGGGCCACCTAGATAGGACCCTAAAGCTCACAGAAGACCTCCGTGGGGAGTTCTGAAGGAAACCCAAGGACGAGCAGGAGAAGTAGATGAGAGTATTGTCAACAGAATGACAGTGACAGCAACATCAACTTCCCAGAGCTCAATCTAACCTCACAGAGGCCACAGGGGTGGAGGCCAGAATCCAGGGAGCTGCTGTCCCGCTAAAGGGACAGCCTGGTGCCACCAGCTCCCACCAACTGTGGCCATGCAAGACTGGTGGGAGCAGGCACGTTCACGTCTACTTTTGTTTTTCAAAAGAATCTGAAAACCTGGGTTTTTATGGGAAATTTCCTGATTTTTAAATGTTGGCTCAAGTTTTTAAAAAAATTTATGTGCCAAATAAAACACACCTGCGGGTTTTAATGGCCATTGGGTAGCCAGTTTGCCCATTCCGGGGAAGAATGGATATGAAGTGTGGGGTGGAAGGGACCAGCCATGAGCAAAGGCAGCCGCTGGGGTGCAGGGCACTGCAGGGCTCGCTGGGCAGGCCAATGGGCAGAGCCCCTCAGTGTCTGGCTGTGAAGGAGCCCCGCCGCTGCAGTGTGGGGTCAGCGGGAAGGGGCGACAACACAGGAGGGACATGGTCGGGTCTTGGGTGTGGCTGTAGGGAGGTGCAGACAGGGACAAGTCTGACAGAGAGGCTGCATGTAGCGGCATTTGACTGACTAAATTATGAGGAAAAAGACAACAGTCTAGAGTGAGGTGCAGGTGTCCAGTGTGGACAACAGCTGAGTTTCAGGGTCACTGACCATGCGAGAAGGCACAGTGGGATGTGGGCCCGGGGCAGTGAGAGTTTCTGGAGATACACCCAAGTGGAAACTTCCAGCAAGCAGTTGGACTTCAATAAAATAAATCAGTGGTGAAAATACAGATTCCAAAGCCATCTGCAGGTCATGATTAATCAACAAGGGAGAAAGTGCAGGTTATGGATAGAAAAAGTTCAAACAGCCTGTTTTGGGGTGAGGAGGAGAAGGCAGAAAAGCAGGGTGTGCTCCCATGGGGTCCAGCGAGTCATCCCACGGAGTCCTCTCGGAGCGTCAGATAACAGCAGGGTCATCGTGGCCCATGGGCCCGGGGACCCAGCCCCGCTGTGTGGCCTGGATGGAACCCCGAGCAGGAGCCTGGAAAGAAAACGCGACTCAGGAGAGAGACACAGCTGCTGACTGTTCTTTGAAAGATTGTGGCTCGAAGAGAAAAAGATCAGAAAAGGGCACAGGTGAGGGAAGGCGTTTTTGTGTACAGGAGAGACTGGACATGTTTTCATCCTTAGGAAAACTCTCTAGAGAGGGAGAAAGAGGCTGAAGGCACAGGAGAGAAGAAAAATCTCCAGTATTGTAGTTTCACGTTTGTGAGGAAGACAGAAGAGGAAAGAATTCTTGTGTATGGTGAGAAAGCAGCTCGGGTTTCTATTCTCCTGTTTGCCATAGTTTCTTTCAATTTTATTTGGTCCACAATGGCAATAATAAATATATGTGACAAGATGGAAAAATTGAACTCTCCAGAATTTCTCTGAGCAAGGAAACTGCATTTTTGTCCAGATGTTTGGGGTTGAATGTGGGTCGAAGTATTGGGCACAAGTCAAGAGGAAGAGGGTGCTGGTGCCTCTTGCTGTCAGGAGAGGAACAGAAAGGAAAGAAGGGAAGCAGTTTCTCTGGGCCTCAAGTCCTCATTAAAAATATTTCACTAAATATTTGGTTCTGGCCTGGATATTTGGTAAAAAAACAGTAATTTCTTAGTGGCATGAAACAATACATGCCTATTATTTCCCAGAGCCTGTTAGGACTCTGGGCATGGCTGGGCTGCCTCTCTGTCTCAAGGCTACAATGAAGAAGTTGACTTCATGCAGCCCTGAAGATTCGAAGGCTCAGCAGGAGAGAGACCTCCTACAAATTCACATGGCTGCGGGCAGTGCTCCTCTTCCTCACTGGCTGGACACTGCCCTTGGTCCTGGCCACACCAGCTTCCCCAGCATGCAACTCATTTGACCAAAGCATACAAAACAAGAGGGCAATGGATTCTACTAGCAAGATGGAAGTCACAATCTTCAGTAACCTATCACAGAAATTCTATCTCTTCAACTTTACTGCATTCTGTTGATTAAGAGCAAGGTACTGGGTTAAGCCCCTGCTCCCTGTTCTACATGAAGACCAGGAGGCAGGGTCACCAGGACCATCTTGGGGACTGCCCGTAGCAGTAGGCTCCAGGTCTTCGCAGGCTGTGGATTAGGGGTTCAAAGTAATTTAGTATCTTAGAAAGGCAGAGTGGCTCCACTTGACCTTTGGCTCAATTAATCAACACTACCTTGTGACAGTTGCTGTACCATATGATGTCTTTTATGTGCAAAATAATGTTAATCAATCAATATTTTCACTGTCCAGGTGAAGATGAGGACATTAGATATTGAGTTAAGTAATTTGAGCACTGTCACAAAACCAACCAGTGGCAGATAAAAACAGGCTGCTAACACGGGTCTGTCTTCCTCCCAGCCTATGCCAGTGAAGGTCTGTTTATACCTGTGCCACTCAGCCCACTCCACATACTGAACTCAGCTCATTCAGGGTCCTCACCTCTGGGCACGAAAATTTGGGCCCGTTAGGAGTGCATTTGGCTTTTATGACCAAGAACCCAATAAGCCAGGGTTTGCATAAGACTGAATGAAATTTCTTGGGGGTGAGCAGGCCAGGGCATGGTGGGCCTCCAAGGCCTCCTCCTCTCTGCAGGCAGGAAGACAGGATTGAGGTCTCCTTGTTCTTTTTGTTAAACCTCCTAAATAGGGAAGAAGTAGGAGGAAAGGAATATCCATATAATCAATGCAAAATAAATTAAACAAAGTAAACACAGAACAGGCAGGAAAAGTGGGAAACAGAAGAGGGAAGAAAAATATTAAGGCATTCATACTTAACAACAAACATAAATGAAACTTCACTTGGTTACTGAGTGTCATTTTAAATCAAATAATGTAAATAAAGCCCGCAAGTTTATGGAATGTACCTAAACTAGCACTTAGAGAAAAATGTCCACTTTTAAATGCATCTATTTCAAGAAGCTAGAAGGAAAACTCCAACCAAAAGTATGGAAGGGATGAAACAATATAGATAAGAACAGAAATCAATAAATCAGTCAACATATATACTAGACATAGGACAAATGATAAAACCATAGGAAGTCTAATCAAGAAGAGAGGACACAAATTACTAATAGTAAGCATGAAACGGGGCATTATTACAAATTCTATAGGCATAAAGTAAAAAAGCTATTATGCTGTTAATTTTGCTAATAAATTCAACAACTCAGATGAGTGGACTCTGCTGAGGAATATGTTACTAAAACCGACACAAGAAAAGATAGAAAATAATTGATCTGCTGAAGAAGTGTTTGTAAAGAGAAATTCCCCACAGAGAAAAGCCCAGGCCTAGATGATTTCCCTGTGAATTCTGCAAACACATAAAACAGTATTAACCTTATTCAAACTTATTTAGGGAAAAGGAAACTCTTCTCACTTTTTGATTTTATGAAATCTAAAGAACGCTAAGAGTAAAACATGAAGACACTACAAGAAAAAAAAAAGAAGACCAATATCCTTTGTGAACCTGAAGACACACACGAAATCCTCATAAAAATATCAATAAATCAGGCTGGGAGTGTCACTGGGTGGACAGCGTGGGTGTGCAAGTCCCCGGGTTCAATCCCGAGCACCACTCACAATTTAGCAAATCATATACAGAGAAAGAGAGAGAAAATAAGTCACATTCATATAAATTATGCAGTACATTTTTATTTTTCTTCTACTTCATTATTGTTGTTAATGTCTTACTTTGCCTGATTTATTTAGAAATGATACATATGTATATACAGGAAAATGTAATATGTGTAGCATGGAACAGTCTGAGCAGCTTGAGACGCCAGGGAGGGGACATGGAGTAGGGCCCTGTGGGTGGGGGAGGGACCCCCACACTAATTCTGCCCACACACCCTGTGCAATCAGCCCAGGAAGTGAGGAGCAATTCCAGGGAGAGGTCAGAAGGCTCCTCCCGGGGACAGAGCTGGTAACACTGGCCATGTTTGAACACACTGAAGGGTGGGCACACATCAGCTTTGAGGACACAGAAAACTAAACAAAGAAACAACTAAAAAGACAGTAACTACTGAAGAACACAAAAAGTGTATAAAAGCAAACCAATTTTAATATACTGTACGGTTAACTTAGAAGTCCACAGTTAACCGAAGCAAGCTTGTAACTGTCCTTGGAATCTAGTGAAAGGGGAAGTAACTGTGTGCTGTGACAGAGGTGTGGTGAAGGAAAGAAATTTCATTATAAAAGTAGAAATTCAAGAAGTAGAAATGTAAATTATTACTGAGACATGTGGAGGTAAATACCAAAACAAATGGCTAAAATAATCAGAAGTGGCTACTACTGGGGTCTGGGAAATAGGATGAATTGTGGAACGGGATCTACTTCCTTATAATAAATCTTATTAAGTTATTTATTCTTTATTAGAAAATATTTAATATGGCTCCATATATTGTAATAGATTAGATGACAAAATTCTACATGGATGCTGAAATATAAAATTAAATATATTTTTCCATGAAATGCTTAATAAGACCAGATGAGTTCGTTCTTACCGTGCTGTGCATACCCGTCAGAACCTAAAAGCCAGAGTTCACCTAAGGACAGGAGTAGGAAAGGGAGCCTGTTGTACCAGAAATGGGACAAGAGTTTCCACTATCACCAGGGACCAGAAAATGTGATTAAAGAAGAAACAGAAACTGGACATTTAAGAGCTGAGAATACAGGCATCAACTGTCCTTGTGTGTAAATGGTATGACTGCATGCAATAGGAAATCCTTTCTTTTTTAAAGTCTTGAATCTTGACATATAGTACTCCTACCTTTCATGGGACACAGTATGTTAATCTGCTGCATGTGTACAATGTCAAACAATCAATTCGGGGTATCAGCATGTCCTTTTCCTCCATACACTGGCTACAGAGTAAATATTTTAATTTTTTTTTTTTCAGGGGCACTACTTTTTTTTTGGTGGAGATTTACCCAGAACTTTCCATATGCTAAACAAGTAGTGTACCACTGAGCCACACACAAAGCCCCAATACTTTAAATTTCATGGGCTGCCTAGGGCCTCTGTCATGTGTCCTTTTAAAAAATCCATTTGCTCTTTCATTTATTGTTGCAATGCTGGGGGTGGGGTCCAGAACCTAGACTGCTACCCCTCAGCAGCATCCCCACTCGTAAGCAATTCTTTTAAAATATGAAAACCATGCTGATTTCTTGGCTGTACAAAAACAAGCCACAGCTGGATTTGACCCACAAGTCTGTTTTGTAGCCCCCCCCACATACATCCAGAGAGAGAGAGAGAAAGAGAGCATTAGAAAACTCAAGCAAAATTTATTACATTCCATTTTTGTACGTGGGAATCAAGCAGCACTCACATCTTTTTAAAAATCTGGTTAGAAGATATAAAGAAAGAAAAGATCCTATTTAGGATAGCATGAAAAAATAAAATCCCTAAGAATAAACTTAATGAGAAATATGTAGGAGTCATAGTTTGGAGTTGTAACGCTGCCGAGGGACGAAGGAAGCCTTAACATACAGAAGAACGCTGTGTCCTCAGCCCCTGGGTCCCTAAAGCTGCCAGAGGCAGGGCATCTATAAATTCCATGGGGTCCCAATGAAAATACTAAAAGGGTCTTTTTGGGGAATGAAACTAGCTGGTTCTAAATTTCTTGTGGAAAAATGACCAAGAATAGCCAGGAAATTTTTGGAAAAATTAAAGTAACAAAAAAGATTAAAATTACCATGTGTAAAATTCTATCCTCAGTAATCACAACGATATAAATAGAAAGAACACTAAAGCCAACTGGAAAATTCAGAAGTAAGTTTAAGTGTATGAGACATTTTTCATATTAAATTAATGATGTCCGCTTAGATGGATATCTACATGAAGAAACAATGCAAGTGATCCTTACTTTATAAATAGCTCCAAAATAGATTCTGATGTATAAAATATTTAAATAAAATCATAAAATTACTAGCGGTAATGTGAGAAGTATTTTATAACTTCATGTGAAATATGAAACAAAACCCAGAGACATTAAAACAGTAATGAATTTTAACCTATAAAACCTTTTTACAACCTCTACAAAATAAAATAATGACAATAACAACAAAAATAATTCTCCTGTAAGACCAAAGATAAGCCACAAATTGAGAAAATATTCGTAAGCCATACAGTTGGCAAGGGCTCTTTAACATATAAATAATAAAAGTAAGAGTAGAAACTGCTCACATAAAAGGAAACCCAGACAGTTCCTGAACATGTGAAAAGATGCCAACTTCAAAAAAAATAACAGAAATGCAATTAAAGCTACAAAGCACCATCTTCCAGCTATGTGGGTGGTAAATATTTATCTCACGTAGGTGGCCAGCGGCACCGTGACTGCACACAGGGTTAATGGGCCCACAGACCAATGTATCTTCTGTGCAGCGACTCCCAAACTCCAGGTTCAAGTGCTCCTTGAGTCAACAATTTCAGTTCTAGGCATTGATTCTGAAAATATGCTCACACATGCAAGAAAATGTTATTCAGAGGAACACTGGTTAAATTTTGATGCAGCCATCCATGGAACACTATACACCATCGATTAAAAATTGGGAGACCAAGCCTGGCCCAGAAGTGTGCACCTATAATCCCAGCTACTCCAGAGGCTGAGGCAGGAGGATCTCTTGAGTCCAGGAATTTGAGGCCAACCTGGCCAACACAGATTTTTATTCTAAAAAAGAAAAAGAACGAGAAAAATGTGTAAGGTCCGCACTCAGGAAAAAAAAAAAAAAAAAAAAAG
>NW_022900931.1:27834202-27846781 GCF_012274545.1 Fukomys damarensis | reverse complement strand
GAGGTATGTTGTGTGTGGGTGTGTGTGTGTGTGTGTGTGTGAGAGAGAGAGAGAGAGAGAGAGAGAGAGAGAGAGAGAGAGAGTAAATAAAGGAGCTAATACCTACCATAACCTCTAAAAGGAACAAGCTAGATGGGGTAAAGTGTTGGAAAGGGGACCTTTTTTTCACTAAATACTATTTTTTGATACCCTATACATATGGAATCTACTAAAATTAATATATATTCATTATAGGAAATATAAAATAGACACAAATAAATATATGTAATCTCACTGTTAAAGGTAACAACCATTTGGTGATCGCTCTCCAGCCCTTTTTTCTAAGCATACAGTGCTTCGGTGGTGGCTGTGTTAAGACCACAAGTGTGTGGTTCCACACCTTGGTCATTCCCTTTAACAGTATGTCACACACATTTTCTCATTTTCCTTTCCAGAACGCACCCTTGCAGGACAGGGCTCTCGGTTTCTACCGGACTGGGTGGATGCGTTTGTTTCTCTTTACCCAAGGCAGGTGACATATCCTCAGGTAGAGATGCTTCTGCACAGGAGTTCCCTGTCTTCTCCCCAGCCTTACTGAGAAGGGCTTTCCTCACAAAGGGCAACTCCCAGGAGGGAGGAGAATAGAGGGACGACTCAGGCTAGGAGAAACCCCTGAGGCAGTGTGCAGGGAAGGCCTCTGAAAGCACTCAGGGAAGTATGCATCTCCCAACCCTGGGGCGGGGTTGTGGGGATCAGAGCCCCGGCCACTCCAGCAGGACACACACTCTGTCTGCCCCATCACACCTGTCTTCAGTGAGCACCCCCCCATACAAGGAGTGGATTTAGCCCACCTCTGTTGGGCACCTGCTATCGCAGGTCTCTTCAGGGCTGCAGGAACCAGCAAAGAATCTATGTGAGCTCTTCCCTTGATGGGGTCCTCTGGGGGAAGAATTCACCCAGAGCGATTACCAAGGTGTTGTAACCTGGAAGATGGAGCAGCAAGATGGACTGGCCGGGCACACAGGAAGCTGGAGCAGAGACCCGAAGACTATACTTGTCCCTGTGCGCTGGTCCAAGGTGTGTCCAAAGTGTGGCAGGAGAGGCCATGACCTGGGGATGGCTTCCATTTCCAGATGTTTGACCTCATCCTGAAAACTGACTGACTACACGGTGCATTTTCCCAAAAGCAGAATTTGAAACAAATATTTCTATCAGAGGGCGATCAATCCTCCAACTGCCTAGAAAGTGGGGGGGTGCTTTTCTAGAGAAAAGCAACAGAGATTTGTGTAACTTCAAAGTATATGGGGCCGGGAGGTCAGTGCCTCAGAGGGGACAAAGACAGAGACACTTAGAGCTGGCCGCTATTTACTGGGTTTGTAGGAAGAATCAACTCTGAGGATGTGAGATGAGCAAAACATTCTCACAGCAGTAGGTGGGATGGGTTAAACTGATAAGTAACTTGCCCCTCCCCGGGTGAACCCTTCTCTCTTGGTATCGCTACTCGGTTCTCAAGAACCCGGATGTTTCAGCTGATGTAATCTCACCCTAGTCACAGCATCATGAGGGTACCATGGTGGCCTCAGCTGTGACCAGATGCAAAATGGAGTTCTGTTTCCCCACACCATAGCTGGCCCACAGGCAAGAAGACTAGGTTCATGCAGCCCTAATCACAATTTGGGAAATGATTTTTCCCTAAAATTATTTAGAATGGTTCTGGTCATATTTACTTGAAAACAGGGTCACAGGGAGCAGAGACGAGAATATACAAGAATGCTGAGTGTTGGCCACTACTAATCAATCACAACAGGGCTGTATCCGAAGGAGTCCTCAGGAGCTGACATGTGTGCGTCACGGTCCAGTGCTGGAGAACAAAGGCTGGGGCATTTACTCCAAACTCTTGTACCCCACTGCCCCAGGGTGGCCCTACAGGCTGAGCTGGGCTGAGAGGGTTCCCCAGATGCCTGGGCCTCCCTTGGGCAGGAAGCGGGAGGCCCAGGGCAGCAGAGGGAAGCAGGCAAGGGAGACCTGGGCTTTGCTGTTGCTCAGAGCCTGGCAGACTGCTGGCTGCACAGGTGGGGATGAGCGGATTGGGAAGGGCACCCATGTGTCCCATACACTGTGGGAGGCAGCAGGGAAAAAGGTCTGCTGCAGAAGGAGCAGCTTGCCACCTGGTTTGTGCCAGAGTCCCGGACTTGGAACGAAGTGTAGAGCCTGGCACCCAGATCAGAGCTGGAAGAATGGTGTCCCTTCATGTCTCAAAGGGAGGCTAAAGAGCCCTCGTCCCAGGGCCACAGCACAAGGCACTGAAGAACAGACTGGGTTCCGCTTGGATGGACCCAGGGAGGCCTCACCATCCCTGAGAAGGACGTGGAGAGGATGTCGGGCTGAGATAAGGAGTTCCACCTTCTGGCTCTGGCCCAGCTCTCCTTCTCTCAAGGACAGACAGTGCCCTGCTCTTCTAAACCTCATGGCCCCCACACGTCTAATGCAAGGCTTTGGAGAGAGTGCAGAGGGCTTGGGGACATGGCCTTTGGTGGGCTGCTTCCCCAGGATGCCGTGTTCGTGAGGGATCTGATGTCCCAACGTCTCTCGGGTGACAAGGACTGTGCTACGTGTTTCATGTTATTTGACTTAATGGCACTGATGATGCTGGGCTGCAAGCACTGTTTTTATCTTGATCTGCATCGTTGAGGACACCAGAGACCGGGCACATGGAGTCGTGTGTCTGGGGTAACAACAGCCAGTGGCACGGTGATCACAGAATTTAAACTCAGATCTCTGATTCCCAAGCTCAAGCATTCTTTTTTACCTCTCCATCTTGCTCACTGTATTAGTTTTCTAGGGCTGATGCTGATTTCTAAGGAGCACGTTAAGAAAACAGAAGCTCATGGACTCTCCATGCAGAGGCTGTAAATCTCAGGGCAAGGTGCCGGGGCCAGGCCCTCAGAGACGGCTTCCTGGGCTGGGGACCTGTTGGCAACCTCAGCACTCCCCGGCCGGCCGGTGCCACTCCCAAGGCCTGGCAGCATCCCTTCGAGTCTCTGTGTCTCCTCCTCTCATGGTACAGTTCCTGGTTACACCGGGTTCCAGCCTCTTCCTAACTAATCTGCGACAACTCTAACTTCCAAGAAAGGTCACACAAGGCAGTTAAGGCTTCGACACAGCTTTCAGGAGACAAGATTCACACTTGCTCAGTACACGCTTCACGCGTGCATTTGATGACAGTGACTAAAGGAATGGGAGTGGGGGCTCACCTTGAAAAGGAAGGTGCAACCCAAGGACAATGCCTCACACCAGCTCGAAGTGACCCTTCCTATTGATCATTCATGCTCCCCAGGGCAGACTGCAGAAAGGTAAACCATTCCCACTGGCATCCGGTGACACGAGCCAGCCTTCTCCACTCGCTTTAGCTTCACGTTTTCATCCACATCCACAGTTATGTGTCTCAGTGCGTTGCATCTCACATCCGTCGGTGGCGCCTGGAATAGTATTATCCCACTTCATAGAGGAGGAAACTGAGGTGCACAGAGATTATGTGGAAAATCTGGTTAGTGAACCCAGGACTCTAGCTGGCCCAGAACTTTAGCACCTAAGGGCATTTTTCTCTTCATAAAAACGAAACCAAAAACCTAGGGTTTTCATTCACTTAACAATATCTGAACATGTATTCGTCATACGTCTTTTTCAGATAACACAGAATTACATTCAGCAAAACATTACAGTGTCTCTTCGCCACCCAGTCTACCCAGGGCCTAGTCCCCTGCCCAGAGGTAATCTGCTCAGATCCAGTTTCCCTTCCTGGCTCTTTGACCTGGTATTTTCTGCCTGTGTGTACACTCATGCCTATTTTAGGACTTGTTTTTTGTTTACATAAAGGAGTGATCTTCTTCATGCTGTTCTGGTCCTGATATTTTCCACTTAACAACATCCTGGAGATATCTGTGCTCTGTCAGCAGAGCTGATACCCTGGATGTACTGGTGTTGTCCCTGCCGGTCAAGCCTCTGTTCGGGTCCAGGCCCATGCACAAGCCCAGTTTGCTGGGCACTGTGTTTTTCTTTTTCTGTTCTTTGTTGTCCCTTTCTTCCTTCTTTCCCTCTGGGAATGGACTGAGGCCCTGCTTTCTCTTTCAGAGTCATTACACCAGCCCAGGGCTGTACGAGTATTACCCTGTGAGTCAATGCACACGTTTGCCTGTTTGCCTCTTCATGTGAGTTGCTGGATACAGCTTTGGGGCTTCCCTATAACCATCTACTATCAGTGCATACTTAGGTCTCCATATTTCCTACGACCTCAAACAGGGTGGGCCCCTAACATCCTGTAACTGTCACTCTGTGGACTTGTGTTAAGGTGTTGAATGCTCATCCCACAGCCACCCCTCCACTGTGGGGACCCCATCACTACGATCCAGGGCTCAGGACATGGCTGGCCACCAGGTCATCAGAGAGGTGGTGGACAGTCCCTCGGCCTGGACCATGCCTGCAGAGAATCAGATTCAGCTGAACTAGGCTGTGTCCCTGGCATTAGGGTGATTTCTCTTTAACTTCCACAGATCAGTCCATTGTACATTCAATGTTAAAAAAAAACAATGCAAAGGACCTCTGAGAATGTTATTATGTACCTACCAAAATATGTGAAACTTGAGGAGGAAAAAGTGTCAATAAAAGAAAAAGGGGTTAGGGAAAAATGAACATGGCTGGAAGTAGACAGGGCTTATCATAGCCCTCGGGGCCTCTTCTACACATGGACCCAGACCCCACTAACCAGGGCACAGCTCTGAAGCAGTGGCACTGGTCTTCCCAATATCCCAAGACTGTGTGGTGCTGAAATTGTGGGGCCCTGACACCACACATTAGACAGAACATCAGGAAGAGAGTGACCCCGATGCACAGTCAAAATGTATCGATATCACCTCCTCAGTAGCAAAAAATGCGCCCTACCAAAGCCATGTTAAAACCTGGAGAAGGGGTGAAAAGAAGTATAGAACTCCCTGTACTCTGCGCCATTTCTCTGCAAAGGTAAGGCTGCTTCAAAAACTAAAATCCATTTCTTAAAAACAGATGCTCCGAATCCAAGACCTTCCTGCTCTGTCCCTTCCCTTTAAAATTTTGGGATTGAGAAATGATAGGATGATCAATCCCCTGGAGACATAATAAATAAACCATTGAATAAGTCTGTTCATCCCAACAGTAGCCTCAGTGCACCTGAGGGTGACACTGCCCCTCCTGTGTGCACAGCCTCCTGTCGTCAAGGTACGGTGCTCTCCACTTCCCAGCCTCTTTGCTGTCCCTTCCCCAAGTTCCACAAGGCCCTGCAAGGGTTAAGGACCTCTGGGTCCTGTAAACCCTGCTGTTACCTTTCCCTCACATTTCTGGTCCCAGGACTTCTTTTTCAGCTGAGGTTAATCTGATTAGAGGTGAGGTGCTAATAACTTAAATGAATGCCATTAAGCAGCACCCGATAAAATCTGCTGGTGTAAACCTGGACTCCCCAAAGGCAGCGGCTGGAATGTCAGGTGTGTGGGGTGTGGTTGGCTGAGTGGCAGAGGCCTTCCCTGCCTGCCTGCTGTTCCCTCTGAACCGCTGTATCTTCATTTGCAGTGCCACCTGCCTACCTCAAGTGTGCTCGTACAGCCTGCACGGCTCAGTACTTCAAGACGTATTGCTTTAGTTCACAGCAGCCGAGTAAGGGACTGTTGTCTCGTTTCTCAAGGAGGACTTAAGATTGAGTGCACTACGAAACTTGTCCAGGGGTGAAATTCAAACTTATTTGGATCCTGCTTTAATCCCTTTCTTATCTGTTTCTCTCTATTAAGCATCTTAAGATAGATCTTAAGTTGTGGCAAAGTTTAAAAATAGGAAGTGTCTGGCCCGCAGGACACAGCCACGAATCCCTTATTCACGTGACGCATTCTGGGAGGTGATGCAGCTGGTGACTTTGTCGTGGGAAGACCTCAGAGCAGGCAGTGCAGGTCACTTGCTCATCTCGGGCCCCTGATGCAGTCACAGGACAGGAGCTGCGCTGCTGTCACCTTGCTGATAGTTTATAGCACATTTTAAATTAGTCAGAGTGTACCCCAAGTAAGAATTAACAGCAAATGTAGCGAATACATCAGCCATGAACACAGTCACTGCGTCCCGTGTGTGATCCTACATGCCGTATTTTCACAGCACTGCTGACAACGGGTTTTCTGACGCCAGCACCATGACTTCACTGGGCAATGGGGGAGCTTTGGCTTCTTCTTAATTTTGTGCGATCACCATCATATATGTGGTCTTTCATAGTAAGAACGTTACTCTGTGATTTGTGGCTATGCCGTTATCACTTTTTGTCACCAAGAGTTGAGATGGCCCAAAAGCGTCTTACTTTTCTAACAGTTATCCATAGGCAGCATGATAATGTGTGGTGCTTTATTTTTTTTAAACTACTTTTACATGTGTTAATTTAATCCTCATCATTTGGGGATATTTTTACACACGAAAACTAAAAGTGAGTGATCATCTTAATCTTCCTTTCACTCTGCAGTAACTTTCTGTCGCTCGCATGAAAATGCCTGAAGTTGCTACCCAGTAGCCAGGCTTTGATCTGCAGGCCCAGTCCACCTCGCAGACCGGCAACCAGGAGCCTCCGCGTCTCTGATAACAAAGACCCTTTTCCAAGTAGTGGCTGGAACAGGATAGATGCAGGGGCGGTGCTGGGGTGGGGAGTCTTCCATCTCACAGCACAGCAGGTGCAAGGCCTGGAACACTCACTCCCCAGCAGGGCAGAGGGCCTTTCCTCAGCTCAGCAAGGACTTTCCTGGGGTACTGGCCTTCACCAGAACTCAGTCCCTTGTGACGAGCTTTCCCAGGAGTCTCTCACACATGGTTACCCTCTCATGCTGGGCACCGATTGGCTAAATAGTGCCCCCCAGTCTAACACCGGAAGTGTACGGTGCTGGCTGGAGCCAGCCTTCTCTGTAACCACAGGGATTCAAAGGTGGAGAAAAGGGAGGCTGGAGCTGGAGCAGCACGCGACCTCTGGCATGTACCTTTCCTCAGAGCCATTCCCTTCCCTCCTCCCACTTCCCCAGGCTCTGTTAGACTCAGTGTTCACATGAGGTATCATCCTCTTCCCCAGTGGACTATAAACATCACAAGAGCAAAGGTGGTGCCCAATTCTGTTAATTAGTGACTCGCCAGGGCCTGGCAGAGTCCCAAAATGTAGTAGATACCCTAAGACAGTGATGGTGAACCTATGGCACAAGTGCCGCAGCAGGCTTTGAACTCACTGAAAGATCTGAAAGGTTGGCCCTCAAGGCTTTGCTATCAGTGGAATGAACAAATGATTTCGAGTGACCAAGGAGCAAGCATTAAACCAGACGCAAATGTTTTCTTCGTTGAGACATTTCTTATTATCCAATTTTGTAGGGAAAGAGGATAAGGTAACAACTGAATTTCTACATATTCAGGGATCTGCAGAAACATGGAAAGAAAATGGGGCACAGTGGGCTGTGGCTTGCCTAGAAGGTGCCCACAAAATAGTGCACTGGATGGCCACAGGCCGTAAGGTAGATACTGACTGCTTCCTGGCCATAGTTTTGGGTCCACTGTGCAGTAGTGGCTGCCTTACACGAAGCTAGCGGCCCAGAAATTCCTGGGTAATTCCACTGGTATCCTGGGCACAACTCGAAGGTGGCAGGTTAGTTCCTCCGAGAAGCTCACAATATTCAGAAGCCTCTGGCATACTTCTGTAGGAAAAGTCCTACCATTTGGCCTCTAAAACTATTTTCCATGAACGTCAATGGTGACCATGTTTGGCTCCTAAGTCTTAAATGTTTGGCTCACAAGAAACAATTTGCAATGATTTGCCAACACTTTCGCTTGCACCTGGGACACCATGACACAGGGACCCAGGGTGGGGGGGCACTCCAGGACATAGGGCACACCAGAGGCAGAAAGAGGTGGGGGACCCAGGATGCTGGTCTGCACATAATCTACTCAGTCTTGGGTGGGGCACAGTGCAGAGGCACAATTAAGAATAAGAGCCCTCCCTTCCCCTCCCATGGAACAGCTAAGAAACAGAAACTCTAGAAATAACTGTCCTCCTGCCCCTTGGCAGATCTGCTGACAAACCACAAGTCATCTCTCTACACACTTTCATCCATATACATGCACACTCAGGTATGTCTTATACATTTTATAGATTCATATTCTCACTAAATTGTCTAAGCTGGCCTTGAACTTGTGATTGTCCTGCCCCAGCCTCCTGAGCAGCGGGGATTACACACCTGCACCATCATACCTGGCCCAGTACATCCCCTAACAAAGGTGACTCCACAGTCAGGTCTCAGAGTGCTGGCCCCAGCTGCAGCTCTGCGGCTCTGATCTTGGGCTGTGACTTTGCCAAGAGGCAGAGCTGCTTTTCCAGGCAGCCAGCGGCCTCACAAGGGCGTGCACTGTTCCATGGCTCTGCGCTCAGGAAACTCAGGCTACTGGGGGTCTGGCAGGAGCCTCAGAGACAACTTCCAGGGCTTTCTGAGCTGTCACTCAGGGGGCCACGCAGGCCCCAGGGTATGAAGCGGGTAGGGACTGCTGAGTCTGCACTGGGTCTGTGCTTTCATCTGGACTCCAAGGGCCCAGCCCTGACCCAGCTCCTTACTTCTGAATCTTGCTGTTGTGCAACATGGTTCATGTACACTGGCGTTTGTTGACCGACGGCCCAAATGAAGCAGCAGTGCATATGTAATATCGACCACTTGGGAAATGTGCTGCAAACAACTGCAAATCAAGAGTGTTGGAACTGGCACTTGTGTAGGCCTCTCACATACATTAACTTCAATACTCACAAGTGTGGTGGTGCACACCTGTGATCCTGGAAGCTAAAGCAGGAGCGCTGCAAGTTCGAGCCCAGTGACTTGATGAGAACCTGTCTCAAAAGGGAGAAAAAAAAGGACTTGAGATGCAGCTCAGTGGGAAGCCCAGGATTCTACCCCATGTTGTGTCACAAAGATGAAGGGGAGCTAGGAGAGAAACCATTTGCCCAAAGTTACACTTTTTTTTTTTAAAGTAAAGGAGGCAGGATCTGAACTCAGTTCTGTCTGACGTCGAAGGCACTCCCACTAGCGTGCCACCTTTGCACTTACAGAACACTCTCCTCCCTGTAAGCATGAGTTGCACCATCCTTACTAGCAAGGGAGGGAAATGCAGTTGACATGTTCGGTATCTGCCAGCTTACATTGTCCGTAGTCTGGGGCAGTGGCCAGGAGGATTTGCAAGAATGAGGAACACCTGGTGAAGGTGGGGGTGGGCAGGAAGCCGCAGAAGGCAATGGGGTCTTCCCTCGGGTAGGTGCACTATGGGAGAAAGGGTCCTTAGGGTTTAAAGGAAACAGGCCAAGAGAAAAGCATTTCTCATTCCCTCGTCAGCCTAGTAACCCTAATCAGAGGACCCCTCAAGGGGATGCCCAGACTAGGGGAGCCTCTGGGAAGCATTTTCCACCTTTCTGTGCTCAGATGGCTGCAGGGGACAGGGCAGAGGTGGTGAGAGGGAGGGGAGGAAGGCAGTGTAAGATTCCACTGCACTGTGGCCCCACACCCTGGGGTGGGGATCCATCCATCAGTCCCGCCTGTTTACAGGGCCCCTGTGCGCTGCAGCCCGAAACAGCCCTGTCCTCCAGGGAAGGATCGCTGCTACTGTGTTAGAATGCAGTGCAGGCAGTGAGCACACAGGAGTCGGCCGGCTGGGAGAGGGGGGACATCCGGAAGTGTGGGTGCTTCCTCCGAGGTCACCCACTGGCGCCCCTGCCCTGTCCACAGTTCATAAACTGATCCCAAATAAATAAGAGTGGTGTAGGGCAAGCACCATGTGTCCAGCGACTTCCTGCTAGTTCAAAACACAAAGGCATTATGGCCAAGATAGTCAAGAAGCACAGATTTCGAGTCACTTCGAAGACCTGTGTGTCCCAGGGAAGCCTGGGGGCTGAGTAGGGAATCGGGGAAAGTAAGCTTCTGTTCCAGGCGCTCCTTCCCGAGTGAGGGCAGATGTGGACAGGAGACCACACTGCTTTGGACCTCAACTAGGCTGAACGCATGCGTGCTGCGCATGTGCATCATGCAGTTCCACCGCCAGTGATTCCACCTGCTCAGCCCAAGGGGCCATGGCGCCCATCGTCCAACTGGTCAACCCCAAGTCACCATCCCACACAGTGTGAGAGTAAATGTGGGTCCGACTCCTCTCAGCCCTCCACACCAGTTTACTCATCATCACATCCCACACCTCACAAAGTGAGTGTGTGCTCAGGAATGTACATCCACATTGATACGGACGTGAAAAACAAAAGCTTTTAAATATCCCAAAGGCTTTAAGATTCCTGCTTCCCATGATTGGCTATGCAAATGTATCTCTCCTGACCACGGCAAATCAATGTGTGGGAAACTGGCTCATTCCGCATAGTGTAAGGAAAGAGACTGTGTTGCAAACCCTTCTGTACCGATGGTACAAAATGTCTCCCTGATACAACTTGGCTGGCATTTGTGGGCTTGGGTATCTGGGGGTTACCTGGGGGTTCCTGGGGGAGACAGTCCTTGCCTCTTCCCTGACTGCTTCAGTCTGGCCCAGCAACTGCAGTGGGTAGGAAGCCAGGCAGACTCCAGATTCAATCAAGCATCCCTCGTGGAGTGATTTTCTTCAGGAGCTTCAGTTGGCAGAACCAGAAAAGTATATCATCCCCAGCATGTTCTCCCTTGACTTTCATACCTTTCAAGGGTAATATAATTCATGAGTATCTGATTCAGCAAGACCTGCTTTTAGGAGCTGTTTGATGACTGTGTGGCTTTCTTTCCTGCCCTTCTGAGCCCATCTACTCTCACCAGAAGCTAGTGAGGCACAATCCACATTAAAACAGGGAAGGGAGCCCAGGCACCATGCAGAAATGTGCTTAACCCTCCAAAATAGCCTGTGACTACTTTCCCTATTTCCCAGAGAAGACAGAGGCTCAGGAAGGGACCAGCATCTGCATTACAGTTGGTGAGTGAGTGAACAGAACTGAAGAATAAGATCCGCCTGGCTCGGGAGCCTGCCTTTTCCCTGTACAACCCCTACCCTGGGAAACAGGCTGCATGGTCCAAAAGATACAACTTAATAGTTTTTGCTTCCCTTAGCATCTTTCCTCTGTTTCCCCATCTGAGACTTCTATGCTAGCCAGAGGCTCTAAGGGCCATCTCACAGTGCTCCAGAAAATCAGGTCTGGCCTGTCCTACACATTGGCATGGAAGGCTCGCTATGTTCTGAGCCTCTTGTCCCCATGGCTGGGGAATACCTAGTGAAGTTGAAAGATACACTGTGTGTAACTGCCATGAGCATTCAGTGGAGCCACATCCCCCCCACAGACTGCGGGTTGTCTGGGCTCCAAGACCCCTTCCCACCTTGACAAGCTGCAAGCATGAGATGATATGGGTGTCTCTGTGCCAGAGCTGATGCATCAGAAGGCAGAACCACAGAACATGGAGTATGACTCCAGCTAGAGGGTTTCTATTAAAAAGAAAGGCCTCCCGACAGCTTAGTAGATTTGGCAGCAATCGGAGAGACTCTACAGAAATTCTTTGCCAGGAAATGTGTACTTCTCATCCCAGTTTGGAAGAGTCTCTCTGCAAAGACACTAAAACCTTCTCCCCTGGGAGGATGGCGAATATGCGTCTCACAAAGTGAGGAAGAGGAAAGGTGCAGCTCTAGTTGAACAGCTCAAACCTGGCCTGTCTTCCATGGCCACTGTCAAGATCGAAGATGGTAACGTCTCCGAAAGTATCCCTGGCCTTCGGTGCCAAGGTGAGGACAGGATTTTAAGACGATTCTCCAGTAGTAGAGGGTTTGAGGTGATACAGACAGAGCTACCGTGGTGTAACATGACCAAAAATTATTGTCGTCATCCATGTATTTTCAGTTTTCTACTTAATCCTTACTGTACCTCATGGGAGGCAGTTCAGGAAGGAAATTAAGGTTCAGAGTTGAGTGGTATGGATGGCCAGGGCCTCTGAGCGAGCTGTCCAGTCCCCTCTTCCAGCTCCATGTGAAAGTCAATGCCCCCCACTATAAGTTTTTTCACACATGTGGACCATTCCTTTCAATGTGCATAGGTTCACTCATTCATCACCTATTCATGAAATAGCTTCTGAACAGAGGAAGGAGCAAAACTGGAGCACATTCCCACTCCAGTTCCAAGGCAAGAGGGGTCCAGTTTGGTGAAATAGCAGCATCGTGTTGTTCCTTCTGTTCTCGGTGTTATCTTGTCATCTCTACCATGGCTGACAAGATCTGGATGATCTGACCCAGCTCCTTAGCCTCATCTGCTTGTCTCAGGGAACTCTGTATGCTCCAGGCTCACAGGCCTTCCAAGGTAGTGACACCAACCAGGCCGATTCCCGCCTCAGGGTCTTGTACATGTCATTTCCTCACATATGTTCCATTCTCACGATTAATGTCTCAGCGCAAAAGTCACATCCTCAGAAAGGACCTGCTTGAACACAGTCCTTTTCTGTGCTGTTTATCACTACCTAAAGGTTTCTTCTCTTTCTTTTTCTCTCTTTTTTTTTTTTTTTTTTTTTTTTTTTTTTTTTTTCCCTTCCC
>NW_022900931.1:27818398-27833773 GCF_012274545.1 Fukomys damarensis | reverse complement strand
TTTTTTTTTTTTTTTTGCTTGTTCATTGTCTGTCTCCCATCCCCCAACTAAAAAAAAGTCCCAAGAGTGCAAACTCAACAGAAGTAGGAGCTCCTGAGGCTTCTCTGTCTTGTTCACCAAAGAAGGCTCTTGATCTATGTTTAACACCTAGTAAGCTCTCAATAAATATGTTTCTAATAAAACCATTAATTATTGATCAGAGTTTTACATACTGTATTCAGTTGTGCTGTGATTTACCATGCAATTGTGATGAGGTATGGATGAAAAGAGGAAACTTTTCTTTCCTTACTTTGAAATCTAATTGCCTCCAAGGATTAAGTTTCAGCAGCAGTCTATGGTCTGCATGCAATATAAACCACAGGCCAGAATATTCCCTGCACCCTTGTTTCCTTTCTTTCTTCCTTTGCTGGAGGGATGGTTTGCATATGGCATAAAGACCAGGCTTATTGGAAACTTCGCGTCCCTGACAAGGCTGACTGTGGAAAAAGCATTGATAAGCTGTCCACTTCTGGGTAACCTTGAAGTGACAGCCACCAGCAGGTTGCAGAGGGCATGGCCCTAACCTACAAAGCTTGGCCTACAAGAATCAGAGCTGGCTCCTCTCTCTTCACGCCTCTGCTGTGTGGTTGTCACTTTCCCCTGGATTACTTTGTCTCCTTTTCTTTCCCGTAATACTGGAAATTAGGCCCAGGGCCTTCACACTGTACAACATCCCCAGCTTTTCTGTTTAACATTGTTTATTTTGAGACAGGTTCTCACTAAGTTGCTATGTTAGCCAGGCTGGACTGGAAATTCTGTTCCTCCTGCCTAGCCTCCCAGGGGTGCGCCATCATACCAGCTAGCACCTTAGAGGTTGTGTATTCACAAGCTGCCTAACATCAGAATGTTTAGTGTACATTTCACCATTTCTTCTTTGCCGGTGCTGCTCAGGGCTACAAAGATTCATTTAGAAAAACCCAAGCTTGTACAGCCTGAGGCTCAGGGCTTTGCTTCCTGACTTTGGGAGCACAGATCAACCATTCTGATTGTGAGTTTCTAAAGCTGACAATAATGGTACCCACTGTGAGACAGAGCAGAGGTGATGCCTGTGACAGTCCCCACTTCCCTGCGAGACCATGGAAATCTCACTTCGTGCTGCAGGCTTTGCCTTGCAGGTGCTCAGGGATCCTCCCAGTCAGCCCCTTCATGGGCTCCAATGCTATCTCCCTGTGGCCAGTGTCCTGTGTGGCACTGCAGGTCCTCAGCCACATGGCATTCCGCACTGGGGGGAGATACCTCTGTTTCTTTTGGGAAACACTTTGTTTGTGACGATGCTGAGATGAGATGGCTGCACCCTAAGTTCTCAGCAAGGTCCGGCAGTAGCCTGGTCTGCTCTCACCACTCACCCCAAGCCAGCAGCATTCAGATCTTGGCGCGGAGGGGACTTGAGTGAGCAACATGAGAGGCCAAGCCCACGAGGCCCAGAGCATGGCCTTTCCCTTGGTGACTAAGCCTTGAGTCTGGATCTACACTGGCTCTTTGTGGGTGGTTTCCCAAGTGGTTGCCTGCTGCAGGAGGAAGCCCAAGGGGCAGAGTGGTGGCACTGTCTGCAGAGAGTTTTCAACATCAGCAGAACTGAAGTCAGCCCACCACCTTTTCTCATTACCATGCACCCACAGTTCTAAACAAGATCAGGTACAAGGTGCTGCTCCCCTAAATCAAATCTTACATTGGTTTAAATCTGAAATAGCTGATGTGATTACTATTTATTTACTGTAATTATATTTGTCTCTATGCATTTGAATTGTAGCTGTAATTACCTTTTCATTACTTACCTCTGATAAACACTGCGCACCATATGACAGTCAATCTGAAGAACCTGCAATTATATCTCACCCAGTCCTCAAGACACAGCTGAAGGCTGTTGTGTCCAAAGCCCATTCCCAAAAGCATGATAGATGGGAAGAATTAGAGCTTGTTTCTGGGCACAGTCTTGTCCTCACTCCCTGTGCTAGCACAGAGATTTACATTTTTTTCCCAGTACTGGGAATTGAATTTAGGACTTTGTGCTTGCCCGGCAGGCATGGCAACAGTGAGCTAAATCCCCATCCCTGATTCTTGCATTTAAATGGTTGCTTTGAAATAAAAGTGATTATAAACATGGAGAAACAGAATCCAGTGACTTCCACCCTGTCTTCCATGAAAATGTAGAGTTTTATCTGTCTTTAAAATCTAAGTGAAATGGAGTGAGAACTGCAAGGTATCATGATGTTTTGCTTGGCAACAGTTCATTTGGGTTCCTGCCTGAAATCTTCTACTAAATTTGGATAATGTTTTTAATATGGTTGTTTAGCCTTTCTAAATTGTTGTCTTAAAATTAATGAATCAAGAAAGTAATGATGATTACATGATTATCACGGGAAATGATCTTGAGATATAGAGGGAGGTGAAAAAATATTAATGACTCCAGGTATCAAATACCCTACGTGCCCCAAAGACTTTGTCATGTGTGCCACTTAATCAAAATACCGTGGGCTGGGGTAGGATTCAGTGGTAGGCACTTGCCTAGCATGTGTGAGCCTCTAGGTTCCACTGCTGCATGGTGAATCCCAGCGGTAGGTGTGCTTTGCCCTCAGGCTGTGTGCCCAGCTGCACTGGTGCTGCTCCCCTCTGTCTCAGAGCCGCCCCCTTGGGAAGTGCAGGGTGATGGAGGTGGCCTCAGACTTGCTCCTTACCATTCAGCCCTTCCCAAAGGTCCTTCTGGTGCCTGTCGGGCCTTGGCATGGCAGTGCTGCTGTTGACTCTGTTCCAGGTTTGGGGGCTAGAGAAACCCTGATTTCCCCCACTTAATCCCAAACAGAAAACCAGCAACCGATGACGTTTAAATACCTTGGTCCTTGGCAGGCTGTGATCATGGGGTCACTTCCCAAATGTAGCTGTTACAGGGGCAACTTGTGGGAGGAAATGCACACTTATGCTGCAGGAGGTGATAAACAGAAAAGTCCGTTTATGTTATTAGATATTTAGGAGATGAGTCCCAGCCTGCTTCTAGAGTAATCATCCAGCAACTCCCTCGGTGGGTGCGGAGGGGATCATGCTCCAACACCGCCTCACTTCCCAGGCCCTCTGCGGCGCGGTTGTGAAGTGCACTTCTCCTGGTTTATTTAGTAGAAGCAGTCCTCACTCATTATTCCCCTTATCATCCCCGGCAATAACGCTGCCAAGGTGTTCGAGCACATTACTGAGCCTGGCCTCACAGGGGAAGCTCTGTCCTGCTGATTACTCACCCAAGGGTGGGGCCCAGCAGAGGAGCCCCAGGGGGTGCCCAGCGGGAGGGGTGCTCCCTCCTGTGTTCCCAGCTTGGTGTGCCACCCCACCTCCAATCTAAAAGCAGTGGGGACCCTGAGACCAAAGTAGACCTGCTGTTTTCATAAGCAAATGTTCCAGGAAGATAGCGGTTGCCCTCCTGTCCCCCTCACCACCTGCTCCTGTGTCCTCTGTCAGGTGCTGTAGCTTCCCACGTCCAGATCCTTGCTCCATGTCCGCTTCTTTGATGAATACCTTTGCTCAAGGCTCAAGGGGTCCTAACTGTGCAGCCCGACGTGCGTGGCCCCGACATTTGGAGGCATGCAAGGTAAGCCATGCCTATGTCCATGTCTACTTTGTCGTCTGACTTTACAACCCAGCTGCTATGAAGGATTCTCCAAGGCTCTTGTGTCCTGAACCTTGTGCAGAATGAAAAATAAAACTGGGTGCAGAGGCTTGGAGGAAGCCCGTGTGGGTGAAGGGCTTACAGGTTAAGCATCACAACCTCAGAGCGGGAGTTGTGGGGCTCTGAACCCACCCCTGAGGCTGTGTAGACAGAATTGCAGGCTGGTAGCCTCCCCACCTCACGGGCTTAGCTCACTCCACTCTCCAGCAGCACCAGCAAGGAGGTCTGATCATCCCCATTTAGAAATTTGAGGCCGGGTATAGTTGTGCACACCTATAATCCCAGGACTCGGGAAGCTGAGGCAGGAGGATCAACATGAGCTCAAGGCCAGCCTGAACTGCCTATGGAGGCCTTGTCTCAAAAAACAAATACACAAAAAAATTGAGCTCTGTCTATTGTTTTCAGGTTTTGGTTGTTGTTGTTGTTGTTGTTGTAGTACCAGGGATCAGAAGATCAGGGATCGAACTTCAGGACCCTTGTGCTTGTGAGGCAGGAACAATGCCACTGAGCTAAATCCCAGCCCTTACTGTTTTCAGGTTTGAGCTGTGGGTTCTGCTTTCTGTTTCTTGGTAGAACCTCCGTGGGGCCCAATGTGGTCCAGAGTTCATAAATATTTTATGAATGAAATGATATTTGAACAAATGACTGAATGAAGAGTGCTTGTTCAACAGCTCCTTGTGGAATTTATAGCAGAAAAAATAATAGTATAATTACCATTTGAGTGCTGTGCTTTCTGTGTGACCTCAGGCTCTCCTGCAGCCCCGCAGAGTGGAAACTATTGTCTCTAATTGATGGGTGAGGAAACCAGGCTCTTAGTGGCTGGTGACAGCATTTGCCCAGGGTCACACATCAGTGTGTGGGAGAACGGGCTCCAGGAGCCTCACCACCCAAGCTCCTCAGGCTCACACTGTTTAAGAAGCCGGACATGGGGTCTCTGTGGGCGAAGCTCTCCTGCCCCACCCCGCACACCTGCTGGGATGAGGGTGGGCTGTCTGGGCCTCCTGTGCTCCCTGACAGGGAGGTTAAATCCTCTTTGAGGGGGTCAAATGAAGCGACCCTGATGGACAGTCAGACAGACAGCCAGCCATGGAGGGAGGCTGTGATGACTGTGCCTGGGCCTGGCAGGAGGACGCAGAGCAGATCCTCCTGTCTTGCCTTCACCCAGACTTCACTGCAGATCGGCCAGAAAAATGATACCCTTGTGATCTCTTTGGACCAACGACTCTGTGGTAGAGGAGGAATGTGGGGCCGGATCCAGCTTCCTATTGGGGCTGGCAGCAGCCAAGTCTCTCTGGGCAATTTTTCCCTGATGAAAATGTGATGGACTTTTAAGAGGTTTCAAAGCCCAGGGGAAGATGGTGTGATAAGGGCTGGGAGGCTGGGCTGCCTCGAGTGCCTCAAATCTCTGTGGCTCCGGGAGGGGAAGAGGCAGGCATGGCATCACTCGTTACAGCAGAAAACAGAAGCCAGGCACAGCAGGGCCGAACTCGCTGGGCTGACTGCCTTTGGCCCAGTTAGTGATCACCCTCAATGTGGGGGTGTCCGGAAGACAGGTGCTCGGAACCTTGTCTTTGACCTGTAAGGCTGTCGCTCATCACAGCGCCTATGGTATTTTACGGATGCTGTCTGGTGCTGGGGACAATGACCTCACAAAGAAGGCGAGGGTGGCAGTGATGTGATGACATCACCAGAGGTCTCTGTCCCTTTAGAAAGAACATCATGGACTGTGCTGGAGGAGCTGCCTATTCCCACTGAGGCTAAGACCGCACAATCTGCCCAGCCTGGTGACAAACCAGGCTTTTCTAACACAAGCTACAAACATGGGGGCCATGGGAGATGGGCCATGACTCTCTTCAGTGTACAGACCATGGCTCCAGCCCTCACTGGATCCCCAGCAACTCCCTGAGCGGGTCCAGCACTAACTGACTCCTGTAGGGTGCCCCCCTTTCCAATTCCTCCCTGCAGGGGCGGACGTGCTCTGCTCAGAGATTCTGCCACCCAGCGCTTGGGGAACGTGGACAGCCTAACACCCCAAGGTGGGTGCTTCAGCCCCTTTACAGGAGCCACACGTGTCTTAGAGACCTGGCAGAAATCGCTGAGTAGCAGCACCTCCAGCGCCCAGCCCAGGGCCTCTCCATCTGGGCAGCCAGGGCTGGGGTGACCACGTGGGCTGGCTGAGGTGTTGCTAGCTCCAGGTCTCGTGATCCTCCTGCCCATTCTGCTCCCTCCTCATTTCTCTCCCAAGCTTCCCTCCCCTCTAGACCCCTTGCACACTTAGCCGCACCTCAGGGCCTGCCTGTGAGCAGACCAGCATGCACCTTAACCTTCCAACAGTGCTGGTCAAGGTGCTGAGCAAGGCCAGAAACCAGAAACAGCCCCAGCTGGGAGGAAGGAGGAGGCAGCCACTGCAGTCTGGGTGTACAGCTGACACCAGAAAGATGACCTGACCTGCCCAGGTCCACTCAACAGCGCTGCAGGCAGGGGCTCAAGGCTCTGCGATCTGCATTTCCTCGAAGCTTGGTGAGTTTTCTGACTGGTCCCAGCCCCAGCTTCCCATATGGACAACCGGACAAGCCACACAATGCATCACAGTTCTCCTCTCACGTGACCTAAAGAGAATTCCAGAGACAAAAAAGTAGATTTGCAGCTCCGTAGGGCTGGAGAGGATGGGCTGTAGTCACAGGGCTTCCTTCCATATGGCCAAAAACAAGGCTACGAGCCTGTGTGAAGGTGCTCAACTCTTTGAATAGTAAGTACATTGGAAGGGTGCTCAGTAAGGCAATTGCTGTCACGTGTTTCGATCAATGACTCGCTGACCCTCACTGCTATGGCCCAGGTCCCTGGCGTCTGCATGGCCCCTGGGGATGTGTGTCCTCCTGGTGTTTATTTAGTCTCTGATCTTCAGAAGCCGGTGAACAGCCCTGGAAGAGGTCTCCTGAGGCAGCTGCTGTTTACTCCCGCTGGGTCTGCAAAGGAACATGGGGCAGCACCGGGATCTTTCTCCTGACGCGCGGACTTAATTCCCAGTGTCCTGTTTTAAAAGAGACACTGATGAGCTGAGCTCATCCCGAAGGAAGATGGACAGCGAGCAAAGAGGCCCAGGTCCCTGAAGAGCTGCCGAGAAGCTGGGCACAGAGAAGAGACCTCTGGGACGTGGCTGTCATTCTGCATTTTGAGGTCTGTGTGGAAGCCAGGGGAGCAGCGAGGAGGAGAGGAGACTAGGCTCCCCCACGTGTGTGGAAATCTACATGTGGGGTCTGAGCCCCAAAGAGAAGAGGAGGAATGGAAGGAAAAGGGGTGGGGAGGGGAGGGAAGAAAGAAAAGGAAAGAAGGGAAGGGGAGGGGAATGGAGAGGGGAGGGAGGGAAACCGAGGACGGGGAGGAGGAAGGGAAGACGCCGAGATGGGATGACAGTGCAGAGATCCCGCAAGACAGTTTGGGGCACAGAGGTGACAGTGCTCTGTCTCAGGCCCCCCCAAGCCCTGGTGATATAAGTTTGCATCTGGCTTCCTTTGACCGAGGTGGGAAGCAGCCTCTCCCTGGGGCCCTGTAATGCGTGCTAGGCCCAGTTACAGCCCCCAGAGGCCAAGCCAGCACGATGCAGCCCCAGGCTACCTTCAGGGCCCTCAGCAAAGCAGGGCAAGGACACACTGGAAGTTGGGCCTCGAGTGACAGGAGTGCAAGTTGGGGCTCCAGGCAGAGCTGCACCAAGAGAACCTGTCTCCACCAGCACTGTCACTTGTCCCCAAGGGTTAGGAGGGATGCAGCAAGCTGTCCACTCCCAAGAAAGGGGAAAGACTTTCACTCCTCGGATCTGTGCCAATACTGGGGAGAGCAAGCGGTTTCACAGCCCCACTGGAGCAGCTTTGGGACCCCAAATTCTGGACTCCTCCCCCAGAGCCCACCGGGCTGATCGTGCTTATTTCAGGGTGCACCACTGTGGGCCGGCGCTGCTATGTGGACCCTGTTTCTACTCCTTGTGCCAGGCACCGGCCCTCATCCCTCACCAGCCTCGGCTCGGAAGGAGAAGGCACACTGTTTCAGACGCCCATTTCCGTGCTGTGGTCACTACTTATATGTGCCCCAGGAAATACAGACTTTTATTACTCATTTTTAATTTTTAAAACTGTATCACTGTCATGGGCTTTGTGGGATTTAATTTTGCCCTGACTGTGTTGTCCAAACTGAGCCTGATTTGTCCCTGCAGTGGGTGCCTCAGAGCTGCATCTGTTCTGACATTTCAAAGACTGTGTACTCTTCCACTGTAAAGTGCTTCATGCTACACTGAGCGGGATGCTCACTCGGGGCCCCTCAGAAGACTCTTCGCTCTCTGGGACCAGCTGGTCCTCCAGAGACAGCTGTGACGGGGAGCAGGCCCAGGGCCCCCAGCCATCTCTGCCTCCTCCCTGGCGTATGGTCTTTTCCCTCTGCTGGCTGCGCTCCACTGTGACAATTTGCCACGCGTGAGCCAGGCAGACGCAGGCACCATGCTGTTTCGTGTTCAGCCTCCTAAGCCGTGAGCTACATAAACTTCTTCTCTTTGTAAGCTCCAAGGCTCAGGGATTTCACAAGAGTAATGGAAAGCAACCTCACACAGGCACCTTTTCCTGAGTGGCTGCGACCATTTATGAGCCTGGAGCAGTGAAAGATATGCTGACCTACACTTGGTTTGGTTAGCCGCCCCCCACCCCGCCGCCTGGTGTCAGGAACTGAACCAGGGCCCCAAGCCAGACCTCTTGTATCACTGAGCTGCCTCCTCAGCCTGTGCTCGCTTTTAACTCACTTCAGCTTAAGGAATCTGAATGCCACTGAGTTGGAGGGTTTGTTTATCATCTGTGTTTCCTCTTGTGTGGAACATCCACCTGATCTCTTTTCTGCTTTCATTTCTTACTGTTGTGTAGGAGTCCTTTACACATTTTTTTATCTAACCTGCCTTACCTCATCTTTTCATTTTCTTTAAGACATCATTTGATATTTTTGGCTTTAACGCCTCCAACACTTTCTGTGTTTTGTTTGAGAAATCTTTCTCTGCCCCATGGTGTAAAAGATGTATGTTCTACTGAATTTAGAATATACAAACTGAAGGTTAAAACAGTGTATGTTTTCTTTTTTACAGCTCAGTCATTATGAATGGTTTGCTTTCCTACGATGTGAGGTAGGGAATGTGTTTAATCTCTTCTGTGCGGATTAGCATTTTTTTCAGCTTTGTTTCTTGAATAGCATCTCCTTCCCCCCAAACAATCATGGCTCCCTTTGCATTTCGCAGTTCCGAATGTGCACAGGTTGTCTCTGTGCCTCTGACCCTGTTCCACCCACCTGCATGTCCAACACGGCTGCCAAGCCTGGATTACTCAGGCAGACCCGAGGTGACCTCTCCCTGTTTCCCCAAACTGGCAATGATGTGCTCTTTCTCCAGAACCTCTGCTTCTTGGGTTTCCTTTCTTCCTGACCTACTCATATCTGTAGTCTGAACTTGTCATGCCCAGAGTCTCAGCATGTACAAGCTGGAGGACCGAGCACTTGGTTCCTCAGGGTAGCACTGCCGTACCCGGCTTGCCCCTCCACGGCCAAGACCCAGCCCAGCCCAGCAGCTCTCATCCTGGGGGAGTTCTCATAGTGCCTAGAGGGCCAGAGTCCCTGGGTACAGCTTTACTAACACCCAGGAAAACATTGGCAATGGGAAGCAAAAGTCCAAGGCCTCAAGGGTGTCCCTGGTTTGTGGATGAGTCCAGCTTTCCTGAGATTCGATCCCACCTAAATGAAAAACAGTGTGATTTCAGAGGTTTCCTTGATTCTTTCTGTACCTCATGGTGGGACTTCTGGGGGTTAAGAAGGCTCATCACAGGGATTTTTAGAGGCACAGTGAGAAATAGAGCTCAGAGCTCAGAGTGCAGAGGAAGTTAGAAGCAAAATGGCTTTTTGAGCTATCAGATGACTATCTGGAAGTTACAGGTGTTGAGGCCCTGAAGAAGAGATGGGTCCCGGGGTCATCAGAGAGAGTCCTGGCAGCCTGTGGGGGTGCAGAACTAAGTGGTCATGGCCAGTGGAGACGACTCCGTGCCAGGGGAGGGCTGGTGAGTCACCAGAACAGCGGTATCGGCCCTCAGTGTAGGTCTTTTCTCTGCCTGGTGCCCCCTGGCCAGCAGGCCCCGGCTCTTGGGAAAGTCTGTCAGCACAATGGCCTTGTGTTAGGAGTCAGAGAGGGATGAGGAGCAACAGCTGCTTGGCTGGGGTGGGGAGTGGGAGCCCATGTTAGTGAGAGGCGAGAGTTCCACAAAGACGAGAGCAGGCATCCACGGGCCATGGGGACACAAGGCCTGTGCTGGGCAGGCTCCAAGACACTCTGGGCTGGCCCGGGAATGGATACTTAGCCCTTGTCCTTGGGTCTGAAGGCAAAGGAACAATGGAGGCCCAAGGGGGTGAACTCACTTAGCGAGGCACAGTCAGTGGGGTGACCTGGGCTGGGATGGCCACACAGGCCTGTGGGAACTGCAGTCTGCTCTGGGCCTTCCTTCTGGTGCTGGGCAGGCAGGTCTGGGGCTGAAGGGAGAGTGGAGCCCCACAGGGCAGGGTGGCCACCCACAGGCCTCGTCCCCTGACACTGCCTCCTTCAGAGGGAGGGAAAGCTTTCCTCCTGCCTCCCTCCTGACTTCCCACAGCTGCAGCAGGGCCACAGCAGGCTCTGTGAAGCCCGCGTAAGTTTCACCTGCAGCCAGCAGGCTGGTGGGAGAAAAGAATCAGTCCCCAGGGGGGCAGGGTTGCCCCCTGCACATCACTGACCCTGAGTTCCTCTCCGGAGCTGATCTCTTTTTGTATTTTTTTATTGTGGTAAATACATGTTTAAGCCACTTCACTATTTTAACCGTGGGTAAGGACGCAGTCTATGCTTTTGATCTCATTTATCTGTCATCCGTCTCCTGGAGCAGAATCCCTGCACCCACTGCCCAGGAAACCTCCACTCCTCCCTCTCCAGCTGCTGTTAACCTCCAATCGCATCTACTTCCTGTCTCCATGAACCAAACTGCTCTGGACAACTTACACAAATAGAAGCAAACAGTATTCATCCTTTTCTGTCTGCTTACTTAGCACAGTGGCTTCAAGACATAGCAAGTGGTAGAAATGTATTCTTTTTCTGGCTGAATAATATTCCACTGCAGGGCCAGGGCTTTAGCTCAGTGGTGCTTTACCTGCCTGCCAAGCACAAGGTCCTGAGTTTGACTCCGGATACAAAAGAATAATTTCATCTGCTGTTGATAACAGCCATTACAATGAGTGTAGCACTGAGTCTCATGGCAGTTTTGATTTGCGTTTTCCTAGTGACACAGTACTTTTTCATGTGTTTGATGACCTCTTGCAGGTCCTCTTTTGAGAAATGTCTATTCAAGTCCTTCACTGACTTTTCTACTGGATTGCTTGACTTTTGGTTGTTGAATTGTAGTTCTTTATATAATCTGGATATTATCCTTTATCTTATATATCATTTGAACATATTTTTCCTATTCTGTGTGGTGCTTCTCTTGATAGTGCCCTTTAATGTACAAAAGTTTTTAATTTTGATACAATCTAATTTATCTTCTTCTCTTTCATTGTCTGTGCTTTTGTGTCAAACCAAGGCAACCATTGCCAAGTCCAGTATCTTGAAGCTTCTCTCCTATTTTCTCCAAGAAGCTCTGTAGTGTTGGCTCACTTGTTTAGACTGGCTGGGATCTCCTGAGATCCCATGTGACTGTTAATACGAGTTTTCCCAAGGACCTACAAATGTAATTGTAGTTTTGATAAGGGTTTCATTGAGTAGCTGTGGTTGATGTTGCTTTGGGTATGCTGTCATCCTGATAATTTTATATTTTCCAACTCATAAATATGGGATGCCTTTCCATTTATTATCCCTCCTTCAATTTCTTTCAGTAATGTTCGTAATTTATCATAAACAAGTCCTCAACATTCTTTTTTTTTTTGTTTTTTTGAGGTAGGGTCTCACTACATAGTTGAGACTGACCTGGAACTCACTATGTAGCCCAGTCTGGTCTCGAATTCACAGCGATCCTCCTGCCTCAGCCTCCTGAGTGCTGGGATTACAGGCATGCACCACCATGCCCAGCCTCACTCCACATTCTTAATTAAGTCTTTACACATTTTATTTTCCATGTTATGATAAACTGAATTGTTTCTTTAATTTCCTTTTCAGATTGTTCATTTTACAGAAGCACAACTGATTTTGGAGTTGATTTCTTACTGTTCAACTTTACCGAATTTGTTCACTGTGTATGTGTAAAATATCATGCTACCTGCAAACAGTAATAATTTTATTTCTCCCTTTCCAATACTTCTTATTTATTTTTCTTGTTTAATTGTTCTCACTAGAACTTCTGGTATTGTACAGTAGAAATGGTTGAAGACAACATCCCTTGTTCTTGATCTTAGTCTTAGGAGTGAATCTCCTTTCTTGCTAGACATGGGACTTTCTTCAATGTCCTCTCAGAAATGAAGCACAAAATGCATTTGGAAAGGCATTTTAGTAAAAAATCATGATAATGATACTAATCTTCCCTTTGCAACGATCCTTAGAAAGTCAGAATTTGTAGATACCTTGGGAGTCATTGTTTAGCTCCACGCCCAGAGAGGTAAAGTAAATTGCAGAAGCCTACACAGCTAACTGGGTACTAAGCCAGGACTAGAAGTCAGGACTTTTGCCTCATGGAGTGATTTTTACATTATAGAGCACAACAAAAACACAGGCCCCTGCATTTCCATAGCTGAGAGAGGGCTGTAAGAGAGGCAGGGCAGACACAAGGTGAAGCACCAGAGAGCAGATTGGCTCTGAAGATGCCCTCACTACCTCACCATCGGCCGGAATATACCCAGAAGCAAGCTATACAAGCTCTCCCTGGTGGGGCTTAGTTTCATTCATTTAAAAAGTACAGTGAGGCTTGCAAGGCACCGAGTGCTGGGAACACAGCGCTGACAGACGGATTCTGCCCTGGAAGCTGCTCCCGCCCATGCCACCCTTGAGCTTCCTGTCTTTCCATTCACTGTGGAGTGAACTGAGACAAAAAAGGGGAGCATTTGGGTGATCCCAGGGATCCTTGGTAAAGGTCATAGCATGGGAATCACAGTTCCAGGGGTTCCCAGCACCCCCAGGGCCCCCAGGGACCACGAGCAGCCGTCGTGCTGAGCAGGCTGACGGAGTGTCCACCCGCCGCGAGTGAGCTCCGTTGCTACACTAGGAAGGCCTGCCTCACTCTGACCCTGCATGTGGCAGTCCCACACCAGCCACACTGTGCCTGGGTAGCTGTCTATTTCTGAGAAAGGTGTGGCTCTGAGTGGGAGAAGCCCAGGTCCAGCTGTAGATTTCGCTGCTGCAAGAAGCACAGAAAGCACCAGGCCCAGACTGCAGCAGGAGCGTGCTTGGGGTGTTCTTTCTTGCAGTGGGGTCTCCCCTCTGCCTGCCTCTGTCTTCCCACCCGATTTTCAGCCTTGAGAGAGGCTTTCCACCCCAAGGTTCATGGGTGGCCAGCATCTCTACAAGACTTGAGTTTTAGCTTCATCTTTCTCCTTAATTTCTTTGTGTTTCTGGGAGAAAATATCACTTTAGTGCTCTTGTTTTCTGCTTTTTCATGTGAAAAATGGCAAACTATATTAGTTAAGATAATGCTAGCTACTTGTGAAGTTGCTACCTTGGCTGCTGGGCTGGCTGGGTTGAGGGATGTCTAGAGAAGTGTGAAGCGGGCCTCTTGGGTGTCTGAGGGTGGTTCCAGGGATAGCTATGAACAGAAGGGAAGGACCACCCTGAACAGATGCTGGCTGGGGGCTGAAAGGGACAGAAAATGGGAGAAAGGGGAAGTACACACGTGTGTGCATGCACACGCACACGCATGCATGCATGCTCAGCTCTTCCTGAGTGGTGTGGCTTTGGCTGCTGCTGTAGCTCATGGACCTTGCACTGCATCTTCTCCAGCTTTAAATGTGCCTTTGCCCTGGTGACTTCGGCCTCAGCCCAGAACCGCTCCCTTGGTCCCTCTTGTCCTAGGTCTTCCAGCTTCTCAGACTGAGCACTTGCTGGTTCCCTCCGCTCTCCAGCTTTCAGGTGACCATTGAGGACCACCGAGCCTCAGACAGTGGGGACAGTCTAATAAGGTCCTTTCCTCATCAAATGTAGTCTCTCGATTCCGTCCCCTTGCAGACCCTGACTAGTACCTTAGGGTAGTGGGGAGAGCCCAAGTCTCTGTGGCTCAAGATAAGGGAAATTTCCTTTCACCCCAACCTACCCAGCATCGGGGTGCTCGGGCCAGGCTGGCAGGGCTTCCAGGTCCCCTCATGCGAGAGGACCACAGGTGGGGTCCAGGCTGGGTGGGTTGCATCGCCTAGGTGCCAACCCACCGTGGACTGAATTCTGAGCCAAAATAACCTTTCTTCCTCTAACTGGTGGGTGTTGGGCACAGAGTCAGTGCCCAAAGTGCAGCCCATGCACCCACAGTGTCAGCCCTTCCTGGGGAGGTGTTAGGAGTGTAGGCGCCCAGCCCTACCTGAGGCACTTGGCAGAGGCTATGTCTTGGCCAGAGCTGAGGTGGCTCCGGAATATTCTGTGAGGAGAAACAGGATTGTGGTGCCGCAGCCTGGTTACTTGGTAGTGATGAATGCTGCTGGAGTCTCCTGAGGCAGCTGTGTCCTGGCTCCACCACTCCCGGGGTATCAGTAGGGCAAGTTACTAATGAGGCCTCAGTGCCCCAGCCAAAGTATTGATGGTGCTTCTTGGGGTTTCCCCATGAGACAAAAATCAAAGAGCTCCCCTCCATGAAGTCCTCATGATGGCCTCGTATGAGGTTGTGTTTAATTCATGCTCAGTGGCACCAGTCTTATTACTGTTCCCACAATAGTCGACCCCTTTACCTTCCCTAAACCAAGCTCAGCTCAAGGCCGGTGAGTACAGCACCTGCGGCCCACTGCTTTCTCCTCTGCTGTCCACGGCAGACTTTGCTAGTCAGTAAAGAGCATCTTCCTTCCAGAGCCTATACCTGCCCTAGAGTGTGTCTGCACCAGCCTGAAGATAGCTATGACTGCTTAACTGAAGCTCATATGCAAGATAAAAGCAGCTTCTAGTCTCTGTTTGGCCCAGCCATTCTCACAGACCAAGTGTCCTCTGCTCTCTACAACTCTGATGTCCTTAACCCAGATTGAAATGGTGATAAGGAAATAAGGGAAAAGACCACAGGCAATTGCTGGTCTGGAAGACGACCAGAACTGTGAGGTTGTTAACAAATCACAGGACTTAGGAGAGAGGAATGTGCTCAACTAGGGGTGTGTTAGATCTAGGGGATCTTTGAGACACCCAAGAGGAAATATCCAGAAGGTAATTCAAGATGTAGGTCTGGATTTGGGAGAGACATCTAGGTGGGACACAAAGACCTGGCCGCCGTCAATGCCACACACACTGTTGATAATTCAACACCTGCTCCTCCTGCTCCCAGCTAACTGCACCCCACTTTTTTCACACCCAAAGAGGTCATGTTTGCGGCCTGGGACCCTGGGACCAGTGGGTGAATTTGGATGAGCCCAGTATAATCATGGATAATTGCATTCTCCTTGTCAGTGTTTAAGATCAGAAAGACAGGTGTGGGATGTAGCTCAATGGTGCGAGGTCCTGAGTTCAATCCCAGATACAAGAAGAAAAAAAAAAAAAAAAAGAA
>NW_022900931.1:27804450-27818226 GCF_012274545.1 Fukomys damarensis | reverse complement strand
TAAAACAAAAAAAAAAGAAAAAAAAAAAAAAAAAAGATCAGAAATGCAGTACAATTCTGACAAGGATATGGTAGGAGAAGTCTGCAAGGAGACTTCTCAAAAGGTCATCTTTATTTTCTAAAAACACGCAGAAGAAATCTCTTTCTGCCTCTACGTGTGGCTCTGAGAAGGGCATGACCTGAGACTGCGCTATAAGGGCAAAGCCTACACTCAGGACGGCTGAATGAGAAGGGGGAGAAGCTGGTCCCTGAGGACATCACCGTGTCACCTGTCTCAGGCCTGGCCTCAGGACTCCTTGCTGTGCAACACTCGGTCTCCTCATTTTCGTTGGTTGAGAGCCGTATTTGCTGCACAATGTATCCCTACCATTCAGTGATCTCTGGCAAACAAACACCCACACTGCAGAGGTGGCCACAAAAGCTGTTAGCATGTCTGTGGAAGTAAGCAATGGGGAAAGCCCAGAGCATGCGGGACAGGAGACAGGAAGGCGGAGCACTGGGGAGGCCAGGAGAGAATTAAAACATGGGAAGCCAGGCGAGGTAAGGAAATAAAGAGGCTGGAGAAAAAAGGCGTAAGTAGGAAGCAATGGTGTATGGAAAATAAGAGCGAGGCGCTGTGCACCAGTAGAGAGGGGCCTCGGCAGGGGCACTGTCTGCTGGTTGACTGGCTCCCCTGGTGTTGGATGTCACATCCCTGCCTGGTGGCTGGGATGAACCCACGCCCAGGGGTTCTGGGACCGCGCAGTTTCAGGGCAGGCATCCCAACACCTGGTCCCGGCTCTATCTTGTACAGACAGAACATGAAACAGTGAGCGCTGCTTATCAACGTAACGTGAGGGAGATCACTGTTTTGCACTCTTGTTGCCAGTCCTGGGAACAGCCCCAGCTCGCCTCTTCCCTCCTCCTCCTCCTTCCTCCTCAGCCTTTTGCTGTCTGCTTCACTCTGTCCTCCTGGCCTCCCCAACAGGGATGCCTTCTTCCCAGCCTGTCTGCACCTGTTGGAGCCCTCTTTCGTCCTGGGCACCATCACCTCTGAGGGGAGCCTCTCCAGACTCCCAGGTGGGAATCACTGCCAGCACCTCAGAGCCCTGGCCACCGAGGCACCAGGGAAGCTCAGGGGTGTGTGTGGCTTCCTGGGATACAAATCCATAGGCACAGAAACAAACTCAAACACAAGGGTGCACAGAGTCTGTCCCAGGAAGGAGCAGAGGTAGGAGGGCGGAGAGAAGGGATGGAGCGGGTCCTCTCTTTCACCTATGAAACTGCCCCGTTCCCTACCTTCTAATGGAAGTGACCCCCAGAGACCTCCAGATAGATGCCCACCTCCCTTTGGGTGGCCTCCCCTCCTCATGGCCTCTTTCCTGGGCTCCAGTCCCAATGTCTGGCCACTGCCTTATCGCTCTTTCTTGCTCCCTTATCTGTCATTGTTCCTTTCTCTGTGGCCCATCTCTCTCAGACACTGTCCTTGCCCTTCCTCACCTCTTCCCCACTCCCTCCATCTGTCCCCCTGGCTGACACAAGATCCTTCCCAGAGATCAGGCTTCCCTGCAAAGCGGTGAGAGGTGTCACCAGCTCAGGGGACTGGCAAACAAACCCAAAGGAGACAAACTTCTAGGGTGTCCTGAGCAGCCAAGAGGCTTACACATGTGCTGCAGAGTTGATCGCAAGCTGGGAAGAAATCTGAGCCAGAAATACAATATGTTCTTGCCAGTGTCCTAAGCCAATGGCCTGTTTTTTATTGTGTACCACACTCAGTTAAAAATTTTAAAAATCTGAGAATCACCCTCAATGTATACAAATCCACTTATTTATAAATAATAAATACAATCAGTTGTGGCAAACAACTCCTGTCAATTCCCAACACCCCACTTCCCTTCTCTCACAGTATTAACTCCCTAGACTCAGCCGGGCACAGGCTGTCCAAATGAAGGCTCCTTTTCCACACCCAGTGGCTGGATGGCTGGGTGTGGCCCATGGGACGGTAGCAGAAGACACCGGTAAACTCAACTGCACCATGTGACTCACTCTCTCCCGCCTCCCCTAGGGCAAGCCTGGGTAGGATGTGGATAAGGATGAGTAGAACAAGGAGGAAGGAGGGAGGACAGAGAGGCTGTGACCCGGGCCCCTGATGCGCAGACCATCACAGCCCCTGCCACCAGACACTGCTAAGTGCTTCTCTGCCACTGCACCCATATTTAAACTGTATTACACTTTAATACAATCACTGTAGCACAGCACAGCACACATAAAATGTAGGCTACAAAAGTCATGGCATGATTAATGTGAAATTCTATTTTAGAATAATTTCATGTTTCCAGAGAAGCTATGAGGATAATACCCACAGTTTCATGTGCCTCACACCCTGTTTCCCCTACCTATCATTAATACCTTACATTACTGTGGCACCTTTGCCACAGTCTATGCCTTATTATTAACAATACTACCATGATGTTTTAAACACCAACAGAAGTTGATTTTCTTCCCAACTTGATGCACCCTTTGTAGCCCATGGGGAAGACCGCTGCCCTGGACATCCCACCCCATCAGGCCGATGGTCTTCTCACCTGCCACACAGCAAGGAAGGACGCTCAGTAGGGGATGCTAGGAGAAGCCAGGCAAAGCATTCCATGCTGGAGTCCAGCTCCTGCATCCTGAGCTGAGAAGTGGAGCGGTCAGGGTCAGCTGAGAGGCTTCCGAGAGCTCCTTGGAGTCCAGAGCTATGAGGCGGCCCAGGGCTGGCGGAGGGAAGGTGCCAGGAGCGGGCATGGGCAGGCCGGTGGGCGTGGTGCTGGAGTGGAATCTGGTTTGCATTGGGAACTCTCTCGGTGGAGACTGCGGCAGCAGCAACATGTAGTCAGGGCAGTGGACCCTGTCCTTGGCCCGAAGCCTGCCCGAATTTCTCCAGGCCCACAGCAAGTCTGCTCTACAGAGCTCCCCAAGGGCTCTCAATCAGTGGGGTTTCCCTGGACCCTTGGGGCTCATGTACCTGGCAGGCAGCCCTGAGACTCCCCTTTCCAGAATGGGCCGGGAGGTAAAGTTCTGAGAGAATGGAGGTCTTTTCCACCACACACCCTGTGTCATCAGCCTCTGTTCTGATCCTGACTCTAGCTAGGAGAAAGCACCCAGATTCCTGTGGCTGTGCAGGGCAGATGGACACGGGTGATGGAGCTCGGGAAGCAGAGCTCTGGGTCCTCTGCATTCTTTGCACTTGGAGAGCCATGACCCCAGAGAGCTGTGCCCAGCGGCCCAGTGCTGCGGCCACGGTGTGGATCTGCTTCACAGGAACGGAGGCACAGAGTGAGTCACAGGGGGTAGGAACGTAAGCCCCTTGCCCTGCTCACTTGTTCAGCCTGCAGGCATCCCTGAGGACAGAGGCCGGTTCTTGCTCCTCTGTATCCCGCATCGGGCTCAGGGTTTGGCGTACAATAGACACTCAATAAATGTGCCGAATGAACTGTCCCCGCAGCCACCAGCTCTGCAGCAGAACTGTAGCCCAACATCCCGAGCTTGGGTCTTAGCCTTCTTTTCATCAGTCAGATTGCTCCTGGACCTGGATGCAGCTTAGCAGAAGTTCCAGCTACCCTGGGCTCTGCCAGGCACCCTCCTCTCTCCCCCAAGGGCACCTGTGCTCCCTCCTCCTCTGGGAGTTCAGTGTGCATATCAAAGTCAGGGCTAAGGAAGGCAGTTGCAGCTAAGGGTTGCTTCTCTCCTGCACTGGGCAGCATCCACCAGGCTGTGCTCCTGGCTCTAGGCAGTCACTTTGGTTCAAACTTATATCTTGCCCTGGGTCCACCGTGCCTGGAGGATAAAATCCAAAACCTTTGGGACAGAGTCAGTGTTCCCTAATCCAGCTGAACTCCTGCATCTCTGGCACCATTCCCTTTCTTATTGCAGTTCTGATTGTTTGCATACACTTTGCGCAAACATATGTGGTTCCATCCAATTGAATATTTGCCATTCCTTACACACAGCATCCTTTGGCCCACATGTGGGAAGCCTGGGCCACCCCACCTTTCACTGCCCAAGACTTTGTGAACTCCAAGTTCGGAGTCCAATTCCTCCTCCTCTTCTTGACGCCCATTGCTAATTGCAGTGCATTCCTCTATAGTCCCACAGCCACATTGACACCCATATGACAGCCACTGTTACAGACTCTGTGTCCCCAGAGAGGCCACAGAGGCTGGCATCCAAGTGAAGGACACTCCTGGTGTACCTCATGGCAGAAGGAAGAGTTGGCCAGAATGATCAGTAGCATTTTGTCTGTGGCCCAGGAGCTCACTTTCCCTGTTCACACCCTGAGGGGGAACTTCCCAATGGTCCCCCTTTCCCTGGAGCTCTACAAGACCATTACTGGGGTGGCACCGGGCCTTGGGACCCTGAGGTTGGGCAAGGATCGTAAGAACTAGTTTGCTTGCCAGAGGAAGCAGGAGGAGCTTAGAAATGGGTCTGAGGGAGCCTGGCTTAGGTACTCCAGACACCAAACAGGCCAGAGGACTGAGTGCACAGGTGGCTCCATGGTTCCAGAAGAGGACAGGGAAGAGGACCGTGAAGTCACCACTCCCTCTGGTTTCTGTGCCCCCATGCCCCATGGCTCTGCTTTCTCCTGCCACCCCAGAGATGGGCAGGAGTGCCCATATACAGAAGGCAGTGTAGGTATGTTGACCTCCTGTTAGGGTTGAGGTCTAAAATATTCTCCCAGTCTCCTGTGTTCAGAGGGGGAACTTTCTGAAGGTGGCTGGATCCGGCTCTGTCTCCGCTGCTGGTACAAGTCCCCTCCCCTCTCCAAGGGTCATGGAGAGAAGTTACAGTGTGTGCAGGACTGCCCTTCTGGCTATCCAAACCTTCCAGAGAAACAACCATGAGCACTTGAACCACTTCTGGAATCCAGGATGTCTCTGAAAGGAGGGGCTGAGGTCCGGTGAGCCCAGAAGGAAAATGGGCAGTGGTGAAACTTTAGACCAAGTGTGTGATGGTGAAGAGGGATTGAGGGGAAGCCCTCACAAGGGCTTTTTGGTGAGAATTAAAGGAGAAAACTAGAAAATACATTGTAAGTGTGTGTTAGCTAGCAGTGTTATTGCTCCTGTTATTACTAGGTTTTCTTTTGGAAGACAACCTCCTTCCTTCATTCTTTTTTTCAGGATGAAAAAATTGAGACTCTGGTGTGGTTTTATTGTGCCCTCCAATGTACAGGAAACGTAGCGCCAAAATTTACATGTTGATGCTATCTGGAGAAGTAATCAGGGTTAGATGAGGTCATGAAGGTGAAGACCCCAGGGTGGCAGCAGGGGCTAAAGGAGGAAGAGGAGAAGGGGGAGGGGGAGAGAAGGGAGGGGGAAGAGCAAGGGGGAGGGGACACAAAGAGGAAGAGGCAGAGGAGGAGGAGGAAGAGAAGGAGGAGGAGGAGGAGGAAGAGAGCCCCAAGCCAGCCTGCTGCTCTGTCTTGCCCTGTGGTGCCTTCTGCTTGTTGTAGTGCAGCCAGAAGACCCACGTTAGATGCCAGTGCCATGCTACTGGACTTCCAGCCTCCAGAACCATGATCTAACTCAACTTTTACTCTATAAATTACCCAGTTCATGGCTTTCAGTTACAGCAAAGGCACACAGACCGAGACAGGCCCAGAGAGGCAAAGCCACACTCTGCCAAAGTCAGGGACAGGGTGGCTGGGTTGGCACAAGGACTGGGGGTTCCTTGAGCAAGCGAAGCCACAGTTGCTGGTTCAGGATCATGTGTAGAAGCACCTGTACACTGCACGTTTTAAAGCCATGCCATGTGATTTAAATCGGCAGTAACTGTTGTGTCCCGCAGAAGGGGATATGGGTCCTCCTCTGAGGGCCAGCTGGTGTCAGGGGCAGGGCCATCATGACTTCTGTGCAGGGTCTAGGAGGATAAAACTGCCCAAGGACCAACCTGAAAAACCCAGGGCACTGAGCAGTTAGTGTCAGCCAGACCCCTCTGAGGGCAGAAGGGGCACATGCACCCCAGGGGCAGACTGAGAGGCAGCCGCATGGTCCCTCCCACAGATGGAGCTGTGTGTGATGGGGAGGGGATGGGGCCACAGGAGCCATGGGGCTCCTGGTCCTTTCCAGCGAAGAGAGAGCAGAGGAGCCTGCCCAACCTCCCTGGCACCCCACCCACAGCCTCTCTGAGCCCTGCCCCGCCCCCCTCAGAGCCCCCCACGACTGCCTGCCCGGGAGTGGGCAGCAGACCCAGGCCTGGCTGGCAGGAGCAGCCCAGCTGCTTTGAGAGCCCACCCTGCAGCTGTCACCCTTCAAGCCCACTGGCACCATTTGGCAGGGAGCAACCCCGCCCCAACCCAGCCTGGTCCAGCAGGCGTGGCTCCAGTTTCCATGGAAACCCTGACTTCCTGGGGTTCAGAGGGCCAGGGTGGAGGCCCCGCCGGCCACACTGCTCTCCTCTCTCTTCCCACAGCTTCTGCCGGGGCCACGCTGGTGGAAGGGGGCGGATAGAGCAGGCTGTTGCTGTTCCTGGTTCCTCTGCTTCCTGAGATGCAGAGCAGGCACGCCAAGTCTCTCTCACCCTTCTGGACAACTCCCCAACTTCCCCTCGCTTCCCAGTGAGTCAAGCAGCAGATTTAAGATTCACTCTTTTTAGCCACAGGAGAAGCAAAGGCTGGCAAGGGAAGTGGAGGACCGTGGGCCCCGTGCCACCTTCCGGTGCCACACCATAGCCACTGCTGCCCACTCCATGCCTGCTCGAGATGCCTCCGCTGCCCAGGACCACCCCAGAACTGGCCTTGCCCTTCTGCAGCCTCATGGCAGGGGGAGCCTGGAGTCTCCCCATTCTGAGCAGAGGGCAGCAGCTTATCTGCCCTGGAGGGCGTGGTGCGCTTTCTCATCAGCTCTGTTCGGGTCGAGCTTTCCCTCTGAGGACATGAAAACCTCACAGAGAAGTAGACTTTGGGTTTCCCTGAAGAGCAAATGGGAAGCTTCAGAGGACTGGGTGACATGGTGCACACCTGTAACCCCAGCACTGGGGAGACTGAGGCAGGAAGATCATGAGTCTGAGGGGCAGCTTAGGAAACTAAGTGAAATTCTGTTTCAAAATTTAAACAATATAAAGGATCAGATGTACCTCAGTGGGAGTTCACTAGTTTAGCATGCATGCTCTCACCCCTGGGTTCCAGCCTCAGCAATGCCCAAAAAGAAAAAGGCAGGTAAAGGTGATTAGGAAAGACGAAGGCGGCGATGGAGGAGGAGGGAGGCCAAGACAGGGCTTCTGGGGCTCGTTCCATGTCCCTCCCGACCACCTCTGTGTGGACTTAGAGACTGTCCGGCTGACTTCTGAAGGATACTTCCGGACAGCCCCACCGCCTACCTAGGCCTGGCCTCCCTGCAGCCTCACCTGGACCCCAAGTGGGGAGTCTGGCTCTGCCTGGCAAGGTGCCCAGAGAGCAGAGGCCTTGAGGTTGCCTGGGCTCCAGACTCCTCTGGCTGCTGTGTCCTCCCCGCATGGAGCCTCCAGCCTCCCCACCGCCTCTCATGTCTGCTCTTGTGAGGAGTGACCCGCCCCTGTGCCTCTCTGGGCTGTCCACCTCAGCTGCTTCGAGCTTTGGGCTTCTCCCTACAGCCTGACAGGAAAATCCCATAATGCGGGATTTCATGGAGCTCCTGGCTGGGAGGCTTTTCTTCCCATCTGTCGCCTTACTCTAAGCCTTGACCTTTCTGTTCCCATGGAAGGCAGCACCAGGAAGGGCTGGGGCTGCGGAATGAATATCTGGGTTTGGGCCCCAGACTGTGCTGCTAATGAACCAGAGCAAGTGGCCTGGGATTGAGTCAGCATGAAAAGGAGATTCAGGAAGATGCTGCACTCCCCAGTTACAGATGAGAGGAGAGGCTGGTGGGAGGGAGGAACGGGTGGGAAGGAAGGGAGTGTTTTTTGCTTTAAAAGTTCCTGTTGGAAGCCGGAAGGCAGAACAACCGGGCTCCTTGTCTGCCTGTCATGGGCACATAGGAAAGGGCTTCAATTTTGGAAGAAAAAAGATGCTTCAGAGCTGAAAGCAGCAGGAATCTGAATACGAACCTCCTCCCACTTGCAAATGGGAGATTGTGAAGTACCTCGGCAGATTGCTCAGCACTTTCTATTCTCATTTTCCTCCACTGAAAGTCCGGGTCAGTGCATGGACCCAGATGTCCAGGGTTGTGCTGCCCAGCACCCACCGGCAGGCAGCACTGGTGAGGAACCTGAGGTGAGGCAGGACCTCAGCCCCCCAAGGTCCCAGACACCAGGAAGCCCAGCCTTGGCCTCTCCTGGCCCTGAGGACTTCGTACCTTCTCCAAAGAGGCCTCCAACCAGGCAGACAGCTGGTGGGAAAGTGTGTGCGGGCACTCTGAGGCCACAGAAAGGCCCTCTTCTGACCGACTTTCCCATGTCAGGCTGATGGGGAGACTGAAAAAAATCTGTCTGCAAAAGCCCCAAGACAAAATACCCGCCCAGCACAGCTTGGAAAGGGCAAAGCCTTCAGGATGCACAAGGATTTTGATTGTCTGAAATGTTGGTAACATTTCATCTTCCCAGAGACCTTGTTCATTTATCAGGGTTCTTAAAACCCTTTTGTTCCTAAGCTCATAGTGAGGACAGAAAACATTCTATCTAATATCAGAGCACAGCTGTTCAGCAAGCAAAACACTTATGGAAAAACCTCTTAAACAAGGAAAGGGGAGAAAGTCCAGGGACACAAACATGGGAAAGCAACCGGGGGCAGAAAGAAGGCCAGGACGGAGCAGCTGCCTCGCAGGAGTGTGCTGTTTGGGAGAGTGTGAGAAAACGTTGGCTGCACAGTGAGCATTGAGGCCCCCACACCTGGGCTCCTCCTCTTCAGGACTCCTGGCAGGTCCCATATAGACGGGGCCCTAAAAACGTCCAAAATATGTGTGGAGCCTCTAGCAATATCTGAAGGGCCAGTGCGGCTGTTGGGGAAAAAAAGTCCAGTGGAAAACTTTGTCCACCCAAGGCCAAAGAAGACCAGGCAGTATTTTCTAAAAAGGGCTTTGATTGCTGCTAAAAGCACAGGACAGAGCGAGTAGGGCCCAGTGGAGGTAGGGACTTGAGACGCAACCCCGGCTGTGTGAGCTGTGAGCAGACAGGTCTTGGGTCTGGGCCTGATTCCAGGTTTGATTATTTAGTCCATGGGACTTCACAGACGTGGACAAAGGAAAATCATGTCCATGTTTATAAAATTTTCAACATAATTTTATTCCATAATTCAAGCAGAAAGAAAAAGAAGAGAAAATCAGTTCAGGGTTTTGGGGTTTTGGTTTTTTGGGGGTGTTTGGGGTGCTGGTTGGAACAAGGTCTACTCTAGACCAGGCTGGCCTCAAGCTCATGAGCCTTCTGTCTCAGCCTCCTGAGTCCTCTGAACACAGGCCTGCACCACCAATGGTGGTTTGAGGTATTCTTTTTAACAATGAAAATCACAGTTTCCTTGTATTTGTATTCTTGTGTGCAATATGGGTGTATTGTAGAAATCAGGACCATGAGATCCTGAATCAGGAACATCTGGATCCAAATGCTGGTGCTGGATGACCTTGAGAAGCGTTTCAAGGTCTCCACACTGGGGCTTCCTCATTAGCACAGTGATAATAAAGGCACTAACTTCACAGGGTTGTTGTGAAGCCATCTGACCTCCTACTCAGAAAAGGGCAGGAACCCCACAAGATTGGAAGCTGCATTCAAATCAGATGGGTGCTGTATGGAGCATTGGGCACGAGTCAGGAGACACGGCGGCCTCGGTGTGTCTCCTACTGATCTGACACTGCCTGGCCTCCCCGTACCGCAGGCAGATGCCCATCCACCTGCTCTGACACCCCAGCCATGGGGAAAGAAGCTTGTGACGCATAAAGACTTTTTAAATGATCTGATTTTATTTAGCATACCAGTGCAACTTATTCTGATAATAAATTAACATGTACAATTACGAAAAGTGTTGGGCGCTAAAAAAAAAATGGTTCTGTACACATAAAACGTGTAGAATTTTTCAACAGTTTGACTTAATAATTTCCAAACTCAGAAGTGTGGCAACATAAAGTTACTGAAGGAAACTGAAGTTTCCAGTCTCTGTAACTCAAGCTTCAGTTTCAAGTGTGTAAAATTTGCATTGTCATTTCAGTTCGTGTGGGTCACACCTGAGAGCAGGCCAGCAGCTAAGAAGCCCCTGCTGCAGTGTCCCTGCTGTGCAGCACAAAGACCTTCGGGATGCGATCAGTGGTTGTCATGAAGTGTCCCCGGCCTGCAGCTTATTTACCCTTGTCCAGCAGATATCCCAGTGCAAGAACTTGGAAGGGTCCACCAGTCATCCTTCCTGGCAACCGCAGACCTGATCTTTAACTGTGGATGATTCTAAGAAATTAGCAGAAGGAAGCAGGGAGAGGGAGGCTCAATTACACTGAGAATCACTATTCAGTTGCAGATGTGTATAAGTAGAGAAAAGTGTTCCTCCACAGTCTGCATGGAGATGAATGTACACATATTTGTACTGAAATTATACAATGGGCCGGGGATTTGGCTCTGTGGTTCTGCCACCTGCCTTGCAAGCACAAGGGCCCGAGAAATTATATGATGATTGGATTGAGTTTGAAGTCACTGGAACTGGAGGAGGAGCTGGAGTTGGGTGTGGCTGTGGTACCGGCAGAGTGCTAATAATTGTAGGGCCCGGATGAGGAGAGCATAGGAGTTAACTATATTATGCTCTCTACTTTAATCGTTATGGATTTGCCGCAAAAAAGGAAAAAACCAGTACCAGCAAAATCCCAAAGGGAGATAGACGATTAGGTGCCCAAGGTGGCAGCTACGCGCTGGAACAGTCAGGTACCTCAGATGTGTGGAAGTGCAGGACTGGAAGGATCCAGAAATGGAGCAGCTGGGTAGAGATACGGCTTTGTGATGCAAAGCAGTCGCTTCTCCAGCCAGTTTCTACACTGCACGTGGGGAGAGGTGATTCTCACCCTCTGGGCAGTAATGTGATGTTTTAGGGCTCTCAGGCTGTCAGGAACATCACCTCCAATGTTCTTAATAGAGCGCTCATTTTGAGGGAGTGAAAGCATTTACATGTGTGAGAAATGCTCTGGTTAGAAAAACACTATGACAGAGTGTCTAGCTAAGCAAAAACTCTTATAAAATGCATGCCTTTGCCAGGTGTGGTGGTGCACACCTGTAATCCCACCACTTGATAGTCTGAGGCAGGAGGACTGAAGAAAGTTTGGGGTCAGCCTGGACTACATAGTGAATTCAGGGCCAGCCTGAATGAGACCCCGTCTCAAAAAGCCAAAAATTAATTAATTAAATGTGTGCCTTCTCCAGTTTATTTGTGGCTTCAGATTTGCCTGTTACAGTAAAAGTCAATTGATCAAAATACTCAGACCTTGGGGAATTTCTTCCAAAGCTCCAGATAATTTGATGGGAAAAAATTCCTTTATGTTTCTCTCAAAATCTGGAGATTTCTCTTGAAACAGGAGTCCATGTTCCCATCTTAGCAAGCAGAGCAGGGAAGGTAGCCTGCTGGTTGACCTTGCAGGATTCTGTCCAGAGCTCATGTTGGACACTGACTCTCACCATCCTGGACTGGAGAGGTAACCAGGGTGGAGAGACCAGGTGGAGTGCACACTGATGCTCTGGCATCTTCCTGAAGGTGCATTTCCAGTGTCGATCCTTGTATAAGCCAGTTGCATGTATTCTCATATAAGGATGACAGAAGAAAGGACAGCATTCATGGAGGCTTCTGATTGGCTACTGAATGCACCCAGGTTTTCTGCCAGCATCTCTCAGAGTATTTCTTAGGTTTTTTCACAGTAATAGAACCAACGGAAAAGATATGTATAATTATGCAAGGGGATTTGAGGGATCAAAGGTACAAGAGTCCATGATGGCTATCTGCATGCTGGAGAGCCAGAGGATCCAGTGGCTGCTCAGCTCAAGAAGACGGAAGCCATATCCAGAGTGCAGCCCCAGGACAAGATGAAAAGCTTGGAAGCACATGGTGGAGTCAGCTGGTATGAGTCTGTGTTGGAAGACTGAAGACACTGGCGACAGCATCCAAGGTCAGGGTGGAGACTCCAGCTCCTTCACACACTTCTTCATTCTTTCCCTTTTCTCCATCCAAATTACAAGCCTACTGGTTGGTGCCACCCACAGCCAGAGTGGGTTTTTTTCCCTTCAGTTTGCTGTTCTACATGTCAATCATCCACAGGGCTGGGGATTTAACTCAATAGTGCCCCACCAGCCTGGCAAGCACAAGGTCCTAAGTTTGATTCCCAATACTGGGGGAGAATTTAGGTGGGGGGAATAAAAATTTTAAAAAATCATCCACAGACACACTCAAAACTCTGCTTTACTAATCTGTTAGCTGATTCTTAATCCATTCAAATTGATATATCATGATTGTTTTGTATGTGTGTTTGGGGGTTTGAGACAGGGTCTCACCACGCAGTTCAGGCTGACCTTGAACTCAAAGCAATCCTCCTGCCTCAGCCTCTTGAGTGCTGGGATCACAGGCATGTGCTACCATGATTAACAATAACATCAGTCTCAACCACTTCTCAAAAGACTTGGCATAACATTTTCTAGGACACGACTCACACAGCTCACATCTTCCATTTTCTCTAGCATGGATTCAAAACCATTTTGTCTTCTCAAAAGCACCCTGTCTCACTGATCATCTAAAAAGCAAAATAGATAGGTCTATAAACCAGCATACACTACATATAACAACTGCTACATACAAATATGCTCACAAAGAGCTGTGGGGAGACACGAAGGATTGAGAAGGCCTTCTGTGACAAATCCCAGACTCCCATAGGCAGGGTTCCAACACCATGTGCACCCCAGCTTGCTCCTCAGCAGTTGGGTGCTCGGGCCTGTTTTCTTCTCTATAATGTTGTCATAAAAATTACATCAGCTCATTAGGCTATTGGGAGGATTAAATGAGACAGTAAGACCAGGAGACTACAGGCGATCTGCTGCCCAGGGCCCACAGCAGAAAGGTTATAGTAGCTGCAGAATGCAGTGTGGATGTTACTGGGAGGCCCGGGTCAGTCAGGCCAGCTTCCGGGTGGGGGGCAGTAGCTCAGGTGCTAAATGTTCCATGAAGGCCGATGGGTCAAAGGTCTGCTCCTGGGGTGGCACTTGAGGAAGGCAGCAAAGGCCTGGGAGGGGCTTGTGAGAGGCCCTGCGGTTACCCCGGGGTGTGCCCTCCACAGATTACAGCTCCAACCCTCTTCTGCCTCCAGGTTTGAGATGGATTCACTGAAACATGCTGCCCATCGCTGCCATCTGTGCCCACCGGAGACCCAGTGCAGTGGGGCTGCCCAGTCTGGACTCGCAATCCTAGGACCATGAGCCCCAGGACGCTTTTCTCTTTGAGTTCGTCACGTTGGGTGTTTCACTGTGGAAATAGGGAGCCAGCACCCACGGCGTTTACGGCTCCCCTCACCCAGTGACTGTCCGGCTAAGGGATGAGTGCTGGCCTGCACCCTGGGGGCCAGTCGGATTCTGAGCCCCACAGGAGCGGGTGGTATCAGTCGGCGAGGCTGCATCCCAGGGCGCTCTGGAGTGGGGCTTCGCAGATGGACACTGTCCTGACAGGAGGCAGAGATACCCAGACTTGCTTGAAGGAGGCTCCCCCCGGGGGGGAGCTCTCGTGGAAATCCCTGATGCCGCCAAGCAGAAGCCACCTATTTCTCATACAGCCAGAATCTCTCCACGCAGCAACCTCCTCAGCAGGCGGCCCTCCGCTGGTCACAGCAAGCCACAGGGTCTCCGGCCT
>NW_022900931.1:27802049-27804309 GCF_012274545.1 Fukomys damarensis | reverse complement strand
CATGGCGCCCCTTCCACTTCCGGCTCAGGTCAGAGAGCGCTCCCAGAGTCCTAGTCCCAGGGTCCAGTGCAGGTTTCCCGTGAAAAACTAACCCAAAACTGAGGAGTGCCCTCCCATTTCGTCACAAGGCATAAGCAGGACATGTAATCCCAGCTCTATCACTGACCCGCTGGTGACCTCGGGCAGGTCACATAACTTTTCTGTGGCTGGATTTACCAGTCTGTTAATCAGAGAACAGCAATTTCCAGCGTAGGGTTGTGTTGACCGAATAAGTCGGTATTAAAAAAAGCACTTAATGCAAGCCTTGCATAGAGCCAGGGCCTCTGGCAGGTTGCTGCATAGTTGTTGCTGTGGTGAGGAGGTCAGAGCACAAAGGCCAGAGGACACCAGAGGCCTCAGGCCAGCTCTCTGAACTCCTGCTGTTTCTCGTGTTCAAGATGGGCTAACAGCACGCACTTCCCTGGACCAACGGAGGTCGTGGGAGGTGCGTACTGGACTGCTGATTAGCAGAGAATTAGTCACGTAGTAAATCAGAAAGATACTTTCAGCTGATAAAAGAGAAATCTGAAAAGAAAAGAGAGGAGGGCAGGAGGCAAGAAGAGTAGGGGAAGGGAAGAAAAGGGGAGGGGAGGGGAAGAAGGAAGGGAAAGAGAAAAGGAGGGGGGGAATAAGGAAGGAAAGGACAGAGAAAAAGAAAGGAAGAGAGAAAGACACTGTGGCCAGAAAAGCAAGGACCAAACTCATTAGAGATCCAAGACCTGCGACCAGGCCTCCAAATCGAGCTGGCTGAATGTCCCCTCCAGTCCACAGACCCCAGAGCAGCCCCAGCCCCTGCCATCTCCCTGTCTCCTATGAGTCACCTGGGCCTCACTCATAAGGATCCATGGATCAAACAGTGTCTTGTAGGCAGTGTGTCTACCAGTGCACTCCAGAACTTCCTTGCTCAGCACAGAGCTCCACCATCCCGGGAGGTGGCTGCAGTCAAGTGGCTTCCATCAAGGGACTTTAGCCACAGGTCCATCGAGAGTGGTGCTAGGAACCCAGGCTTTGGTTCTGAAGGACAATGGCATTGTTCAAGTCTCAATTCTGCCAATACCTAGCGGTAGGATTTGGGTACACTTCTTATTCCTTCCTGCGTTAGTTTATTTCTTCCTAAGACAGAATTGTGGAAATTACCTTATCATGGAGCTGTGAGAATGAGATGAATTACTCATAAGATGAACCTCTGGCCTTCTGAATCTCCTGAAGACAGAAAAACATTCTGCTCATGAGGGCATTTGCAGGGGATATGTCCCTTCTGATTGCTCCTGTTTGGGTGTCAGGAGAAGGGTAAGGTTGTGCCGAGCTGCTGGTGTGCTTCTGTCCAGCGACCCTGTACCCCAACTGGCCCTAGAGCACCCTGAGGTGGAGCTGTCATCAACCCAGGCCTCAGTCCCCCCACCACTTCTGCACAGGGTTAGCACTGTTGCGGTCTTCCTAGCTGGTGCAGGCATCCCGGCTGTGATGCACGACTCCAGCTGTGTGTGTGAGACACGCATAGGCTGCTCCAGAAAAGGTTATTTGGAGCACTGCTGAATGTTTGAGGGCTGCCAAGTTCTCTTTTTGTGGTCAGGCCATTAATGTCTCATCAGATTTTCTTTTGGAATAAATGAGATCAGCTGTATGTTCAAATCTTACAGTATTTTGGCATGATCCTGTTTACATTTTTAACTTACGTTCAAAAACAGGAAAAAAATGAAGATCTCCTGGATGTGTGGGTCTCCCCTCTGGCCAGGGGGAGAGTGCCACACACAATGGAAGGTGTTGGGGAGGCATGCAGGGAGTGCCACCCATGGATGCTTGATGTACTGGACCAGATGCGGTAAGAGCTGGGCTGCATTTGGTATTCCTGTATTTACGGAGGCACAGGGAGACATCACCTCCCAGAGTGCCTGAGTGAGTTCACTGAAATTGCAACTGTACCTCTCAGGAACTGGGTGTTGGACTGGAGTACAGAATCACCCAGGTCCTTCAGAAAAGAACGAAACCATAGCCCACAGCACTGAGCACCAGGTGGTGGGTTGGAGTCATCCTGTGTTAGTGTGTGAACCAGAGTAGCCGGGCGTGGTGGCACATGCCTGTAATCCCAGCACTCAGGGAGGCTGAGGCAGGAGGATCGCTGTTGAGTTCGAGGCCACCCTGGGCTACATAGTGAGTTCAGGGCCAGCTTGAACCTCAAAGGGAGACCCTGCCTAAAAATTAAAAAAAAAAAAAAAAAAAA
>NW_022900931.1:27787364-27801932 GCF_012274545.1 Fukomys damarensis | reverse complement strand
AAAAAAAAAAAAAAAAGATCGACAGTGGGAAGGTTCTGACCTGTCCACAGGGCCAAAGCGAGTGTTGAGTCCTGATCTGCAGTTCCGTGTGATCCTCACAGGGATAAGGGGGACAGTGGCCCCTGGGAGCTCTGCCAGTGCCAAGAGTTGCCTGGGAACACCTGGGTGAGCATAGTGGCCAGAGACGGACAAAGAAAGTGTGCCACCCTTCCATTACAAGCCTTCCCTCCTCCCTCTGGTGTGCATGAACGTTGTCAGGAGGAGGAAGCGAGTGGGAAGCAGAGTGAATGACTCCCCTAGAGTGTATGTTAAAGAATTTTAAAGAGGGTTTTTCAGGTGGCTGGTGTTAAGCTGGCTCCTGGACAGCTCCAGACTTCTGCGAAACTGACTGGCCGCCATTTGGGGTGGGAAGGCCTGCTGAGGGTCACTGGATAAGGAGGTCATTAGCCAGGTGCTCAGGGTTGGCGCAGGGGACCCTGGCCATGCTGACCAGTTTCCTTCTGCTGACTGTTAGAAGACATCTCCATGCACCAGAGATAGAGCCTCGGGATTTGGGGCAAACAGAATGGGAAACAAATGTGCTTCCCAGTTAAGACAGGTTGGAGAATCAAGGGGCTCAGAGAACAAAATACTCCCGATAGTCTCCTCGGACTGACGTGAAGGACTTGGGGTGACAACCCGTGGATGAAAACCAAAAAGAAAGCTAACATGATCGTTTTATTTGGCTACAAAAACCCATCCTCTCCCCATCTGTCTGTCTTTTGACCAAAGTTCGGATTAAATGAGGACTGGGTATGTCAGTTGTTGACTGAATTTGTCAACCCTAGAGACCGAGATCTCAGGAAGAGATGGATTACACCCTATGTTGGTAATAGGGACTGGTGTCCTCTTTCCCCTAAAAACTCATGGACTTAACAAGAAAAGAGAGGATTCATCTCTAGTTCGCTCCACCACATGAGATCCTCAGGAATCCCTAACCCAACCTTGTGACCCCAACACCCCAGACCAATGGCTCCATTGCAACCAGGGCCTGTGCTGGCCAAGAAGGGCCCAACTCCTGGGCCCAATGCCACAGCCACACAAGGGGAAAAGAACACCCTTTTCCTCGGCTCAGGAGAAAATCAGAGAGGTGCAACTACTGTTCCCCAGTAAAAACAACATCAATCATAAAATGTTTATGCTGTGGTGAGAACCAGCTCAGGGTCACAGTAAGACCCCATTGCTACAAATCTTGGTTAACTGATAAATTTACTTTTGGCTTGCAATGTAAATTGGCATTTTTTGTTTAATTAATATGCTTTAAAAATTTCTTATGGATTGTAAATTCTTAAACCACAATTACAGGATTAACTTGTTCTTTTCTCTGCCTCTTGTAGGTGTTAAAATAAGACTACTAATTCAAAGTTTCTTGAAAGCCTGTTGACAGCCAGTCAAATTTAAAATGTAACAATCTGAGACCCAAAAAGAAAGAAGGGGGGAAAAAAAAAAGGTTAGATCAGTGGTTCTGCCGCCTGCTTTGCAAGTGTAAGGTCCCAAGTTCCATCCCTGGTACAAAAAAAAAAAAACAAAAAACACCAAAAAACAAAAAGAGAGGACACTTTAGAATCCAAGCAGCCACAGCCAGGTTTGTTATGCCGAAGTTTATAGTAAGTAGGGTAGAGAAAAATATATAAAGAAGGCTATAAGTATAAGAGATATAATTGTCATATGAGAGGATTTTGTATGATAAAAGAAAAGAGAGAAAGAGAAAGATGAAGAGAGATAATGGCAGAACTGGAAAGCTCAAGTATGTCGAGGAAAAGCTCGTGGAGGATGCAGTTTATAGAAAGAAACATGCATTCTGCTTCTGGCTGGTTTGGTGGAGCCCAGGCTGTTCCTTCCGAAGGCTCGTTGTTGCTAGGACATCAGGGGCTGTGCCCCAGTTTAACAATCCCTGCTTCCCAGGTCTCAGCTCTCTTCTCTGTTTGGTTTGGTCTTTAACACCCCAAGGAAAGTATAGCCAAAATTACAGAAAAATAACTTTAAATCAAAAGCTGGACAAAATATAAAGGAGGACAGCTCAGACCCCCCTAACTCTTCTACTGTTGGTTACCCAAAAGGCGAGGAGGAGAGAGCCTCTTGCCTCCTACCATGTGGGAGGGAGATGGGGAGGCACATGGCCTCTGCTTTCCGTGATATGTGATCTATCATTAAGTTAAAAATTGATTGTTTTCTCAAAAGGTAAATTAGAAAATAAAAAGACAAAACCTCAAGGCTCTTTCCCCTTCTCCAGACTCTTTCTGCTTGTAAGTCTAGTAAGAGCTTTTTTTCTCCTGCCTCTTTACTAGTGTTAGTTTATTGCAAGAAATGTCTACATTAATTGGTTACCCCATAAAGTTCTGACTAGTCAATTTTCAATGGACCTAAAACAGATTATTATAATTTTAGCTCATCTTGGAGCTAAATCTCATCCAAGATTTCGAAGAGTATACTCTAATCTAAAAAATGGTTGTTAATAATTTTAACAAAAAGTGGTTAGAAGATAACAAATTAGGAAAAAGTTTCTGTATATCATTTGATATCTTGTAAGTAGATAAAGATAACTTTAACTGGACTAAAATCATTTTATAGTAAGATAAAAATGTAAATGTGTTTCAGCAAGAATAACAAAAACAATGGTTCTAAAATAATGACATCATGATTGTTGTAATAATGCGTTATGTTGTGCTTGATCTGAAGTTGTCTCTATAAACTTTATAACTGTTATCTGTTAGTATTTGGCAGGGTTCAACTTCTAAGACAACCATGACTGGTAAGAAATAACAGCTCCCTGGTCATACCATGTATTTCAAGGGGCCTGATGTCTAAATAAGATCATAAGATTAAATCTAGTGCTCTCACTGTAATACTGGTTTAACTGATCTCCTTCGTGCTCAACAACTGAGGGTTAGGGACCAAAGCTAAAAAGGTAACTGGGCTAAGGGGACGGTGAATATTTTGGGCCCAGCCCTCCAAAGACGATAAAGACCCAGAATAGGAGGAGACATGTCCTGTAAGATCCTACAACTTTGGTAAGTCAACCAACCTCATGAGCAAAGGGAGTGTTAGACCCCAAAGAACAGGAATAAACTGAGGCAATGTCCTAAAAAGGAGGGTCACATGTAAGCCGATAATTCAGAAGCAGCAGAGAAGTCAGGACACTGGAAGATGACAGCCCTCTCAGAGGTTGTGGAGTCTGCATAGCAAAGCTGGAGGCCACTGATGACTGGAAACACAGAGGGATGGCACCTTCCTGTGATGATCTATAAATACTGCCACCCTTGGTCTGAAGTGTATTTGGGTCCCTAGTCCTGCTTTTTGCCAAAGCCCTTGCTGGGAACACCCCAGCCAACTGGAAATGTGGTACGCGGTTCCTGGTGGCCTCACCTCCCCCCTGGGGGTGGGATGTTTTGCTGGTGTTGGCTGCTTTGGGGGGGAATTGGTGAACCTGAGCTCCCCATCATGTGACCCATGTGTTTGCCTAACAGGTCAGGCCAGGGGCTTCCTCAGACTTGACCTTATCACACCCACTCCTCATGCCTAGGGACGGTCTGCCCATTTCTTTCTTCTCCCACTTGCTAAGGGAGACCATCTGGGGGTCCAAGTGTATGGGGATGGGGGCCCATACAAAATGATGTACCCTGAAAGTTGGCAATTGGAAGGATGACACACAGCCCCTGAATGCATAATTCAGTGTTATGATCCTGCCTCCTGGGCAGAGGATGGGTCCTGGGGCTATCGCACCCCCACTTATACATGAGAGCAAATAATTAGTTGGCAGGCAGTGTGGAAATTATAAGTAAGGACACTGCCAAGCTCTTAACTTGTTGACCAACCAACAGACCAAGATGCACACTGCTATCTAACAACATTGTTGGCCTTAGATTATCTGCTTGCTTCGGAGGGAGGTTTTGAGAGAAATTTGACCTAAGCAGCTGCTGCCTACAAACACATGATGAGGGAAAGGTCACAGAGGAGGTTACAGATGAAATGGAGAAGATTGCTTATGTTCTAACCCAGACCTGGGAAGGCTGGGTCACCAAGGAACTGTGTGAGGATGGTTTTCAGTTCCCAGGGGATTGGAAACCCTCATAGGTATCCACTCCTGACTTGGGAACCTGTTTGATCCTGCCTCACCTGGCACCCTTGGTTATACATTCTGTCTCTATGGTCCAAAGAAAAACAGCTGCACATGTGATGGTATTATGGAAATATAAACCTCTGAACCAGGGTTATTCTCTTTAACCCAAAATAGGAAAAGGTCCAGCGTCAAAGGAAGGAGTGTGGGAGGCTCCTCCCCTCCCCAGGTGTCGGGGCAGGGACTTGTAGCGGTATCAGCCTCTGTGCGCATGTGTGGTTCTGATGTAGCTGCAACATCCAATTCTGGAGTGCATGGGGCAGTGCACAACCTCCTTATTTTACAGGTGAGAAGGGAGACGCACCGGAGCACTGATACATAGAGGCATATAGTACAGTGTCTCCACGGTGCCTTAAAAACAAGGTGCTCAAAAGATAGTGTAAGGTATTTCTGGTTGATAATGATAGTTACTTTAAAAATGTTTTTGAAGGTCTCTGAAGTTCATTACTAGTCCAGAAAATGAGAGTCCCTGCCTGCAGACTCTTTAGATACTATGAGTTTCTTTCCTTTGCGGCAAACTCCAGCTGAAGGATGAAAACAGGGAAGAAAGGAGAGTTACACAGTCAAGAGTTAAATCTCTCTCCCTCTCCCTCCTTCACAGTGTAAAAACAAAACAATACAAAACAAAACACAACCAGCAATCCAAAGTAGGGAAAACTGTCATAGAAGGGAAATGTTCAAATAAACAAGACAAGATGTTTAGAAACCAAAGGCATGAATCTTAGTCTTCTACCTCTTCTGGAAAAAAAAAAAAAAAAAAAAAAAAGGTTTGTCAGGAGTGGTGGCACATCCCTGTAATCCCAGCACATGGGAGGCTGAGGCAGGATAATTGTTTCAAGTTCAAGACCAGCCTGAGCTACATAGTGAGTTGAAAGCCGGCATGAACTATATGCTGGGACCCTGTCTCAAAAAATAATATAAAACAAAATGAAAGCAGAGGTTTGAATAAGATCAGCTCACTTTGCTTCAAATTCTGAAATTCTATGAAAGTTGTTTTCCCTCTTAATACCACAGTATTTCTCTTTACAAGACAATATAATTACATTCTAGGAAATATTCCACAGGGTCAAAGTCACATAAAAATGGGAAGTAAGAAAAGACACACAAATTGCCTTTAAGTGTTTGAAAAACTTTCTAGTCATATAGGTGTTAAATTTAGGTAGTGTGAGGATACTGGGGACAGAAATAAAATCAAGGAACTAAAATAGCAGAGAGACAAGTTTCTGCTCATTACAAACATATTTTTTCTATGTAATTTGGAACTTTCATATTAAGTGCATGTACATTTATAATTGTTAAGGTCTCCTGGGTAAATTAACCATTTTATCATTATAAAATGTTTTCTTTTTTGCGCTAATAACAATTTTTCTCTTAAAGTCTATTTTTGTCGGATTTTAGTATGGCCATTCCAACTCTTTCTTACTTATTGTTTTTATGGCATATATTTTTCCTATTTATTAAACTTACATTTATGTATCTTGGAATCTAAAATGTGCCTCTAACAGATAGCATATAGTTAGACCATATTTTCTTCATCTATTCTCTCTTTTCATTGAAGTGTTTAGCACATTTATATTTATATTTAATGCAGTAATAACTATTAAGGTAGGATTTATTTTCACATTTCACTATTTGTTTTCTATATGTATTATGTCTTTTTGTCCTATTCCTCCATCAGTGCCATCCTTTGTGTTAAATAAATATTTTCTAGTGTGTCATTTTAATTCTTTTATTGTTGTACTTCAAATATATGTATATATTCTCTCTATATATAAAATATCATATATATCAAAACATCTGCATTTGTATTTTATTTTATATTACCCGAGTAGTGACATTTATCAGTGGATTTGCGTTTTCTGATCTCTTTTCATTTAAGCAACAAGAACTTCCTTTAGTATTTCCTTCCCTCTGTCCTCCCTCCTTTCCATCCTTTTCCCTCCTTTCCTTTTTCTCCCACTGAGTTATATTCCCAGCTGCCCTTTAGTATTTTATTGTAGGGAGATCTGCTAACAATAAAATCCCTCAGGATTTTTTATGTTTGTCTTAATTTCCTCTTTGTTTCTGAAGGACAGCTTTGTCAGATGTAGAATGCTTGGTTGACTGTCTTTTGCTTTCAGTGCTTTGAACTTGATACCCACTACCTCCTGGCCTCCATGGTTTCTGAGAAGAAGCCAACCATTAAACTTACTGTGGAGCGCTTGTATGTGATCGGCTGCTTTTCCCCACTGCTGTTTCAAATTTCTCTTTGTCCTCATCTTTTGAAAGTTTGACTGTGGTCTATCTTGGTGTGACTCTCCTTAAATTTATTTAGTGTTTCACGAGTTTCTTGTATGCGTGGATTAAAGTTTTTAAGTACCTTTGGCAGTGCTTCTTTGTTTTGTGTACTAGGGACTGAGCCCAGGGCTTTCACACTGAGCTACATCCTCAGATCTTTTTTAAACTTTTTATTTTGAGACAGGATTTTGCTAAATTGCTAAATTTCCCATCTGGGCTTGAGCTTGAGATCCTCCTGCCCCAGACTCCCAGAGTCCTGGGATTACAGGTATACACCACTGTGCCTGGCTAAATTCAGGAGGTTTTGAGCTATTCTTTCTGAAGATATTATTTACTCCTTTCTCTCCTCTGCTTCTGGGACTCCAATCATGTGTATGTTATAGGCTTGATGGTATCTGACAGATCTCTGAGCCTGCTTATCTTTCTTCACTCTTTTTTCTTTCTGTTTCTCAGATAGGATGATCTCAGTGGATCTATCTTCATGATAGTCAATTATTACTTCAAATCGACTCAAGCCCTCCTCCCAGTATATTTTTCATTCTTGTTTTACTCTCCAATTTCAGAATTTCTATTTGGTTCTTTTTAATAATTCACCTTTTTTATTTACACTAATTCCCACACTTTAATGCTTTGAACATAACTACAGGTAATAGCTGCTTTAAAGTGTCGGTCTAGTAAGTGCAATATCTAGGCTGCCTCTTGAAGGTTTCTGTGCTTGGTCTACCCCCCGCCATGTATAGACCATACTTTTCTGCTTCTTGGCATGTCTTGTGATTTTTTTACTTGAAAATTGGATGATTTAAGCTCTAGAAGGTGGCACAATAGAAGTCAGAACCTCCTCTTTACCCCTGCCAGGTTTATTGCTGCCGCTTCATTTAGTAACTTTCCTAGACTATGTAGTCTATGTTCCTGTTTGTGTGAAATATCTGAAGTCTTTGGTTTGCTTTGTGGAATTCCTGAAGTACCTTAAACCAATCTGTCTCCTGCCTTTGGCAAGGGACTCAGCGTATGTGGCACCCTGCAATGCCATTTTGTTTGCACAGCACCTCAAGGTCAGCTGGCAGTGAGAGATGTAGCCCTCAGGTTTTTCTGGGTGTAAGTACAGCCATGCCCGGGACTGCCCACATTCTCAAGACTGTGTCAGAGCTTTCCAGAGCTCTCTATCAACAGCCTACTTTGAGTCAGCTTCCCATGACTGTGACAAAATACCTGACACAGTCAATTTAAAATGCAGAAACATTCTTCAGCTCATGCTTCCAGAGGTTTCTGTCCATGGTCTCTTGACCACATTGCCTTTGGGCCTGGTGAAGCACAACAGCACAGCAGGAGCATGTGGTGGAGGGAGCTGCTCAGCTCACAGCAGCCAGAAAGCAAAGAGAGAGAAAGAGTAAGATCTGAGGTCCCACTGTGCCCCACTGAACTAAATTTCTTCCATAGGCCCCACCTCCTAAAAGTTCTACCACCACAATAGTGCCATAGGATGGGGACCCAGCTCCCAACATATGCACCTCTGAGGGACATTCAAGATCCACAGGATAGTAGCACATCTCCCAGCCCCTCTCCACTCCTCTCCTCTTTTCCTTTCCTCTTGGTAGGCCAAACCGGTGTCACTACCTCAGGGAACGGAAACATAAACAACTGCTGATGATTGTTTTGGACAAGTGCACTGGAGATAGAGTCACTTGCAGAGAGCAAGCTTTGAACCAAATGATGACGAGCCCAGAAAATAAAATTTTTCAGAGAACTGTCAGATAAGTCAAATATGACCTTAAAAAGGCAAAGAAGTGTGGAAAAATGACAGGACAAAAGCAATCCCACTTAAAGATGCAAAAGTCACAAGCAGTGGTGATCTGGTGTAAAAACTGGGCACCTAATCCAAAAGTCCATGGTAGAGAACATCATAAAAACAGAAGTGAACAGTAAAGAGTATCTAAGGCTTTTCAAAAGTCATTGGTGAGACAATAAATGCAAGAAAACATCAATAGGAGACATGAGTAGTTGGGAAGCTATAACAGTGTTGTTTATTGAATATAATTTGTGCAATCTGAACTTCAGGCGAGAGGTGCTGTTTTATTCCTAGCCCTGCCACTCAGGTTCATGAATGGGTATAACTGAGCTGCTGTCCCTCTCTGATCCTGTGTTCTAAGGAAGACTTGGAGTCAGTGTTTTCTAAATTTTAATCATTTACATGCAACTCCCCATCTTAAAAATCCATACCTATACAATGCTTCTCCAATTTAATTTTTTAAAAACAGATTTCCCTTTTAAACTACCACCGTAGTATTTGTGAACTTATGAGTTTAATGTTTCAAATTTTTGTAACATTCATCAAAATAAATCTTAAATCATTAAAATAAAATAAGCTCCTCCATACACCACTTAGCTCACTTTGGAAAATACTGGGTCTGACGTCTGGGGTTCTATCTGCTTCTGTGATTGTGCAGATGGGCATTTGCCTGTCCCTTCCTCCTATGGAAGTTGGAATGATTTTCCAGCCTGTGTCTGTGATGAGAGGTGATCCAGAGTTTAGAGGACTGGCTTGGGAGGAAACCATGTTGGCAGCAGCCGCTGAGTAACTGACCCTTAGTGATGGTGAACAACAGATGGAGATACCTCAGAGGTCAGATATGCTCCAGAAGTTTCCACATCCTCACAGAATGTATGAAATACATTAATAGTTCCGCAGACTCCCAGAACTAAGATGGTTCTGAAAGGAGATGAGCCCACTGAGTTTAACAACAGCAAATCTATTGGGCTTTATTTCCATGCTCCCTACAACCCCTCCACCTGGAAGGTCTCAGTCATCATTTCATAGTTGAGGAAATCAAGCCTCAAAGCAAACAAAAGATGTACAAATCACCTGGTAAGCTCCGATGAGCTACCATAGGTCCTTTTCCTTGTTACAAAGACAATTCCCCAAAGCTGGGATAACTTGCAGTAGAAGCTCATCATGTCTCTAGAAATCTGTTCCTTTCAGTATTTTATCAGAGACACTAGTTCTACTCCCTGGTGCCACAGAACACAGAGGAGCTAAGGAGATCCATAGCTGAATTTGTCCAATTTACAGATTAAAAATGGAGTGCTGTGTTTGTTCCTCCAACTCCAGCAGAGTCCGGCCCCACCACAACAGATGCAGACATGGTTTGTAGCTGACTCTAACTTCCAGATCCTTCCTTAGGTGATGAAGTGAACCTCACAGTGACTGAGGTTCTCTCTGAGAAGCACAGGACTCCTGGGATGCAAGGCCCTCCTTTGGTGGAAATCAGTGAAGCAGATTCCCAAAGCTGCACGAATTGGTCACCATAATGAAATCCCCAAAGCAGCTAACGTTGTGAAGAGAAAGCTTTATCAGCTCATAGTTTGGGAGATTCAGAGTCCAAGCGTCCCTGTTGGTTTTGCCTCCACTGGTGGCAGTGTGTCATGGTGGAAGCCCATGTCTGTGTGGAAGTTATGTCAGGAAACAGTCTAGGAGAGGGAGGAACCAGCACCTCACAAGCCTTTCAAGGGTACACTCCCAGGCGCTAATGGTCCCCAAAGCTCCCATGAGCCCTGAACACTGCCACCCTAGAGACCAAGACTTGGATCACAATGCACCTTTTGGCGGGGGCACCCAAACCACAGCCTTGTGCAGTTTGGGACAAGAATCCCATGACCTCACAGAATTTTAGGAGTATAAAATTTAGGGGAGACTCCTAAGGTCTCCCAGACCCTCCTCCCATCTGGCACGGGAAACTCCTTTAGAATGTCCTTGACAGAAATGGTAACTTTTGCTCAGACATTTCTGCTGCAAATGTCTTGTAGGGCAACCCCTTGTCTAACAATCCTGTGTCCCGCATTCCTTTCTTGGAATAAACAGAATGCTTCTGCCCAGTCCCAGTGGATAAATTGCTGTGATCATTTATGACTGGCAACTAATTTTGTAGATGAGAAAAATACAAACCATCCCACAGGTCACAGTGCAAGCTGGTGGCAGAGCAGGACCTTGAATGAGAGCACTCCTACTTTGGGGCTGGAGCTGTCCTGCCCACCTCATGTGGCTCCAGCAGACATGCAGGTGGCTTGTCAGAGTCTGAACTCTGCTCTCAGAGCCTGGGTGAGAGAACACTGCCATAGCACAATGGAAGCCTTTACTGCTGGGGGACGGTGACCTCAAATTCCCTCACCAACACAGGGATGGCAGATCAGTATCCTGTAGATACAGGCAGGGTTGGTTTGAAGGATGAACAGATTCCTTAGGAAATATAGCTACTCAGAGAGGAGTCTCTCAGCACGATGGACCCGGGAATGGGCTCTGCCCTTTGCTACTATGGAAGGACTGATTGAGCCCCAAACATGTGATGTGTGACTCAGACGTCCACCTAACTGGTTCCAATAGATTCTAAACACATTAAAAACAAAATTTATGAACATAAAAAGCATCCCAACTAGCAGTTTCCTGATTAGACTGAATTCTAAAAGGAAGATTGATTTTTATCTTGCTTGTTTAAGGTGGGTTGTATAAGATGGGTAACTTGGCATCTCATATGCCTCTTGTTCTACAATTCTCTTACTTTTTCAAACATCATCCATTTATCTGCAATAGTAATACTTTCCCATATTGAATCACCAGACAATGTGCTTCTCAGTGATGGGAAATATGATATTATTCCTTTCTGTCTGCCTTCCAAAACATTTACTGTCTACTACATTCTCACTACATCCCCAATGCCTAGCACAGGGTTTAACACATGGTAAGGATTCGATTTTAATTAAACAAATGAAAAAATAAACTGCAGAAAGCCAAATGCATTCTCCATTGCACCTAAATCTCAGTGTATCTGACCCCTCCGTTAAAACCACTTACATCCTACAACAGATCCGAATCACACCCCGATGTGGCCCACTGTCTCTGCAGACAGCCCCGTGGTGTCATCAGTGTGACACATGTGAGATCTCAGCATGAGTCACCTTGATGAACATGATGTAGATTGCCACTGTAGGCTCCCAGACACAGAGGCACATTCTACAACTGGCCAAAACAGCGTTCCCTGGGCTCTAAGCAAGACTACATTCAATTTATGGGAGAGAACACTGCTTTGTTCAACCTGAAAGATCTGCGCTGAGTGAAACACACAGTCTGCCAAGCAGAGTTTTCAGTGAGTGAAGGGAAAGTCAGATTGAGACCTGCTGAGGTAAGTACGGTGTGCAACTCAAGTGTAGCAAATCTCACTGACATTCCACTACCAACTAACTTACATCACGACATAAAATTGCTGGTAATCACAGTGCAAAGAGTACTATATGGACTTTTCTTACACAAAGGCAAGTAGAGTTTTCTTCAATATTCTGTTATGGAAAATTTACATTAAATATACTATTTTTATTTTATTTAAAAAGAAACACTGAAGACTGTATTCAGAAATAAGTAGGGGGCAGGAAACTTTTCACTCATAGTTTATTGTAATCCCACAGTTCAGATCAAGCGTGCTACTTGAACCAACTGAATTTCCCGGGGGCGAAGAGTTTCCACTGGCCAGGAGCAGGCCCATGCAGACCCAGCTCCAGAGGGGGCCTCTCCACCATCAAAAATACATATTATTTAAAATGCTTCACAATCCTGAAATGCTGGGTGGTTGTGGGCCGCCAGATGTGTCACATGTCATCTGACGCCTTCTGTAAACTAACCCATACCGTTTGCTTTAGGGTATTCTTGGCACAGGGGAGTTCTGGTCTGGGGTTTGCATTTGCACAGTGGACTGACTGCCTGCTCTCAAAAACGGAAACATATGTGGCCACGATGAAGGACATGGCTCTGGAAATTAGGCAAGGGAATATTTTTTTTTTAATTCTGTGTGGGTTTTTTTCCTTCCTTTAAATAATAGGTATATAAATTTTAGTGACTATTTTCACAAGTGCAAAACGGAATGCTTTTCTTATAACATCTAACCCTAACTTTAGGCCCCATTGGTGTACAAGTGGGTGACAATTTTTAAAGAAATAAGTGAAGGCTCACATAGTCACTGCATCATACTATTACTGGTGTTAATAAACAGGGCTTGCTGTGAGTCACTTACCCAACCCAAAGAAAAAATGATTTGATTTGTAGCTGATGGGGCCACGATTCAAGTGTGATTTGAGACAGCTGAGGGCAGAAATAAGCTTTTAATTCCACCTTTCACTTAACCATTTGTGCTCCAGATCAGTGTTTTTCTAAATTGTTTACATAATGCATAGGCAAACTCTGTTACAAGGTCGGATAAAAGCAGATGCCCTTACTTAAGAGGAAAAGCATCCTCCTAGGAGTATATCCTACCTAGCTAGCAGTGCCACCACACTTTAGTAACTGCTTGATTTCAGGTCAATTCTAAAGCAGAAAGGACATCTCTTTTTTCAAAGGTGCACATTTGGAAGATTATAAAACTTTAAAAACAACTTTGTACCCATTTTGAAACTCATTCTTTTTACTGTCAGCAAAATAACACCAACTTTTTAAAATTCTTTTTCAATATGCTTCTGAAATTTGTCAAGTTTAAAAAAAAAGACAAGGAGAAAACTATTTCTTTATTTTCTATTAATTAGTTTTTTAAAGTTTGGAGAATATGAACTCAGCATGTTGGGAACTATGCTGTATGTTGTTCTAAAATATGCTAGCAATTCCTAGGTTTAATGATTAAAAAATAAAATGAGATCAATAATATTTAGGAGAAATACTTTATATTGCTATAATTTGGTTGTAGAGGATACATAGCTGAATGAAACCATGAAATTGAAAGAATATTCAAGCACACTGGGAAAGTGGATATTTTAAAGGGAATGAATATTGAATTTGAACAAAATTAAAGTGTTAAGAAAACAAATAAAACTGACTGTGGCTCAGAAGTCAACTCTGGTGGGCATAGTCCTAACACTGGCCAAGGAGGCTGCATCTCCAAAGTACCTAACTTCATCCCCACAACTTCTGAAATGAAGCTGAAGCAAAATTAAAATGACATTTGTCTTTTTAGTTTCTAAAACATTTCCTTTGGCTCCTTCCTTTTCATTTTAATAATGTATCCTATTTTCTACCTTTGTACACACAAAACAAGTGTCCATCAAACCAATCACCAGAAGGTAGGCACTCTTAAAAACAGTTCAGTCAGGCTGTGTGTCTATAGGAACAACCTAACATCTTTATTAATTATAACTCCTTGTGTTTTTATCAGAAGGAACAAAGCAGCCTGACTGGGGTCAGACTAACAGTCATTAAACGAAAACGAAATAAAGAAAAAGTTAAAAATAGAGGGAATGCTTTCAAATGAAGGAAGAAAGTACTGCTCATAACCAGACTCTGCCATGTTGAGATAAGAAACATTTCCTCACTTCGTATCTGATTCAAACAGAAAACTCCCCCTACTTTTGAATCAGTAACTCCACCTCCATCCACACTTTCAAAGAAACCCCCAGCTTTCCACATCTGACTCTTCCAATAGTCCCCGTAAGCCTCGGTAAGGTTAAAGGGGCGCCTCATGATGTTTTTCTCCCCAACATTCCCCACTAACGCCGACTGCAAATTTCAGCATAAACTCTCTAGAAACTCATGACGCCCAAGGTTCGGAGATTTCAAGATTTTGGCGGATCCGGGGAGATGAAGGTGGGAGGGCCGGCTTGCAGGCGTCCCACCCGGACGGGGAGGTGGGAGGGCGCGTCCACCGCCAACCCCAATCTGTGGAGCCCTCTCAGCCGAGGCTGGTTCTGGATCAATTTGCTCTGGGTGCCCCAGAAGCCGGGCACCCTGCTCGCTCTTGCACATCTGAACACGGTCTTCAGCAGCCCCGCCGACCTGGGGAAGGGGGGAGCCAGCCGAGCGTGCAAGACTCGGGTGTGCGAGAGATGCAGAACTCACTTCCCGAGCGCAGAGGGGCACGCGCGTGTCCGTCGTGGGGAGCGGACACAACGCGAGAGCGGCGTCACGACCAGCGAACGCGGCGCGGTCCGGTTCAGTGTCCAGCGGCTGGGGAATCTGCGTTCTCCGCAGCCAAGGGCTTCCCCCGACTCCATAGTAAAACCAGGGATCGTGATCATGACAACGACGATCAAAGTCAAGTCCTTGGAGGTGGGAGATGGCGGGGCGGCACGGGGGACCCCGCGGAAGGCGACTCGCCCCCGGAATGCCGACC
>NW_022900931.1:27786099-27786823 GCF_012274545.1 Fukomys damarensis | reverse complement strand
CTGCTCTTCTCTCGTGCTTCCACTTTGCTTTTACTTCCTCCCCATTCCTCCGGCGCCGTCGCCTCTCACTTCGCCATCTATTTTTAAATAACCGTCGGGTTTTCGGTGTTGGTAGTGGGATCAGCATCCCTCCGCGGAGAAACACAAACACAGCCCTAGTCCTTGGGGTCCCTGGGGAGAGCGATGCCCCTATCACCCTCACTCCCGAACCTGACCCTAGTCCCCCACCTCCCGACCAGAGCACCCCTGTGCGGGACTCGAACTCTCCCGCCTCCGGCTGGAAGCGGCAGTCGGATTCCCCGGCAGCCGCGGGCCCCGCAGGTGAGCTTGGGAGTGTGTGTGCTTAGCCCTGCAAAAATAGGCCTATAAACACCCCGTACTCGGCTGCACCCCACACCTACAGGGTTTTGTACACTTTCCAACCGAAACTGCCGAACTAAAGGGCTTGGGGGTGGGGAGCCGGCTCGGCCGGGAATAAAAGTCCAATAAAATTTGCATTCGCTCAAGTTGATCACCGATCCTAAAAAGGCCATGACTCCCCCCCCCCGGCGGGAAAAGGGGGTGGGTACCCCCGCCCCCCAAGCGCCCCCCCCCCGGAGGGAAAAGGGGGTGGGTACCCCCGCCCCCCAAGCGCCCAGAGTACAGGTTCACACTTTACTGCAGACCCGAGGAGCACGCGGGGCGAAAGCGCGCGCCGCTCCCGCGTGCTAGGTGGAGAGCGTGT
>NW_022900931.1:27784034-27784549 GCF_012274545.1 Fukomys damarensis | reverse complement strand
CGACTGCCGGCCTGGGGTGCGGGCCCGAGGGCGGGCAGGACGGTCCATTACCCTGGGGTCCGCCCGGCCGGGTTAAGGCCCTTCTCCTCCCCGCTTCCCGGCTGCTGCTCGGATCCCTTAAGGTAGCCGGAGGAAGTTTGAGTAATGCTTTTTACGAGGTCTTAAAACGAGAGTTCTTGAATGTGTCCGGGGTGACTCAAAGTTGCAGGCGGAAGCCCGACACGATTGAGGCCCCCCAGCCGCGTCCCCGCCGCGCTCCGGCCGCACCGTTCCATTCCGAGTCTGCCACGCGGGTCGTCAATGCGGCTTTTTTCTCCCCGAAAGCTAATGGCTTCCACAGCAATTAAACCTTTTCCTCGCTCGCCCCCTCCCTCCCCTTGCTTTACAGATAGGAGATTGGATACTAATTCCCGTTGCCATTGATCACCCGGGCCCGGCCCCCTCCCAGCCCGCCAGCCCCAGGCCAGCTCCCCTACGCCCGCCCCGGCTTCCTTTTGAAGTAGCGGGGAACAAGT
>NW_022900931.1:27781809-27783374 GCF_012274545.1 Fukomys damarensis | reverse complement strand
TGGCCGCCCTGTCCCCGGCCTGCGGTGGCCCCCAGGAACACGCGGGGGTCTGCCCAGGACCACATCCTATCAGAGCCGATACGCACCCCACACCTTTGCCCCTCTTCCTCCCATACATGTTGCGCGCAGGGCCAGGGGGACGCTGCTGCCGTCCCGAGACGGCACACAGCTTGGAAACTGTCCCGGACACGACTTTGCCTCTGGGTGTTCGAGGCTGCTCTTTTACCCTACACACTTCTCCAGGGGGAGACCTGTTCGGACACTTCGCTCCCTGTCTTCAAGCCCTGCACCCTCCACTCCTGAGTGTCGAGCATGTGCGCAGGAGCACTAGGACCCGGAGTCAGAGGGTCTCATTTTACCACGGGCACGCAGGAGAATGTGCAGAGCGAGAGGGAACCCGCAGGGCCCCGCGGGCTTTCGTGGGCTCCCCTCTCCGGGGCCCCTGGCCTGCGGGCTGGACGCAGGAGAGGCCTCGGAGAGCGAGGGAGGGCGGGAGCGGGGACGCGTTTGAAGTTCGGTCGGGCCAGCTGCTGTTCTCCGTAATAACAAGAGAGGAAGGAGGGAGGGAAAGATTGAAAGGAGGAGGGAGGGAGCAAGGAGGAGGAGCGGCGAGGGAGCTAGGCGGAGGGAGGAGACCTAACTGCCTCGCCGGCTTGCGTCACGGCCTCAGAGCCCAGAAGAGCGGCTGGGGAGCGCGGGGACTGAAGGAGGACCGGCGCGGGCCAGGCTCGCCCACCGCAGCCCTCCGCCCTGCTCCTCCGGCCTCCGCCTCGCCGCCCCGTTTCCCCGTTCGAGCCCCCATTCAGCCAGAGGAAGGAGGTAAGGGGAACTCTCTCCCCTCCCTCCTCGTAAAGCATAAAATAAAACTTCCGCAGCCCGGAGCGGGGCGCCAGGGCCTCCGCTGGCATGGAGCTATTGTGCTGCGAGGTGGACCCCGTGCGCAGGGCCGTGCCGGACCGCAGCCTGCTGGACGACCGCGTCCTGCAGAACCTGCTCACCGTCGAGGAGCGCTACCTGCCGCAGGGCTCCTACTTCAAGTGCGTGCAGAAGGACATCCAGCCCTACATGCGCAGGATGGTGGCCACCTGGATGCTGGAGGTAGGTCGCGGCCCGCGCGGGGACCCTGACCCCGGGCCTCCGTGGGGAAGGGACTTGGGGAGCGGCCTCCTGGGGCGGGGGTGGGGAGCGCCCTGCTCACCGTCGAGGAGCGCTACCTGCCGCAGGGCTCCTACTTCAAGTGCGTGCAGAAGGACATCCAGCCCTACATGCGCAGGATGGTGGCCACCTGGATGCTGGAGGTAGGTCGCGGCCCGCGCGGGGACCCTGACCCCGGGCCTCCGTGGGGAAGGGACTTGGGGAGCGGCCTCCTGGGGCGGGGGTGGGGAGCGCGCAGGAGCATTCTAGAGCCCCGGAAGTCGCCTTGAGGACGAACGTTTTAGGGGAGCCTTAGAGAACCTCTGTACCCTGCGCCCGATCTTTGCCGGTCGAGCAGAGCGCCCACGTAGACACAGCTCGGGACCTGCCGTGGTTTCGCCATGTTGCTTCGCAAACTCCAACTGGAGAAG
>NW_022900931.1:27767554-27780946 GCF_012274545.1 Fukomys damarensis | reverse complement strand
TGTTTCGCTGTCTACTCCCCTCCTTCTGCCCACAAAGAGAGTTTCTTTTTGTTCCCATAGCCTGCTTTTTCGTCCCCTTTCTGCTTTCCGGGTGCCGTTTTCACTCTGCCCGCCGCTTTCCCGCTCCCTCTAGGTGTGCGAGGAGCAGAAGTGTGAAGAGGAAGTCTTCCCCCTGGCCATGAACTACCTGGACCGCTTTCTGGCCGGGGTGCCCACCCCGAAGACTCACCTGCAGCTTCTGGGCGCCGTGTGCATGTTCCTGGCATCCAAGCTGAAGGAGACTATTCCGCTGACCGCCGAGAAGTTGTGCATCTACACGGACAACTCCATCAAACCCCAGGAGCTGCTAGTAAGGACCCCGCCCTTGCCCCTGACCGGCCCCACTCCTAAACCCACCAATCAATCTGGAATCACGCTCAGTGCCAGGACTGCTCACATCTCCTCTGTGTGCCAGTGCCCTCAGGCTCAGTGAGAGCAGGGCTCCGTGGCACGTGTGCCTGAACACTTGTGTGGTTGGGGAATCACGGAGCACTTTAATTGATCATATTCTAATTGTTTCCAGTTTTTCAAAACTGAACTCTAATGAGTAAATAGTCTGACAGAGGAGTGTGCCCCCCCCCAGGAGTATCATGGTCTTCTACGGATCTCGAGGTCAAAGGTAGCTACTTCTAAATCAGTATAGTCTCAAGACATCAGCACATGGCAGCTGATCACTAAATACATAAATACAGGCACACTGACTTCTGGATTTGGCCTTTTATCCAGAGATGCAGAGACCTGGGCTTGGTTCTAGGAGGCTTTGACCTCTGCAAGTGGGGAGCCCAATGGATTCTAGATTTCTGCCTGGGACGCCCCATCGCCTCTGCCCCTAAAGTGACCTCTGGCTTGCGGGACTGAGTGGTGAGCAGCTCCCGGCCCCCAGCCCCCGGCCCTCGTTCGCAAGCCTTCCTCTGCTTGTGAGAGGAGAGCCCTCCCGCTCCCCGCTGCGCGCCTCCTGCCTCACTTCTGGGCCTGGGCCTGCAAGAAGTGCACAGGGCTGGTTCTGGCATCTCGAACTGAGGTCTTTGTGAGGCCCCTTCCTTTCTAGGGTTGTGCTGCCATCTAGTGGCAGACATGCGCAAGGCCGGGGCGGAATCGCCCAGAATGTGGAGGGGCTGGAATGACCTCACCTTTGAACCACTGCCAGACTAGGCCGGGAGGCCCCAAAGGTGCTTTCTTCTGGGAGATCTGCTGCCTTTACCCTGGTGGGGACGAGTAGCTCACACCGCGCTCACATTCCCTGCGGAGAAGCAGAGCTGGGGTTTCCAGTCTTGGAAGACTCTGTTGCCTAGTGGACCTGGAGTTTTTACCCCCAACCCTCTACAAAATGCCAGGTCAGGTTTAAAGCCATGCTAAGAAAAAAATGTTCAGAACCAGGAACCAGTTTGTTTCTCACGAGAACAGAAAAGAAGAATGTTCCCTTTAGTCCATGATCCTTCCATGGGACAGTGGACCAGAGGAGTTCATGACACCCCGACCCTTCCAGAACTAGCACACTTATAGCCACACAGGCCTGCCCTTCCCATCTCACATCTGGGACCTGTGATAGGGATGAATCCTCAGAGAAAGCTGAGGCCCGGGCAGGGAAGGACCCTGCCCGCCACATAGCCAGTTGCTGCTAGGGTTTAGCACTGGCCCCAGGCTTTGCAGCAGCAGTGACAGGCTTCTTGGTGGATGGGAGCAGGGTGTGCTGCTGTGCTGCTCTCTGCCTCTTCTGGGGATGAGGGCTTGACAAGCGCATTTCCTCTCTGGTGCACACTGGCCTGTTTCCCTGTGAGCACAGTTTCCCTCACCTCCCTCAGGAAGGAGAGCACTGAGGTGCTCTGGGCCACCTCAGACCCAGAAGAGCCCAGGCTGCGTTGCCCCAGCCTTTGGCCAAGGGCCCTGTGCCCCTGCTTAGCGCCCCGCCTTGCCCCCAGTCACCTCCATCTGCAGAGTGGTGGCCGTCAGCCGTCTCAGGCCTTCGGTCACTGTGATGGAGGCCTGTGGCACTGAGGGAAGTGCTGAGTGTCACGGTGCTGAGATTTCTTCCCGAGGTGTCAGGGAAAGTTCTAATAGCAGAGAGAAAAACGGCACCTTTTTGGCACCAAGTGAAAGCCAGCTAAGTGGTTGCCAAGGAGTTGGGCCAAGGAAGCTCATTTTGCACTGTGTCCGCATGCATCACTTCCCTGAGGGTTGAAAAGACCATTAGTCAGGGATGGAGACACTCAAGGCATCACTACCAGAGGGCCACAGTGACCCCGGCCGCACATCCTGTGGGTTCAGCATCCACAGAATTCGGGTGGGTGAGGCTGGAAGAGCAGAGGGCAGTGACAGCAGGAGGAGGCAGCGGCATCAGTTCAAAGCTTTAGGGCCTCGGTGACAAATGAGCCCACCCTAAAGAGCCCCATTAGAGCTGGCGCACAGCCCAGCGCCAGCCTGTCTGCCCTGACCCTCTGTCGCCCTCCAGGAGTGGGAGCTGGTGGTGCTGGGCAAGTTGAAGTGGAACCTTGCTGCTGTCACCCCACACGACTTCATTGAGCACATCCTCCGCAAGCTGCCCCAGCAGCGGGAGAAGCTGTCGCTGATCCGGAAGCATGCGCAGACCTTCATCGCTCTGTGCGCCACCGGTGAGCAGCTGGGGCCCCCGAGGGGGCTGGACGGAGGCAGGATGGGGCAGTCTCAAGTCATCTAGCATCCAGGTTTCCTCCTGGGCTGTTTGTTCTTGGACTTTATCAGAGCTGGTGTATTCCTTTGCTCAGCTAAACCCATAAATGGTTTATGAGGACAGGTGTGGTAAAGGGAAAAAAATGAGCGCCTGTTAGAATGTTCTTTATGATGTCGAAAGTGCTCTTTGAAGATTATATATACTGCTTAACGATTGTGTTTAAATCTTTAATCTTCCAAGGAAAAGGGCAGCTTGGAGATAAGCCCGAGAGGAAGCGAAGGGAGTAGGGGCAAGTACAGGTTGAAGGAGCAGCGTCAAGAGGGGTGTGCTGCCTTCCCTGATGACTGCTTGGGAGCAGAGGCGTTCTTCCTGCGGGTGGTTACTGCCTTGCTGCTCCCTTTGCTGCATGGGAGTGGGGACCTGGTGGCTCTCAGCGAGGATTCGCTCTCTGAGCTGGGGGTTCTGATATCCTCTCTGCATTTATGCCCCTAGGCCTTCAACATAGCGGCTGCAGGTAGCTTCTTCCTGCTGGGATCAGGCGATTGATTCGTAGATGTTACTGCATTTCCTAATTAACTAAAGGCAGTGGTTTCCTAGCATCTCAGTAAAGTGAACCTTGGCCACTTTACTATTTTTTTTCAGTAATGGCCAGGGTGGGAGATCCCTGGGCCTTAGTGACCCAGGACAGCTGTGTCGGGAGTTCATGATCTCATGGTCAGGAGGGTAAAGTAGCCACCTGGGGAAACCACTTGGGGTGATTCGGGTTCATTTGGCCAGGGGTAGTTGAATCCTGCAGGAGAGAGCACTAGATTTCTAACACCTTGCTACATGTTACGAGTATGTACAGATGAGCATTACCTGGGGTGCTATCTACAGTGTATCTGCTGCTGTTCATAGTCAAAAGGTCGGGCTTTGTTACTTATGCTGGGTGACCTTTCACAAGCTGATTAACCTCGCTGAACTTCGTCTGCAAACACACTTGTTAGGAATTGTCCTGCATTAATAGAGCAGCTAGGAAAATTAGAATCAGATAGGGGATAGGTGGGAGAAGTACTCGGTACTGTGAAAAGCCAGCCTCTGCCTTTAGCTGCTCCAACCCAGGTGGCTGCTGCAAAGCGGCTCCACCCTTATCGCTGGTGGCGTGGAGTTCCCGGTCTCCCTGTCTGGTGCACTGGCCAAGCCCCTCTGGGGCCTCTCCAACCGCCCCGCCACAGGCCCATGCTCCTCTGTGGAGCTTGAGGCCGGCGCCTTTGCCGCCTTTGGCACAGTTGCTGTGTGCTTCCTTCCCCTGCTCTCTGGCCAGGCCCAGGGCCCAGTTCCGGCTGACCTGTCGCTGTGTTGGGCAGCCTGTGCCGCCTCTCCGGCCTGGGACAGCAACCCTGGCCCTGGACCCCCTACTGCCCCACTTCGCTCTGGCCCACAGACCTTCAGGGTCACCTCTGGGGTCTTCCTGCCCTTCCCTCCTCTCTGATCTCTGGTTTTGGGGGTGCGGGGGGTATTACCCGTGCATGAGTGAGGCCTACCCTATGAACTCGGACCCCACCCCCACCCGTGGCCTTCTTGCCAGGTCCTTGGGGCAGCTGCCAACTGTGGGGCCAGAATGGGAAGCCTGAGACTCAGACTGAGGACAGAGGCCGGGGAGGCGGAGCTGTCCCGAGAGCTGCCTTCCAGCCTTGAGCCAGCTGGGTGGAGGTAGGGGAGGTAGGAGAAAGCGTACCTCCTCTAGGCAGAGCAGCATGCCCTGCACGAGGATCTGTGCACATGACAGAGCCAGCAGAGCCACCGCTGCCCAGGGTTTGCCCTGACCTCGAGGCCTGCCTGCCTTGGAGGAAACCCTGCCCAGCCCAGGAAGGCGAGAGCCCCGGACTGAGTCTGGCCACAGCAGGTGCAGGATGGTGGGGTGGGTGGGGGAGGAGCCCACACCCTCCCACCTCTGCCTCCCCGAGGATATCTGCAGGCCCTGCAGCCAGGCTGTGGGCCCACAGCAGGAGCAGGAGCAGGGGGCCCTGAGGAGATGGTAGGAGCCAGCCTTCAGGCTACAGGGCTGGTTTGTGGGAAAAGCTGGTTGTGAAAGAGCTGGCCGAGGTTTGGCCCAGTGCAGTCAATGTGTGTGAAAGGGGAGAGCAAAGTGGGCCTCAGGAAGGTGGCCGGGGTGGTGGCAGGGAGTGGGGACGGTTTCTGGGGGAGAGATGGCCCCAGCTAGCTGCCCTGCACCCCTCTCCTGCCCCTGCTGGACCGTGGGCACATGTGGCAAGAGTCTTCAGCCGCAGCTGACCTCGTGGTCACCTCCAGGTGCAGGAAGAAGTCCACTGATTGCCCAGGGCTACACTCTCAGGAGACCCCTCCCCAGGTGCAGAGGCCATGGCATTAAAGAGGAGGTCTTTTCCTGCCGGTAGCCTACACCTGCTCCTCTGCAGGAGGTGAGGCACCTGGCTGTGTCCCCCACAACATGGCCAGAGCCCCAGGGATGACAATCCCCCTGGTGGCCCCAGTCTTTGAGCCCTCACCCACGGGACAGTAGGTAGGACAGCAGCACTGCTGCCTCCTTCCCGTCTGGTGGTGCCTGCAGAATGAGGGCCTCTCCCATCTCTGCCTTCCTCCTCCCTGCAGCTTTGGGGGCTGACCCGTCAATAGCACTTGTGTTGCAGCCCCACCCCACCCCAGCCCCAGGAGCTCAGGGTGGCCTGGGGTGCGGGAGAAGAAAGTGGGCTCTGACCCTGGCACTTCCCGAGGCTGCAGCTTGGAGGAGGACACCCGAGGAGAGGCCCACCTGGGTTTCCTGGCCTGGGAGCGAAGTCGTGAACAGAAGCCAGGCAGTCACACTGTAGGCCTCCTGGGCCAGGGCCTGGTGTCAGCACTGAACTCACTGTGCAGACCCTGGTGTTGGGGATTCTAACCCCAAAGAGCCCTGAAAAATCTCACTGAGACATGCAGGATCCAGGTTGACAGGAAGCATTTCTCGTGGCCTTTGCTCAGATGAGGGCCCCACCTGACCCCTGGGCTTGGACTCTGAGTCACACAGCCTACAGGTTCCAGGGCAGGCTGCTCAGGCCTCCTCCCTCTCTGACAGGACAGCGCATCCTGTCGCCCTGAGGGACCTTTAGGGGGCAACCCTGAGCGCTCTGACTTCTGATGAGTCACGCAGTACATCCCAGAGCCTATGCTTTAAACTGCTTGCAAAGAACCAGGCTCTGCATTGCCATGGCTGTTGTTGTACATCTTTTGGGGAAAGATGCATCCACGCCTGGAACAAGAGGCACATCATAGCCACTCAGTGTGCCCCCCACTCCAGGCATCCTTAGGGGAGTTGCCTGAGAGCCCTGGACCCCGGACAGCCCCTAAATCTGCTGGGCGAGGGACTGGAGAGTTGGTGATGCTTCTCTCCCCTTCCCTGTCAGGCACTCTCCCAGGCCTCTGCGGGCTCAGGACCAAGGGCTGGTGCCTGTGCCGTGAGTGTCGCAGGGGAGCTGGTGTTGCTGGGCAGAGAAGGGATCTCCTGTGACCAGTGTGCAAGAGACCTGCTGCAGAGCTATGCTGCACTGGCTGAGGGGAGGTGGGCAGGCGTCAGGGCAGTGCCGTGAACCCGGGCCTCCAGGTGGAAGTAGCAAAGGCAAAGGAATGGAAGCTGAGGAGAGACAGGCTGCCAGGCCTCGCAGGTCCTGGGGTCTGGCCAGGAAGGCAGGGGAGGGGCATGTGGCTCAGGCGCCCACTGGTTTTCTAAGACGCCGCAGGCTCCCACTGAGGCCATGCGCAGCTGCAATCCGAGCCATTCCAAAGGCTGAAGCAGGATGATTGCAAGGTCTATGCCAGCCTGGGCAACACAAGGAGAGGTTATCTTGAAATTGAAAAGACAGGATGCGGCCCGTGGGTGGAGCACCCAGAGTTAACCTCCAGCCCTGGGGTGGAGGGGCTTCCACGGCCTGGGTGTCTGTAATGCAGGGAGCGGGGTTGTGTGGATTCAGCCCAAGGCTTTGCTGCAGACTGAAGTGTGTCTCGCCTCCCCCTTGCACGTCTTCCATTTCCACATCTGGTGAGTTCACTCGAGGCCCCGCAGTGAGAGATGCACTCTGTAAGGGCTGCTGCCCTCAGAACCTTTCCAGGCTCGGGGTGGGGGTGGGGCGGGGGGACTGCGACCTCTCTGCCTGTCAGCAGCAGGCAGGGACGACTTCCACTCTTGGCCTCAGGCTCCTGCAGGACATGAGGGAAGAGGACCTCACACAGGGTGGGACTGGAAATCCAGCGCTTTTATAATTTTAAAGTTTATTATTGTAAAAGACGTTATTATTCCCCTCAGAACACTCCCCGTCACTTTAAACACGCTTGTCCCGTTGTTCCTACTGTTCCACAATCTGCAGTGGCTCTGGACGCCTCCTTTCTTGAGGGTCTTCAGTTGTGCTGTCCTGGCTGCCTCAATGTCCTGAGTCCGTTCAAAACGTTTACCTTTCACGGTCATTTTGGCTTTGGGAAGTGGCACAGTGCCAGATCTGGTGGGTGAGGGGCTGAGGCCTCCAAGGGCACTTGGAGCCACACTCACTGCTGCGACGCTCACAAAGAGGCCTCTTCAGAAAGGGGTGGGAAGGACGAGCAGCCGAGGGAGCACTTGAAGGGGCATCGGTGACGCATCTTTAATTGTGGTAGTGTTGAAGCGAACATTCACAGTAGCTCTTGACCGCTGTGAGGTTCTGTTGTGGATGTGTGTGTGTGATTGGCAGCTGTCAGCAGCCGCCGTCTTCATTTCCCCATGGTGGGCTGAGTGGGTGCTGTGTCACACGCCTGTGGAGAAAAGCAGCATCCGCAGTCCTGGGCCGGCCCTGGGGCCCTGTAGCATCCTCTGCCTTTGTCTCCAGAACAGCTGTGTGTAAGGGCTCTTCTTAGGATGCAGCTGTGGTGCTGTCCTGTGCCGTGGCGTCTGTGGGGTCCCCGCATGTACTGGGGCTGGGGACCCCGGCAAAGTCCCTCCTGCTTTGCTGCTGCTCTCACCGCCCTGACTGGCTTATGGACATTGCTTGGGGCCATCCTGGTGCCAGCCCGGCTTCCACTGCGTGATCACACAGGGCTGTCCTTCGTAGAGCTTTGCCTGGTTCCCCCTGCTTGGATGCTGTCCTCACAGCATGGCGAGTCCTTTGCTGTCCCACCTGTGGGCCAGGGATCCTACCTCGCAGCCCCAGACTGCTCTTCTCCGCTGCACATTCACCCTGGCCGTGCTGTCCCTGCTGGTGCAGGAACCATTTATGTGTGATTGCGGGAGATGGGGCCAGGCACCTCGAGCCACTGTGACTCCATGGGTGTGTAGATGAGCCCGTTCTTCCCTGCCTCAGCCTCTTTACAGTCTGACCTGGCACACAGGAGGCCCTGCGTGTGTGCTGAGGGGTCAGGCCAACTCCCTCCTCCACCTCTGCCTTCCCCTGCCCTGGGTGGGCGGCCTGGCTCAGCACTGCATGCCCCCGGGGCCCTGACCTCCACTCCCGTCCCTTGCAGACTTCAAGTTTGCCATGTACCCGCCCTCGATGATTGCAACTGGAAGCGTGGGGGCGGCCATCTGCGGGCTGCAGCAGGACGAGGAAGTGAGTTCCCTCACGTGTGACGCGCTGACAGAGCTGCTGGCCAAGATCACCAACACCGACGTGGTAGGTGGTGCTGCCTTCCTGGCCCAGAGCCCCGAGAGACACTGGTTCGATTATGGCAGTTGAAGGTTGGGGGGATCGTTTGGTGTCTGTTTTCTAAGATTCACACTTGAAGTAGTCAAGAGTTCATCAGGGGAAGTGTAGACCAGAGCTCAGCAGGTGGAGACAGCGGGGGCCAGTCCAGTTCCCTCTGTTGTGGACTCCTTGGAACCTGAACTTGCTCTCCATCCCTACCTGTCCACCTCGTACTGGAGGCCATCGCGTCGGCTATCTGAGGGCAGCAGGCACAGAGCACAGGCGGCCTCTCCACCCCTCCACCCCTCCTGTCCTACTGTACGGTCCTGTCGTCAAGGGTTAAAAAGCACTCTGAAAAGAGGAAGTGCTGTGTGAATTCAGGACGCTATTATTAGCTATCGACTTTTTGCAAATTCTCTGGATGGCCCAGAGGTTGTTGCTTTTCTGGTTGCCAGAATTTGGAGCTCCTCAGCAGAAAGCTTTTGAAATAGACCAGAGTGCAGCGAGCCAATTTCTCCTTCGCAAGGGCCTGAGGGACCAGCGTCCTGAGGGAGCAGGGCGAGGCACTGAGCTCTGACTCTGGCCGGAAGCGCTCCACTGCAGCTCCGGCCTCTTTTTGTCTAGAAAAGGACTCTAGTTGAAAGGCAGCGTGCAGGCAGAACAGGGTGGTGGCTCTGCAGTGCAGCAGTAGCGTCACCACGGAGAGGCTCAGGAATGCAGGGGAGCTCAGGATGATACCCTCCGGAGGTTCCGGGGATTCAGTGGAGGTTCCGGGGATTCAGTGCCTTCCCTTGTGGGGAGCCATTGAGCTGGGGCCACGTGACATGCAGGCCGGACTGCTGCTTGCTGCCCCCAGCCCTCCCACCTGCCCACCCGGGCCTTTGCTGCCAGCTCTGAAGGAGTGGCAGGTGTTGAGGGGCCTAAAGGAAGAAATCCTGATCCTTCACTGAACTGGTTTTTAGACTGAGCTTTTCGTTAAGGGCTCTAAATACAGACTGTAAAGCCTCTGCTGCATCATGAAAAACTTTCTAATCCTACTTTTCTAATTCTCCAGAGAAAAATGGACAGAACTGAACATTTATAGCAGTGATCCCTTTCCTTTCCTCAGTGTCATCTGCTGAGACTGCCTGATAAGTAAGGTTCCAACCGGTGGAAGACAGGCCCTTCCCCAGCCCCTGGAGACAAATCAGCCCTGACAAGAGCAGACCCCTGCATGGTCACCTCTTGAGATGTTACAGACCTGCTCTGGCTGGCTGCTCCCACACAGGCAGCCTCCAGCCCTCTCCCAGATCCTTCTGTCTCTGTCCCCTTTCATCACCAACAACCAGCCTGTCCACTCACACTGGAGGGACTGGACTGCCTGCCCTTCAGGGGCACCGCACCCCTCATGCATTCTAGCCCGCTGTGGACCCAGTTCATTGCTCAGTGCTCCTGTCAGTCACAGCAGTTGGCTTGGGACCTCTTTTCTGTTTTTGAGACAGGGCTTCTCTGTGCAGTTCAGACTGACCTTGAACCAGAGGCCCCAGGCCCTGCTAAGTACCTCATTTTCAAAAGGGGCTGAGTCCTATTTCTTAATAGAAATCCATGTCCATGTCTGATGCTCACAGGAATGGGAATAGACATTTGAGTATTAAAAACCAAGCACGCATGGAGTTAATAGAATGTAAAGTTCCCACCACTTGTTCAGTAAATGTCCAAGCAGTTCCATGCCGGCATGTTCCCCAAGGGCTTGTGCTCCTCAGAATGTTTTTAATGGGAGAGTTCGAGCTGACCAGCCAGTCCACTCCTGTGCATGGTGTGCGCAGCTCCCAGGGCCGGGTCTCCACCCCTCAGCTGTATTTCAGGAGGATGGAGCCCGCGGCTGGGACCCAGAACCCATTCTCGTGGAGGGAGGTGGATTTTGCTTCCTGAGCTCTGTCTGTTTTTTTTAGACAAAAAGTAGTGTGTTTCAAGTGGTTCCCCTCCACGCGCTTCTGAACACACCGATCCCCCAGCTGTTGCTCATGGGTGCCTTGTGAGGGGCAGGGACACTCCATGCCAGTCGGTCCGGTCCACACTATCTTCATGGTAGAGCATGGTGGGAGTGGCTTGACCTCCAGGAATTTCCTGGTTCCAAGACTGGAGAAGAGTAACAAATTGCCTGCAAGTTCAGATCATAGATGAGTGAGTGCTGTATAAGTACAGGAGGCCGTCAGTGCACAGGAAGGAACTCATGAGGCCTAAGACAGAATCGGGTCTCTTAGCAAAGCGCAGTTGTAATAGAAAATTCCCTTGGAACAGAGAAACAGAATCTGGTATATATGCGTGTGGGTGGAATATTATTCAGCCTTCAAAAACAACAAAATTCTGATGCATGTACAGTGTGGCTGAACCTTGGAAGTAAGCCTCACACAGCAGACGAGAAGTGTGTGAGGGACCCATGCAGTCACGCATCTCAGGGAGCGGTCATGCACAGTGGGACAGGGGGTGGAGTGACCAGGACTTGAGTGGAGAGAGAAGGGAGTCTGGGTCCAGGGTCAGAAACTGGGTTTCTGTTTGGGAGGGTGAAACACTTTTGGAGACTAAGGATTCTGGTGGCTGGCAATCACATGCATGCACTGAATATCATGACAAATGGTGAAAATGGCCAATTACATGTCACATGGGTTGCTTCTGTGACCCCCGTACATGTATACCACATGTGTGCATGACATTCTCGGCCAATGGAGCGCCTGTGTCTGCTGTGTCCTGTGGGAGGAGTTAGGTGCATGCAGACCCAGGCTGCTTTTGCCCCTGGTACACTTTGCTGGAGCTCCAAGAGCACAGCAGCCAAGCCCCCAGGTGTGAAGCAGCCCACCCCCCCACCCCCGGCTCTCAGGCTCTGGTAGAGGAGCCACCCTGCTCCTCTGTTGCAAGGTAAGGGGGAAGGCTCCACTCCAGACAGAGGCTGAGGGAACAGGCCTGCAGTTTCAGGGAAGCAGAGCCTCAGGATGTAGATTTAAGTACTTTTCTTTCCAGTCCAGACGGTTGCTAAGGCTGGCTTTGGGCTGACTTCTGCAGAGGCTTCCGTTGCTAAGGATAGATCTGAGAGCAGGACCGAGCGTCCTGGCCCCCACAGAACCGGGGTTCCCCTTCCGCCCCTTGCCACTGTGCTCATGCCTCTGCCAAGGTTTACCTCACCACCCGCTTGTCTGCAGGACCCTGGAATGAGACCCAGATTTCATCAGAGCCCGGCACTGTCTCCAGGCGGTGCTGGACAGGGAGAGGAGGAAGGAAGCCGCGGAGGACAAAGGGCAGCGGGAGGGTTTCGAGTGTGCCCCCATTCGTCCGTGTCCCTGCGGTCCTCTGCATGTCGCCTGACTTTATCTTCAGCCGAGTCCCTGGATTTTCACAGTTAGTGACACTTCCACTAGTTAAAAGTGGAGTTGAGGCTCCAGGCCATAGAGCATGGCAGGGTCCCAGGAAAACATTTAGAGGTTGAGATGCAGACCCCGCATCTGGCTGGTACCTGGAGCCTTTACCAACAGGTTACATCAGAGCTCAAGCGTGGCTCAGAGAAGATCCCAGGTGTCCCTCCCTCAGGGTCTTCCTGGTGTTGACAGACCCAGTTGTCAGATAACTGGGCAGCAGGAGGAGGCCCCCCTTGGACCACATGGTGTTTGGGGTTCCCAGGACCCGGTCTGTCTCCCTCTTAGCTGGGAGCCCAGTGCACTCAGGGTGGGAGAGCTGGGGCTGAGGTGGACAGAACCCAGTGCCCCCAGCCCTCGCTGAGTGCCTCATTTGGCATGCAGGGAACCTAGCCAGGCAGCCGTGAGGGAGGCGGGGAGGAAGCAGGATGTCTCCTCGGCTGTCCATGTCTGAGTGGGCTGGGACGGGCCAGGGTCGTTCAGCCCTTTGTGCCCCTTTGAGAGCTGTGCTTGTGCTGACGGTGCTGGGCAGCTCCACTGTGCTCACAGTGGGAGTCCGTGGGCCGATCTTGGGGCAGAGGAGGGTGCAGGGCATGGGCTGAGCTGCAGGTGGAGGAGGTTAAGCCCTGGGGACGGGCTGTCATCCCTAACAGGCTGCTTCACATCCCCCTTCCAGTCTGCCTGATTCCGGCATCTCCGCAGTGGCCCATGCATCAGAGCCTGCACCACACTGCGTCCGGTGGTCCCGGGGCCCCGCATCCAAGGCCTCTTGGCCTTTGGGGCGCTGTCCTTTTCTTCCTCTGATCGCTCAGGCTCTGTGTCCCTTCCTGCAGCCTGGAAGATGCAGAGAGGCACAGGGAGGAAGTTCCAAGATTGGAGCCTCGCTTCATTGTATCATTTTGCTTTTTCTTTGTTTTTTGGTTGTTTTGAGACAGGATGTCACTACATAGTTCAGGCTGACCTCGAACTCATGGCAATCCTCCTGCCTCAGCCTCCCCAGAGTGGGGATCACAGGCGTGTGCTACCCAGGATACCCGGAACAGAGCCTTTTAGGCCGCCCTCAGGTTTAGCTCCACGTGGAGGGAGGGGCCACTTCACCTCGGGCTTCAATCCCTGCTGGGAAATGAGGGCATCACCCTTGTGACACCCATGGGCTTCCCGGTTCTCCTGGTTCTGTGGCTGCTGGACAATGGGTTGTCCGAGGCTCTGCCTCAGCTGCACCCCTGACGCCGCTCTCACCCTGGTGTGCCCCGCCTTGTGCAAGGCAGTGTCACGGCCCCCCAGCCCCAGCCCACACCTCCTGCCCTTAGCTCTGGAGGGAGGTGGAGTTCGGTGGCACCAGAGTGAGAGGTCAGGTGGCAGACACCAGTGCCCCTGCAGCTTCTCCTCTCCCTTCTCCGCCCATGGTGCCCTCCAGGAGTGCAGCAGAGGAGGGTGAGGCTGGTCCAGGGAGGGGTGACTCTTGCTCCGCCTGCAGAAAGGAGAATGTTGAGGCCCCCGCAAGAAGGTCTTCATCTGGCTGAGCTGGGAAGGAAGGACTCATTAGTTGAAAGTCAACCTGATAGCAGATGTGGTAATCCTAGCTACTTGGGAGGCTGAGGCAGGAAAGTTGCAAGTTCCAAACTGGCCTACAATAAAATCCTGTCTCAGAATAAAATTAAAAAAAAAAAAAAAAAAAAAA
>NW_022900931.1:27764147-27767522 GCF_012274545.1 Fukomys damarensis | reverse complement strand
CAAACTGGCCTAAAAAAAAAACCCGTCTCTCAAAAAAAATAAAAAAAAAAAAAAAAAAGACAGAGATTTAACTCTGATAGAGCACTTGTGTAGCCTGTCCAAGGCCCTGGTTCCATCCCTAGCACCAGCAAAGGGAAAAAACAAGCTGATGATTGCCCAGTGGGGGCAGTCGTGGAACCTGAAGGAGGGAAGGGGAGCCCAGACGTGGTTTGCAGCCTGTCCCGCACAGGGGGAGCTAAAGGGCAGCAGGGACTGGTGCTCAGTTCTTCAGTTCTTTCCCAGTGACTGCTTTCAGCCTCCTTTTTCTCCTCAGAGGAGGGCCTGAAGGCCAAGGGTCCTCTCAAGTCAGTGATGGTTTTGTAGAAACAGGGCTGGGGAGTTGCCTTCCTGTGTGTGCACCCTTCCTGCGTGCATCTCTTGTTACAGCCTCCTGTGGGCTGAGCAGCAGCCAGGCCCACTGCACCTGAGCCACCCTAGGTGACTGCTGGCAGGTGGCACCTGTGGAGGGGTCACGGAATGAGAAAGAGGAGGGATCTGAAACTCTGGGGTTCTGCAACTGGCTCACTGTTGCAGGTTAAGGCCAGCCATGCTGATCAGTGTCTGAGCACAGCGTCATCCTTCTTTTCCATATAGAAAAGTGGAGGCCCAAGAAATTAAAGTTTAGCTCCTACCTGCAGGTACGGCGGGCGAGTAGCACACACCAGCCTCCTTACCATTCTCCTATGTTCCTCCTTTTGTCCTGCCTCAGCCGAGATCACAGGCATGCGGCCCAAGCCTGGCCTGGCCACATCTCTGTCCATTGGAACTGCGTCTCTGCTCTTACTTCTGTCGTCATCACTCCTCACCTTAGTTTTGACAAAAAGCTGTAATTTGAAATGTGGAATAGATGAGAGGGGTGTGGAAACTTGGCTCCTTTGTCGTTAACTCCAACTTTATTTTAGGTCTCTGGAAAATAAAGATAATATTTTTGTGCTTGGGGAAATAGCAGCCCCTAGGTGGTGAAAGTTGCCTAAAGGAACACGCACTGTACACGGGCACAGGAAGGGGTGCAGCCTGTTTCCACACGTCAGGGCACTCCAGAGAGTGCAGCTCACAGGGGAGAGGCTGGGAAGTGTGCCAGGCACAGACTCCTCAAGAGCCCCAGCGCCCCCAAGTGCAGCTGCGACCTCACTCCATCCCTGTCACCCAGCTAACAGCCACTTCTGCCGGGGGAGATGCACTGTGGGTTTCCCCTCCAAATATAGACTAATAAAAGCAACACTGCAAATTCTTGATTATTCCCAAATTGGACAAGCTCAAGCGTCCAGAATTTTGTAAACACTCTGTATTGTGTTTTTAGGAGAATTTAAGGGCGTGGTGAGAAGGCAGAAAGTCTGGGGTTTTGTTGTTACTGAGCACGTACACCATTCACGTGAGAGTCAGGATGATCAGTCCGATTTCTCCCTTCCTACCTGTTCTTCAGACCGAGCTGGGTCCTGGCCAGGCAGCTGCTGGGCCTCCCCTTGCCCTGCCACCACCCCAGGCCAGAGGCTTGAGGGTTCCTTTGTGAGCAGGCGATGCCTGCACTTAGGTGGGCCCCGCTCTAGCCCAGTGCTTCTCAGAGCTAGTGCCCTGGGCTCCTGCTAAGATGGCATTGCCAATAGAGGGATCAGGTCAGGTGAACCCGTCTCCATCCAGCTCCCTGCAGCGGCTGGTGCTGTGGCCCACTGAGCCTCCCTGCACCTAAGGTCTGGCGGCACTTGGAGACCAGCTCTCTTTCAGTGCTGCTGGAAAAATAGCCATGCAAGGGAAATGTGTGCCCGCTGTGTCCCGCTCACGCCCTTGTCTGGACTGCTCCTTCCTCTAGGATTGTCTCAAAGCCTGCCAGGAGCAGATCGAGGCCGTGCTGCTCGACAGCCTGCAGCAGTTTCGTCAGGAGCAGCGCGACGGATCCAAGTCCGAGGACGAACTGGACCAGGCCACCACGCCCACCGATGTGCGGGACATCAACCTGTGAGGACGCTGCGGCCGGCGCCGTCTGCTCTCGCCTTTCTGATGTTTGGTTCTTTTGTGTTTTAGGATGAAACTTTAAAAAAAAATTCTGCCCCACCTAGATCATATTTAAAGACCTTTTAGAAGTAAGAGAAAAAGGTCCTATAAAAATGGAATAATTAAAAGCATTTGGTGCCTATTTAAAGTACAACATAAGGGAATCCCTTGTATATTCGAAGTTACTGTTTGATTATGTAAAAGTGATAGTAAAATGCTTCAAGAAAACCTGCAGAGTAGCTAGAAGACAAGCACACCTGCAATATGGGAACCAGTTAGGGGAGACTCTGTTTTTGATGCTGTTGAACTAGCACCTAGGCCCCTTTTAGAATAATTGCAAGAAATGTTTATGCCATCCATGGCAAGAGTAGATTGCAAAGCAATGAACTCGAGGAGGAATTAGAAGCGAGGAGGGAAGCGGGGGAGTACAGACCTGTCCGCGTGGCAGCCGTGTGTGTGAAGCACCTTCCTGCAGAGCCGTGTGTACCAGGCAGCGTGTCGGGTTTGGCCGGGGCCTCTGAGCCTGTACTCGTGCTGCAGTAGCTGCTGCCTGGAAGGTGTGGTGTTGTGCCAGTGGGCCACGGGTGATTGGCTCCTGGGTTTTCCTGTTTGGGGACTTCCTTCTTCTTCCAAACCTGGTTCATTGCAGGCACCCCTGCCGCGTAGTTAGCTAATGGGGAAATGTAGCTGTGGGCTGTGGCCAAAACTCTGAAGTGGAGGCAGACAGAAAGCAAGGCTGGGACCTGGAGTGGAGTCTCCTCTTCTGTAAGGGAGGGTGAGGTGACCTTGCAACCCTCGGTTGGGAAAAATTACTTTTTGGTGCTGATTGGTGTGCCTGGCCCATGGCGTAGCCTTGTTATAAACCATTCCATTCGAAAAAGCACTTTGAAGCATGGTTCCCGAGGGTACATGGGGTGGTTTATGCAAATCTCGCTGAATACTCCTTCCCTCTTCACCCCTCTGCTTCTTGGCCCGGGTCTAGTCTGTTCACTTCCGGAATCGGACATCACTGGTACAGAGCTCTGGAGTCCCCTCCCGGGCTCAGGAGATGTCCTTGCCGCTGACCTTCCCACCACGACGTCCCCAGACCCTCCTCAGCTCTATTCCCTTTGTCACTCCTGGAAGGATCTGAACTCCCATGGTAGCCTTCTCTTCGGGACGTGGAAAGAAAAGCGACTGCTGGTGCAGCGGCAGGGGACAGCAGTGCGGCACTTTGCCCCTTTCCTTGTTTTGTTCATCTTACTGCAGTTGTGTTCATTGTACTTGAACTTCCTTTTCTCGGCGCGTCTTAGAGGCATTTGGTTAGAGGTTGGAGCCACGATTTTTTTTTTTTTTTTTTTTTTTTTC
>NW_022900931.1:27739410-27764019 GCF_012274545.1 Fukomys damarensis | reverse complement strand
TTTTTTTTTTTTTTTTTTTTTTTTGCACAATGGTAATTGACAGGTAATGAAGCTATTTGTTAAAATATTTGCTTTTTTTTTAAGTAAAAAAAGAAAAATCAGAACAGTGCTACTTTGAAGAGTTATTTTATATGCAGATTCTGCCTTGTTTCATAGTGTGAGGGTTGAAGATGGAGAAACACCTAAGGGTCTCTTATCTTTCATTTTATTTTGTTCAGTTTATTATTGTTATTTTTGCGCTGCTAAGAAGCTAAGATCATTCATCTTTATTCACATTAACAGTACCTAGCTGTAATGTTCACAGAGTGTGCTGCTATTTTATAAACATTTTTATAATATATTATTTTACCGCTTAAATTCAAGTCCTGAAGTAGATGGTTAAGACACGAGTTCTTTGTACTGGAAAAGCCCTTCCATAGTTTGTTTTCTTCTGGTAGCGTATTCGTGGTTTTTCTTAGTTTTTTTCTTTTTGGTTCTTCTGTTTTTGTTTTTCCCTCTGATCACATTCTTCAGAGACTGTTCTTTACCTCAGGTTTACTGGACAGAATCAATACTACAGAGGGCAGTGGTTCACAGTCTCGTTTTCCTGATACCTCACAGACATCCGTTCTACTTAGGAGCCCATCAGCGGGAGGGCAGAGGTGGGGAGCTGGGCACTCCTGGCCTGGGAGGCTGCACCCTGGCTCCCTCAGTCATGAAGGCCCTAGGCTCACGCCATGATGAAAAGCACACTGGGCCAAGGTGCCTCCCTCCCCAAATGCACATGGCAGAGTTTCCCGCTGATGCCCACAGCCCAGGGGTTGGAAGCCGTGCTGCCCACAGGGGCCCCAGGTATCAAAGCCGTGAGAAGAGCTGGGCAGGCCGGAGGGACAGTGCTGTCCTGTGGCCTGTAGTCCGGGGCTCTGCAGTGTTTGGGCCCCTTTGTCCTTGCAGCCCCTGCCTGGGTTAGGGCCCCTGAGTGTGGAGCGCTGGCGTTGCTCTGCTGTCAGGTCTCCAGCCCAGGTGGAGGCAGGACAGAGCGGAGGGTCAAGGGAGTGGCAAGAGCCTGGGAGCAGGCACTGAGCTGGTCCCAGAGGCGCAGGAGAGCTCGGCGCCACCCTAAACTGCAGAGTGGTTTCTGGTGGGTGACAGGCACGTTTAGGAGGGGAGAAAAGAGCAGCCAGGGTGAGCTAGTTTCTCACCCAGGCTCTGCCCAGGGAGCCCCAGAACCAGGAAGGCCCAAACCTGACCTCGGGAGAACATGGTGCCCGTTACTGAGCGGTGGTCAGCCCCTGAGCTTGGCTAGGCACTGCGGACACAGGGAGCTGATGGAGGAGAACAGGGGCCAGGTGCTGCAGGCCATGGCTATCCACTGTGCCCAGGGCCAGGCCTGGACCCTTCTCACTCTTCCTCTTTACTGTGATGATAGCTATGGGATTGCCTGGCTTTGCTGCCTGCTCCTTGTTTGTACAGGAGAAGGAAGCCCAGGTCCCTTTGTGGCGAGCACCTCTGCCCTGGCCTCTTTGGTAAGAGCTTTCATCCCGGGGGCTCCATTCTCCCTATGGTCTCGGACTCGCTCTTCTGTTTTCTTCCGTTGCTCCCTTCCCCTCCTTACCTCCCACAAAAGTGTTTCCAGTTGTATTCTGGTCTCCTGTCTTCTTGTCTCTTTCTTTTTTATTTCCTCCCCTTGTTTTTCTCCATTAAGCGGGGCTGAGTTGTTCCCCCAGCCTGCCAAATTTAGTCCTTCCCCTATTTTGACCAAATCCTTGGGGAAAGAAATCCTAGTATGCCAAAAATACATGCTCAGCATAAGAAAATTCCTTGTAGATTCAGAACAGCCAGGAGGCCAGCAGGGACACCTGAGGGGCAGTTCCCTCAGCCACGCCTCGGTGGGTGGCTTTGCAAGCCCCCCCCCACGTGTGTGTCCACTTACCCAGGAGCCTAGCTCGCGCTGCCTCTGATCGCTCAGGGCACGGCTGGCAGGAGGGCGCCTTCTCGGCAGGTTGGCAGCTTTCCTGCCATTTGGGCTCCCGCAGAGGGTCCTGGGGGTATGGGGCTGACAGCGAAGATCAGAGGACTTTCCAAGTGGGCAGGGGATTTTCCTTTCCGTGGACCATGCGACAAGGCTGGGAAAAGAAATAGACTTGCACCTTATGTCCTGTAAATACTGATGTTGTAGTTGAAGAAGGTAGTACTGGTAGCGTGGGAACTGGAGGGAGGAGGAAGTCTGAGTAAGCCAGCTGACTTTGGAGCAAAAAGTCTCCTCTCTATCTTCGAGACAGACTAACCTGGGGAGTAGCTTTACGGGGAGATTAATGCCAAGACAGTGATGTCCCCTGAAGCCAGCAGACCTTCTGCTAGACCTCACGCAGTGTCTGTTGGTGGAGACTCAGAGCAGCTTCTGAGTGCTGAGGGTGCAGCCACCGCGGCCTACAGTCACGTAGCAGACCTGGGAGGGGCTCACTGCTTCCTCACCCTACGTGACTTCTTCCTCCTGGGCTCCTGGTGACCCAGGCGGTCACTGCAGCCAGAACTGTTCTGTGTTGGTGGTCTCTGCTTTTTAACCCTGGCTGGGCCCATCCGACCCTGTTCTTGGCTCGGGTTTCACAGCCATCAGCAGATGGGTGTGTGCGCCTGTGGCCACAGCCTCCGAGCCTCTGCCTGCAGCCCACGCCAGGGAAGAAGTGCCTTACTGACCATAGCTGTAACAGTGTCCGTTGTGTTCCGACAGGTGCCTGTCCTTGGAAAAGAAAGCTTTCCCTTGTTTTTAATTGGTTGTAGTTCTGCTGGCCACTCAGACATCCTGGCAAATCACCAGGCCGTTGGATCCCCATTGCATTCATTCCCCTTGTATCACGTACCTCAGTGTATTCATTCTCTCTCTCTCTCTTTCTCTCTCTCTCTCTCTCTCTCTCTCTCTCTCTCTCTCTTTCTGAGTTTCTTGTTTTGGGGTTTTTTCTTCCTTCCTTTTAAATTTGCTTTAAAACAAGTGTGATGCCACCTCGAGTCAATGTTACTCTCTCACAGTGTACTCTATAAGCGGGGTGGGTGTGTGTTTGGTTGGGATGCTAGGAAGTGCTAAAGTAGCATGATCGGTGCGAGCAGAAGGGTTTAGGAAGTGTGGAAAATGTTGTATTGGCTTTGATGGCGACAAGATGTAGTCAGCTGCCTTTGAAGAGGTTTTACCTGGTCCGTGTTGTGTCATTTTCAAAAGTAATAACCTGTTCTGACGAGTGAAGATGGATTTGAAGATGGATTTGAAAAGGGTGTTGAATGCAATTAGGTTATGCTATTTGGACAATAAACTCACCTTGACCTAACTTCTCTGGCCACTGTTGACTTATTTGCAGTCTCACAGCCTTCGCAGCGGGAGTGCCTGTCTCATGACTGGCAGTGCTGGACAGTGGGGTACAGTACAGCGAGGTCATGCTCGTCTGTGTTAGCACAGTAGAAGGAATCGTTGGGCTGGGATGTGGCTCCGGGGGCAGAGCCTGCCTAGCAGGCATGGGGCCCTGAGTTTGATTCCTGGTACCAGAAAAGAAAAAAAGACCAAAAACATGGAAGTGATCATAACTATTTCTCCCTATTTGGGCCACGTGGGCAACCAGATTATAAAGCAGAAGCCTCAGTCCACTCTCTCAGGTGAGTGAATCTGGGCCTCCGATGACAATAACTCTGGTTATTCCAGGGCTGTGGGTCAGCACTTCCTGTCTTAGGTGCTAGAAGCCCACAGTCCCTTGTCCGGGGTCCAGGCAGTGTCTGGGGGATCCTGCCCACTGGTTCTGGGGCTCCCACCTCATTCCTGCTTCTCTTGGTGTCCTTCGGGTGAGACCTGGGCCCTGACTGCCTGGTGGGAAGCTGGGAAGGCAGACTGGCAGAGGATGCGCCCCTTCACACTCTAAATGTGTTGCATGGCCCCAGGTCCGGCTGCTCTTGGACTCGGGTTTGCCTTTTCAGGGTTACTGTACAAATTCATTTTCCCTTTAGTTCCCTGTCTCTTTCAAAGTGTGGAAGGCTGTTTCAAGTTTAATTCTTTTTTTAAAGTTCTATGTAAGTAAAATTTGCCTCTATGTAATTTACGAAGTGTGTGATTCAGGTGATTTTAGCATATTGACAGAACTGTACAAACATGACCATGATCAAATTTAATCCTTTTTGTTATTCTAGAATAAAACACTACCCATTAGCTATTCCCTCTGCATCTCTACCCCACTAAATCCTGGCAACCACTGGGCTGTATCTTCATAGTTTTCCTGTTCTGTCTGGTTCAGCTCTGACCCTTTTGCAGGCAGTAGGCTGAAGCTGGTCACCAGTCCCGGAGAAGTTGGGTTTAGATGTTCCCTGTTGGGCTCAAGCGACTCTGCGCAGCCCAGTCTCACCCGTCTACCTACTGACCTTGGGAAGGCCCAGCCTTCAGGACCTGGAAATCCTGGGTGTGTGTCTGTGAAGAGAAGGTGTGCACCCCCTAGTGAGTGCTTTTGTGTTTCTTATGACTTTCCAGAGACCTGGAAACTTAGTCTACGGAGGTACCAGCGAAATGGAGATTTCCAGTTGGTAGCAGCGATGTCCTTGGCATTTTGTCATGCCAGTACTCAGACACTGAGCATTTCACCACATAATTTTCCCTCCACTCCCTGAGCAGTGACAGTATCGATACACTGTGAGCTGTGGGTGTGAGGGCATAGGGTGTCCGGCAGGGCCCAGCAGCTGTAGTCGGCACACAACCCACCCTGGCTGCCGCAGGTCTGTGAGGAGATGGAGCCTGGGCAGTTGTGGAGGGACAGCAGCAAATGCCAGCGAGCTGGGGCCTGGACCTTTGTGAGAGACTGGACCGGTTTCTTCCACCACAGGTTCAGGAAAATAAGTTTATTCAGGTGTCTACGTCTGATAGCAGGGTTTAGAAACAGCAGTTTCATCTTTTTCAAAATATAAAGGGGTGGAAATTGATTTTTTGAAATGAAGGGAGAGTATTCAAATGGGCAGCTTGAGGGGCATATACCATATAATGGGTTTTACCCACTTTCAGCACTGGTGCTTCCCACGCGACATGGGGTAAACTCAGTGGATGAATTTCTCAGGAGGCTTCCAGGAAGGCAGGCTGGAGCTTCCAGGAGCAGGCATGGTCGCCCTGAACCTCGATGGGGAGCGCAGTAAGACAAAGCTGCTTGTGGGGGTCAGACGTGTCATCACCAGGGTGCGCTTACCCAAAGTACGCCCTGTCCACCCGCCGCGTAATGGGCTTTGGCCCAGGCCGCCCCACACTAGTAACCAGGCAGGTGAAAGCCCAGGTGGGACTGGGTTTAGAGGTGTGGCCCTGAGCCACAGGTGGGGCCACCCTGGGTGGGGCCTGCAGGTCAGGGGCTGAGCCCAGACGCTGGACAGCAGGCAGAAGCGACTCTGCCTGGAGCCAAGGTGGGCCTCCCACGTGGCCATGCCATGGGGAGGCTGTCGACTCACTGTGTCTCCTTGCCCTGTGCTGCCTGATCCTGATGTGGCCAGCTGGCAGCTGGCAGAGCGAGCGCCTCCAGTGGACACATTGGTGAGGCTCCCCCTGACCCAGGACTGAAACTGTGCTGGACTCAGCTGCAGGACGGCAGCTTTCCCAGGAAGTCAGAATTCTAGGAACTCCAGAAGTTGAGGTCCTAAAGACCTGGGCCTCCTCTCTCCCCTCAGGAACCCCGCAGGCTGCCCATGCTCTTTCCTGCATGCCCTAGGGTTCCTGGAGGCCTCAGGGGAGTAGGCTGGGACCTTGGGAGCAGGGGCCCAAGGCCTTGGTAATGTTTATCAGACACCCCAGGGGCAGGTAGGCCCAAAGCTAAAGGTCAACATCTCCTGTTTTCACTTTTTGGGGTTTTTTTGTTTTTTTGTTTTGTTTTTGCTACTGGAGATCAAACTCAGGACCTTTAGGATTTTGAGGCAGGTGGCTGAACCACTGAGCTAAATCCCCAGCCCCTGGTTTCACTCTTTTTTTTTTTTTTTTTTTTTTTGTTACCGGGGATCGGGGATCGGGGATCGAACTTGGGACCTTGCGCTGGTGAGACAGGCGGCACCACCACTGAGCTAAAGCCCCGGCCCCAGGTGTCACTCTTGAAAGTCCTCTTGCAGTTAGGGGCACCAGAAGAACCTGAATCAGATGTTCCTCTGAGGTCTAGACCTGTTGACAGGGCACAAATCCCCAGGCAGCACTGCCCCTCCTCCCTCTGCAGCTTTTAGACACCACAGATCAGGGCTGGTTCCCAGCCAGGCATCCTCAGGGAGGTCAGCTCAGGCTTCTGTCACACCCATTTTCCCAGCAGTGAGGTTCCTTGATCTCAGGCTAATGGCAGACAGATAAAGTCCCAGTCTACCCCAGCATGGTGGCACACACCTGATCCCAGCACACTGGGAGGCAGAGGCGGGAGGATTGCAAGTTTGAGCTCAGCCTGGGAAACTTAGCAAGACCTTGTCTCAAAATAAAAAAGAACTGGGGATGTAGCTCAGTTGCAAGGGATCTGGGTTCAATCCTCAATATTGGGAAAAAACAGCCCCACTGCAGTGGTATCTAGCAGATGGGCTGCGCTGTGGGGCTCTTGGTCCATGCCCTAGCCCGGTAAACTCAGGCACGTCACTTACCTGCCCAGTGACTCACAGCAACTCAGTTTCCCGGTCTGTGGAATGGCATCGAATAACAGCAGTATGTCACTCTCAGCTTATCAAACTGCATGAGTTAACTTGGTGTCTGGCACACAGCTAGCATCTGATCAGCGTCCGCTGTCCTCCTGAGCTACAGCGGTGCTTGCCAGACCCTGGTTCACTTTTCTTAAAAAGTAGTTTTATACACAGGTGCTAAACTCAGCTGCTCAAAACTGCCAACTTAGGACCCAGAGACAGGGTACACTTAGTAATCAGCAACTAAGTGCATCAGAGTTAGGAGAAGCTGCACAAACTCCAGTGTGGCCCTCACCCGCTCTGTGCACGGGTTCCTCATTTTGAGCTAAGTGGACTGAAAGTCACTTGGTTGCCCACATTAGCTCAGAGTGTGGGTCTCAGATGGCAGAAAAAGGGCTATTTTATTTATTTACATTTCATCCCCTGGGACTCGAGCTGGAAATCGGGCTTTTAGCACACTGGGTGGGTTGGATGATGGTGGATGACAGATTCTATGCCCTGTGAGGGCAAGGCATGCCTCAAGGGTGGGGAACAGCTGTGTTTACTGAGAATCAGGAACAGAGACATGGATGACAGACAAGTGGCAGCATGCAGATAAACCAGCTCGGAGTCCAAGGTGAGAGGGAAATGCTCCCTGTGCTTTGGTCTGGGATTGCATGAGTCCCAGTTCACCAGTGGCCCGGATACCCCACCTGTACTAAAATCATCTGGGGATGGAGGGTCATTTTTACTGTTACTTTGTTTCTTTTTATCCTTTTGTTTTAAGTGTTACTTTTGTTGAGGACAAAGTCTGAGAAGAAAGACCAGAGCCTCCCTTCCAGCTGCAGGAGAGGTTTGCAGTGGATTTACTCCTCCAAGCTGAGCTTCCTCTCCCTGCCTTTCCACCTTGTCCCTAGTTAGTCTTCACTGTGGTCCTACTTGGGTTTCTCTCAGGGCGTGTGACCTGTAGGTGCTCAGGTCATGAACTCAGATAGGCAAAACATAACTATTTCCCCCAAAACTGAACTTTTCCCCTTTAGATCTGATTCCTCTTGGGCCAGTCACAGATTTATTCTCATTTTTCAGGTCAGGTTTGCTAAACCATGCATAGCGTTCAGGGTGAGAAAGAAGAGACCAAAGGTGAGACTGTGGTTTTCCAACCTCCATTTCAATCCTGTGGGGCCTGTAGGGGATCAATGGCTTGTGTGTGTGTGTGTGTGTGTGTGTGTGTGTGTGTGTGTGTGAGTGACAGGGTCTGTCTGTGTAGCACAGGCTGGCCTCGAATAAAGGGTGATCCTTCTGCCTCAGCTTCCCGAGGGCTGGGATTAGACATGTGCCACCACACCCAGCAGGATCAATGACTTTTGTGTACTGACATAAGCAATCTTAAATTCTTTTTCCTAATGTTTGTAGCTGCTAAGACATTTAAAGCATGTGGGCACTGGCCATTCTTTTAAAACTTTGTTACCAAGTTAAAATGAAAGCAAATCTTAGGTTGAACTACAGCGCACAAACTGGCTTGGGCAGCTCAGCCTGTGATCCCAGCACTCGGGAAGGTGAGGCAGGAGGATCACTGTGAGTTTGAGGCCAGCCTGGGATACATAGCGAGGCACTGCCTCAAAACACGAAAAAATAAAAAATAAATTGTGCAGCTCAAACATGGGTGTAGCCAACAGGCAGTAGGCTGAGCCACCAGTGGGCAGGATCTTGGTGACCTGCGCTGGCCCCAGGCTGTCTTGGCCAGCACTTTGCTTCACAGGGCCCCCCTCTGGAAGGGATGTGTTGCAAAGGTGAGACAGAGTGAGCAGCAGGAAGTCAGAGGTCTTCTAGAGGGTGGAGTTGAGCCCGAGGATGGTGTGTGTGCCTGGATTCTTCGCGCTGCCCTGGAAGGTGCCTGTCCCTCCAATGATTTTCACCATGACTGTGGAACAGCCACAGGTCTCAGCGGTATAATCTCATGTCTGAAATTCAAGATGCTGACCAATAAGTTATTTGGTGTCGATCGGAAGCTCCTGTAGACTGGGTCTTGAGAACTGGCTGGGCTGTGCACGAGGGGCTTCTGTCCCCCACACTCCCACAGTGAACTCCTACTTCCAGTCTGGGGCTTCCTGAAAGTGATTCGGTCAGGAGGGCAGGGTCCCTGTAGTGGGATCTGGACCCTTCTGAAAGGGCCCCCAATGTTCGTTCTCTCGCCCCTTTTACCTCCACCCAGGCTGCAGATCCCAGCTTTCGTCTTCCAATTTTCCTCTCTGGCCCCACGATCTCAGTCTTTCAGTCTCCAGAACCTGGGAAGTCAGTTGTAAGCCACCCGGCTGGTGCGATTTTGTTTCTGCCCTGGTCCAGCACACTGCTTGCACGACCTTCCTGATAGTGGCCTATAAATCATACTCAGATAGGCTGTGTCTTTGGAGACATTTTAGAGAAAATTGTGAACATTGAACTGTGGCTTTCGCCATGATTTTTGTACTACTCTTGGATGAAAAATGTTCTGCCACTCGCACACTGTGGGTGCCAGAGACCCCTGCAGAGAGTCTCTTGTCCCCCTGCCCAGTGCATGATGCAGGGTTGAAGAAAAACTTAGAGTTGGAGGAAGTGTGAACTGCAATGGCCAGTGCTGCTTCTGGCCCCTCTCCTCCACCGGATTTTATTATTTATCCATCAAGGTAAAGTGCAAACCATGTATGGATGTGCAGTATGTGAAATTACCATGGAAACCAATGCTGGTGAGGCTTTAAAGAGAAGTCAAAGCATTTTTCAAATTAGAAACGAGATAGACAAAATATGTAGATGTAATTAGAGCATTGTCCTTCCAGTCTGAAGGTTTAGTTGTGGGAACATAATGTGAGTGCGAGTTACTCTGAGCTTGGCCAGACTCACTGCTGTAAACAAGGCAATGTGGGTTTCACTCTACAGCCCGCCTTGGGCATGATCAGTATTACAGTCCTCTGTGGTGGGGCTGGAGTCTGGCTCTGCCCATGTCTCAGGCCTCACCAGGCTCTGTCTGGGAAACTGGACTGCTTCCTCCGACCCTGCAGCTTCTGAGGCTTTGAAAACCTGTACCTCCATTTGCTCTTGTCAGCCAGGGACCCCTGAAGGTCGGTGCACTTTCCCTGGCTCCAGACTCCCCTCTCCCTCCCCCAGAGTGGCTGGCCTCTCGGACTTCCCTGTTGTCTCCTCCTCTTTTCATTAGCTTTTGTGGTTACCCACCCTGCCCTAAGGATGTAAAAAGGGGGTGGAGTATACTGGAGAAGAACTGACCAATACATCAAAAACCCCATTCTACTGAGGGAGCTGCCATCTGCTGGGTGTGTCCTGTCAATCACAGAAAGCCCAGCTGGGCTCCAAGCCAGTTCTGAACCCCTGTTCAAGGCCTGCTCTGGTGACTGCCAGCTGTGTGGGAGCAACAGGAGAGCACCTGGTCTGTATGCAGTACCGGAGTCTCCGGGCATCTTGATCAGTTTAAGTCACGTACCCAGTCTGAAAATCTGATAACTGAAATGCCCCAAAACCGGATATATATATATAAAATTATTTTATCCCATTTACCCCCTCAAAGCCCCTCTCCTATGTATAAAAGTTTTATTTCCATTTTTTCCTTCTATTTTCACTTTTTTTCTTGTCCCTTCATTTCTAGTGTCCTCCTCCCTTGCTCCCCTTTCCATTTGAACATTTTCTTCCCATTTCCAAACATCCATTATACATTTCATTCCTTATTTCCACTTTTGGTTTCTCACAATAGAAAGAATTCGGTATTTAAACACAGGTGTCCAATTTATTTCACTTAGGAGTATGGTCTTAGCTATGAATGTCTGAAGCTCATCCTTCTTTATGGTAGAGTAGTATTCCCCTGTATAAATAGAACCACATCTTCTTTATTCACTCATTGGTTGATGGGCATTTGGGCTGTTTCTGAGAATTAGCTATTGCAAACTGCTGCTGTAAACATGAATGTGCATATATCTCTGTGGTTGGATGCTTTTAATTCTTTCCCCAAGAAAGAAGGGAATAGCTGGGTCAAATGGAACCTCTGGTTTCAGTTATCTGAGGAATCTCTGCACTGATTTTCACAGTGGTTGCACCGGTCTACAGTCCCACCAGCAGTGAAGAAGGTTCCTTTCTCCCCGCAGCCCTGCTGGCATTTGTTATTGGCAAAAACTGATATATTTTTAACCACCTAATGATGCTCAAAAAATTTTGGATCTCTCAACATACATTCATTGTAAAAATGCTGAAAAAAACAGGACAAGAAGATCTTTACCTCAATCCAATCAACAGCATCTGTGACAGGCCAGTGGCCAACATCACACTAAATGGAGAAGCTGACAGCTTTCCCTCCAACATCAGCAATAAGACAAGGGTGTCTGTTGTCACCACTCTCCTTCAGCCCAGCTCTCAAAACATGAGCCAGAGCAATGAGACAAGAGAAAGAGGTAAAGGGGGTAAGGGCAGGGAAGAAAAAAGTCAAATTGTCCTTATTTGTGGATGACATGATCCTCTACATGGAAGACTCCAAAAACTCCACCAAAAGACTCCTAGAACTAATAAACAAATTCAGTTGTGTAACGATACAATTACAGCATTATTGTACATTAATCATAAAGTCAGAGGAAAGGGAGAAATTAGGAAAATGATCCCTTTCACAATAGTGTCAAGGAAAATGAATGGAGCACATTGGAATTAACATAACCAAGGCAAAAAAAGATCGCTACAATGAAAACTACAGTACTCTGGAAAAGAGGTTAGAAGAGGACATCAGAAAATGGAAAGATATCCCTATACTTGAATAGGCAGAATCAGTATAATCAAAATGGCCATTCTCCCCAAACTGTTACACAGGCTCGGTGTGGTGCTGCACACTGGGGCTACACAGTGAGTGTAAAGCCAGTCTAAACTTCATGGTAAGACCTTGTCTCAACAACCACACCACGCCAAAGAAAAACAAAAATCCAATCCATTATACAGATTTAACACAATCCCAACCAAAATACCAATAACATTCCACACAGAACTAGAGAAACCAACCCTAAAATTCATATAGAACTAGAAGAGCCCTAAAATAGCAAAAGCAATTCTGGGCAACAAGGGCAAGGTAGGGGACATCATGATTCTAGACTTCAAGGCACACTACACAGCTACTGTGATAAAAACAGCATGGTGTTGGCCAAAACAAAATTCAGACTTGTGGATCAGTGGAGCAGAACACAGGCTGCAGGACACAACTGTGAGTGCACTCCACTGCCTTATCAGCAATGGGGCCAAGCACCTTCACTGGAGGCAAGATGGCCTCTTTAACAAGTGGTGCTGGGAAACTGGCTGTCCATATGCTGAAGACTGAATCTAGACCCATATCTCTCACCACACACTAATCTAAGTGGATCAAAGATCTAAAATTAATACAGAAACAACCTACCTGAAAACAAAATAGGTAGAACTCTTGCAGACATAAGGTGTTGGCAAAGACTGTCTAAGCAGAACTCTGATTGCTCAAAAAACATCAAGAACCAACAAATGGGACCACGTCAAATTAAAAAGCTTCTGCACAGCAAAGAAAATCACCAAAAGAGTGAAGAGACAGCCCACAGAATGAGAAAAATTTTGTCAGCTACACCTCAAAGGACTTATATCTGGAATATGTAAAGAACTCAAAAAAACACCAGCCCCCCCCCAATTTAAAGGCCCAATTTAAAAAATAGGCATCTAAAATGAACAGACACTTCTCAGATAAAGAAATGCAAATGACAAATAAATACATGAAAAAATATGCAACATCACTGGTCATTTGAGAAATGCAAATTAAAACAACACTGAGATTTCACCTCACTCCAGGAAGAATGAACTACAGCCTCCAAGAAATCAAACATAAGGAATGCTGGCGAGGCTGGAGGAAGGTGGCTTCCTTCTTTGTTGTTGGGACTGTAAACTGGTGCAACCACTGTGGAAATCAGTATGGCGATTTCTCAAAACACTAAAACTAGGAATTCCATTTGATACAGCTATTCCCCTCCTAGGTATCCTCCTGAAAGAGTTAAAGACAGCACACACAGTGATGTGTGCACACCCATGTTTATAGCAGCACAACTCACAATAGCTACATCCTTGGAACAGCCTATGTATGAGGAACTCATAATGTACATAGTAAAAACACAGTAGGGAAAAATTAGAGAAAAGTTATAATTTAGCATGACAGTGTATCTAAGTGTACCTCTATTCAGTATAATTTTTTTTCTTTTTTTAAGATAAGTCTCACTAGGTAGTTCAGGCTGGTCTTGAACTCACTGTGTGGCCCGGACTGGCCTTGAACTAACAGCCATCCTTCTGCCTCTGCCTCCTGAGTGCTGGGATTACAGATATGCGCCACCATTATCAGTATAGTTGTTATTATTTTTTAAATTTTTTGGTTTGTTAGTTTGGATGCTAACCTGTGCTTATGATAATTAACTTGATAAAGACTTCAAAAATAAATAAACCTAATGCTGGTAAAAATAAAAGAATACCAACAGGGGTAGAGCGGGAGAAAAACCAGAACTGAGATGTGCACCTGCACCAGTTCCCCACAGTAAATGTAATCATGTGCTGCAGACATGCACTAATAAAAAATTTTTAAATGACTTAAAAATGTTTTGGATTTCAGAGCATTTCAGATTTCACATTTTCAGATTTAGCGGTGCTTCGCAGTGAGTTCTATGCAAATATTCATAAGTCTGAAAACTCCAAACTCCAAACACTTCTGGTCCCAAGCATTTAAGATGCGAGTTAATCTCATCTTTCCCAGGAAGTCTCGCGGTGTCTGGTGATTTCAGAGCGGTCACTCTCGCTGCTCTTAGTTCTCACCTGTCACGGTCAACTCCGGAGAAAGGACTGTGATAGGCACCTCCGCTGTCTTACTAGCTGTGCAGGGTGACCCTTTCCGAGGTCAGGGCCGGAGGCCCAGGGTGCTAGGCCCTGAGGTCGTTTCTTCTCCTTAGCGATCTGGCTGGGCTGTGGCCACAGTGTGAGCCTGGCCCTTCTCAGCTGACCCCGCTGTGCTTGCTCCCGCCTGGGCATGGCTGTCTCCGCACACACTTCAGTGTGCACCATCGCCGTGACAGGGAGCGCGCAGAAGAGTTTGCTTCATGCAGGAAAGCTAGGTGAAATCCGGGGCTGCCATGTGGTCGCTGTGAGCTGTGAGCCTCTGCTTGTTCCGTTATCAAAGAGAAATCCTTGCTGGATTAGCAGGAGGATTAAGTGAGAGTCTATGTGAAGCGCCTAAGTCCGAGGACATTTCAGCAGGAATCGGCCTAAACAGACACACACCTACTAAGCCCTGTGTTGATCCTATTTAACAGCGTTGTGGACGCGATGGTTATTTTTCCAAAGAAACAGGCAGGCGTGGAGGAGTACGCTCCTCTGGATACCCCCGCAGAAACGCCAAGCATTTATGACTTCCTTGAGAGCCCTTCACGCTACTGCTGATCTTCCAAGCAGCAGTGAACTCAGGCCTGGGGAAAGCTCTCTTCCCCGCCAAGTGACAGGCTAAAAGGCGAAGCATGAAAAGGGATTAGTGGGCGCATGTGCTCCCAGAAAGGGGAGTTCCCCAGAAACACTTCAGCTCGGAAGGCATCCCTCCACGTCCGTCAGCAGAAAAGCTGCTTGACTGGCAGATATGATTTTTTGGAGCTGAAAATAATAGAGAGCCATTGGTGACAGATGTCAGATGCTGGCAGAGCAGCTGCCAAAACAAATCTCCCTCCACCTTCAGACATCAAGCTGATGGGGCTGGGCACAGTTGGCCTGGCAGGCCCTTCCCACTCGGATCATTGGTCACATTATATTTCTCAGTGGCTGGACAAAGCAGATGGTTTACCATGTACGTGGGATTTTTTGTTGCCCCAGAGAGTCTGTCCTTCCGACAGGGTCCGGCATGTAATCACTTATGACAGTGGGCGGTACGGGAGAGCCCCTGCCAGGAGAAGCCAAGGTCTCTCTCTAATTATGTCGCACAGACCACAGCAGCTTGCAACTTACAAGCAGTAGAAGCAGGAAGCACATAGCAGTGTTAGAAATAACTTGGGTACTTGCAAAATCACAATTCTCAGTGTCTCTCAAATTCTCGGCCTATCCCCTGTTGATTTTGTCCATTTTTAGTCTTTAAACTTTAAATCTTCTCATTTCCATTCTGGTGAATCTTTTACATTTTTAAAAGTTTTCTTTTTTGGTTGGCACATAAAATTGTACATTTTATTGTATACAAAGTGTTTTGATTCATGTGTACATTTTGAAAACAATTAATTGAGGTAATTAGTATAGTCATCACCTTAAACTTTTTTTTTTTTGAGGCTGAGTCTTGCTATGTATCCCAGGCTGGCCTTAATCTCCTGGCAGTTCTGCCTCAGCCTCCCAAGCACTGAGATTACAAGTGTGCATCACCACACCTGGCTCTCACCTTAAACTTTTATCTCTTTATTGTGGTGGTGAGAACTATATTTCCAGGTACGCTGTGCAGCCGTCCTGCTGACTGTATTTACCCTACGCTCAGTGTGGTACCAGCACACAGTCCTCCCTGTCCTCCCTCTCCCTTCCTTCCTGGCCTGGTCACTGTTGCTCTCCTCTCAACTTCTGTGACTTCACCTTTTTGGATTCTGCATATCCTGGAGAGTCTTCAAATGGTGAATCATACAAAAGCGTAATTAAAAGCAAACAGAACAAACAAGAACAGAAGTGCCCATCAACTAAAAATGTTCTAATATTCAGAGTTTTAATCGCTTCTCGGCCTTTTGGCTAAGATCAAGTGCAGTGTTTAAATCTGTTATATATTAATAATAAGTATAGAGCACTGTGTGGAGGATGTATATCCCCCGACTCACCCTATGTATGCATTTCTTTCTAAAAGAAATGCTGATCTGGATGAATACATTTCCAGATACAAATCCTTTAGTACTAGAACAGAGCCCTTGATAAAAATGAAGTGTTTCTTCTTGTCTTTCAAAAAACACCTTTCTTTCTTTCTTTCTTTCTTTCTTTCTTTCTTTCGATCACAGTGATTGAACTCAGGGCCTTGCACGCATGAGGTAGGCAGGGTGCCACTAAGCTAAATCCCTGGCCCAATACATATTTTTTCTTAACAATCAGGATCACAAGAAACTGATGGTTTCCCTCAATATTTTATATCTCTATCTTTTCATTTAGTCATATATCAGGGGAATGTTGTCATATCATGAGATGTATTTTAAGAACATGATTTCTTATTACAACAAATATTGCATGATCAATGACCATGTATCTGGCACAGACACAGAAGAGAACAAGGTAGTCCTTGACCTCAAATGAAATTGGATCCTAGTGGAAAAAGACAGGTACTGAGCCTGTGAAGAAAGTAAGTGTTTTCATTACTTTCTCGTTGATGGGAGAAAATGCCCAGCAACCACAAGTTAAAGGAGGAAAGATTTGTTTTAGCTCACACTATGCAGGGGTTTCAGTCCACAGTTGGCTATCTCCAAGGCAGGGTGGTGTGGCAGAGGGCATCACAGATTAGAAACAGTCCATGGCAGAGCAGGCAGAAGGCAGCAGTCCTTCCATCTTTCCCCTTTTATTCCATCCAGGCTTCATGCCTATTGGTTGGTGCCACCTACACCAAGGGCGGGTCTTCCCTCTTCAGTAAATCCTTCATCCACACCCAGAACCATGTTAAACCAATCAGCACCACACACTCATGATCCAGTCACTGCCAAAAGCCCCACCTCAGAGCACACAAAGCTTTGGGGGGACATTCAGGTACAAGCCGTGACAGTAAGGAAGTGAGCTAATATCTGATCTAATAAGTCCTGACTGGGCAGGCAGCTTTGCCTGAGAGAAGACCCTTGAAGATGTGACTTTGCAGTTGATGCCTGAAGACTGAAAGGCAACAGCCATGCAGACGTCTTGTGGGGGAGCTTAGTGAGCAGAAGGAACAGGAAACAGTAAGACCCTTACACTCAGGAGTGAGCATGAGATGGTCCAGGAACAGAGCAAAGTCATATGGCTGGAGCGTGGTGAGAGGGGAAGGGAAGAGAGAAGTTGACTAAGATCCAGGGAGGTTTCAAACACACCTCCCTTGTGAGACTTAGAACTTTATTCTGATTTTAGTGAGATCCTATTAGAGAATTTTCAGGGAGGGACATGATGTAACTATAGAGACATCACTTTGGTGACTGAGTACAAGAATTAGAGCTGCAGCCGTCCACACAGGAGAGGATGGAGCTGTAGCCTAGCATCCAGTAAGGTCATGTCTTAGTCTATCTCTGTCACCATAACAGCATACAGAGACTGGATGATTTACAAAGAAGGCAGGTTTCTTCTAGCTCAAGGTTTTGGAGATTCATGAGCATAGTTCTCACATCTTGACTTCTGGTGAGGACCTTGGACTGCTGTAGCTCATAGAGAGGATGACAGTCCACTCTCTGGTCCCGTGACAGCTGTATCAACATGATGGTGGGCCTGGCAGAGGGACACTGTCCAACCCATGGCAGCAAGAAGCAAAAAGAAGGAAGGAGCTGGGGATGAGAACACATCCTTCCAGGTCACGCCCTAGCAGCCACCTCCGACCAGGCCCCACTCCTACCAGCACATTCAGCTCTGAACTCAGCCATGGAGAACTCCACTGATGAGCACAGGTGTCCACTATGCAGTAACCTTCCAAACACGGGAGACTTTGGGGGAACATTTTTAACAACTTAAGCAATTCTTTTTTTTGGAGGGTGTTTGAGACAGGGTCTCACTGTTGCATCTGGCTGGGTGGGTCTCTGAAGTGAGGGCTAGGGGTCCCCCGTAATGACCCTCTTCCTCTCACCGCGTCCTTGTCCTCACTCTGATGAAAAATAAGGAAGTAGGGCTCTTAGTAGAAAATGGGGGAGTCAAACTGATACAGTACAAAGCAAAAGTCCATTTAAAGTGTGGTAGAAGCAGAAGAAGCAGAAGAAAAGCTATCTTATCAGCAGAGTAGAGCTGCAAGAGGGGGGCGTCCCACTTGTGATGCCCCGTGAGTGCTTCATACTTCAGGGGTAAGCTGGCTTCTAAAAATAACTGTCTCACTGATTGGTATAATCTAGGCCAATCAGGGCTTTAGCCTTTGTTTCTGGGAAGGAGACAAGGTCAGGTGGGAATTTCTTAAGCATGCAGAAAATGTATGTAACATGTTCATAGTAAAGTACATTTCTCAAGTACATAGTACACAGATAAGCGAGCGATGAGCCTACAATCATTACCTGCAGATAAGCATGCAATGTCTTATAAGATTCCTGTTGTTTGTTTGTTCTATGTTCCTCTAATCTGCCCCTATATCACTGTACAGTTCAGGCTGGGCTTGAACTCACTAGTTAGTCCAGGCTGGCCTCAAACTTGTGGCAGTCCTCCTGCCTCAGCTTCCCTAGTCTTGGGATTAGAAGCATGTGCCACCATGCCTGGCCCAACAATTTAAGCAATTCACAAAGTCCAACACTGAAATAAAATTCAGCGTGAGTTTCTGAGAGGATAAACCACATTCAAACCACAGTAGTTCAGAAGGAGAGGGGATGGAATCAGCACGTAAATTGGGGATGGCGCTCATGAAACTTTTATTTTCATTTTTTATAGTTTTTATTATTTATTAACTTACTTCAGACATACATATATAGAACTCTGCATCCGGTAATGAGTTAAGCCACATTCTTCACAAGCACACATGACATATTTACGTAAAACAAATATGGGATAATCTACAAAGCAAGGTGCTACAAATTTTAAAGATGTGTATTGTCTCAGTTTCTTTTCTTGTAGCTGAGACAAAAAACCCAACACCCAAAGTTAAAGGAGGACAGGTTTATTTGGCTCTCATTTGTAAAGGTTTCAGTTCATAGTTGGCTGGCTGCAAGGCAGGGTGGCATTGCAGAGGAGAGACAGTTCATGGTGGGCAGAAGGCAGCAAAGCAAGCAAGGGATGATTACAACTCTTTCTATCTCTCATATTTCATCCAGTCTACTTAGGGTAGGTAGCTCTGACAACCTTAATCCTAGGCCCTTGAGCCTAGCATTGTTCCATGAATGAATTCCAGCATCACACACTCTAGATCCAGCCACCTCTGAAAATGCCCCACCTATGACTGCATGAGGCTTTGGGGGGACATTTAGACACAATTTAGACACAATATGTATCTTTAAAAATCTTTGAAGTTCTAAACTAGGCATGCTATTGCATCCTAGCACTCGGGAGACTGAGGCAGGATGATCACCAAGTATTTGAGGCCAGCCTGGGCTACATAATGAGTTCAGAGCCAGCCTGAACTTCTAGAGACTTAAACTTTAGGTATATAACTATCTCAGTCTTACTATCAGAATCCCATCTATGAAAAAAAACTTTCAGCTTTACAAAATGATAAACAAGAAGGATATAAATAGCACTGTTCTAAATGACCAGTAGCAGCATTTGGTCACAACAGAACTAATCTCAGTCTCCCACAAAGGCTCAGGACATGGGCAAAATGCAGACAAATCTGTCAGGACATGACATTCATGGCCTCTGGTCCAACTGCCAAGAGTCCTCATTCCCAGCTGAAGCTCCTGGACCTGCCTTCACTGCCATAGTCCTGACCACATTCTGGTCTTCTCAGTATATGCAGAGTCTCTCATCCATCCCATTTATTCTGCTCACAGCACCCTAAATCTTCTCTGGCCAACATTTCCAAACCTTCCCAAACTCCTTCCACAAACCAGTTCCAGAGGCTTCTGAACCACATGATGAGGTAGTTCCAGCAGTGACCCCATGTCTGGTACTAGCCTCTGTAGTAGTCACTTCTTATCCCTGGGACACCACAAATTAAAGGATATTTTAGATCTAAATTGTTACAGTTCCCCAAGGTCCAGGTGTGGAGGCCTGGTCAGCAGCCTAAGGCACTACTGGAGGTGGGAACATTTAGGAGGAGGGAACTGTTGGGAAGATGAGGCCACTGGGCGCGTGGCCTCAGGGGAGAAGCTGCGACTCCAGTCCTTTCCCCTTCCTCTTTACTTCCCAGCTGCTGTGAGGTGAAGAGGTCTTCACCGCCATGAAGTATTATGCTTCCACAGGCCCAAAGCAAGAGGGCCAAGGGACCACAGATTCAAATCTCTGAAACCATGAGTTTTCCCTCATGTTTTTTAAGACAGAGTCTCACTATGTATCCCAGGTTGGCCTTAAAACGGCAATCCTCCTGCCCCAGCTTCTCAAGTGCTGGAATAACAGGCATGTGCCGCCACACCCGGCTCCCCTCAAAAGTAGTTTATCTCCTATTTGGTCACAGCCATGCAAAGCTGAGTAGCACAGTTACTGTTGAAAGTCAGTTCTCAGAGAAGTGACACCAAACCCCATTTTCCTCCCCGTCGCAATAGCTCAGGCCTTTTTATGTTGGTCTTCAGTGAAGACTGTAAGTTTTTATTTAACAACAAGAATAAAAGTTTAGCATCCCTTGCATTAGTGAGCTTACACAATTCTCTGACAATGTTGATCTGGTCCTTGGGTTAAAGGGAAGAACCAAAGATCACATGAGCAACAAGGGAGGAGGTTTTGCCACTTGGCTGAGATGAGAAAGACGAAGAGTCACATGTGGAGGCAACAGTGCAAAGATGCTGTGGAGATAAAGTTAGCTGAAGATGTCTGTCAGGGATTCAAATGGAGATGCTGAGTAGTAACTACATAAGGGAATAAGGAGCTCAGGGAAGGATCCAGGCTGTGCAAGTGAATAAGATCTGCACAGCTGGCAGGGTAGGGGTCCTGGCCCAGCCATGTCTGATGTTTACTCAGGACTGGTGCTGTGAGGGTCTCCATAGAAGTCCCAGGCAGGGCTGGAGAGGGCATTCAGTTCCCACTGCTCCTCCCTGACAGGCAGCCTCAGTTCCTTCATGGGTGGTTTGCCTGCCAGGCTCCCCTTTCTGAGGAGGCTGCAGAGTTAGGACAGCGACTGGCAGCATCTCGGTGCCTCTCCATGGGGTCTGGAACACGACCTTGTCAAAGCTGGCAAGTGAATGTCCCTCCCTGCAAGTCTTGGAAACGCCTCAGTTGCTCTCACCCTCCTGTGCTTGTCTCAAAGGGGGAAGAAATAGGTAAACGGAGGATTAATAAACCTTGTATTACCAGTTTTCAGGCAAACATTCCTTAAGTGATGAACATGCCAAGTTGCAGATCTGGGCTCTCTGGTCCAAAGTTTTAAGGTAATAAAATAAGAGAGAAAGGCCAAGCTTTATCCTGCCTTCAGTTACCCACACAGCACCTGCAGACACCCTGTAAGTCTTTGTCCTATTATAAAGCCACAGGGACACAGCAGAACTGGGCTGACCCTGATGAATTCAGAATTCTATCCTATGACAATAGGTCTTTGTGCTTGCGAGGCAGGTGACAGAACCACTGAGCTAAATCCCTGGCCCCAAAATTACTCATTTTTAAAGGTATACATGATTTGATTGGCTGTCAAAAAAGTGTACTAGCGGTATTTCTAGCTTTTATGTACAGTTTACAGTTTACAAAGTGGAATTTTCTGTTCATTTTATAAGCCCTGAACTGTATGAATATTGCAGGATAATGTTCATCATTCCAAAGATGACTTATTTCTCAATCTGTTTTTTCCCTGATCCAAGAGTTTCTGAAGACTTAAAAAAAAAAAAAAAATATATATATATATATATATATATTTCTTGGATAATTAAAAAAATTAATATTAGTGGTGGGTGGGTTTATAGATTTCTCCTAAAGCAGTAATCTTCTCACGTCATGTCAACTTATTCTCTAGATGTATGATTTAGATGTAAAATTAATGGTAACAAATATTCCTCATCCATCATTGGACAGATTTCTTTTCCCTATCTTCCAAACATTTTGTTAGAAACCAGGGAAATAATGAAAGAGAGCCAGTACTGAGCCTCACGGTCTGTAGTTTCGGGGCCACCTGGAGTACATCTCTGGGGTCCAGTGAAGTTCTCAGACCCCAAGAGATGGGCCATTAACTTCTGTGTTGTAATTTTTCACCTAAAGTGGGCCTAAGTCCTACTTTGCAGAAGCACTGCACAAAATAAGGCAAAGTGGAAGGCTGATTTTATTTAGGCTTTAAAAATGCATTTGTAAATAAATAGGACACATGTGTAAATATTGAATAGTTTCTGTGTTCTCAAGCACATAGTATTTGTGTGGTTTCTAGTTTTTACAGCTCAACTCTTCATGCCCTCATAACCCTGAGCTCTGTTTTGTAGTTTCTCTCTATGCTGTCTTTCTGTTTGAGCCCTCACAGAAACCTAATTAACCACATTTTTCGCATGCACCCAGGGTAATCTGTACCCCTCACTGTTTGGTTCCCCTGAATGATCTCCCATGTCATTCTCAAAGTCCTCCTGTCTACCCCAGGGCTGTTAAGAATGCTGGATTTGTAGGGACAAGGGGAAAAAAATGAGAACCAAGACCTGTCAGGTAAAGGTACAAGAGCCCAGTAACGAATGTAACTGTACTGTATGCCTAGAATGTACCAATAAACTAAAAACAAAAAACTGTTAGATTTGGCCCCAGATCTACTAAACCTAGAACATGCACTTTACCAAAACCCCTGAATGATTCGTGTGCATGTCCAAGCCTGAGAAACACTGCTTTAAACAGTTATCTTTCAAGACTGGAAGCAGTTGGTGATTTTAAAAACACTCATGTCTGAGCCTCCCCCTATAGATTCAGATTTCGCTGTGAGGGAGGCTTAACCTGGGGTTCATTCAGGAGGTCCCTAGATGATTCCCAAGGGCACGCAGGCTTGAGGACCTGTGAACTAGCCTTGTAGAAAATAGTTTATTTAGTGAGTTTATGAGTGAGGCAGCCAGCTAGCGGAAGGGCCTGAGATAGAGCTGGTTGATCAGCCATATTTATAAGAAGTGAAATAAGAACAGACAGTGAAACAGGACTTAGACTCAAGAAGGAACTCCCTCAGGGAGTGTGGAATGCAGCTCCCTCCTTACTGAAGGGAGTTATAACCCCTCTTGACTAAGCTCCTGAGTTTTGAGGAATGTAACATGCAAAATAACAAGTTTTTCCTCAAAATCTGTTTTCTTTAAAACCTATATGTTATGTAACTGGGTTAGAGAGCCTGGGTTCCAAATGCTTGTTTGAAATTCAGAGTCACTGTGAAAGGTGCCACTAAATGGCTGGGCAATTCCCGTGTTCCACTTACCCAAAGTTCTGGACCCAGAGCCATGGGAAAATTCCACTTTGCAGATTCTCCTCATTTCCAATAAAAACGATCCCAGTTTTCTCCTTTTGGTTTGTGACTTCATTCCTCTGTATAGTGAGAACACCAGCTTGGTTTGTACGAAGTTAACTACTTGATCGTTGCCACTGGCCATCTGTGTAACTTAGACACATCTTCTGGTTCCCCTCCAGGTCAGCCTTCCTGTCTCCTAAGTGAAGGTGAGGCAGCCTTCCCACGCTGTCAACCTTGGGATTGCTATCCAGCCCCAGGTGAGAGCACACAGCAAAACTGTGTGAAACCTAAGGAGCCTCCTGACACTACCTCCCCAGTTCTGCGTTCTCCTATGTAATCGAGACTCCATCGAAACATATGTGCCACCAAATACGACAATTTAGGTAAAAGCGTGTGGAAGACCAAGTGATCTCGTGGATATTAAGTCTAACCTGCATCTGTGCGGTGTGATCCCCTCTAACCTGTCTGAAGGCCTAGGGCTGAAGGTTCATTCACTGCAGGCCTTGGAGACTGTTAAACAGAAATGCTTCACCTGATACTTATTTTAAAAACCAAGACCAGTGTGATAAGAGCCAAAGCTACTGCAATAAAGAGAATGAATTCAATTCTGAACTCCACAGGGGCCAGTCTGGATTTACAGGCGGGGGGCAGAAAGGACCAGGAAGATGGGAAATGACGCAGGAACTTGGAGTCAGGGCAAAGTGAAGAGGAAGTCGATTGCAAATCACAAAGAGGCCTGACTAAACTCTGGTCAAGGAGGAGTTGGGAACGAAACCCGGAGGGCCCAAGTCTAGGTAGGAGCTTTGCGACCTTTTTTCGAGAGCAAGGAGTGTGCACTAACTGGAGGTTGAGACATTAGTAGTTGCCAATTAGACTTTTATATATTTTATGTATATGTCACACATCAAACATGTTAATTCGCAGTGTTCGATCCGGTTGCCTTCACATTGATCTGGGGGTCCACTCCGGGCAGGCGTCCGATGTCTGGACCAAGGTTTCATCAGAGATCCCCTCTGGCAGGTTGCTGTGGAGCTGGATTGATCACCGATCACCGAGTGGGATGAGCTGGTCTTCTGCACTTCCTCTTTTCTACCGTTCTAACTTGGGGTCTGTGGCACTGGTTGGGGCTTATCACTTCACACATGTTAGTGTTACACATGTCATAGGGCGTTGTAGGGAGGATGTCACAGGGTATCACAGGGCATAGGATCTGTTCAATTAGATATCACACTTCACTCTTGGGGGTATTACATATCAGGTTTCACACACTAAGTCACTCTTGGGGGGTTTCACTCTCCACTCTTGGGAACACACTGACATTATAGTCTACTAGGGAGGCATTATGTTCCCCGCGTCCTATACATTGACATGTGCTCTCTACACCTTTCTTCCCCCAAGCCAAAGATTAACAGGGGATGTAACCTGTCTGGTTCTGCAGCCTCGGAGGTATTCATAACCGGCCCGCCGGCGGCCTCAATCCAGTCTCAAATCACATCCCCTGAAGTCCAGGGCGCTCCAATCTCTGCTCCGAGGCAGCAAGCTTTCTCCAGCCGCAAGGCGTCGCCGAGGGTGGGAGCTGCGCGCGCCTACCGCGCCACCAATCACAGGCCAGTGCGCAGGAGCGCACGCGCCACAGTCCTCCAATCTCCTGGGACCTGTCGGCCTTCCGCCGCGGTGATAGGCCGTCTGGGGATGACGCAACGGCCCCCTAGCCCTCTGGCTGAGGCGCCGGGCGCCGTGGCGGAAGTGCAGCGGGGAGGCCGCTGCAGTGCGGAGAGCCGGGCGGTGCTCTCTGGGCCGGCAGTGCTTTTCCT
>NW_022900931.1:27728448-27739272 GCF_012274545.1 Fukomys damarensis | reverse complement strand
CTGCTCCCAGCAGAACCGGGTTTGCGGGCTGCTGGTGGCCTGCGGAGGCTGCGGACCCCGGCCCCTTAACTCCCTCTCCGGGCAGGGGCACACGTTTGCGACTTACGCCTCTCCCTCCGAGACCGAGGGTCGGGTTCTAGGGAGGGACCAGGATCACAGCGTGCTCCTGGCAGCACAGATCGCTGCAGCTGTCTGTCCGCAGGTGCCCTGCCTGGTGTGCCTGCTCAGGAGTTGGGAAGGGAAGTTCGGTGTGGTCTAGAGCAGAGGCTTTTCGAGTGAGACAGACCGGAATCTGGGCTCCGCATAAGAGCCACGCGGGTTGTAGCCCAGGGTAAGAACCTGATCTTTCGGATCCGGTTCCTGATATGCAGCGGGGAGAGAATGATGACACTCCCCTGGGCTACTCTGAGAGTTACATGGGCAGAGGTAAAGTGAAGGACACCAAAGAAGGGAAGAAGTATCCCGTGAGGACAGCTTCAGCAAAGCGCTGTTGGTCCTCAGCTGTGTACCTGTAGTGTGTCAGAACAGCTTGTGTGTAGAGTCTGCGTGCCAGTGCAGTCACTCAGATACAATTTGAGATAACTGTTCAGATAACCATTTTTTCCCCGGAGCCAAGGAACTCTGATTCACCTTGTCGAGCCCACTTGAACTTAGGTCCTCTGCATTTTACATCCCAGCCTTTAATAAAAATTTTTTTTAAAAAATTTCAGACAGAGTCAGTGTCACTAAGTCGTTAAGTTGCCCAGGTTGTCATTCCTCTGCCTCAGCCTCCCAGAGTGCAAGAATTGCAGGCGTGTATTGTGATGCATGGCTCCCGTGGGAAGATCATCTTGGGAACCATCTCACATTGACTTGTAGGATTTGCAAGATTTTAGTGACTAAATCAGAAACCTAGTTCCTCTCTGTTCTCCCTCACCGCCTGCCTCTATTTTATAGAATGCTTTGGGAGGATTCTTAATTTACTTAAAGTCATGCGGTTTAATTGGTAGCAGAACAAGAAGAAGAGTGCTGCTTGCCCTTTTTAAACATGAGAGCCTTTAAACCAACCAGCAAAGTGTCGGACAAATGATTGAAAACTTAGAGATCATGGGAAATCTGGACTAAGACCCCCTCTGGAAAAGTAAGGTGGTTCTTGTTTGTATTGTTAATGAATAATAGTAACGTGAATGTAGGTTTTATTCTATCCCTGCTGCTTGAAAAGGGCTTTTTGGAGACCCTCATAGGAATCATTTTTAAAACAGCTCTTAATAAATTATTGTGTGCCAGACACTGGTGTAATCAAAGCCTGCCAGTGGTCCAGTGTCAGGGATGGACATCCTCAATTTGCATGTGAGAAAACAGTGCAACCTGCTTAAGGTCACCTAGCAACTTGGGTAAATAGAGTTAGAACCAAAGCAGTATAACCACTGTCTTCTGTCTCTTTTGTCATGAAAACCTGGTGTCTGTAAATTACTTGGATGTCACCAGCCAACTTTGAGGCTGAGAAAGTCACACAGGATGCTAAGAGATTTTGTACTGTTTTGTACATAGGAAAATGAAGAGTATGTTTTAAAATCAGTAAGGCTGTGATTAGTTGCTTTAAGGTCTGGGCCATTCCATCTCTCTTCTTGTCTTCTGTGTTCTAAGGGCTAAAAACCTGGTGATTCTTTCAGGAAGAGAAATTATTTCAAATTTGATAGATAATCATAATTAAATAGAATGAATTACTGAATAATTGCATACTTTTATTGAACTTTACCTCTTCAGATAGTGCAGGAAAATTTTGTTTTCTTTTTTTCCCTAATGCAAGAAAATTTTAGAGCAATTTCTTAAAGTCCAACCAAATAATTTCTGAATTTTGTGCTTTACTGTATCTGTTTGTCTTTCATCATAGTTTGATTACTGTATGTGTTTGTCTTTCATCATAGTTTGAATTGAAGGCACCAATGCTTGTCATTTTTGTGGTGCTGAAATTCCAAAGTTTAAATCTGTTGTTATTGTTAAACTAGAATTTCTCAGGACAGCACAGCATTGTTGAAAACTGCAGTGTAGGTAGTTTGGCATTACATCCCCTGCACAACGCCAGCGGAAGCCTTGCCCCTCAGTGCGAGTCTTTTTTTTAACGCTACTGGGGTCGAACTCAGGGTCTTGTGCTTCAGAGGGAGGTGCGGCCCACTGAGCGGTGAGTCACTTGTAAACTGTTAATTTCATGTCCATTAACCAGCTCCAAAACTTCAAAAAATTTTCTAGATTAATTTAATTTACTTTTAATGGCTTAAAGATGACTACTTAGGAAAGTTATCAATAGCAAAACTGATTTTTCTTACTCTATCCCTGTCAGCAGTTACTTGCTTTTATTGAGTGCTAATCATTGTTCTGGATGTGAATAAAGCAGACAAAACTACCTTTGATCACCTGGGCTTTAATATTTTCATGACGCTAGATGTGCTTGTTGCTGTGCCACGGTGCTGCGCTGCTGTTCTCTGGTCAGTGGGGTGACCGCAGGGTGAGGCTTCGCAGCCTGGACCAATCTCTAATAGAAAGCGATATTGTGACACAACTCCCGTGATTCGTCTCTCTTGTGGCAAACTGAGTATTGTCGGTTGAATTTTAATTCCTTAAAAGGACAAAATAGGGAAATTCTGCCTTTCGTGTGATTTCTAAAGAAATGGCACAGATATATATCGGACGGAAGAGATAATCTTTTTAGTGAGGAGTGCCGTGATAACACACAAGGTGAAGAAGGATGCCTATTTGTAGGGCCTATAAATGGCGAGTCATAAGACTTCTCTTCCTGGCATGCACATTTGGATTCCTTCAGGGCTGAGTGTTCTGCTTTGGAAAAGGATCACACTGCAGATTTTGGAAGTGAGTGGTGTTATTCCTGACTCCTTCAAAGTGTATCCCTCTGACCTTTCATGCCTTCTGCCTTCTCTGCAGCTGTCACAGCCAAACTTCGGTGAAAGTACGTAGATTAGTAGTGACACTGTTTTAGTGATCTGTTCTCCTTCCCTCTCCCCAAACTAATTTTAAACATTTGTTCCAGGATTTATATAAACCTCTTAATATAGCTGATAAAAGCTGCACAACTAAATATTTATAAAAGTTTTTGAGAAAAAAATTCTATTTTTGGGTTCCCACTCTAATAGTTAAAGTGATTTGAAGACAAAAGTACCTAGTGGAAGCTAAAAGCAAATGCTGGTGACTATTAATAATACTGTTATGTCTGCAGCAGTGTCCATTTATTTATAGTTAAAAGAAAACTCTTATCCTATCACAGCTATTTTTTTCCTTCTGCTGAAAAATTGTTAGATGGTGAAGCAGTGCCTTTACAAAAATATCAAATTACTGGAATGCCATTTTTTGATAAAATGGCATTTAGTCAATATGAATTAAGCAGAGCCTTTCATCAAATCAGCTATTGAGATTAAATTAAAATTCTGAGCTGATCTTTTCAGGAAGTATCCAGAAAGTCAACATGTCTGCTGAATTTGTGTGATTTGTAAAGACCTAAACTTTATGGCGGCTCTTGAATTTTTTGGGTGGTAAAATCATTAAATTTCTCATTCTTGATTTTAAAATTTACAAAATGAGAATGTTTCTTTGGCTTTTGCTGGAAATTGAAGTGGCTACAAAGTTGTTGTCTGGAGAGGATGAGATTTGTGCTTAAACAGCAGCTCTTTGCTTCTTGATCTCAATAAGGTGATGAGACTGAGATGGGAAGCAAATCTAATGCATGCTAGCATTTTCTAGTTAGAAATGGTTCCCCATCCTTGGCCTGGATTCTCCTTATTACCTGAATGGTAGAGTTTAACATCTTTTTGCATCCATTTCTTCAAATTCTGAGTTGGTTTTGGAGTTGGAAATCTTTTATTAATATTAACATCAATGATAAGAGTGAATCAGTGGTGTTGGTTTCTGCCAAGGTACAAATGGTTTGGTGTGTAGTAATTCATTTATTTGTAATGCTTCTATTTTTAGACTAATATAGCCACAGATTTAAAATCAAAACAATTTTCCGTTCTTCACAGCCCCGTGAATAACCATTACTTTCATATACCCTCTGCCAGTGTTTTCTTTGTGCAAATCCAAATATTTATTATTGCCTCCTTTCTAAATAGGTAATGCTTTCTACATATTCTACACCTTCTTTTTCTACTCAGTTACATAACTTGATGATAGCTCACATCTTTACTTACTGTTTCTCTTTTTTAAATGACACAGCTACATAGTATTCCCTTGCATAGATATGCCACTAATGATTTTTTAATGTAACCATTCCAACCAGTTCCTGTTAGTGAGCTCTTGGATTATTTACATTTGTTTGTTGTTAGAAATAATACTGAATTATCGGTTGTTCCCTCTCTGTAGGTATCTTCTCCAAAGATTTAAAGGCATCATATTATAGTGATACATTCTTACCCATGTTTATAGTAGCAGGATTCATCATAATAGCTGAATCATGGAAACAAACTGTCCATCAGCAGATCTGTTGATAAAGAAAATGTGGTGTTCATTTTTTTAGGAAAATGAATGCACATTGAGAACATGATGTGAAATAAATTAGACACATGAGCTTAAATATTTCATAGTTTCTCTTATATGAGAAATCCAAAGTATAGATAAAGAGCAAAATAAAAGATAGACAATAGAAAGTAGGGAAGTAGATGTTTCTCAAGTGGGAAGGGGATTGAGCCAGGTGTGGTGCTGACTGTAATCCCAGCACTTGGGAGGCTGAGGCAGAAGGATCAGTGCAAGTTGGAGGCCAGTCTGGGCTACATAGTGAATCCAAGGCCAGCCTGCCCTACATGGTAAGGCATCCCCCTTGGCATGGGTCAGCAGGCCTTAACTAAAACTCAAGACTGTTTCACTTCTTCCTGTGCTTGGTGATTCCTTCTGCTGTAGGTCTGCCCCGTGTGTCACTGGTCTTGACCCTCCACTTTGCTCTGCACCTCTCTGCTAGCCTCAATGCCCCAGTTATCTTGTGATTGAATTTCCAGGCCTCTTGCTCTTCTGGTTGCTTCAAAAATGTTTGGGTTTATTTTGGTTTTATAGTTGCTAAAAAATGTAATGTCCCTGCCTTGTGTCTGAGTGTAGTTGGTCTGCAAAGAAGTTCTCAGTGCTACAAAAGGTAACTGGTTGCTCAAGATCTAGGACCGTGGTGGCAAACTTATGGCATGTGTGTCAGCGGGCATGGGGAGCCCCCTGTCAGCACATGGGACAAGTCGCTCCAGTAGCCAAGCATTGGAGGACAGTTGATTTTTCTAAACTAAAATCTCCGTGTTCAGGTTTCATTATAGTGCTGGCACTTTCTGATAAAGAAGTGGATGCAGTTTGGGTGCTCCGTCTCTGAAAGGTTCGCCATAGCTACTGTAGGGAATGGGGGAAGACAGGCCTTCTGAAGGTCCTCACTTCTCTCCTGTTGCATCCCAGTGGTCTTTTTCTTGCTTATTCAGTTCGTTGCTGGACTTTCATGTTTTGGTTCTGCCTCCTGTGAAAGTAGTTTTGATTGATGTATTTATTTTAACAAGGCTGACAAAGAACAGTCAGCCTAGTTGTAACAAATCTTATAAAAACAGTGCAACCCTTTTGAATTAAGCCTCAATAACAATGTAAAAGGTAGCCCCCAGGAACTCAGAAAAAGGTAGATGTACTTCTATTCGCAGACAATGTAAACTTCAAGCCAAGACTGATCAAGAGACAAAGAAGGTCACTACACTTTTATTAAGGGAAAACTCTTAAGAAGAGATAATCAAATATATATGCAACAAATAGTACAAACAACTAGGTAAAACAAATATTTATGAACATAAAAAATCTAATAAGGACTAACATACTTGTAATGGGAGAACCCAGTGTCTAACTGTCAAAAATAGAGCAACTAGACAAAAAACCAACAATCTCTATCAAAATCACATTAGCATACCTCACAGAACTAGAAAAAAAATTCCTAAAATTTATTTAGAACCAGAAATTACTTAGAATAGCAAAAAACAATTCTGGCCAACAAAGGCGAGGCAGAGGACATTACAATCCTCAACTTGAAATTATACAACAAAGCTACTGTGATAAAAACAGCATGGTACTGGCAAAAAAAATAAAAACAGGCCAGAGGATCAATGGAACACATCAGAAGATATAGAAACAATTGCAAACATACTAAGCCACCTTATTTTTGACTAAAAGACCAAACGTGTTTGCTGGAAGAATGATAGCCTTTTTAATAAGTGGTGCTGGAAAATCTGGGTTTCTACATGCTGAAGAATAAAACTAGACCCATGTCTCTCACCTTGCACTAAATTAAAATCAAAATGGATCAAAGGTATAAATATTAAAACAGAAACATTAAATCTGTTGGAAGATAAAATAGGTAGAACTCTTGAAGACATACTGTAGTCAAGGACTTCATGAACAAAACCCCAATTGCACAGGAAAGTATATAAAGAATCAACAACTGGGACTTCATCCTGTCAAAAGGCTTTGCACCGGGCCAGGATTTAGCTCAGTGGTGCTACACCTGCCTTGCAAGAACAAGGTCCTAAAAAAAAAGAAAAGAAAAGAAAGACTTTGCACAGGGAAAAACAAACAAACAAAACACACCAACAGAATGAAGACAACCTACACAGTGGGAAAAAATTGTAGTCAGTTGTTCCCCAGACAAAGGACTAATGCCTAGAATACATAAAAACTCAAACAATTAGAACCACTAAATTTAAAAACTCAATCCAAAAATGGGCATCTGAAATGAATACATACCTCTCAGATAAAGAAGGAGAAACAGCAAATAAAGATATGAAAAAAGGTTCAACATCACTGGTCATTTGAGTGACTCAAATTAAAACTGGGAATTTGGCTCAGTGGTTCTACCTCCTGCCTTGCAAGTGCAGGGTCCTGAGTTCAGTCCCCGGCACCAAAAAAAAGAAAAAGAAAAACACAACAAACAAAAGAAAACAATACTGAGATTCTACCTCATTCCAGAAGGAATGGCTGTTATCAAGAAATCAACACCAAATGCTGGAGGGGCTATAGGAGAAAAGCTGATGGGAGTGCAGATTGGTGCAACCATTGTGGAAATCAGTGTGGAGATTCCTCAGAAAACTAGGATTAGAGGTCCCATTTTACCCAGTTATTCCCTTTCTGGGTATCTTCTTGAAAGAATTTTGTTTTGTTTTGTTTTTGTACTGGGGATCAAACTTGGGACCTTGTGCTTCCAAGGCGGGCGGTGGAAATACTGGGCTAAAACCCTGGCCCTCTTCCTGAAAGAATTAAAAAGCATCATTCCACAGTGATACATGCACACACATGCTTATAGCAACACAATTTATAATAGCCAAATTTTGGAAACAACCCAAATGCCAATCAACCAATGAATGGATAAAGAAGATTTAAAAAGAAAAAAAAACAATGGAGTACTACTCAGCCAAAAAGGATAAATGTGAGACATTTCTAGGTTTTGGATATACCTTAAGGCTGTACTCTTACATGAATTAAATTAAGGCACATGTGTAAATATCACATTATTTCTCTGGTGTGAGAAACAAAATGTAAGTGCCAAAATGTATGATAGATAATATGAAATTGGAAGAAATTGTTCAAAAGGAAAGGCAAACTATAGAGGGGGAGACTGTGAAACGAAGGGACAAGAAAAAAATATATAGAAGGAAAAAATAGAAACAAATCTTTTGTAAAACAGGAGGGGAAGACGAGTTGAAGGGAAGGGAGAGAAATGGGAAAAAAGGGAATCAAGATATGTATAGGTATAAATTGCTTATGATGAATGTGATCATTATGTGTATCTAAATTGTACCAATAAAATTAATTTTTAAAAAGACTAAAAAATAATGTGTGTGTGCGTGTGTGTATGTATGTGTGTGTGTATATATCTCTATATATATATACACACACACATACTTTTAATAGCATTTTCTCTTGCAGTTCCTTTAAAATGATTCCCAGTCTATACATTCACATTTTATTTGAGGGCAGTTTGAAGTTTTAAGTTCATCATTAGAACAGATGATTGAAATGTTAGTTCAGAATAAGTTGTATTTTTTATAGGCTATGAAGTACAAGATTCATATCTTCATTGCTGATTTTTTTCTCCATAATATGTTAATAAAGTTTTTTTCCCTCTTTATTTTAGTGGAGAAACAAGACTTAACAAGGAGAAAATACTTCAAGGTTAGTATAATCCAACTGTTACTTTAGCTCTCTGTTTTAGTGTTAATGTGCTTCATGAGTTTATCAGATTGGATAGGGTAGGTTGGACCCAGGACTGCATGGTGTTGGGATTGAACTATACTGGGATTGCAGAATTAAAGTATCATAACAGCTGTGGCTGTGCCTAGAGCAGTTGAAATCCAAGAGGAGTAAGTCTCTGAACTGAACTTGATGTAAAGAACAGTTCACCCACTTTTTCTCTATGCCTTTCATAGTGGCTCGGTCAGCTGACTCAAGAGCTATACTGGTCTTAGGTGTCTTCAATTATGACAGTCTAGATTTAAGATGATTTCATTAGAAAAAGCTTATTGGATATTAATAATATCATTTTTCTACTAAGATAATGATTTCATTTTAGTGACAACAGAGAAGAGTTAAGGAGAGTGCTCTCATCCTTGCACATGGACCCCTCTCCTCCCTTGTTCCGTTAAAGTGGACCTTGGATTGCCGTGATCTAGCTGGTGTAGCTTTCTCAGAATACCTTGGGTGAATTTCCAGCTGGACGTGCTATTTTAGTGCTATGATTATGAAGATGTTTTATTTCTTGGGGTAGGGATTTGTGGGGCTGGAGGAAGCTGGTTTTCATTCCCAGTGTGCCCGCCTCCTGCTTCTCAGGTGAGAAGCCATGAGCCTTTGCTGTCAGTCACAAGTGGCCACCATGCTGCTCTTTGACTTGGGTCCCCAGCTGCCTTGTCTTCAGTATTTGTCGTATTTTATCAGAAGCTGATGATTGAATGGGAATAAATGTTTTTTTGTGTTCACATTCATCTTGAAGTTTGTTTTGTATTCATTTTCTGACTTTGTACGTGGGATGCTTAGTCCTCTTTTGTTGTTAATGCAGTCCTTTAGCAGGTATAGTCTGGTTATTCTGGTTACTAGTGTGTTTGGAGTTTTTCATTCTTTCCCCTTTCTAGTTTTCCTCTTTATTCTCGCTTGCCTTTGTTTAAGGGCTTATTTTTCTCTTTTTCCTTTAGTCCTGTCTTGCCTTTCCTACCGGTTGTAAAATGATATGTCACTCCTGTCTGCTAATGGTTTCCTTTACCCTTTCCTGTTGGTGTCTGTCACTTGGGGAAGCAAAGTGGCTCAGACACAGGTCAGCAGCTCACAGCTGTGGAGGTTAGAAGTTTGAGGCCAGGTGCCCTTGTCCAGTGTCTGCAGGCCTGCTTCCTTCTCTACTTCTGTCTGCCTGGGAGAAGAACAGAGCAAGGGCTATCTCTTCTCAGAAAGATGCTCATCAGGAGGGCCCCACCCTGAGATCTGAGTGCCTCCTCCTGCCACCTTCGTGAGGTCAGAATTGTAGTGTCCTGATTATAGAGAGGCATGAACATTGAGTTCAGCACACCCTCCTGAAAAACACAGGGAACTATGTCCATATTGTCTAGTATCTTAGTCATTTTTTTCATCTGATTATTGTTTTCATTGTTTTTTAGGCACTCTGTTTAAATTTATACATACACTTACCAGATTCTTTGCTCATTGTGCTTTTAATCTCAGATTTTCTTTCCAGAAGTGTATTCTTTGAAAGGTCTCTATTGTGTGTAGACCAACTGAAGGCAAAGATGAATTTCAATTAGTGTTACTGTTCTGGACTGAAGACTTTTTTGGCTTTTTGAGACAGGGTCTCACTAAGTAGTTCAGGCTGGCCTTGAACTCACCATGTAGCCCAGGCTGGCCCTGAACTTGTAGTGATCCTCCTGCCTCAGCCTCCCAAGTGCTGGGGTTACAGGTGTATGCCACCATGCCTGGCTTTGTCTCTTTTTTTTCTTTTTTCTTTTTGCTGTGAAAAACTCCCTTGTCAATCAAATGGTGTATTCCATGATCAGCAATCTTTCTCAATGATTGCTTTTTTTCTTTTAAACCATAGAGCTTTAGCTTTATTTCATCATTGTCATTTAAAGTTTGATTTCTTAAAATATTGAAAACATTTTAAGGGTTCTGTATTAAAGGAAGTAAACAATGCTGATATCCATTGTTTTATGGGTTCAAGTTATATAAATTACAATCAAATAATTGGAAATTTTCACTATGGGAACTATGCAATGAAATAATGACAATAAGATCTAATTTTGTTACTTCTGGAATCTAAACAAACATTCTGATTATTAGCACTTTGCTGTTTTACATCCAGATAATCTCTGCCTAGCTCAGTGTTTGACCACAGCCACAGAGAAACAGTGTCTGGCAGAGTTCCACCTGCAGTGCGCACCCTCCAAGGAGTCACGCCTCAGTGTCAGTGACCGCTAGTCCCTTAGGAGCGCTGCTGTGTGCGCACTGCACTGCCAGGCACACCCCAGCTGAAACAGTTACATACCTGTCTTCATGATGTGTAGTGCTGGCTTCTCCCACCTGAGTTAACTAATGAAGCAGAGGTATCAGCCGTGACTGACTTGGCTTTAGGAGAACCCTGCAGTAGGCACTGTGCTGTTCCTCTGGGCGGTGCTGGTAGATGAATGGAAATGACTTCCCCAGAATTGGTGAAGAGCTGGGCCCCAGCATTTCTTACCTTTCAGGTACAATAAAATCTCTATAGGGTCGGGGATTTAGCTCAGCAGTTTGGTGGCCTGCCTTGCAAGTGCAAGGACCCGAGTTCAATCCCCGGTACAAAAAAAAAAAAAAAAAAAAAAA
>NW_022900931.1:27701316-27728290 GCF_012274545.1 Fukomys damarensis | reverse complement strand
AAAAAAAATCTATATGTATTAGGAGATGAAGTAAACAGGAAACTTCTCACCTTGGCAGAAATGTCATTAGCTGTGCCCTGTCTGCCTACTGGTTGGATCTCATCAGGGTGGCTTTCTGAGACTCCTCTCTGGGAGCACTGTCATCTTTTGCAGTCTTGCCACAGTCAGTATCAGACTGCTGTCTTTCAGGATCTCGCCACTCTCTGTCTTTGTGATCACTGCCACTGGCTTCTGAACTGAACACTTGTGTGGCCGATCTTTTAGTTTTTCACCACCTCACTGGGGTATTTTATGAGCTCAGGATGAGCAGCTACAAACGGAGTCCGTGTTTCTCCTCGGTAATGGCTCCAGCTGGGTTTCTGCCTGGCTGTAGAAAATATTGATGATGACAAGTGAGAAGAGGGTAGCCACCAGTCACATGCTCCCAGGATAGTGGGAGCACCATGGCTGCACCCACAGACCAGGGTGCCCATGTCCACTCTGCAGACAGTGACTGGGCCTTCACTGATTGTTTGATTCATTGATTTGAGATGAAAGAAGAGATGCTCCCAGAGCCCAGCCTTGTTGACCTAATCTGTGAGACTGTCCAGCACCTTACACCAAGACAGCACGTGTGAGGGCTCCTCTTTAGGGAACGGAGAAAGGGGATGTTCCCAGAACCCCTGCAGTGGGTCTTGGTCTCCTGTGAGCTACAGCAATACAAGGTAAATTAAAAAATAAAGACAGGAAATAAGACTTAGAGCTGGGTTTTGATCCTGATTAGTGAGGTTCTGAGCAGCAAAGATGAAGGCACCCAGAGCTTGCCTCTTTATTGGGTTCATAGAGAGTAACACATGACTTGGAGAACTGCAGTAACCCTAAGTTGACGAGAATCTTATGCTGATGAGGAGTTTAGGTGGATTAGAACCGTGAGATGAGCAAATCGCTCTTACAGAAGTCTGTGGGATGTTAGGCTGAAAAGGAGTTTGTCCCTCTGCAGGTGAAACCTTTTTCTTTTTGTATTACTACTCCATTTTCAAGAAACTGGGATGTCTTCAGCTGATGTAATCTTGCCCTTGATCTTCACAGCATGAGGGGACCATGGAGGCCTCAGCCCTAATCTTCACAATTTTTTCCCCAAAATTATGTAGAATGGCTCCCAATACTCCTCATTTTCACCTTCATATCCCAGATTTCCCCATCTCCTGGGCAACACTCACCTGCTAGGAACCAAACCTTGCTTTATCCACAGAGGGGTTTTCCTTCCTTGGCAGTTCTACATTTTGTTATTAAAAGATTTATTTGATTACTTTAGAAAGTTTCTGATGCTTCCTGTTAATGTCTTTTATGAACCTGCCTTTATGTCTTTTTTGGTTTGTTTTCTGTTTTTGAAATGGGGTCTCACTCTATAGTTTAAGCTGGCCTTGAGCTTGCTATGTAGTCCAGGCTGGCCTCGAACTTAACAGTGATCCTCCTGCCTAAACCTCCTGAGGGCTGAGATGACAGGCATGTGCCACTATGCCCGGCTTGCCTTTATGTCTTATTCATAGTCATTTTATAGTCTATATTTGCTTAAAACCAGCAAATATAGACTATAAAAGAACTATGAATCTTAATGTTTCTAAGTCTGTTATTTCTATTGTTTTCAATCATGAGGAAATTGTGTATGTCAGTCTTTGCCTCTGCTATCATTTGCTCTAAACCAGAGGGAAACTCAGTGTTCTCTGTGGAGAGTGATTTGCTCTGAAGCTTTGCATGTGATTTCTCCCTGACGTGATGCTTCTGTTCAGCTCAACACCACAGCCAGAGGGGGTGGGGGAGGGAGAGAGATCTCCAGTGGTCTCCTCTCAGCCCCTGATTTGTGCCCTGGCCAGTTCTCCGAGTCTGGAGCAGGAAGTCCAAAGAGTGTCTTATCAACTTTGCTCCTGAAATACAGGGTTGAGAGGATTTTCTTAAATGAAAAGGAAGGCAGAGGCAGGGAAGGAAGGAAGAAGAGAAGTATTACAAATACCAGCGTTTTGGACAGTGGAGGGGGAAAGCTTTTAGGTGGTTATCCTATCTGGGAGGGTCAGCCAAGGTTTATCAAACACAGCCAAGGAGGAAATGGGCAAACCAGAGAGGGAGGGACTTAGGTGGTGGAATTCTCCTTCCTTCACCTAATTCCCTCAGGCAAATAGCTTTTGGGAAAAATATTTGGAAACGGAGCCTTTGCATAATTACAGTTTAATTTCGCATACTTCACTGTTAGCTTTCCTAAAAGTTAGGTGGAAAACTACTGCAGAAAGCCTTTCAGTACAGTGAAGACGGATACCGTTTCTGTTCCTGCAGTGACTTGGTGGCAGCTCTGGGAGATAATATATTAATTTTTTTTTCAGTCATATTGGTACATTTTAGATACACTTAGTGAGAACATTCACCATAGGGAGTTTGTGCCTGTACATCATACATCTTGCTCCTTTTTCCCACCCCCCACCCTTTAACCCCTCTTCCCCTTCTTGTTTACAAAAATATTGTTTCCATTTTTTCCTTGTCCCTTCTTTCCTTTACCCCTCCCCTCTCCCTAGTTCCCCTTCACATTTGAACATTTTCTTCCCATTTTGTAATATCTTTTATACATTTTGGTCCTTATTTACACTTCCAGCTTCTCACACCACATGAACTGTGGTTTTTAAATATGTGTGTTGAATATATTTCATTTAAAAAAAGAGTATGATCTCAACGTGCCTCCGTTTAGCTATAAATGTCTCAAGCTCATCCTTCTTTATAGCAGAGTAGTACTCCATTGAATAAAAAAAACCCACATCTTTATACACTCATCAGCTGATGGGCATTTCGGCTGTTCTCTAGATTTAGCTATTACATACTGCTGCTCTAAACATCAGGCACATATATTGCTGTGGAATAATGCTTTTAATTCTTTAAGGAAGATACCCAGAAAGGGGATAGCTAGATCAAATGGGACCTCTAATCCTAGTTTTTTGAGGAATCTCCACACTGATTTCCACAGTGGTTGCAGCAGTCTGCACTCCCACCAACAGTAGAGAGTTGTTTCTTTTCCCTCATACCCGCTCCAGAATTTGCTTTTGGTGGATTTCTTGATAATAGCCATTCTTTCTGTAATGAGGTAGAATCTCAGTGTTTTAATTTGCATCACTCAAATGATCAGTGATATTGAACATTTTTTCATATCTTTATTTGCCGTTTCTACTTCTTCATTTGAGAATTGTTTCTTCATTTCAGATGCCCATTTTTTTAGTGAGTCTTTAAATTTAGGGGTTTTAATTTTTTTGAGTTTTTGTATATATTCTAGATATTAGTCCTTTGTCTGGGGAACAACCAGCTACAATTTTTTCCCACTCTGTAGGTTGTGTCTTCATTCTGTTGGGGTTTTTTTTGTTTTTTTGTTTGTTTTTGTTTTTGCTGTGCAAAGCCTTTCTTTCTTTTTTCTCCCCAACCCCCATACTAGGGATCGAACTCAGGACCTTGTTGTTGCGAGGCAGTTGCAGCGCCACTGAGCTAAATCCTGGCCCGGTGCAAAGCCTTTTGACAGGAAGAAGTCCCAGTTGTTGATTCTTTGAATATTTTCCTGTGCATTGGGGTTTTGTTCTTGAAGTCTTTGCCTACAGTATGTCTTCTAGAGTTCTACCTATTTTATCTTCCAACAGATGTAGTATTTCTGGTTTAATCTTTAGATCTTTGATTATTTTCACTGTATTCATTCTTCCTACCCAAGAACAAGGGATGTCTTTCCATTTTCTGATATCCTCTTTGATCTCCTTTTTCAGAGTACTGTAGTTTTCCATGTAAAGATCTTTTGCTACACAAGGGATCTTTCCATTTTCTGATATCCTCTTTGATCTCCTTTTTCAGAGTACTGTAGTTTTCCATGTAAAGATCTTTTGCTTCCTTTGTTAGATTGATTCTTAGATATTCCTTTTTTTTGGATGCTTTTGTCAGAGGTGTTTCCCTAATTTCTCTCTTGTTGAGTTTGTTATATGTGTACAGGACTGGTCTTGATTTTTGAGTGTAGACTTTGTATCCAGCTACTTGACTGAATTTGCTTATTAAGTCTAGAAGTCTTTTGGTCAAGTTTTTGGGGTCTTCTATCTAGAGTATCATGTCATCTGCAAATAATGACAATGCAACTTCTTCCTTTTCTATTCTTTTTATTTATTTCTCTTGTCTAATTGCTCTGGCTAGTGTTTCCAGAACTATGTTGAATAAGAGTGGTGGTGGTGGTGGTGGATATCCCTGTGTTCTTCCTGATTTCAGAGTAAAAGCTTTCAGTCTTTGTCCATTTAGTATGGTGTTTCTATTGGTTTGTCATAGATAGCTTTTATCAGATTGAGATAAAGATTATCTATTCTAATTTTCTGTAGGGTTTTTATGATGAATGGGTGTTGGATTTTGTCAAATGCTTTTTTTGCATGTATTGAGATGATCATATGGTTTTTGTTCTTGGCTTTGTTGATGTTGTATATTGCATTTATTGATTTGTTGATGTTGAACCATCCCTGCATCCCTGAGCTAAGTCCTACTTTTTCATGATGTATAATCTTCATGATGATTTGCTGCTTTCTCTTTGCTATTATCTTAATGAGGATTTTCGTATCTGTGTTCATTGGGGAGATTGGCCTGTAGTTCTCTTTATTGGTTGAATCCTTCTCTGTTTTTGGTATCAGGAAAATGCTTGCTTCCAGAAATGAATTTGTGAATATTGCTTCCCTTTCAATTTCACTAAAGAGTTTGAGAAGTAGCAGTATTATGTCTTATCTGAATTTCTTGTAGAATTCAGCAGTGAATCAATCCATCAGGATCTGGGCTTCTCTTTGTTGTTGGGGGGGTTTAATTGCATCTTCAATTTCATTGATACTGCTTTATACAGAATTTTTATATCCCCTTGGTTCAGCTTTGGTAATTCATACATATCTAGGAATCTGTCCATTTTGTCTGCATTTTCCATCAATACAGGTTCTTGAAGTAAGTGCTAATGATCCTCTGGATTTCTGCAAGATACACTACAATTTCACCTTTCTCATTCCTAATTGTGTGGTGTTGAGTCTTTTCTTTCCTTTGTTTTGATAAGGTTGACTAAGTGTTTGTCAATTTTATTAATCTTTCAAAGAACCAACTCTTTGATTCATTGATTCTTTGTATTCTTTTCTTATCCTGTGTTGCATTAATTCCTATCTTGTACAAGCTTTTGGGCTTGACTTGCTCTGCTTTTTCTAGTAGTCAGGTTCAACAGTAGGTTGTTTATTTGAGCTTGCTCTCTTTCTGATGTGAGAATTTACTGCTATAAATTTCCATGGTAGAACTGCTTTCATTGCATTCCATAAGTTCCAGTGTGTTGTACTGGCATTATTGTTTAATTGCAGAAAGTGTGTGATTTCTTCTTTAATTTCATCTGTGACCCACTGGTTGTTCAGGAGGGTGGTGTTTAGTTTTCATTTGTTCATGAAATTGTTGTGGTTTATTTTGCCATTGATTTTCAATTGCATTGCGCTGTGGTCTGATAGCATATATGCATGAGATAATTTCAGTTCCTTTGCGTTTACATAAGCATGTTCTATGAGCTATTGTGTGATCTGTTTTGGCGAATGTCCAATGTGCAGCTGAGGAGAATGTGTATCCCAATGTTGTGGGGTGGAACACTGTCGGTATCTACTAACTCCATTTTTTCAAAAATTTGGTTGAGTTCTGATATTTCCATGTTGATTTTTTTGTCTAGTTGATCTGTCTGTTTTTGACATGGGGTATGGAGGTCCCCACTACAATTAGTGCTTATTTGATTTTTCATGCCCTTTAATGTTTGTTTTATATATTTGAGTGTGGTGGTGTTTGATGCATATATATTTATGATTATGATCTCTTCTTCTTGGATTGTTCCCTTTACAAGGACGTAATGACCTTTTCTCTCTTAATCAGTCTTGGCTTGAAATCTACATTTTCTGCAAATGGAATAGCTACCCCTGCTTTGTTCCAGGTTCCTGTAACATGCAATATTGTTTTCCAGCCTTTGACTTTCCATCCGTGAATTTGTTTTTTAATTAAATGTGTTTCTTGTATGCAGCATATTGTTGGCTCTTGCTTCTTGATCCAGTCTGCCAATCTGTTTTTTTAATTGGTGAATTGAGACCATTAACATTGATGGTTACAACTGATATGTGTTGACTTATCTTTGTCATGTTTTTTCCTGCTGTTGGTTTTCTGTCTTTCCCCTTTGTTTAATTGCTTGCTTTGCCTGGTGGTTTCTTTCTGTTGGTGTTCTTGGAACTGTAATCTTCATTATCCCTTTCTAAAATATCCTTCAGAGTACTTTGGAGTGCAGATTTGGTGGTTATAAATTTCTTCATCTGTTCTGTCATGGAAGTGTGTCTTATTTCTCCATTGATTTTGAAAGATAGCGTTACAAGATGCGTCCATCGGGTTGGAGGTTGTTTTCTTTTAGAGCCTGAAATACTTCTCTTTGAGCTCTGGGAGATATTTTTGAACGTTACTGTTTCACCACAGGACAAGGCATGGACGAGCCTCTTTCTGAAACTGGATTCAAACAGGCAGCTGCCGCCGGGAGTTTTCTGAATAATGTGCTATTTACTCATGCATTTTCCAGTGACCTCACAAGGACAAAGCAGGTGAGTCTGGGTCAGGGTCTGGGCTGAGAGGGCAGAAGCTCCAGCCTGGAGTCTGCAGAGGATTAAATCACAGACCTCACTCCACCCTCTCTCTCCCTCTACTCCTGTCCCCAGACAGAACTCATTGCTTTTCTTGTCATTGTACTTTTTGGGGGAGTAATTTTTATATTAGAGTAGCTTTGAAAAAATTGTGTAACAAGAATATAAACAAATATAAATCAGTGTCAAGACAGACAGAGACAGCAGACAGATGAACGCACAAAGCTGCCAGGCAGCAGAATCACGGAAGACCATGGAAAACCATCACAGGCTGGGCATGGTGTCACATGCCTTTAATCAAGGTACTGGGAGGCTGAAGCAGGAGGATTTCTGCATGTTTGAGACTAGCCTGGCCAAGACTGTGTCCCAACAAACAAAATGCCATTATAATACTATAAAGACAAGTTACAAATATCTTTAAGGGATAATTATTATAATTATGATGCCAGATTTTAAAAATAACCAAATCAGCTTGTGAAAAGTGAGTGGAAGGAGACTTGTGACCAAGGACAAGGGAATAATAGGGCTGAAATTTTGCCTTCCCACGTAACCAGCCAGAAAACACAACAGTGTGGCCCAATGGGACTGGGCACTGTGGGCCTGTGGCCCAAGCGAGTCCCAGGGTCACCTGCGGACACTTCCAGGGAGCTGAAGGGGAGCATGGGTCTGAGGACGCAGGCGTAAAACTGAAGCTGGGGCAGAGGCCTGCACACGCGTGCAGGGTGGGCTGCGAGGCCAGCAGAACCATCTTGGTGTGGAGTTCTGGGGCTCCCAGATGAGGTGGAAGGTGTTGATGAATGCACACATGGCTTCACAGAGGTCTGGGAGTTTTTCCTCCAAGAGCACTGCTAAGTAATGCACAGAGGTGAGGAGGGGAGACAGATGGTACCAGGAGGGTTCTAAAGGAGCCACGCCGATGGAGAGATTTTTAAAATGTAATATTCTGAAATGGAAATTTCACAAGAGAAGGTGAACAGCAGACCAGGCCCTACAGAAGAGATCCGTGAACATGAAGACAGAGCAGAACCTTCCGGAAGTAACTGCAGGGGAAGAAGGAGGCCTGGGAGACAGGCTCAAGGAAGTGTGGGTGAGGTCAGGCCATGTGGTGCACACGGACTTTGAGCCCCAGAGGGAATGGCAATTGGGGACAAGTGAACGCAGAGACTTTAAAAGTATGTGCTGTGTACACGTGTAACACAAGCTACACTTAGCCAGACTGCGAAGGGAATTGTTATATGAGAACGAGAGACTGGAAAGTAAGTCAAATACTAACGATGACTTGGTATGGTAAGTCATCTTTTCCTCCTTTCACGTTCCAAATTTTCTTAAATGAGCATAATTAACTATTGATGGCCATTGAAGAAATAATGTTTTAGCCAGTTTAGGCATGGTGGCACACTCAGCATTTGGGTGGCTGAGGCAGGAGGATTTTTGTGAATTTGAAGCCAGTCTGGGCTACAATAGTGAGTTCAAGGCCAGCTTGGACTGTGTAGCAAGACCCTGTCTCACAATAAAAAAGGGGTGGGGAGGAAAGAAAAGAAATTCCAAATCTATACCCAATGAAAATTCTTTAAAAACTTAAAGGTGAAATAAAGATTTTTATTCTTGGTCTCATAAAATGAAGAGACCAGATATAGACCCATGTTTATACTGGTGGCTGTTACTTAATTTGTTTTTGTTTCTTTGGTCAATTGACTTTTAGTTTAGTTTTGGTTTTGTTCTTACCTTTTTTCAGTGCCAGGGATGGAACCCAGGGCTGTGGCTCTGCTGGCCTGGGGCCCCACCCCTGTGCTGTGCCTCCAGCCCCCGCCCGGCAGGACGCTGACAGAAGCACCAGGTGATTCTGGGGTGCAGTCAGAGCCACAGGGAGAACATGTGCGGCAACCTCAACTTGCCCCAGAAACAAAAACTAACTGAAACTCACTGTATGTTCAGATGAAAAGTTTTATTCTGTGAAAGATCCCATTAAGAAAATGAAAAGGCAAACCATAGACTGGGAGGGAAAAACATATATCGTGAGCATATTCTACATAAGCATATATATGGGCAAAGTGCACACAAGTTCTTTCTGCTCGTTAGACAATCACTTCACTTTAAAAGAGGTGAAAGATTTGAATTTGACCGGGTACTCACAAAGGAAGATACGTGGGAGGCCAGTAAGCAGGTGAAAAGATGCTCAGAGTCCTTAATCACCACAGAAATGCTAATCAGAGCCCCAGTGTGCTGTTGCTGCTGCCTCACACGTATTCAAAGGACTCAGAAGAGAAGCCTGCCAAGCAGAGTGCGAAAGGAAGCCACTACATTGGGAAATAGTTTTAAAGTTTAACATACATTTTTTTGTTACCCAGCAATTTCAGTCCCAGGAATTTACCTAATGGAATTAAGAACATGCAGAATTAGGAGTTTTCACACTGAGACTGGTATGTGATCATTTAGCAGCAGTTTTAGCTGTAATGGCCGAGGGACAGAAATGGCCATTGTGTTGGTGAGGAGTGAACAGATGTGGGGCCTGTGTTCATGTACTGGGACATGGCTAAGCGGAGAGCTGGGTGAGGCACATTCATCCCACAGAGGAGGCTCAGAAACGTTATGCCAAGCAGAAGAAGCCAGACACAAAAGAGTACACACCTGAGATCCACTCCTGCCATCCAGAGAAGCCTGACCCATCGCTCTGGAAGAAGATCAGTGGCATGAGGCAGGTTTGCTGGCCTGGGATGCAGGAGCCTTTTGGGTTGGTAACGATGATGTTCTTAAAATAGGCATGTATATTAATAGAGTCAGTTTAAAATGGGGAATAAGATAAATGAAAACCCAGTTACAGGTCACACAGCTGACGAGATTGCGTACTTCAGGTGAGGACAGATGGTAACCGGAGATGGCACCACGTGGCAGCCTTGTCCTCAGAATGGAGCCAGGCTGCCGGCCCTCAACGGCTGGCCCTCTTCAGCCTTTACTTTGCAGTGTAGTCTTGCCGTGGTGTCCGGGTGGGACTTGAGTTTGTGATCTTCTTGCCGCGCGTGGTCCCAGCCCTGGGGTTGCAGGTGCCTTTCACTATGCCGGTGCTTCACTTCCCTGGTGCAAGGAGCAAGCCAGGGCCTCTGTGCATGCTGAGCTGTTGCCCCACCACGGAGTGCAGCCTATAGCCTGACAGACAGCTATACATGGGAAAATCGCTGCTAGCTTTTTTCTCTTGACTAGGGTAGCATGTATTGTTTTGAAGTTTCATGATTTTTTTGTTTTTGTTTTTTTAATAAGAAAAGAAAATATCTCTTGATTTTGCAGACCATCCATGGAATTTTGGAGAAAAGCAGATTTTGCAAAGGCATGACAGTAAAGTATGATTCAAGACTTCGAGAGAGGGTAACTTATTTATATATTGTTGTTTGTCATAGTTTTCAGTAAGCCCCCCTAGTTTGTCACCAGCTAAAAATTCACGTGCTCTCCTACTGGGAGTTTGAAATATTTTAGGCTCTTTGAGGTGACAGGCACTGTTGCATACTTTTCTAGTGCCTTATTTAGTTACTAAGATCATATGAGATGAGATAAGTGCCTTAAATTATAAAAGATAAGTCTCAAGTAAAAATGAAAAGTTCTCAGTCCTAATCCTGCTCCTCAGCACAATTAGATTTTCTTACCCTGTTTTATCTACCAGAAGTGAATCTCCCTGAAGCTGGGACTCAGCCCATCACAGAGCAGTTCTGTGCCTGAGATTTGGACCCAGGTTTCTCCCCAGAGCAGTGCTTTGCTGTGCTCTCCATTGGCTGACCTGTAAGCTCATTAGCATCTTTTCCACCTGGGCAGAAATCCAGCAGAACAGCTGAGTACTGTTAAGCACGCCCAGTAACTCCCCATCCTTTGCTAGGCCTCAGCAGAAATAAATCCCCATGAAGGGCGCCCCTCTCCGGCTGTCCTGTGCCCGCAGTGATGGCCTGGCAATCTTTGGTGGCTTACCTGGGCTGCTTGCGCATCACAATGCCTGCTCCTGGTTTCTGGTCTGGGTGCCTCGCAGCTTTTCAGCCCCATGGGTGTGCTGCCTGCCTTACCCACTCTGCGAGTCCTTTGTTTTTCCTTTACTGCCTCATACTCCATGCACAGTCAGCACCTATACCCGGTGAGTTTTAGCCTGTGTGCTTGTTTTTGTGGCACTTTGAAGCTTTTGTTTGTTGTATGTTTTGGGTGCTCTGGGTAGAAGCCAGGGCTTCATGTGTGCTGGACATGGACTGTATCCTTGAGCTACAACTCCATTCCTTTATTATATCTTGAGATAGGCTTGCTAAATTACCCAGGCTGGGCTTGAATTTGCAGCCCTCCTGACTCAGCCTCCCAAGTGGTGAGGATCGTAGCTGTGTGCCGTGTACTCATTTCTCACCTTGGTCACCGACGATGACTTTTTGGTGGTCTGAGACAGGGTCTGGAGGGCCCTGATCTGTCCCTCCCCAGCTCTCTACTCCCCTCTCCCGTAACCCAGCCTTTGTGATGGTGCTGGGCAAGCACGGCCAGAATGCCTCGCTCCGAGCCCGCAGCCCATCACCTTCACCTTCACCACTGTGATAAAGATGAAATCCCTGGTCTTGACCTGTGCCTCACGGGGCGGAAGCCACAGGGCACAGCTCACTGCATGTCCACATCTGGCATTGCCTGGCCACTAGCCCTGCAGTCTGTGCTCTGGGCCACTGTCACAGCCGGGGACCTGTTCTTCTTCCCATGCACTTGGCTCTCCCTTGGGGGCTTCCCTTCTGTATCAGCGCTGCCTGGGGTGCTTATGTCCACAGGTCTGTGTCCCTTCACCTCCCGCCTGGCCCTGCGCCCTGTGCCCTGGGTTGTTGTCCTGCACACTTGGGCAGAGGGTATCAGACCTCCATCACACCATGGCCTTGTTGCCCAGGGTGCCTCAGGGTGCCCTCAGGATATTTTATGAAAGGAGGTTTCTATCGCTGTGAGGCCCAAGCGAGTGCGCACAGAGCTGAAGACGTGAAAATCCCAACTTGAGGATGGCAGGACTGGCCGGCTTCTTAAGACTACACACACGTATTCTTGTGAAATGGCATTTTAGGATCGAGCTTTTATCTGTTGATGGTGTGAGGACACTGACACTGTCCCTGAAATGCAAAAATGGCCACTTGTTTCTTTTGTATTTTATTATGCAGTATTGCATTATCGTAGGAAACTAAAAGTGAGAAGAGTTACCCCCCACCATATATGCTGTCAGCACTGTGGCGTGTGTTGCTGACTTTCTCCATGTCCATCTCTGTACGCATGCTGCTAAGTGGAATTCTACATTTGCTTTTAAGCCAGCATTTCCCGTTTATTGTGTCCTGACTGCCATCCCAGGGTGGCCACTGCAGTTTCTGTGACCCAGCTACTGCTGACGGACAGCTGGATTGGGGCTGGATTTTCTGCTGATGCCTGTGTTAGGCATCTTCGTAGTTAATCCTGTGCACCCCTGTCTGACACATTTCCAGAAGTGGACATGGGGGAACGTGCGCTCTTCTTTAAGGCTCTTACAGCTATTGCTCGATTGCTTCCCGTGCTCCAGGAGAAAGTGTGTGTTTTCTTTCTTTCTTTTTAATAGCAAAGCATTTATTGGTACATTTTAGACATACATAATGATAACACTCATCATAGGGAATTTGCACACGATTCCTCCCGCCTCTTTTTTCCTCTTCCCCCTCTCCTCAAGCCCTCTCTGTCCCTATGAACAAAAGCTTTCTTTCCATTTTTTCCTTCTATTTTCACTTTTTTCCCTTGCCCCTTCCTTACCTTCTCCCACCCCCTGCCTTGTTCCCCTTCCCATTTGAACATTTTCTTCCCATTTCCCCATAGCTGTTGTGCATTTTAATTTTAGTCCATGTTTCCACTTTCAGTCCTGATTTATCTTACTTAAGAGTACGGTCTCAAGGGGCGTCCATTTAGCTATAAATGTCTGCCATTCTTGGATGTTCGTGTTTTCTCCTGGAGCAGCACCTGGAGCATCAGTGTCTCATCTCACAAGTTAATGCTTAAGAGTGGTGCCATTATAGTTCTCCTTCCCGGCCCTTGCAAGTTCCCTGCATCCTTGGTCATGTGTGTTTCTTTGTGACTCATTCGTCCTTTGCACCAGCTCAGTCTTAGTGAACCTAGAAAGGTCTGGGTTGAATTGGGCTCCGCTGGTGACTGGCTCCGAGTGCAGTTTCCTCCCTGAGGGGCAGCAGCGCATTTGTGCCCTTCTTCCACAGCACCTGCCGCTGGGACCGAGGGAGAGGCTGCATGGTGTCGCACTGAGTCTCACTGTGGCTTGGTGGCCATCCTGGTTCCTTGCACATGGTGAGCCCTGGCCCAGGGGTGCAGTGCCCTGCATGTGTCCGCACGGGTGGAGACACCACTGTTTTCTGGGGCCATGGCTGCCTACTGAGTACAGATCAAGCAGTAAAGAGAACACTAAGCTCAATCCTGGGATGACTTCCGAATTTGCCCTGCCCCTGAGCTTAGCTGTCACACTGCACACTCACATGGGGCATGTTGATCTGTTGCACCATTGCAGAAGTATGGGGTCGCCGAAGGCAAGGCGCTGAGCGAGCTGCGAGCCATGGCCAAGGCTGAGGGGAAGGAGTGCCCGGTGTTCACGCCTCCCGGAGGAGAGACGCTGGACCAGGTAGGAGCCCAAGCCTGTTGCCACTGGTCAGCTCGTCAGTGTCAGTGGCTGGGATCAGCTCACTGGCAAATTGGGGGTTTGGGAGGCCAGCAAGCAGTGTGGAAGTCACTTGGTTCACAAAACAGTTTGGCTGGTACCAGTTCTTGTTTCCTCCTAAGTCCTGTTCCGCATGCGCTGTCACAGGTATTTGTCACTGGGGCCAAGTCTCAGGAAGTGTGTCTGAGAATGCCGAGTCTGCGAGCAGTGCCCGTGGGGCGGTGTGGTCAGAAGCAGGTGTGGGTGCAGGTGCCCAGGTGCCACCCTGGGCCACGACACAGGACGTGCACTTTCAGGTTTCTGCCCTCTCTGCTCTTTGCTGACAGTCGGTGCTGCTAATTCCTCCAAGTCTTGGTGGCCATTTCTTCCTACTTTTTATTTTATGACGTTCCAGTGAAGACTCACTGCCTCAGTGAGTGACTCAGTAAGACACAGAGCTCTGGTGTCACTGCAGCCACCTGAGTGCCAGGTACGTTTCCCTGGGAGGCTGTTTCCCAGCCTAGCCCTTACTCTGGATTTCCCTAACTGCATGCTTCCTCTGAGGTGAGGAGTTTGGAATTGTGTATCACTCATTTTTGTTGCACTGTGCTTGCAGAAATGTGGGGGACATGCAATAGTGACTGGAAGTATAGATTGGGACGCTGGCCTGCCTACTGAGAGGATGTGCCATCAGTTAGGTAGATTGTTCAGTTTGAACTTGCTTTTAATCAAGTCATGAAAGTAGAAGTTACTCCTATTAATGAGCACCATGTAGTGTTGATCAGCTACACTGTGGCATTTAATCAGTTAGCACATGCCTCGCCCAGACATCATCTCTTCACCATGGAAACCGTCAGAGTCTCTGGCCTTCCGGAAAGTATAGTATGGAATTGTTGTATCTGGGCCCACACCCCGCGGAGGCACAGCACAGCTGCTTGCCCCTGAGTGAGACGTGGCAGTTTCTAGCCAGCCCCTCCCATCCTCTCAGCAGCCACAGGGGACACCATTCTGCTCTCAGCTGGATGAGGTCAGCCTTGCAGATTCTGCAGTGAGACCATGCTCTGCTCATCTTTTTGTGTCTTAATATGATAATCACCAGTTCCATCCACACTGTTCCAGGTGACAGGATTTCATCCTTCATATGGCTGAATAATTTTCCATCGAGTGCATGTACCACACAGTTCCATGTCTAGGCTAGTGTGAAGAGTGCTGCAGGACTCCTTCATTTGGTTTGCACTTAGGCCAGAAGGATTGTCCTAACCTTCTGAGGACCCTCCGTCGTGTGTTCTGCTGTAGGTGTATAAATTCTGCTCCTACCCACAGATTGTGAGGGGCCCTTTTCCTCTACACCCTTAGTGACACTTGTGTTTTGGTGTTTTAATGGTAGCCACCCCTCCTGGGGCTGAACCGATGGCTCGTCTTGCTTTGGTCTGCATTTGAGTGATGTGTTCTGCTTTCTGTCAGTTTAGGTCCCTTTGCGTGTTTCAGTGGGGTTGTGTGGCGCTGCTGGGTTGCAGCCTTGTGTGTACTGAGCCCTGCCGGATGTGCAGCTGCGAGCAGTTCCCTTCATCCCCTGGTTGTCGCTCCATTCCGCTGATAACCTTTGCTGCGCGGAGACTTTTACCAGCTTGACGCAGCCGGGTCTCTCTGCTTGTGCTTTTGTTTATTGTGTTTTGGGATATTGTTCAAAACGTCCACTTCACTTCCGAGTCTTGACGCATCTGCCCTGCCCTGCCTTGCCCCTGTGGAAGTCTGCAGGCCCCGCACTGCTGACGGAGCGGAAGTTCTTCCCCTGTGCGCAACACTAGCGCGTGCGGAAGGTCGGTCAGCAGCAGATTCGCGATGTGTGTCCAGGCTTTGTTCTGCTCCACTGGTCTGTGTGTTTTTATGCCGATACTGTGATGTTTTGAGTCCTATGGTTTTGTAGTATATTTTGAAGTTACCGAAGTTTCATAATGTGTTTTAAAATAGTATAAACCTGGTTTTTTGGTTTTGTTTTTTCGAGGTTCCATATAAGTTTAAAGATTTTTAACAGTCACTTACGTTTTATGTTTCTATTTTACAGAAGTCATTTACGTCATCTTATTTTACTTTTTATTTTTTCCTTACAGGTAAAAGTGCGTGGAAAAGATTTCTTTGAATTCCTCTGTCAACTAATCCTAAAAGAAGGAAGTGAGAGAGGACAGCTTTCCCCAGAAGTTCCAGGCGACTGTCTGGAAACGTCTTTGGCAGAGATATTTCCTCTAGGAAAGAACTGCAGTGCTGAGTTTCGTTCGGGCCTGGCAGCCAGCATCCTGGTTGTGAGCCACGGCGCCTACATGCGGAGCCTGTTCGGCTATTTTCTCACCGACCTGAAGGGCTCCTTGCCGGCGACTCTGAACAGATCGGAGCTCTCGGCCGTCAGCCCCAACACCGGCATCAGCCTGTTCATTGTAGACCTGGAAGAGGGGGCCCAGCCCGCGGTCCACTGTGTCTGTATGAACCTGCGGGACCACCTGAGCTCGCTCAGCTGACAGGGCCTTGAGGTTCTGCAGGGCGCCTTGGCTTGCTTGTCCATCTCTGCTGTGCCACTTTGGAAATGGAGTATCAGGTTACAAACGTGCGTGTCACACAGCCACAGAAAGCCCTTTGCACTGTGATTGCCTTTGGGAGAGGGAGCGCTGGCAGCGTGCAGCTGGGTTTTAGGGACCTTGTTACCGTGTTCCCCATTTGAATGTTGATGTAGTTTTTAATGCCCAGCTTATATTATTGGCTCCTGGTAAAATGCTGTATGCTCTCTACATCTCAGCCAGTGCTTCAGAGAAAACTCCTTGTAATCGACACCGTGTATTTGTAGTGACCACGTTATATGGAAAAAGTCCTTTAAATGAAATATTCTTGCCATCACAAGTTTATGTAAAGTATAATGATAAAATAACACTACATGTTTTACGTACAAACCAGCTGTTGGAATATTTCTTTTTGTTCTAGAGGGCTGAAGGGCAGGTGCATCTGGGTTGTTGTTGCAGAAAGTTGCAGGGAAAGAAGTCGGGCTGCATGGCTAAAATACATCACTGTAGTGGTGAGCAAAGGCTGCCGTGAAAGCCCGGAAGGTAAACAGCAATGTACGGAAAACCCAAAGTCTGGCAGAAAGAGTGAAGAATGAGACCAGCTTGCTTCTTACCTGACCAGCGGGATAAAGAACGTCCAGGTTAAGGAAGGCTGGGAATAATGCCTGTAACAGTAGCAACCTGGAGAGTTGCCGGGGACCCAGAAGGTGCAGGTGAAGTTGTCTCTTCTTCCCACCAGTTGTCACTAGAGAAAGGGTTTTGATCCACCTGATTTGTACTTAGCCTTGGTTCTGCAGAAGTCTTTATCTAATGGGGCGAATGTCCTTATGTGTAGTTTGAATCTAAGGCACCAAGTTGCTGAATACCGTGAATCTTAACGTGAAAGAGAATTAACACTAACTTGTCAGTAAAGGCAAACTACTATCACCACCTCCTCAGAAGTTCATTTAAATCTTACATAGAGCTCAGTGTTACGCCATGTGCAGTGTGTCCAGCATGACCAGTTTTTCCGCTGGTGTTAGAACCCGGGCATGAATTTGTGTCAAGAGCCGTTCTGTATAATTTTTTGGGAAAAATCATTTCATAATTAAATTGTGATCAGGGCTGTCTGAGCCTAGTCTTGCCTGTGAGCCAGCTATGGCGTGTGGACAGAACTCTGTGCCTCCAGTCACAGCTGAGGGCTCAGTGGTCCCCTGACACTGTGACGTTCAAGGGTAAGAGTGAGCCCGCCGAAGACCTCCTGGTTCCTTGAGAACTGAGTAGTAGTAAAGATGGTGAAAGGTTTCACCTTGGGGAAGGACAGATTCCTCATTAGCCTGCCATCTGGTCCACCTGCTATTATGGGAATGCTTTGCGCATCTCAGCTCCTCATCAGCCTAAGATTGTCATCAGCATAGGATCACCGCTGCCCTCCAAGTCACCCCACATCCCTCTGGTATTGTGTGCACCCAGGAAACCACCAGCTCAGTGTGTCTGTCTCTGCCCACTCTGGCCCTGACCTCCCAGCCCCCAGGTACTGTCTTTCTGTCTTTGTCCTCCCCGTTCCCCTCTCTAGGCAGATTGGAGGCCTGATTGGCCTCCCATAAATTTGAACACCGCAGGAACTGCACCATAAAGAAATACTTGAAATAATCACCAAAAAGACACATATCTTGATTCCCCCTTCCAAAAATAATAACTTTTTAAATATAAGAAAACACAAGAGCTAGATAGAATTCTCTTCAGTCAGCTCTCACAGTGCCTGGACAGAGACGATCATGAGAGCGAATCTGTGTCTGTTTCTTTCATATTTTCATCCAGCGTCTGTAAGACAACTGTATTGTTTGGTGATTTAAAAATATAACACCGAGCTGTCTGTGCTTTATTTTCATCTATTACATATCAGGACTACCTGTTATAACCACTGTATCCTGCTCAATCAGTGCAGCACATTTTTATTTGTTCTCCAGAGTGGGCACCTGGAGAAGCAGCTTCGCTGGGAACAGCCCTGCGCCGAACCTGTGCCCAGAGTTCCCAACCACGCAGCATGTCTTGGTCCTCAGCTCTGGGAGGATTCAGTTTCTGCTTCCTGTCCCTGCCCACACTGGAGGCCATCCAATGCTTGCTACTCTGCTGAGCGAAAAGCGTTTGTTTTTCAGGAAGCTTCCTGCAGTTGCTAATGGGCCTGGGCATGCTTGTTGGTGGGCTTTGTCACAGTGAGTTGCAGGGGTAGTTTCACCCTCTGTTATATGCATTGCAGATGTCCTCCAGGTTGTCATTTCTGTGTCTGTGTGTTTCCTCGAGAAGGGGTCTCACTGTGCAGTTCAGGCTGGCCTTAAACTCAAGATGGAGCCAGGCTGGTCTCTGCAGTAGTAGTTCTGCCTGAGAATTGGGATTAGATGCGTGGTACAATTCCTTGTTTCAGAGCTGTTTTCCCCACATCTGTGCTAGTGCATATTGGCTATCCAGATGAGTGTCATGTGGGCACATTTGTACGTGCACATAGCACACTGCAGCTGACCCTTTCTCCAGCAGCACTGCCCACCCCACCCTCCCTCCAGCCTCACATGGTGTGGGGGGCAGGTCCTGTGTGTAATGTATTCATATTTATGCTCCTTACCTAACCTTCCTTTTCTTCCCTTCCTTTTCTAATAATAGTCTCCTACTGAGCTTTTTTCTTGGATTCCGCACATTAGGGAGAACCGAGATATTCATCTTTCTGAGTCTGGCTTATTTTACTGAGCACGGTGATCTCCAAACCCATCCATTTTCCTGCAAATGACAGAATTTCATGCTTTTCTCTGGCAGCTGTGTTGTGAATATATAAACCACATGATCTTTATCCATCTCTTGATGGCATGTAAGCTTCTGCCACAAGAAACAAGGGCATGCAGGTGTCCCTGTGGTACGCTGGCTTGCATTCCTTTGGATCTAAACCAAGGAGTGATACAGCTGGACTAGGAGGCAACTCTGCCTTTGTGTTCAGAGGGATCTCCATGCAGGTTTCCACGGTGGCCCTGCTTCAACTCAGCCTGCCGTGAGACAGGCTCCTTCTCCCCAACGTCTTCACCAGCACTTACTGTGTTTATATTTTTCATAGCAGCTACTCTGACTGAGTAAGATGCAGTCTCCTTGTGGGTTGGGATTTCTCTAATGGCTCAAGATGTTGGGCACTTTTTCCTTTACATACGGCTCATTTGTACATTTGAAAAATGTGTTATATGCTCATATATTAATTGGGCTATTTGAGTTTTATGGTGGTAAGTTTTTTAATTCATTATGGTTTCTAGATATCAACCCTTTGTCAGAGGAGTAGCTGGCAAAGGTTTTCTCACATTCTGCAGCTGTCTCTCCATTGTTGATTGTTTCCCCTGCAGTGCGGATGCTTTTAATCTGATGCTGCTCCATTCGTTGACTCTTGCTATTACTTCCTGTGCTATTTGGAGTCCTATTCAGAAAGTTTTTGTTCTCATAGTGTCAGTGTGTCTGCTGTGTCAGAGTTCCAGGTCTCAGGCCTAGGCCCGTGATCCATTTTGAATCGATTGTGTACAGGGTGAGGGACAGGGACCGGGTCTCAGTCGCCCCTGTGGACGCCCCCTCTCCCAGCACGCCTGTCGAGGAGGGTGTCTTTCTCCGGTGTTTGCTTTGGCCCCTTGTCCGGAATGAGCTGGCTGTGGCTGTGTGGGTTGTTCTGTGTCCTCTGTTCCGCCCCGCCGGTCTGCGCGTCTGTTCTGTGCGGGTCCCGGTGCCGTGCTGTTTGGTCGGGTGCCTTTGTGTTTCCATTTGAGATTGGGTATCGTGGCGCCGCCAGCCCTGCCCTTTTTGCTGGTTTGGTTTGGCAATTCTGAGTCTTTTATGTTTCCATATGAATTTCAGGATGTGTTTCTAATTCTGTAAAGAATGTCATTGTTGTTTTGATGGGATTCCATTGGCTCTGTCTGTCCACTGCTGTTGGTAGTGTGACCATTCTAATAGTAATTCTGCTGATCCCTGAACATGGGTCTTTCCATCTTCTAGTGTCTTCTTCAGTTTCTTTCCTCAGAGTTCTGAAATTGTCTTTGTAGACATCGTCTACCTCCTTGATTAGACTGATCCCTAGGATTTGCTTTTGAAGCTATTGTGAATAGAATTGTTTTCCTGATTTCTTTCTCAGCTAGTTCATTATTGGTGTATAGAAAAGCTATTGAACTTTTAGTGTTGATTTTATATCGTGGCACTTTGCATAATTTGTCAACTTAAAAGTCTTTTGGTGGAGATTTTAGGGTCTCCAGTGTATAGGATTGTATCTGCTGCTGGGCTTGGTGGCACACACCTATAATCCCAGCACTCAGGAGGCTGAGGCAGGACAATTACAAATAGTTTGAGGCCAGCCTGGATTACATAGTTCAAGGCCAGCCTGAACAACATAGTGAGATCCTGTCTCAGAACAAAAACAAATCCCTAAGAAGGATCATATCTGGTAATATGGATAATTTAACTCCTTTTCATATTTGTGTCCCTTTTATAAAGCAATTAGAGCCATTTAGGATGCATTTTATAGGTTTTTTTATTTGTAAGTTGAATTAATGTATCTTATACTTTATTTTTTAGTCACATGTGTATATGTATCTTAAAGAAGCTTTTTCTACTATAAGGCCATATAATTTCTTTTTTTCTTGTAATTCTAGAGGATTTTTGAATGTCAAACCTTTAAATTATCTGGGCTGGTTCTTTTACGGTGTGAGGTAGGACTTCAGTTTTGTGTTGTTTCCAGCGTGAAGCAAATGGGTATCCCAGCACTTTCATTTGCACCCCTAGCTGGGTGCTGGGCTGTGCACTTATCCCAGTACTCGGAGGCTGAGGCAGGAAGATTGCTTGAATGTCGGAGTTCCAGGCCAGCCTGAGCAGTACAGTGAGAACCATCTTAAAACAAACAGCAACAACAAAAGCCAAGAGTCTGCCCCTTCCTGATTGGTGCCAGTCTGTTGTCTTCCTCCCACACCTACCTGTGCTGGTGTCTGGACTGCCCAGGGCTCTGTGTTCCCCTTGGTGTCATTTTCATATTTATCACTTGTGGCTTCACAGGTGGCTCCAGGGCTAGTGGGACCTCCTGTCCCTCTCCTAGCTATCGCCGTTACGTGTGCCTTTCCTCTGAGCACCTGTAGTCGTCGGCTGTGTGACTTCCTGTAATAAGTGCTTTTTACATTTAAACTCCATATTCTAGTCACCCTGTGTACATGACAAGGAACACATGGGCAAGGGTGGGGTCCTCCCACAGGTACTCCTGAGCCAGGGACCACAGACAGGCGAGGCCCTGCTGCTGGCCAAGGTGCCCCTTCTGGGTTCCGGCACACAGACCAGGAGCAGAGGCTGAGCTGCCGAGGCCCAGGTCGGCCTGGCCCAGAAGCGTGGACACAGCACAGCTCAGTTCCCAGGGGCTCTGTCATTCTGTGTGGTCTTTAGTGTTGCAGCAAGATCAGGAAAAGGGACCGGGCGGCACACGAGCCCTCGCCCTGAGCGGGCATCCCCAGCTGAGCCTCCTCCTAGACTGCGCATCCCAGGCCCCGCATCTGCTTCCACAGCATTGCTCTGTGCTGCAGATCTGGGGCGCTGACAAAAGGCCTGGGCACATCCACAGTGCTGTCACCAAGTGAGTCTTCCTATCCTACAACCCTTGCTCCACCTGTTCACCCTCTTGCACCCTTTTCCCCTGACTTTTGTAAGGTTTAGTCCTAGGCCCAGCAGAGGGAAGGGGTAGAAGGCTCCAGTTCCTGGCTTCACCCCAGCGTGCACAGCCCCAGCAATCTGTTGCCGCTGTGTTCACTCCCTGCATGTCTTTTCCCTCACTTGCCCATTCCCTCATCTTCACTTCCATGTGCAGATTCCTATTTATTGCTTTTGATACTATTTCTCTATTCAAATCCTGTTTTACCTAGCATCTTTATTTTGACTGTTGTTGGTTAGCTTCTTATTACTGTAACAAAATGCCTGAGGCAGACAGCTTGTAAGGAGGAGAGGTTTCCTTGGCTCCCGGTTTTGAGGCTTCAGTCTGTGGTCTGGACTGTGACCAGGCAGCACACCACGGTAGAGTACATGCGGAGGGAAATGCTTGCCCAGAGAGAGCCAGGACGCCAAGAGAAAGAGGAAGAGACCTGTGTGCAACATGCCCTCAAGCACACGTCCCCAGCAGCCCAGCCTCCTCCAACTAGGCCCTTCTTCTGAATCTGCCCTCTGATTTCGTTCAGGGCTGCACCCTGCTCCTCAGGGGAAACACAACGGCATCTCCATGCAGGCTCCCACCCACGCCCACCCTGGGCCTAGGCTCGGGCGCAGGCATCTGTCCACACCGTGTGTGTCAGGGGCACTCTTATGAATATATGCACATTCACACACGGGTGACTCGTAAGTTAAACATTCGCATTCTTTGTCTCCACTCTGTTAAAGCAAAATCATCCTTCCTTGGTGAACACTGTCACCCTGTCAGGGCGCTGTGGCCGTTAATCGTGGTTTGTGAACTCGTGGATGAAGGAACACCTGACAAGTTAGAAAAGCTCAGGTCTGGGCGTGTCTGTGGCTGACTGTAGGCCAGGGAACCGGAGACAGCCCGCGTGGGGTGTGGGCAGCACCGACCATGGGCCGGTGGCCAGATGGGAGGGAAGGAGACGGGCAGGAAGGTTGCTGCTGTGGGAGAGCTTGGCTTTGCCATTACCTCTTGCCTTTGCTCTCCAGCTTCTCCACCTTCCTGCACAGACAACCGCGACTCTGCAGTGAGCTTCCAGGCCTCAGCCCTGGACTGGGGCTGCACCCTCAATCCTCTTGTTCTGTGGCTTCATGCTCCTCGGCTGAGCAGCTGCTGGTTCTCTGGCACGTGGATGGCCATCGAAGCTCTTCTGACCCCCATGCTGTGGGCCTGGCTAACAGACCCCTTACATAGCTGTACATGCATTGTGTATGGATTCTGCTCTTCTGGAGAACCCCGATATCTGCGGACGCAGCACTCAGCCCGGTAGGTGGACGGGCCCCCCGAGAGGGTCTCATCCGCCATGGTGGTTGTGGCCTCGGCGAGGCAGCACGTTATGGCAGAAGCACCAGGTGGAGCTTAGCACTCTCCCCATGGCCAGGAAGAGGACAAGAGGGCCTGGGGTCCCACAGCCCCTCTGAGGGGACACCCACAATGCCCATGCCCGCTCTCAGAGCCTGGCCCTGCCTCGTGAAGATCCCACTGACTCCCAGTCATGCCAGCGATATAACGTGGTATAATAATCATCCAGTACCAATAAAGGATCAAAAAAAGAAGAGTAAGAAAAGAAAACATTAAACAATGACAAAACCAACAAGGATATCCCCAGTCCAATCAACGAGCAAGGTTCCAATAAGCACAGTTGCCAAAATATCTGTAGAAGTAAGAATGAAAACCTTCACACGGTCATTCTGGCAGCAGCCCAGTTCTTCCACACTGCTCCCTCTTAATGGGTATCACTGGTTTCCTTAGCTGTGCGGTTTCCTTCTATGGAGAAGACAGCCTGCCCAAAGCCTTAGGGAGGATTGCTGCCTCCTATTTCATATCCTGGTTTTGAGCTCTGGGCCTCCATAGTTCTGATTCTGTTGACAGATCTGGAAGGTAAATCACAGTCTTTCTGTTTGTCCCCTTCACAGGTTGTTCTTCCCTGCCCCAGGTTTTGATTAGTATTGATTGTTGCAACTATGCCCACAGGAGCCACAAGAGGGCACTCTTTCTCTGCTCCTGGAGTAGTGCTGTCCCCCAGTTGCTCTGATTTGTCACCTGAGTCCACTTGCTTCGCCCTTCCCACAGGTGCCCCCACTCCGTGGGAGGATGGGGACAGTTGTGGGAAGGGTGCTGAATGTTCTGTTGTTTGTGGGAGAAATGAGCAGCTCGTTATTGTTACTACTATTTTTTAAATTGTGTGTGCAGGGAGAAGCTTCTCTCCCGCGTCTCCGTGCCCACCATCTCTGGGGATGGATGTGTGTGGCTGGGAAATTTTAGCCCGCTCTGTTTCCAGCTTCTGGTTTGGGGTCCCTGGTTTGGGGCTGTCTAGCTTACAGGTTAAGTGTGGACTTCATTAATCCCTCCTGTCTCGGGGGGTGGCCTTCTTTCCCAGAACAGAGTGGGTGCCCCTCTGGGTGGGGGTGGTTAAATGTTCAAGGTGGACCAGTGTCCCCTCTCCCACCCTCCAAATCCTGGATTTCGGCCAAGCTGAGTTGTTTTTTCATTTATTCTGCGTCCGACTGTCTTTCACCTCCACCTCCCGTGACGGCCTCCTCCGGCACCCAGTCGGCGGCGGTGCCCCCTTTACCAGCACCTCCCCACCGCCTGCTTCCTTTCTCCGAATCTCAAGATGGTGTCGAGTAATCTCCACGCATTTGCGCGCCTTCTGTGGTTTCTTTTGCCATTGATTTCAGTTTCATTTCTCTATGAGCTAATAATATGCGTGGTATCAATTTATTCTTTCATCTGTTTGAGTTTGTTTCATGGATTCTACTTCTTTCGTATGCCAGGCACTCATAGTTTCCATCATTTTCCTAAGATGCTCTATTTTTTTTTTTCTAATCTGTGTCTGCTCTAGAGTCACTAACCGTGTCTTCCCCATGGTCACCATCTCTGTACTTATCTGAGAAGTGATTTCCGCTTTGGTTCTTTTTCTAGAGCCTCATTCATTTGTTACTTCCACTATTAGCGCTTCAGAGACTCAGGTGGGTGTATTTCCAGTTTTTTCACCTCATTGCCCCCTGGGTTTGCCTTTGGTGAGCGGAAAGTCTGGGTTACATCTTGCTAAAGCGTCTTCTCACTTTCTATTTATTTTAGTTTAATTCCTGGCTTGATGCTTATGGCAGGTAACTTTATTGTTGGTATTGAGAACCCTTAGGAAATGACTACTTCACAGAGATCTTACCTCTTCAATTTATTGGGGATGAGAAGTTGCTGCTTATTTGGCCCAGCCCCGCATTCTTTGGCACTGGCCTATAGCATTGTTTATGGCCCTTAGGCACTCTCAGTCTTGGTGTACCAGGAAGAACAACTGATTTGAACAGTTATGTCACCTTGGCTAAAGTAGTACAGTCAGCAATAATAATAGCATCAAACACAACCTAGAAAATGACACACTGTGGTAACTACTAATTTGCTACTTCTAACTGTATTAACTAAATTTGTGGTTATATAACAACATCTAAAACAAACCAGAGCATTGTATACAGTAAATATGCCATTGGTATGGTGATTTTATTCTCAGGGGAGAACATTTTAAAAGGGTTAGGGGAAAAATAGAGAAATAGAAGAAGAGGAAGATATTAAAAGCAAGGCTGGAGGACAAAGGGAGATCATGCAAAGTCTGGGAAACTGGTAAAGAGGACAAGAGGGAAAGAGAGAAGGAAGAAATATAAACAAGAATAGAACAACAACAAAACCTAGAAACAATATTCACACTTGTATAAAGATAAGAACAAACCATCAAGAAAAACAAAAACAAAATCAAGAAAGGAAAAAAAAATGGGAGAAAATAAGAAAAGAAATGTCTACTGAAAGTGTGTCCCTGCTGTCACTGGCAGACAAAGTGGGCAGAAAGAGTCCAGATTTGTGTTGATTAATCCTAGCAGGCCAGCCATAGATTTATGGCAGGGTAGGGAGTAATCCCAGCAAGGCTGCACTTCTCATTCCACTGACGTTCAGGCTGATTTCTGGCTGTGAGGCTGAAACTTGATTTTTTTCATCATGCAACACTTAAGTGCCTCCTGCTGGCTTGAACTCAGCCCCTTGACCTCCTGCTGTCTTGACTCAGCTCCTCCTCATCCTTACACTGGGAGCTACTGGATGGAGCCAGTCCACAGCTGCTCTGAGTTCCAAGCTCAGTTGCCCCTCTTTGGGATGGCTACCGGCCAGGTATCCTCCCCTGGGGGACATCTGAACCCGAATAACTCACCACCCACTGCAGTCTGCTGCATCCACTGCTCTGCTCTGCTGGTGTGTTTCTCCATGGAGGCCTCTGGGGTCACCAGTAGTCAGTCGTGTTTGCAGGTTTGAGCTTCTGTTCCCTTGAGTCAGGGCTCAGGGAGAAAGCACTGCTTGCCACCTCTTTTTTTCTTCGTTGAAGTTTCTCTACATGCTCTCCTTGTGGGCTCCAATTCTCACTTCAGATCCTTGCTGGTCCCGGGGACCCATGTCCCTCCTCCTCTTCCTCACATTGCTGTATTCCAGCATCTGGACACCAAATCTCAGAGAGGCTGTTTCTCTGCTGCTCACCACTGCACCATCTTCCCGGAAATCCGGTTTCTAATTCAGTGCTGCCCGCTTGTTCCACACACTTTGTGAATTAATTGTTCATACCCTGACCTACTTGAGATGACGCCTGTAGGACACTGATTTCACAATCCTGAGTCTTCCTTCCAAATCATAGTTTCTCACAGCAGTATTTAGTAATATTTATGTATGTTGTTAAATGTGCCCCCCATTTTGTCCCTTGATATCCTATATTTTTTGACCCTGAATATTTAATGTCTCTGACCTTGTAAATGAAATCTTACATTTCCATTTAAACTTTAAATCCCTGTTGTTTGCTGCTGGAAAATAATGATTGATTGACTGACTGACTTTGGTGTTGGGAATTGAACTCAAAGCTTTGTGTTTGCTGAGAACATGCTTTTAACTGAACCACACCCCCATATTCTACTCATTTATAATATATAAAAATATATATTTATCTTGGTAGATTGACATAGTATTATTAGTTTAGTTTAGTCCTGATAGTTGCTTTGTAGAGTCCTTGGGGTTTTTATCCTGTCATCTACACATAGAGAGTTTTATATCTGTAATCCACCCTTTTTGTCCTATTGCACAGTGTAGGACCTCCAATATGCTAAAATAGAAGTAGCGAGAAAGAACATTCTTGCCTTCTTCCTGATTTAAGATTGGAAGTTAAGATACGGTGTCAGCCGTGGGTTTGCATAGGTCCCCTTTATCAGGTAGAGGAAGTTGTCTTACATTCTTAGTTTGCTGAGAAATTTTGTTCTGAATAGGTATTAAATTTTGTTCAGTGTTTCCTGCATCTGTTGCAGTAATGATAATGATTTTTTCTCTTTTAGTTGGTTATATTAGGAGTAAATGTGAATGTCAGTTACATTGATTTTTTTTTTTTTTTTTTTTTTTTTTTTTT
>NW_022900931.1:27695083-27701298 GCF_012274545.1 Fukomys damarensis | reverse complement strand
CCAGGGATTGCTCGGGTCCTTGCAAGTGCAGGCCACCAAACCGCTGAGCTAAATCCCCGGCCCTCAGTTACATTGATTTTTTAAATGATGACCCAAACTTTATAATTTTTATGTATTGTTGGACTTGGTTTGCTATATCTTTTGCAGATATTTTGTATTTTATTTGCAAAGATTATTCGTTTACAGGGTTTTTATAATTTGTTGAGTTTTGGATGCAAGATTATTCTATCATCATAAAATAAGTTGGGAGGTAGCCAGTTGAGTGTCATAGCTCACTACTATAATCCCAGCTCTTCTGGAAACTGAGGCGGGAGGGCCAGGAGTTGGAGGAAGCTCTAGGCAACTTGGTGAGACCCTGCCTCAAAGTAAAATATGAAAGGGCAGTAAAGTGACCGACCAAATGTGCAAAGCCCCAGGTTTGATCTCACTGCTGCTAAATATATAAATAAGAAGGTGCTCCTCTGGGAAGGTTGGGTAGAATTAGCTTATTTAAAATGTTTAATAAAATTCACCAGAACTTTTTATGGAAATTTTGTTTTGATGATTAATTTAACTTTCTAAATAGATACAGGGCCATTCAATTTTTTTGTGTGTCATTTTGGTAAGTTCAGACTTTTCAGGTAACATCCCTTTTATTGAAGTTGTCAAATTTATTGGCATAGTCATTTTTAATATTCACTTATTATTTGTTTAATTTTTTGTACCAGGAATCGAACTCAGAACCTTGGGCTTGTGAGGCAGGAGGTGGTTATTTGTTTAGTTTTTTAGTATGTGCTGCCAAAGCGAGCACTATTTGTTTAATTTTTTAAGGATATGTGGTGGTGTCCTTTCTTTTATTACTCAGACTATTTTATATTTTATCTTTTTCTTAATATTCCTGGCTAAAGATTTTTCAGTTGAATTCATGTTTTTTTTAAACCAACCTCTGTATTGTCTGTTTTCTAATTCATTGTTTTCTTCTGTTATTTATGTGATTTCCTTCCATGTTTTTATTTGGGAACTAATTTTCTCCTTTTTTTCTTTCCCACCTTCTTAAGGAAAAAGCAGATTGATTAGCCTTGCTTCTTTTTATGTTTTGTTTTGTTTGTTGAGACAAAGCCTTGCTGTGTGCCCAGGCTGGCTTCAAACCTGAGGAAATCCTCCTGCCTCTTAGCCTCCTGAGTCTGGGTTTAGTTACATGTGCCACCAAGCCTGGCAGCTCTTCTTTATCATAGAGACTTTTAAAATGTTATGTTCCTTCTATGCGCACTCTAAGCTGAATACCACAGATTTCGGTGTGTCATACTTTCACTATGAATTAGTTAGAAATATTGCCTACTTTTACTTTTGGTGTTTTGTTTGATTTATGTATGCACTGTTTATATATGTGGTAATTCAAAGTATGTGAGCGTTTTTCAAGCGTTTTCTTGTTATCACTCTGACTGGACAGAGAGCTTTGGAACCTTTAAGTTAATGAGGACTTGTTTATCAGCTCAGCGTGTGAGCGGGTCTGATGAACTTTCCTTTCGTATGTGAGCATGCGTTCTGCAGTCACTGACTTCATCCGCTAGATGACGCTAGAGGACCGCGCTGTTCCAAGCCCCGTGTCTGCCCTGAAGTTTCCTCCACTCGTTTTATCAGGTCTGGAGGAGGGGTGTTCACTGTTCAGCTAAGATTCATACCTGCTCTTTCTCCCTTCACTTCATACATTTTGTTGCCTTGTTGTTGGTGGAGACAGAAGTATTCGTGAATTTTGTATCTTCTTGATGTTCCACACCTTTTATGGTTAGGAAATGTTTATTATCCCTGTCCTGAAGCCCATTTTGTATGATACTAGTATAGTGAATCCATATTTATTGTGCTTATGGTTTTTACTGCATATCCGTCCATCCTCTTTTGCCATGTGCGTCTTTTATAGACAATATAAAATTGTTTTTTAATCCAGCTTGACCATTCCTGCTGCTGGTTGTAGTGTTCGGTTCATTTATGTTCAATGAAATTATCAGTGCTCTTGGATTTAATGTGCCATCTCTCTGTACCATTTGAGCTTTGTTTTAGTGCTCTGCCTTGTTGCTTTCATCTAAAGTAACTAAATACCTTTTGTATTTTAGTTCGTACATTGGGTTTTTACCCATCCTGCTTTGCACTGTTATTATTATTTCACTGGATATTTCAAGGGTCGCCGTCTGTTTTGAGACTTTGATGGCTGTTGGAATCAGTGCTACATTGCATCACCTTGCTTCACTGTGCTTTCCATCCTGCGTGGAGACTTTGTCATTGGCATTACACCTCAGACATGTTATAAACCCAACACCGGGTTAGAATTTTTGCCTCAAGCAGTCTTTTAAAAAACTCATGGGAAGAAAGTAGACAATTTATAAAGTTGTTTAAATTTACTTACCGGGCTGAGGATTTAGCTCAGTGGCATGGTGCCTGCCTGGCAAGCACAAGGTCCTGACTTTCATCCCCGGTACTGAAAACAAAATTTTTTTTAATTACAATTTATGACTTCTGATGGTCTCTTTTTTCCTGTAATTCTAAATTTCCATCTGTTTTCACTCTGGTAACAATTTCTCTGTTTTTATTTAACTTTCATTTTAAAGGATTTTTTTTCTGTACATATAATTGTAAATAGGGTGCTTTTATTTTATTTTTTTCCAACCATTTCAGTGTATCCACTGTCTTCTGGATTCTATTTTTTTGTGATGAGAAGTCAAGTATTGTTCATGTAGCTGTTCTCCTCTGAAGTCTCATTTTTCTGGAGCAGCAAAAATGTCTTTTTCTGTGGTTTCTAGTACTCTGTGACACAGCTAAATGTGATCATTTTTGTACTTATCTTGTGTGCACCACCACGCACCACTTCAAATATTTCTTATTCCCCAACACGTTCTGCTTTTCTTTTTCTCAGACTCAGCTTCCACATATGTTGGAAAACTTGGTAATATCTCACACACCACTGAGATTCTGTTTGTTTTTTTTTTCACTTATCTGTTCTTCAGATAATTTACATTAACTTTCTTTATTTTAAATGACACTTCTTTTATTTGGATTTTATTTTTCATTTGGATGTCAAGCCCATTTAGTAAAATTTTCATTTCAGGTAATATATATATGCTTCCACATATGTTGGAAAACTTGGTAATATCTCACACACCACTGAGATTCTGTTTGTTTTTTTTTTCACTTATCTGTTCTTCAGATAATTTACATTAACTTTCTTTATTTTAAATGACACTTCTTTTATTTGGATTTTATTTTTCATTTGGATGTCAAGCCCATTTAGTAAAATTTTCATTTCAGGTAATATATATATATATATAATTTTTTGTTCTGACAGTTCAGTTATTAGCAAGTTCTGAGAGTTTTATCAAGATTGCTATTTTTTGTTAGAGGAAGTCTATTTCAGTTTAGAATTTAGATTTAAGGTAGTCCTTCCTCTAAAGGTCAGCTCTCAGACCTTTTGGATGCAGACGCACTCCTGAGGTCTCTTCAGCCTGGCGTGGTGGATGCCTGGCCTTTTCCAGCATCCGAGGCCGTGCATTCCTGCCCACGCCTTGGCAGGACTCCTTCCCGGAGCATGAGCTGTGCTGGCCCAGGAGCTGCAGTGACTGCAGTCTCCCTTCTCAGCTGCTCTGCCCCACCAAGTCCAGCTGTCACATCAGCAAGGCCGCCGCTCTATGGGTCTCACCTCCTTGTTCTGAGCTGTGGTGCACTCCTAGGGCACACAGATCTGGAGGGTCACGAGGCCCAGCTTGGTGTCTCCTTCTCCCAATAGCGCAGCTGCTCTGTTCCTGAAAACAACTGTTTGCATAGTGTGTTTGTTCACACTTCCCGGCAAGAGCGCAAGGCCAGTACCAGTCACTCTGCCATGGTAGTGAGAGCTACATGATGCGATGATATTTTTGTTCACTAAAGGTTGATAATTACAAGGGCAAGACAAAGATTTGGTTTCAGTTGCAATGTTGGCATCCAGAGACGGGGTCCCTGAAGGCTCAAGGATATGCTGCACCACAGAATTGGCTCCACACACAGCCTACCTGTGCCTATCATCACATGCCTCTTCCCGTGCCCTCGCTTGCCCTCACCCCATCACTTGTTTGGGGTTAAACTGTAGTTTGCCTTTCTTTAGTCAGGGAAAACATTCATGGAAAAAAGCACCCTTACAGCCCACAGGAGGACACCCACAGCATGTGTCTCTTCTTCATTGTCTAATTCTTTCTGGAAGGAAGCAAAGACCTGTTTATTCCCACGGGATTCTTTTGGTGATGCTCCTTTTCTGTTGGTTAGGTCCTGTGAGACAGGAACAAAATTAAGAATCACCAGCTGCACTGGGCTTTTATCTATTTTTTTTGGGGGGGTACCAGAGATCGAATTCAGAACCTTGCGCTTGTGAGGCAGGCGTCAGAACCACTGAGCCAAATCCCCAGCCTTGGCCTTTTATTTCTGAAACGGATGGAGGGATGAACTTCATAAGCTAACACCAAGACATTTGTTTCCAGAAAACTGGGAGAGAACTTTAAAAACTAATAATCTGCCTTTTGTAAGTCTGCTTTTGTGTGGCCAAAGAAATAAAATGTTTTCCCCGCTGTGCTCTGGTATCACCTGCTGAGTCTGCCCTGTAGGGTGGTGGACTCTGGCTCTTGGCTTCCAAAGGGGCCATAATTTTCAGGAGAAAACTTCTTTGCAGACTTGGTTTGGAGGTGATCTAAGCATCAGCTCAAACCCTGGCCTACGCAGTTCTTTTCCTGTAGCTGTTAAAAGGGAACAGCTGAAGGCTAAAGTCAGGTAATAAGGAGTAACCAGAAGCTTGAGCTGATGTGAATTTGAACACAGACGCAAAAGTGTAATAGCTTTGTTGCTTCCCGGGTTTTAGTAGCTGATGGAGATGAAAGAAGGAATTTTAGGAACACCAGCCTCAGAAACAGATGGCACTGCCATGTAACTGATAAACTATCTTGGTGGCCCACTGTCACATGCCACAGGGCAGTGACACCATGTGTCCAGTGTGTGCATTCTAATTTGCATCTCGAATGTTCCCTGGGTCCTCGCCCCAGGGCACCAGTGGAACTGGTGGAATCTTTAAGACCGTGGAAGGGATTGAGGTCCTGGGATGCAGCTCTGAAGGCCAGTGGGACCTCAGCCCCTTCCTGTTCCCCTTTGGCTTCCCAGCCATCAGATGAGCAGTTCTGTTCCACCACACACCCCACTGGGATGTGCGCCCTCTGCTGGAGATTGACAGTAATGGCCATGGACTGGATCCTCCAAAACAGCCCAATGAAACCTTTTCTCTTCATCAGTGGCCATCTCAGGTATTTGTTAAAGGGATGGAAAGCTGACTGGCACAACATAGCCTCTGGTTTACTGAGATATTGATGTGGTTGTGTCAGCGTGAAGAGAAATAAAAACATTCTCTTCCAAAGGAAACACTAGGGTTAGAGTGACCAGAAATCCAGTACTGGTAAAATGTCACTGTTTCTAACAAGTCTGTATAGATTTATCAAAATGGTTTATTTTGCTTATGAATAGAAAAAAAATCTTTGAGTATTTAAAAATTCTGACAGCCTTTTCAATGTTGCTTTCTCCAGGTTTCCCTGTTGTTTCTCTCTCCACGAGCTGATGTTTATTCCCACGCGCTGATGCGTTGTATGCAGTAATACAAAAAGGACACACAGTAGAAGCTGAGATAAATTTTACTTTTCAAGGAAGAAAAAAGTGAGATTACATTTTTATAAATATGTATAAATACAGGGTGACAGGTAAAACTCCTCCAAATAAATAAATAAATACTGCCACATGCCAAGGTACACAGGAAATGGCAGGGGCTGCCTTGGCTCTATTGGATAGAGAGCTCTCGGTGGTGCTGCCGCTTCTGAGATTTCCAAGTTTCTTACCCAAGTACTTCAGGGTTTCCGTCTAGTTGTGGGCGGGGGGCCGGGGGGCCGCATCCCCAGCCCGAGGAAAAGCCGCTGCGGAGCGACCTGCGGCGCCTGTCGCCGCTACACAGAGCGGGAGTCGGTCCTTCACGTTCCGATTAGTTCACCGGGGAAAGAGTCGTTCACGGTCTTTCTGCTAAGCGCAGGGAATGGATCGATCTCGAGGTCTGGGCGCGGGATGCAGGGAAAGAGGCGGAAGAAGGAGCTCACTCCCTCGGCCCCCGGTCCTCCGGGAAGGAGCCCAGCCCGGGGAGGGGCACAGACGTCTGCGCCCGTCGGGCCGGGAGCTAAGGCGCGCGGCTT
>NW_022900931.1:27675080-27694499 GCF_012274545.1 Fukomys damarensis | reverse complement strand
GACCAGGAAGCGGTGCTCGGGGGAGTGGTACACGTCGTAGCCGTTGTCCAGCCTGCGGTGTCGGAAGCTGCAGTCCTGGGGGCTGAAGTGCTGCTGTGAGAGGACGGGCGCGGGTGAGCGCGGCGCGCGGCCCATGCGGGTCGGGGCTCGGGTGTCCCTGCTAGGAAAGGAGGTGACTGTGCCTGGGCTCTTGGCGGGGGGCCTGGGCCGGTACCTGCTTGCAGGGTGAGGCCCTGACCGGGCAGGGGACGGCCTGGGTTCTGGAGGCAGAGCCAGCTTGTGCGCCACACCACCCCCCGCCCCCAGCTGGCTGGCTTCCGTCTCCTGAGACAGGAGATGGGATGGAGTTCCTGGAGCCAGTTACCCTCGGATCCTGTAGTTTGGCGTTAGGGACAGGACCTCGCTAGCAGGTGAGCTGCCCCTGGTCCTGCTGCCTTATGACCCACAGGGCCTGTGCATCTTGTTCCATTCAATCTTAAGACTCCATCACGTGGTTTTCAGACCAGGACGATCTGTCTGCCTAGACGCCTTCAGCAGCGGTTTATCTTTGGCCAGATGCTACTGCACTCCTGGGACCTTGTGAAATGTCTCCTCTCCAGAAATTCCTAGTGGGTCTGTTTAGTGCTAAGAGACCCTGAGACAGCCAGGGCTTCTATTTGCCTGTCTCAGAGTTCCCCGGCCTGTGCTGCAGGCTTCAGTCTGGGAAACTTTGCCTACTAGTCTGAGGGACAGGCAGTCACTCACCCCAGGGCACAGTCAGTGAACTGAGGAGTTTATTAGCCTTAGCCGGAGGGAGCCTCGTCCTGTGGTTCACTTCACTGCACTGAAGCTGGGGAAGTGAGAGCATTTGTCTGGGTCACAGCTGGTGACAGCTCAGGATGCCAGTGGCCCCTCGGCATTCTAATATATGCCATGCAGGAGCTCACACGGCCCAGGGTCCATCCTAGATGCAAAACAGTGGGCAGAGAAGACCGGGCACCAGCATCCCGAGGTTCAAGCTGCTTATACTTGCGCGCTTCCTCCTTGGGCTGCATGAAGCAGCAGTGGACACATCACGCAGGGACACAGGCAAAGGGAGACTTCAGCTAGGGAAGTCTGTCCTGTCAGAGAAGTCAGATGGTTGCAAATGGTGACCAGCACAAAAAGAAACTCACTGATCCAAAAATGTTGCCTCTGGAGTCCATACAGAGGAATCTCCTGCTCATCACCCCGGTTATCACCACTAAGCCAGCGTCTTCTGATCTGATCGCCAGGGCACCTGCAGAAAACGCTCAGGTCAAAGGCTGGCCACAGTCAGGTCCCATGGCGAGCTCCTCTTGGAGACCCCTGGGACACTCTTGGTGTTGACTTCACTGACACCCACCTTCCACTCAGCCTCTTGTTTCCTGTGACCACACACACACACACACACACACACACACACACAGCTCCCACACCACCCTCTTGCCTGCAGCAGGCCTTCTAAACTGGGATTCTTTAGCCTGTGCTGCACACGTTTTTCTGTCTGAACTTTATTCTCTCTTTGCCCAGGTAATACTTTTTTTTTTTTTTCTGTACTGATGATTGAATCTAGGGCCTCACACGCTAAGCAAGTACTCTACCACTGAACTACATCCCCAGGATTTTTTTAAAATTTAATTTTTGAGACAAGGTCCCACTTAAGTTCCCTAGGCTGGCTTGGAATTTAGGATCCCCCCTGCTTCAGCTTCCTGAGTTGCTGGGATTACAGGTATGCGCCACCATGCCTGGCTTCTGGCTAGTACCTGTTAATGTTTGCAGCGGTGTTTATGTACTTTCAAGCCCACTGGTTCTGTGTGTCTAGAGTCTGATTTTCTACACAGCCAGCTGTGCGTGTTAAGAGTTGCTCTCCCTCTTCCCAGACTCAGATACCACTCCGTAAAGACCTTCCTCATCTCCCTAACCAGAACTGGCTGTTCCTTCTCAGCCTGTGGCACAATGCCTGCACCATTACTACAACTTGCATTCCTCCCTTGCCCTAGAGTTACATGTCTGTGCCTCCTGGCAGGAGCTATGTAGATGCAGAGAGTGCGTCTGTCTATGTCGATCGATTGCATTTTCTACTTGGGTTCAGTACTTTGTCCTTTAGTCACTCAGCAGGGCCCCTTCCAGAGTCAGTCCATCATAGTCTTCCGTGTCCTCTCAGCTCATCTCTGACCATGGCCTGGAGCCCGTGAGTATTGCCTACACCATGAATAACTAATAGCAGTGTAAGTGTGCCTTCTGTTTTGTGGTAAGGGTACAATGAGACCACACAGTGGTTTTATAGGAGTGATAATTAGTGAAACTTCTCCCCAAACCTGACATTTTCCTGTCCAAATCCTTTTTCTAAGGTCTCTGGGTCACTTGCATTTGCCTACTGCCATGGCTTATATCCTGATGTCCCCAAGCCTCATGCATTCACAGATGGGGCCTTGGGAGGTGACTGGATCAGGGTGTGTGATACTCACACATAGTTGGGTGTGACGTTGGGAGGTGAAGCCTGGTGGACGGAGGTGGGCGTGCCTGCAGGGTATGTAACCCTCCTGAGCCCTTGATCCCACTCTGCCTCCTGCCTGCCCTGCCATGAGCTGTTTCTCCTCTGCTGTGCTGCTCTGCCTCGGAGCCAGATGACTCTGGACAGAGACCTCTACAAACTGCGACCCAAAATAAACCTCTCCTCCTTTAACTTGTGGGTGTCAGATATTATGCCTCAGCGAGACACCTACCATAGAATCCCATATGCACCTTATTTGACCTTACTGCACCAGGGAAGATGTTGAGGCAGGGTTCCTCACCCTCTTTTGCAGACCTAACCCAGAGAGGCTGTAAATGCCCGAAGCTGTACCTGACAGGTCAGGGAGCCCTTCGGGTGAATTAAAGCCCAAGGCTCTTCTCCTGTCCCATGTAAACTCACTACAAAGACCCCTGAAGGGAGGAATAGCAAAAAGACCCCAGCTGAGTACAGCACCCCATAAAACCAAAGTCAGGATGATATGGGACAAGGAATGGGCCCAGAAAGAAGACGGGCCAAGGAGAAAAGTTATTATTAAAGTGCAGCCTAGGGCCAGGGATTTAGCTCAGTGGTTCGGTGGCCTGCCTTGCAAGCACAAGGACAGGAGTTCAATCCCCGGTACCAAAAAAAATAAAAGTGAAAAATAAATAAATAAATAAAGTGCAGCCTGAGGGAATCCTTGGGAGAGTAGGAGGTCTGGAAATTATTTAAATTATTCCAAGATGGTGTCTGCCTGTATGTCTCAAATATATGGCTAATTTTGTGGTAAATCCTGGGAGATACATTAGCAATGTATAAAAAATAGTTTCTGTCCTGATGAGTCTTCAGTCCAATTGAGAAAAAAATCCATTTAATAACTTTTTGAGTTGTTGTGCTCTAAGTACTTTATAATTTTAAATTCTCAAAATAACATTTTTGGTTACACTGTTAATATTATTTTAGTAGTAGCAGAAGCATTCCAATTTAAATAACAAGCAGAACCCCAACTCCAGTTGGAGGTGGCTTTCTCCTAGGACACTATGGGTTCTGCCCTGCAGAAATTATTACAAGTATGAAAAGACAATGCAGAGGGCTGGTAAGGCTGCCGGTCAGGTGAGGCATCCCATTCCATGGCCCTGTGGGTTGGGGGACAGGCCCTGAACCAGGAGCCTGCTCAGGTCCCAATTCTGCTACTTAATGCTTCATGGCCTCGGGCAACTCACGGCTGTACCCTCAGCTTCCTGGGCTGCAAGCAGCCAAGGATAGGCACCCCACCTCCTTCGCAGGTCACCCCATCAGGTAGCACAAGGCTTCGAATGGCCAGTGCTGAGCCGGGCTGTGTCATGCTCACGTTTGACCTTGGAGAGCTGGGGGTTCGGGGTCAGTGGTGGGGGCTATGGCTCACGGGCTCCAGGCCGCCCCGGGAAAGTGCTGGGTGGAGCGATGGAGCAGTGGGGCGGGGCCAGCGAGAGTGGGGGAGGGGAAGCCCGGAAAGTGGGGGGCTTCCTTGTCCCACAAGCAGATTCCAGGGAATGTCCCTGGCTGCTGAAGCCACCCACCTGCTGGAACCGGGCGGGCTGGACAGGTGAGGAAATGGGACCTGCGGTCAAGATGTCCTCGGGGTCATTTATACTTGGGTGACCTTGAACCAGTTATGTACATTTTTCAATAAAGCAAAGGCAGCAGAAACATTTACCTGAGAAGATAATGGGCTCATTTCATCCACTAGAAAGGGATTTCTACTTGCTAGTAATTACAGTGTTTCCATTAGCACTTCCCTTTAGCTTCTGCTATAAAAGAACATTATCTGCTCTATTCTATTCTCATCCGCAGTAAGTGACAAATAAGATAAGAGTGAAAGAATCCAAATAATTCAGCTTCAAGTGAATCGAGTTTGAGTTCCGGAGTTTGAGTTCCGTGGGTGTGGGGTGTGAAAACACTGGGACCTAGGATGTGATATTAGCCAGTGTGTCCTGGGGAGTGGTTAAGCTGTAGGCACTGCCCAGGACACTGAGGCCCTGGTTTCAATCCTTGACACCATAAAAGAAAATAAAGGTGTATTAACCAATGTGATAAGCATTTCTGTCCTCACGTTTCCCCAGAGGCACTCATGTTCACAGTAGGACAAGTATGTGGGTCCTGGGGACCAGGACAGCCCAGGGAAATCTCAGGGCTGATAGTTTTTGGGGTGTCCATGGTCAAGACCAGTTTCCTGAAAGAAGTTAGGTACTCAACTCTTAATCAAGAATTTGCTAAAAACAAAACAACCAGATGATTCAGATTTCACTGGGAACGCATAATTACCCAGGAAGAAAAACAACCATAAACATAGTTCCATCCGCATAAAGGCATGCTTCCACTCACCCGTGAGACTGTTTCAGGTCCTTCACCAGACTTTTCATTAGCTGAGCTCTATCTACCTGCATCCATAATTCCTCTCCTCTCCTCTTTGTGACTTTTCACACTTAATAGTAACTGGAAATACACAGGCTAACTGACTGAACAGTACTGAAGGTTTCACGTAAACTAGGAAAGTGGATGTCTCCTCCACTACTGTGACCCTGCTTCCTCTTCCCAGGTTAGGGTTAATCTTCTCCAGACCACTCCCCCAGTGCTTACTGCACCTATCAGATGGGACATGTGCACACACACACATCTGAAGTTAGCTCACTGTGTTTCACGTCCTCTTACACCGTTCACTCTGACTGGCGTGGTGGGTCCTCAGCCCTGCCTGGTGGGCTCCCCTGGAAAAGTCCTGCCCCGTGGGCTGTGGGCTGCATGCTCGGGGCTGCCAGGACCCTTCCCCACAGTGTCTGCCTGAACTGCTCCTTGTGTCTGTCAGGAGGATATGACTTCAGAGGGCTTCCTTCAGCAGATATTCCGTGGTGTGAGAGAAGTCTTAGGAGCACTTTATTCCCTCATTGTAGGGAGCACTTTTAATCTATTGGGGACCAAAATGACTTACCCCAGTCCACTCTCTCACATTTTAAATCACACAGAATATTGCAGTGAAAGTCAGGGCAGCCCTCTGTGGAGGAATAGATTTGTATTTCCTAAAGACTGACAGTGAGCTCAGGAATAAGAAGGAGTGACAGAGTCTGAGGCCTTTGAAGAACCGTGCCATCAAATTCAGTAGCACCCAGGGAGCAGCACATGGGTACAGGAAGGGACTTGGACTACGTCCAGTTCCCTGCTAAGCTCCAACTTGTCTTTCAGGGCTCATTGAGCCACAAGTCCTTCTCTGTCCCCTTGAGTTGTGCAACATGTCTGGTATCTGGCAGGAGCTTTTCTCACTTTCCTCCTGTGGACGTGCAGTGGACATTTGGACAGTGTCCGAGTTCTGCGTGTGTGAACCTCTGGCTATCTTGGTTTCTTGTAGAATGAATATTTTGTACACGGCAAGACCAGAGCAAAAATAATTAATTTATTACAACAGCAAAGGAAAATTCATAGTTCCTATAAGAAATTTCTTGGCTACTTAAAGGTTATTACTCTTTCTTTCCTTTAACCTGAACTGTATTGGATCAGTTTCCATTTTTCTGCATCCTCAGAGTAACTTTTATGTCTCCTAATATAGAAAACTCTGTCTTTTCAATGCTCCCTCCCCTCTTCCCTCCTCCTTCTTGGTGTAGGTGCACAGGAAGGGACCTTATGTGAATCACAGCTAATCGACTGACTTGCTCATTATCATCCAACTTTCCACAAACCCGGGCCTTTTTTTTTTTTGGTATGGGGATTGAACTTGGGACCTTTGCACTTGCGAGGCATGTAGTGGAACCGTTGAGCTAAATCCCCAGCCAACAAACCCAGCCTTTAAAAACATCCCAGTTGTCTCGCTGCTACCTCAGCTTCTGGCCAGTTAGACACCTTGCAGCTGCACAGAACAGAACCTGCAGCATAGATTGAGGCGAGGAGGGGCCAGGCTGCAGACGGACTGGGAGGTGTGTCTTTGATACATCTGTGGCACGTTTTTATAAGGCCAGACCCTGAGTCCTATTCTAGGCCTTGGAATGAGAAATCAACCTTCATTTTCCCTAGTTGACCTCATTCAAAGTTCCCGAGCTCAAACTCGGTGCCTGTGGCCCTATCTGGTTTCTTTTCTATTTCAATTCTTTCTCTTTCTGTATATTTTTTTGAATCCTTGGATGGGGCAAAGGGAAAGTGAGTCCTAGCCTAAGAAGAGGGTTTTGATAAACTCATTCATGTTGAGAGGAACCAAAAAATAGCAGTTAGGGAAGTGGCAGACCCTCCCCCTAAAGTTTACAACACACATACACACACACACACACACACACACACACAATTAAGTGTTTTTCTAGGCAAGAAGCTGAGCTAGGCGTGGGGGCTCATGCCTGTAATCCCAGCATTCAGGAGGCTGAGGCAAGAGGGTCGCTGTGAGTTTGAGACCACCCTGGGCTACATAGTTCCAGATCAGTCTCAACTACATAGTGAGACCCTGTCTCAACCCCCCCCCAAAAAAAAACAAAAAAAGGTAGGCGGCTGGGCTAGCCCTGTGGCCTGGCCCCAGTTTCCGCTGCCTCCCTGCAGGGTACTGGGGTGCGCCCCTCCCTGGCCCAAAGCTCCCACTCACTGTAGACAGTTGGGTGAGGCGTGCCGTCCACGTGGCCGTCTCTGTGGATCTGCAGGTGGTAGCTGTTCCGGGCAGTGGCTGTGTACAAGTGGGTCAGGCCACCCCAGCTGGAGCCAAGCAACGGGGAGGCATCGGGATAGGCTCTGACCCAGCTCAGGGCACAGACCAGGAGCCCGAGGCAGGCCCCCAGCATCGCTGCACTGAGTGCCAGGGTTGAGTCTGAAACCCGAGCTCTTCCCTGACTTCACGTCCCGGACTCCCTGCTCTGGGCCTCCTCTTCTTTGCAGGTAGCTCTGTCAGGCTCCTAGGCTGGATTCTCTCCTTTTCCCGCTCCGACTTTTAAAGGGTAACAGTGTGACATCAAACCGGAAAAACTCCACTGTCCACATCCTCTGTGTTGTAATCAGCCATGTGCAGAAAGTCAGACTTCTGAGGCCCGCGGAAGGCACATGGTTGGAGCACACACACACACACACACACACACACACACACACACACCCACACACACACACACCCACACACACACACACCCACACACACACACACCCACACACACACACACCCACACACACACACACACACACACACACACACACACACACGCCCCCCTCACTTTCCAGCCAATGCTCCCAAAAGTGAATCATGTGTGGGTAAAGTTATCTGTGACCCTGGGTCGTCTGTTGACCTGTGCCACTTCCACCAGGAAATGTGAAGGCAGCCAGCAGTCCGAAAAAATCCAGCTTCAATCACAGCGGCCGCCTCCTCCTCGCAGTCAGCTCCTGCCAGTCTGCCCACTGTGGTTTCCGGGATGCTTCTACGCCTTGGTCCGGTGTGTGCTCAGCACTGCCCGTTTGAGCACAGGTGGGTGACGCCACTAGTCAAACAGCATGTGCGAGACCCCCGTGGCAGGGGAGCTACACAGACTGTGGAGAGGGACACAAAAGCCACGGTTGCCACATGGAAAGAAAGAAAACAAGGCCTCAAAGTGACTTGACATGGCTAGGGCCCATTTCTGTTTCCCAGGTTTGGATGGTCCAGCTCACACAAGCTGGTCCTGACGGATGTTCCAATAGGAAAGACCCTCGCTCAGAGGCGCCCAGGATTGGAAAGGCTGCTGCTGAGCACAGAGGTCAGAAGGCAGGAAGCACCTCCATGTGAGGTGGCCCATGGGTCATCCCCACAGTCTGTGTCTGCTGGCTGCTCTCTTCCACAGGCTGCTTCCAGGTGCTCCTTCTGGGAAGCCTCACTCGATAGCGCTTCCAGTCCAAGGGGAGCAAGCAGCCAGAAACCCAGCCGAGGCGCCTTTAGTCCTCTGGGTTCCTGCTTTACTGAGCAGACACTGTGGCCGGGCATCAGGCTGGACCTCGGGTTGTGTCAGAGCAAGGTGTGGAGCTAGGCTTGTGCCTCAGTGGTGGAGGATTGGGGAGCATGTGCGAGGCCCTGAGTTCAGTCCCCACCAACACACACGCACACGCACAGGCACAGGTACAGGGGCACACATGCAAAGTGGGGGAGAAAGGTGATTCCTGCTTTAAAGAGTTCAAATCCAATGGAAGAGAGGGATAAAGGGCCAGGGATTTAGCTCAGTGGTTCCGGTGCCTGCCTCGCAAGCATAAGGACCTGGGATCAATCCCCAGTACCAAAAGAAAAAAAAAAAAGAGGGATAAAAATAAATAGCCATGGTATAAATCATGGACCACCCAGCAGATTCGGCAGAGGTGCCATTCCTAGCTCTGGGTGTGTGTGGCTTACAGGTTTGTAGTTTTACACATTTACACATCTCTCAGCTCCCTTGAACATTGCTGCGAGTCTGTCAAATAGGTGGCTGGGTATTACTGATATTTTAATGGGTATGTGTGGAGAAACGAGATCCTGGGGTCCGTGTGTCAAAGCCACAAAGTGAATGACCGGTAGAGCCAGCACTCAGTCTTCCGATTCCCAGGCTGCTTCTCCACCAACATTCACGGTGGCAGCTGACGTTCGTTGAGAGCTTATTCTTCCATTCACCATTCTGCATGTTTTGCTTGCTGTGGCTTGATTAGTTTTCAGAATAAGTTTTTTTTTTTTTTGTACCAGGGATCGAACTCTGGACCTTATATTTCCAAAGCAGGCAGTAGAACCACTGAGCTAAATCCCCAGCCCCAGAATAAGCCTTTAGGGAGACACTGGAATTTCCTTTCTGCACACAACCTGAAGGACTTGTTCAAATACAGAAGCTAAAACATGGAAGAGGTTGGATTTGAATCCAGGACTGACTTCCCATCTCCCACACCCTCTCTGGGCTGTGCAAGCCCACACAGCACAATGGACCTGGAGCCATGCATGCACTGGGGAGAAAGCTGAAGCTGCGGCAGACACAGCATTTTCCCCAGGCCGCGAGTCTCTGGGATATGTGAGCTTGGCTCCCCGGGGTCGGATGGAAGTGACGATATTTAAATGCTTATGTTTGAAAGTCTTCCTGGTAACGTAAAGGCCACAGTGTGGTCCATATATGCAGCCCTGCATCTTGCTGGCTGGAGAACTAGCTAGCTTTCAGAATTGAAGGGCGATCATTCTGGAACTTTTGCCGACTGAAATCCTTGCATCTTCTCTTCAACTGTGAATGGGAGAGATGGGAAATACCTTGAAGCAGCCAGCAGCTACTGGATCCTTCTCTGGGTGAAAGATCGCAGGGAGTTCTTTTAGTAATTAAAAACAGGACACACGGATCCTCCTGGGCTTTCAGCATTACTGAACAGAGAAAAACTTCATTCACTACCAGAGCTGTGTAAGAGCTAAGTGCCTGGGACACCAAGAAATGGTAGCAGCGTTCACAAGAGACGGAGTGAGAGGGTCTGTGCTCAAGGAGCCTGGAGGGAAGGGGCTTGTCCAGCCCCGGTGGGCAGTGTCACGGGGTGCACACCCACCATCCACTCAATTTTGCAGGAGGTGGGTGGGCTCCTTGCTCCTTGGGCTGATTGTTAGGAGAGAGCTCACACGATGGCTCGCTCATTTCCAGAGATCTCTCTCTCTGAAAAGAGGCCCGGATACTGAGTAGCTGGATCTGAAGAGAGTGGCGCCCAGGGAAGTGGATTTATTTCTGAGGGATCCTGAGCGGGAGGAAGAAGAAACATTCCCCACTTGACAATAGTAAAGGAAGAGTTGGGAGTCTCAGAATAGCTCTTTGCATTTGCAATATGGAAACGTGGAGAGTGAAGAGAGAAGCCAGGCCTCGCTGCCCACTAGCGTCACCTGAGGGGCTTTCAACCTCGCCAGCCCAGGGCTGACCTAGGCCACAGTGGGCCGGGAAGCCCAGGCATTCGGGAGACGCCAATAGGGAAGCGCGCAGCGGTGACCAGGCTCTGAGCCTCTAGCACGCACCGGAATTAGCACAACCAAGGCCCGCCCCCGGCCTGGAAACCCACCCGGATTTGCAGCCTAGCGGCAGATAGAGGCGGGACTTCTTAGGGAACTGCGGCGGCAGGTTCCCTAAAGAACGTATGGGGAGTTCCCAAAGCAGTGCTCTGCAGCCCACGGGCAGCCTTTCCCTCTGACCGGGTGCGTGGCCCGGACAGCGCAGGGAGCCGGTGAGTGGGGGGAGGGGCTGCAGGGTCCCGGGCCCTGTCGCTAGAGGGCCCTCCTCTGTCGCGGTTCAGGGGTGGGTCCCGGCACCGCGAGAGCTTAGGAGCCACAGTGACACAGAGGCCAGCTGTGAGCAGGAAGTCCAGGGAGGAGGCCACTGCCGCTCTGTGCTTCCTGAGTGTCACTGTCGGGGGCTGGATGTGACCGGGAGGCTGGTCCCAAGGCAGGTGGGGAACCTTTCCGGAGCTCCCCTTGGACCTCAGGAGAACTTGCTCTGGGAGCTGGGTGGTGACCTTAGGTCCAGTCTCTGCACTTGCACTTACGAAACCAGGCGCTGATGCGCGCCGGAGACATGGTGTCTCCCACCCCGCAAGCTTGTCCCCGTCCTTCATCTCCCAGTGTCTCAGAATCAGCTCTGAGAAGGTGACAATGTTTAATTCTGCTGTATTATATTCTCAGTGTAAGGCTTAACAGATTTTCAAATAAACAAAAAACATGGGTTGGGCCATCATTAGGTTATGGTGGGAAAACGAGAGGAACAGGTGAAAGAAAACTGGGAGACAGGAAAGGAGGCGGCCTTGTGGGGGTTCCCAGCCTTCTGGTCCACCTACGGTAGGACTCGGTGGTCCCTGGTTCCTTATGCTCATCTGCATCATCACCTCCCGGCTTGGGGTAACCTCGGCTGGTCCCGTGTTCAGGCAGAGGGATATCAGAGGTTTCTCCTGGTCTTCTCACTGTTTGGGGGCTGTGCCACAGTTTTCCTGCAATGCCCCCCAGTATCTCATCATCTCAGTAATTAAAACGCACTGCCTGGGCTGTGGACATAGCTAGCGGTGGAGAGCAGTTGCATTCCCAGCTCTACAACAGGCAAACAAACAAAAACAAACCCAGCAAAACAAAACAAAAATACTCCTTTATAACCAAGCAGATTCTCTCTTGCTTTAATATATCTGCTCAAGACGTAAGCATTTATCAAAAGCTAATGGCTAATACCTTGTAGAAAACCCTCAGAGAAGCCTAAGAACGGAACCATACAGTCCTGACCCGAGAGGAGCTTGCGTTTCCGGGCAGTGTATTTTGTATGTGTCCACACCGTCACTGTTCCGTCATTTGTTGTTGAGGCTCCAAACCCCATGAGCTGAACCAGGCGGGGTTTGGAATGACTGCCCCTGATGTGCAATTCTGTATAGTAGGATTTTATAGATCAGGGAGGCAAAGGGCATTATTTAAAATCTGTATTTATTAAAAAGTAAATCGTGGTTCTATGAAATAGGAGATGAAGAACCCCTGTAGAGGTAATATGCTATCAGAGGTAACCAGTATTGGTTTGTGGACACGCACATGCACGCACACACACGCACACACACACACATACACTTTGCAAGTTTGGGGCTCCCTATAGTTAGGATAAGCACACTCTGTCTGTGCTCAAGTCCATCTGTCCAGGCCCGTGTGTATGTCCCTATCTCCTCTTTTTAATCCTTATATACTGTTCCATCACATCCCATTTGGGAAGTCCCTCTCCTGGAAGCCTTGCTCCTTCTCCTCCTGAGACTTTTGGGGTGACTCCCAAGGTGAATGTGGTGGAGACCCATGCATGCCTGCACTTGTACCCATGCCTGACATTTACACATGCCATGTCTCCAACATGTCAGTGGCCCTACCTGGGGTGGCCTTGGTGTCTGGGTCCCCAAAGTTCTCTGTCATCCCTTACCCTGGGGCCAGTACTGCCATGGACTCATCCTTTCCACTCCCCTTCTTTTCCTCCAAATAAAGTGTTCCAGTTTTCCTCCCCAAGATAAAATTACTTTTGTCATGGCAGCTTTCCCGAAAGATCCCATGGGAGGAGGTCCCGTCTTCAGGCAGTATGAGACATCAGGGCTAGAGTTAAAATCCACTAAAATGTGGAGGTGCTTACGTGGGAGTGACTTTTCACTCCTGCTCCTTCTCCCAGGGAACCCCAGGCTTCCAGTGATCTTGTGGGGGCCACACCCATGGATTTGTAAATACTGACCCCTGTCAGGACTGGACTCGAAGGGTGCACATCTAAGTATTTAATTAGAAAGCATTTAATTAGAAAATGAGCTTCTATTCCAAATGTATCACTGTATCTTGCCATTCATTTTGTTTTGTTTGTTTTTTTGAGACAGGGTCTCACTGTGTAGTTGAGACTGACCTGGAACTCACTGTGTAGCCCAGGCTGGTCTCGAACTCACAGCGATCCTCCTGCCACAGCCTCCCGAGTGCTGGGATTACAGGCATGCGCCACCACGCCCGGCTTCATTTTGAATTTAGTAGAGATCAAAGTTGTGTATTACAAGGAGAGCATACATTTGAGAATATCTCGTCCAACACGCATAGCAGAGTGCTTGCTTACTTAGGAGCTTAGAGTTGTCCAAGTGTAACACAGGTGGAATGTAAGGATTCTGAAGGACCTCGGAAGGGCGATCAGACTGTGCACGCGGAGTGCTACTCAGCCGTAAAGAAGGACAAATATCAGTCGTGTGTAGCAGATAATGTGGTAGTAGAGCATCACACCGAGGGAAACAACTCAGATGCACAAGGTCAAACACTGCGTGGCTTCTCTCATATGAGAAACCCAAAGTATAAATAATTTAAAGAGCAAAATAAAAGGTGATCGAAAACAGGGAGGCTGACTATGGAGATGGGGAACTTGGGGATGGGGGCCCAGCGGGGAGGGGAAGAGGAAGTAAACGTGTGATCGAGACCCAAGATACGTATGCAGTAGGTCTCTACAATGAATGTGTTTACTGTGTATCACAAACGTGTGCTACTACAAAGTGAAAAAATAACAATAAAGAAAAGTGAAAAGAAAGAAGGGAGATCTGAGAGGTGCCTGAAAGCAGCTGGTGTAGAAAGAAGGGCTGGGAAATGTCAGACTGAGCCGCAGCAGCGGGGAGATGAGGGTGGGTGGCGACCCGGGCCCTCACTGCTCTCAGCTGTGCTCTGGGCTCTGCAGGCCCGCAGGGCTGGGGCTGCTCCTGGGTAGGCAGCCCTGCCTCAGACAGCTTCGCAAGGAGAGGGCACAGGGAGGGCGCAGCAGGCAGGCCCTCCTCCAGGCAGTGACACCCTTCTGCACAGCGCTGTGACGATGGACTTGTGACAGCATGTGTTTGTCAGAGCCCAGGGAAGATGCCAGGCCAAGGCGGACCGGCGCTTGGGACAGTGCGTCAGCTGTGGTTCACCAGCAAGGCCAGGGCACTGTGCCAGGGCCAGGTTCAGCAACGGGCAACTGCCTGCAGGGAGAGACGGGCGCGGGGACTCTGCACGACTGCTCAGTATAGTTGTAAACCCTGCACTGCTGCAGAAATGGAGCTCGTTGAAACAATGACAGCAAAACAGCAGTAACATTTGTCCCAGTCAGTATCTGTGGTCACTGTGATTTAGTCACAGCCCCGGGGCACAGGTCAGTGAGCTTAGCACTCTGGGAGGCTGAGGAAGGAGGATCCCAAGTTCAAGCCCAACCAGTGCAACTTGTTTCAGTGAGACCCTTTCTCAGCTTCAAACTGGAGGAGCATCCTTTCCGGTGTATACGCACAGTCTCATGTAGTAACGAGCCAATCCTTGCCTGCACAGACAGATCTCCTGGCTGTGTACACCTCAGAGAATCTGCAGGCGCATTCTTTGATATTCCCACCAAACCCATAATATTGAGGATCCCCATCCTTCCCACAAGGACTGATGTTGGAGGTGCCCAAGGTCACCCCTAGTATGCGGCAGAGGAGGGAGTCGAATCCAGGCCTTCTGCAGTTCACCCCTTCTGTGAATGCTTCTGTTTTCAGTAATGGAGCGGCCATGATGGGAAGGAACATGGTGGGTGGAGGACGATGACTGCCGTGGTGGAGGACGTTTCGTACATGGGGAATGAGCGCTCCTTGGGAGCTTTGGGTATTTCTTCTATGGTAGAGGAAGAAGGATCCTGGGATTACCCCATCTATAGCTCTCTGTCCACTCCTGATACCCCACTTTGCATCTCTGTCCAAAACCAGAGGGAAGACAGTCGTCTTTGAAAGCTGGGATCTGCCCAAAGAAGAACCAGTAAGACGAGAGAGAGAGAGAGAGAGTCCATCCACACAGACTACCCAGTTTGATGGGTGCTCAGAGCTGCTGAGAGGCTGCAGTCCACCCTCTCAGGATGCTGGGCTTGGCACGCAGCCCACAAGGGGAGCACACATCCTGGTTCCCACTCAGGCCTGGGCCCATGACCCTGCTGGCCTCCTGCATTCAGGATGCGTGTCGGGATTCCTGTTATCTGGGTTCCTGGGACTCTGGCTCCCCTGCCCTGCCGCCTTCCTTCCCTGTGGACACGTAGCCACCGCACACTTCTCGGAGGGCTATTTCTAGCCAAGGGGCTGGTAATTCAGCCCAGCCCGGCAGCTCAAGCTGGCTGTGTGTGCAGCTGGGACTGGTGTCCTGGCATGTTGTGGGTTCAGCAGAATGCAGGATGTGGGGGCTTCCGGAGGCCTCCCCTGGCCTGTTGAGGTCAGGGTTGCTGAGGTGTGGGGGTGGGGACAGGATGCACCCGCCACAGGTTGGGAGGAGCTGGGTGTGCACTCAGCCTCGGGACAGGGCCCAGAGTTAACACAACCTGTGCCCGCAGGCTCTGGGTCGGTCTGTGTCAGAGACCACGCTGTGCCTCACGTAAGGCCTGTCATTTTTGTCACACTCTTCAGCTGGAACTCAGTCTCCTCATCTATAAAAAACGATGCAATCATTGCACCTGCGTCATGATATGGTCAGCAGGATTTAATAATATGGCACACAGAACACTTGATTTCATGTCAAGAGGTCACACAGAGCTGCTTGGTTTATAGTAAAAGTTTAGTATTATTGTTTCATTTTGATTATTGTCACTTTTCTAAATCTCAACCTCGGGTAGCTCCCGTGTGGCTTTCAGAATTCCTTGCGTGTGACTTAATGCCTAGCCCATTTTGGGTGTTTAGAAAATATTCATGAAGTGAAAGAATGAGTTTGTCTTTAGCTTGACGACATGGGAAGAACACTGAACTTGGCATTAAAATGAGCAAAGATCTGGGTTCAAATCCCAGCTTTTGAGTTTTTGGCTGATGCTGTAACATGGTGGACGGAGTAGGCAGGAACTCTTACTTCATTGTCCTGCCGGGCCCCCATCTGCCAAGGAGGCTCAGTCCCTCCTGCTCAATCTTCTTCCCAAACTTGCAAAGACAAATGAGAGCTGTGCAGGTCAAGGAGACGATTCTTACCTCCGGTTATCTTGCACATCAGAGCCCCTCCAGGACGGCAGACACATTAGACCTAACTCCTCCCATCTTGCTGTGGTCTCAGCCAGCTTGCTGCCTCGGTTTTCTTCTCTCCTTCAGAAGTGAGCCGGCTCACCTCCTAAAATGAGCCGTGTCCCATAGCCTGGGCCACACTGCAGAAGGTGCCGGGTGGTGTGTGCGCTTTCCTGGGTGTGCACCCTCGGGTCCCTGTGCAGTCTTCCATCCACTGTCATCTCATGGGGCCACAAAAGCACCTTGCACTCTTGAATTGTCTTTCAGAGCAAAGCCACCTGAGCACGCTTGGGTTTTGGCCTTCCTTTTGTGCTCGAGAGTGGGGGAACTGACTCGGCTTGCAGGCTGACTCAGGTCTCACAACCAGTGAATGGTGCCCGGGTTCTGCTCTCTCTGCCTGATGCAGGGTGGTCCCGAGGTGAGGCAAGACGTGGGAGTGCTGACATCAGGTCTGTTTTATAAAATCCCTCTGCTCTGTGACTGGCTGTAGCTGACTTTCCATCATTGAAACAAAATACGTGAGGTCACTGACTCCTGAGTGGAAAGGTTTGTTTTGGCTCACAGCTTTGGAGGTGCAGGGAGGTAGCATGTCATGGCGGTGGTTTGTGGCAAAATGGCTCTCCTCTTGGCCGGGATGCAAAAGAGTGAGGGAGAGGAAGGTCTGGAGCCCGCAGTCTCCATTGAGGGCCCCCCAAGACCTGGCTACCTCCCACCAGAAGTCCTTACAGGGCCCACCACTCCCCCATACGGATGCCGAGCCCTTGGGAGACACTGGTCTAAGCCATGGTGCTGGCTTCCTCTTGGCAAGTTAGTGTGTCTCAGACCTCAGACAACATGTCCCTGAAGTGGGGAAGTAATTCCGCCTCTTAGGCAGAGTGCCTGGCTCATAGCCCCATTCAACATTTCCTTCCATCCCTACATTCCCTCAAAGCATTCAACAATCTAAAACCTGCGCACACTCACGTGGTATTTCCATCCCTACCCCATAAAGGTCCTGCAGTGAGTAGGTGAACTGAATAGTTATCCCATGAGTCTCTGCTCTGAGAGCAATGGTGCCTGAGAGCGGTGCTCAAAGGACCCTGGAAGGAGGAAGTGAGGCCGGGCTTCCCAGAAGGCTGTAGAGGTGGGTTGGGTTTCAAAGCCATGAGAGCCGAGTGGATGGGGCAATTCCAAGGAGGGTATTTAAGGGGGAGAACACATGTAGGAGTAGAGAATCACGAAAGAATACGATGTCTTTGGAGAGCTGTAAGAATTTGCACAGTAGAAAAGGCGGTGTGAGGTATTGTCAAATCAGAGAGAAGGGGGACAGAGTTGGATTACAAACAGATTTTTACAACATACTAAGGAGTTTAGACTAGAACCTTCAGCCTGAGGGGACACTGGAGATTTTGAGCGTGGAATTAACACGGATAGTCATGCTGCTAGACCATATGCATTCACAACGTTCATCTTAAGTTTAGTGGTGACTGGTTTTGCATTGTTTTGTAGCCTTAAACTTTTTTTCTTTTACTTTTATTTATTCATTTATTTTGCTGTATTGGGCATGGAACCCAGGGCCTCAAGCATGGTAGCCACAGCCCAGTCCTTGTTTGTCTCTTCGTTTAGGCTTAGCTATGTGGAATATGTTCTCTGATTTCTGGCCTCTTACTTGGTTGTTGTCACTGCCTTTGCTGCTTGTGTGGAGCTTCTCAATCTCCAGATGACACCTTCTGCCTGAAAGGAACTTTGGAGGCTGGGAAGAGGGAATGGTGAGCTTTCCCCAAAGCCATTCCTATGTATGGGTTAATTTTCCCACTACTAATAAGTGCAGGCTGCTCATATCAGGACCCCAGGCATAACCGGTAGAGGAAAAATCTCATACTTGAGATTCTACTCCCCTAGGAGGAGTCTTGAGCTCCCTCTAGAGACCATAGTGCATCCTTAAAGACGAGGAATGAGGAAGGAATAGGAGAGTGGGGTACAGGGGAGCTGGAGGGAGCGAGAGTTCCACCAAGAAGACAGATCAACCATGTTGTGTGCTTCAGGGAGGAGCCATGAGCCCAGGAGCAGAGGATTTGCAATGTCCCAGTGTGATGTTGCACAGAGCTGTTTTAATGGGGAGGACTGGAGACTAGACTGAGTGTTCTAAGGTCAAAGAAGGAATGAAAAAGTGAAATAAACACTGTGGACATGTGAAGTAAAGAGAGACAGAGAGGAAAAGGGACAGGGAGGGCAGAGTAGTATGGGGAGAAAAATAAGAACCAAGATACACCATGTAAAGGTACAAGATCCCTGTGATGAATGTAACTGTACTGTATACCTAAAGAGTACCAATAAACTTAATGGAGAGAGAGGAGGGGGAGCGGACATGGGATTCTATTGCAAACTCGCTGGGTAAGAAACTTCAAAGGCAAACATTGTATTTATTAGATCACAGAAAGAAAACTTTTAGGGAAATCTTCACACTGGTCCCTGCTTGCCTCAGTGAGGGACCCCAGGGACCTGTGCTTTGGGAGGATTACAGGGCCAACACAAAATATCTTCTCAAAGCAGGGAAATGGGAAACCAGGGACTCATTCTGAACTGTAAAATGATTTCCTGCTTAAACTGCCCAGAGCATGGTGAGGAGCAAAACCAGGGGAGTTCACATCAGAGAGTAAAAGGCAGCTGCTGTGTGCTGCTCAGCCTGCGTGCATATTGACGGATCCAATAAGTATTTACTGGTAGAGTTGCTTTGTGATACTTCTGCAATCAAAAGAAAATGGTAGACCTCTGCTTTCAACGTGGGAAACAGGCATCAGGCAAGACACAGCTGTGACAGGTATTACGAGAGGAGCAGAATACAACCTGTGAAAAGCGGCACAGTGGGTCGCACCGAGCTGCCAGGGGAGGTCGGGACAAGACGACAGCAGCTAAGCTGACATCTGAGAGATGAGCAAGTTGGAGAATGTGGGCAAATGCAGGATAAATGCAGGATCGTGCAAATGCACGATCTCTCTGAATGTAATCACCTGATTACAGCTTAATGTATTTTCTTCTGATATCTTTTATGAAAATAATATCTTCTGATATCTTTTTGTGAAAATAATACTCATATGTACTTAAAAAAGTAAAAACAAAGTAACAAAAACAGAAATAGCACTCATAAATATCCATCTTTGAGTGGATGCTATTCTGGATGTATGATTATCTGATGTGTAATTAAGACAGAAGAATAGGAGGAAATGTTGAGAGAAATGCTTTTATAAAAATGGGATCAGGCCGGGGATTTAGCTCAGTGGAACCACGCCTGCCTCACAAGTGCAAGGTCCTCAGTTTGATTCCTGGTACTGGAAAAAAAAAATGGGACTAAACCACATTATGCTCCTTTGAAACAAAAATGCTTAATTCAGTATCATTAGGATTTAATAGAAGTAGGGAAAATGGAAATCACACTGAAGGAACTGGCTGTAAAGTTTTGTTAAATGTGTTTGCCCATGACTGTTTCAGTAAAAACCTTTTACATTTAAGAAGTAAGTTGTGAA
>NW_022900931.1:27625453-27674409 GCF_012274545.1 Fukomys damarensis | reverse complement strand
ATATATTGGGTTTGCTGAGTTAGGTTAGGCAGTTGGGTTTGGGTAAAAGCTATGGGAAGCCAGGCAGTTAGCATTTATTTCCCAGAGTTCCTCCCTCCACCATACCCTAGTTCTGCTGGTCCTGCTGGTAACCAGGCTCAGAGAGGAGGCTAGCTGCTCGAGGGCAAGCACAGCTGGTGCACACAGAGCAGGGTTCACAGCATGGTCTGCATGCAGGGGTCTGGATGTGGCACTGTAGCAGGGCCATGGGACCCAGCATCTGGCCATGGGCGAAAACAAAGCGTGGAGCAGTCAGGGAAACTACCGCTGGCAACTTGATCTTGGCTTTCCTCGGCACAGTCATGGGAGATAAAGTTCTTTCTGTGATGCAGGAGGACTCTGCGTTATTCTCCACACCCTCTCTTCCACAGTCAGAGGAGGAACAGAGATGGGTTGAACTGGATGGAGAGAGATGCCAGTTATGGGTGAACTTCTTTGAGAAAGTTCCAGAAAACGTGCTCAAGGCCATGAGCGATGCCCTGAAGGCCCCTGAGGACTGAGCAGCTGGTGAGTATGTCCATCCGTCAGGGAGATGTGGGCTTCTCGGCATATTTTGGAAGACAGTGTGACTCCTGAACACAAGACAGACTCCCAGCATGCCCAGCTCCTGTCGCCAGCCCCCCCACCCCCCGCTGTGCTGGGAGAGCAAGCAGAGGTGAGCTCCTCCCTGAGGGATACATGGCAGCCCAGCGTGGTGTCTTCCTGGTAGGGCTACTGAACTCTGCCCCAGGCTTCGTCCAGGGTGCCCAGTGCCCTTCCCAGAGCCACATGGGCATGGCCGAGCAGTTCAGCTCCTGGCTCAGCACTCTGGCTCTTGGTAGGGCCAATCTCCATGGTCTTCAGAAAGGTCTTCTCAAAGGAAGGCATAACTGACCCGGGAGGCTAAGGGCTTTCCCCAGAGTGCCCATTTCCTGCCCCTCACCGCCACAAGCCACTTCTCTGGAGCCTCAGGAGCTCTAAGTCCTCCTCACCCCACTGTGCCTTCCTGAATTTTTCCAGGAAAGGCGGCAAAGGGGCTGTGATGGCTGGAGGTTGGCGCCTTGGTGGTTGATGTGAAGCTGGTAGTGAGGCGATGCCTTTGGCCCTGGCTCATTGCCTTGTAAGTGCTCGTTGGAGCCTCTTGTTTGTAGTCTGAGGGCGTTGGGCACAATTCAAGGCCACATAAAAAGCCCCTGCATACATTTAGTTCCGGCCAGGCCATCCCCAAACACTTCTCTGCATTTGGCTAAAACAAAACCAAACAAAAATTTCTTCAGTCATTTGGCATAATGTGAGAACAGGAAGGAAGAGAGAATTAATCTGTGCAGATTATTCTGTTGTCCATGATTTGAAGATGGCAGGGTGGGCTACAGGATGACATTGTTCCCACAGAGACCCCAGCGACTGGGGGCAGGCACCCCCGAAGGTGGCTGCAGAACCATCCCAATGTTAGAGGCTCTAGAGTGAGGGCCTCAGGCAGGTTTTGAAAAAGGTCAAGGTCAGGGCAGCCCGGGGTCCAGAGCATAGTGTCCTCTGGTGGAACCAGAAGCCCAAAGTCTTCAAGCCAGACTTTCAGGGGGCTTTGGAGGTCATTTCCTAGAGGTTCTTGTTGGTGTTTAGGCTCCCTCCCTCCCTCTCTCCCCCTCTCTCTTTCTTCCTTTCTCTCTTGTCAGCTTATCTTAGAATGCTAAAGAAAATCAACAGGTGTGAAGAGGTTTTTGTTGGTTTTTTGATAAGAGCACTTATGGACAAACCCATAGGCACATTTGATATTTTAGTTATGCACATGGTAGTGTCTTGCATCAGGATATTCTGTGGGCCTGGTGACAAAGTTTCAAACTCAGAATTAAGACACAGTGCATGTGCTTTATGAACATACTTCCTGGGATCTGGGACGGAGTATGGGAGATCTAGGATGCATGCTCACTCATGATGGGTGCAGAACAAAAGTGGGGATCTGAGGGGTGGGGGGCCTTCATCCTATTCTCTGATGGGGTAACTGAGGCCCAGAGAGAAGTGTCTTGTCCACAGCCTGTGGATGACAAGGTACTGTGGCACTTTGGTTCACGAACTTAATTCTTTCCACGATTCTTGCCACAAACTGAATCCAATTTGATGGTTAGGGTCAGTGTTGGCCTTACGGGGAAATATGATTTGATTCAAGGACCAAGGTACCACTGTGTTTCGATTTCACTCTGCCTGTCAGCTGCAAAGCAGAACTGTCTGCTCCACCACTCAGATGTTTAATGGACAAGATGCCTTCCCACTGTCTTGAGAATTCTTTCAATGTTTTGTATTCATTTTGAACTCTTGTCATTATCGGGGGTGGGCAGTATTTTACAGTTGATAAAATGAGTTCACCTGGTCCTTGCCACAGTCCTGCTGGAGGTGAAGAGCAGAAGCCATGGTGGTTCGGTCCGTCCCAATTTGAGCCCCTCGCACATGGCGTTGTTTTCCTCCCTGAACAGGAAGTCCCCAGGTAGGTGCTCGCCAGCAACAATTCTGTATCTCACTGATGCTGGGCGTAATGTGCTCTGTCTCTTTGGCTTCTGCCCTGTGGTTGAAAGATAGCTGCTGTCACAATGGACATTATGCAGATATCCCCTATTCAGCAATGGTTTCGACTTATGACCCACTGCTCAGTCATGTGATCTGCTTTTTTTTTGTACAGTTCTGTATATCTTATTTACAGAGCCTCTCTTGTTTTGTACAGCACACCTTGTTTATGCAGTACTGTGATTTCAGCTGATTGTACAGTACTTTTAGGTCTGTTGTACATCACAGTACTGCGCATAAGAGTTATTCAAATAAAAGCAAAGTCATCAACACGGAGTTTCCTCGGACCATTTCTTTGTTCTGAATATTGTACTGTACACATCATACACAATTCCTCATTTAACAACCTAGTCGCAGAAATGGAACTCGATTATTGACCGAGGGATATCTGTATTCATTTTCAACTCAGGATGGGGGCAGGGTGTGCTTCCGAGATTCTGGGTAAAATTGCGCTGTGTCTTACTGCCCAGAAGTATGCTACATGGCCACGCCTGGCTGCGGAGAGCCTGAGTAAGTGCTGTGCATGGAGTTGAGCAGCACCTTGCTGGCCCATGCACAGCTGTCCCACCAGCAAGGCAGAGAAGCATCTGCCACAGGCTGGCTGTGGGCTGCTCCTTCCTTCCCTTAGCTGGTAAGCAGTGATGCTTGGTAGTCTTCTCTCTTTCTGCACACATCTCTCTGCATAACAATCTTGAGGCATAAAATGTTCATTTCAAACCTTATAAAATTCAGGGAAGAATAACAGCAAAATCACCAGTAACCTCATATCCAAAGAGCATTTCAGATGTTAACACTTTGTAGTATTTCCTTCCTGAAAGTTTCCCACACGTACAGAAGTGATAGTGTATTTTGCCATGCTTTTTTCTTTCCTTCTAGGAATGAAATCCAGCACTTTGTGTGCACAGCTCCGATTTGTGTCCCCACCCTTCTGTTGTGCTTTTTCATTCAATAGCACATTGCATTTCCCCATGCTATTAATCTCTTCAAAGTCAAATTATCACTTTTCTGATCACCAAACAAATGCATGCTTGTGGTAAAACATTTTTGCTTATTTAATGAATAGTCCCCATGTTCCCACCTCAGAAGAAAGCTGGCAGCTTCAGAATTTAGTTAACTATTCTCATATTATTGGACATCCAGGTTGTTTCCAGTTTTTTATTGTTAAAGATAATGTTTTGATAAATGTCCTTACACATAGATTCTGTTCACATTTCTGATTATTTCCTTTGTGTCGATTCCTAGAAGTGGAATTCCTGGGTTAAAGAGTACGAGCATGTTTAAAGCTTCTCACACATACTGCCAAGCTGCTTTCTGGAAGCCTTGCAACATTTACACTTACACCAGCATTACAGGCGTGCTCGACTCATTCCTGCGTCACCAGCACTGCCCTTCAGCTTTCTGGGAAAGAGCAGAGTGGAAGCAATCACAAATCCAACTCATTTGGACCAGCAGTCGGAAAAGTAGATTTTAAGCTCTGACTGCTGATATCAGAACTTGTGTGTGACCTGGGCAACTTGCTTCTCAGTTTAGTTAAAAGCACTCACAGTCCCTCTTCACTTCTTTCTGACAGATCCTGGATCTACCAGACCGACCTCTTCTCTGAAGACTTCCAGCTGTAGAGGGTGCTGACCCCAGTGCCAGGGGTTCTCCAGTTGTGTGGTCTGAGGACTGCTTTACAGTTCAGACTTTATTAAGAAACCCAAAGAGCTTTTGTTTATGTGGGTTACAGCATGCCTTCTGAACTTGACTCTAAAACTGAGAACTTTAAAAACTATTCATTAATTTAAAGATAATAATAGGCCCATTGTATATTAACTTATTCACATATTTTATACAAATAGCTGTATTTTCCAAAATTAAAAAATTGTTATGATACAGTAGGGTTGTTTTACATTTTTACACATTTCTTTGATGCCTGCTTAATAGAAGATAGCTGGATTCTCATATCTGTCTGCACCCAGCATGTCAGGTCTCACCCATCACAGCGTCTCTGTCAGACTCCACCAGGAGAAAGTGAGGAAGGACAAAGACTAATGTGGCAAAAACTAAAAGTAGTTTTGGCCTCACCAACCCCTTTTCAAAGGGGACTGAGACTTCAGGACTCCCCAGACAGCACTCTGAAAACCTCCTGCCTTCGCCAGTAAACTGGTTGGGAGGAACACACGGTCCAGTTTTCCCTAAGGAGCCTGCTAGGGGCTTTTGGGAAATTCATGATTCCAAAGAAAAATGTAAGAAAGATGTTATCACATCTGTGACACCAGGAAACATGACAGCTGTTTCCTACCAGCTTGTGGAGGAAACCAGCATAGGAGGAGGGTGAAGCCAAGGGATGGTAGGCAGGCAAGCTGGTGCCTCCTGGGCCTGCTCCGGGCTGGCCTTCGTGTGCTGATAGCAAAGCCAGAGAAAGTGTGCCAGCATGTGTCATGTGAGAGGGGGCATCTGCAAGTGCCCTGCCCTGAAATGAGACACAAGTGCAGGGGACATGGCAGCTGGAACTGAAGAGCCTGCTCTCCCGGCTGGGGAGCAGATAACAGTGATCCACAGCTGTGAATTAACCGAGCCAGCTGTTTCCAGTGATGCCCATTGAGAACCTCGAGGGAGGGGAAATGCTGAAAAACTCAGGATGTGGAGGACTTGTCAGTTATTCTCTTGAGGCCTTCAGTAAAGTTCTATAAGGAAGAGACAAGCTTATGCCCTTTGGAAATGTGAGATAACAGGAATCTTATCTCATAGCCTGAGGAGCCAGGCATCTCCCCAGATGCACCAGACAGACTGCACCAAAGCAGGCTCCCCGCTGGACAGCGCTACCTGACTGCCCAGGGCAGAAATCTATAACCGAGGCTGCTGATCAGGAGTGTCAAAGGCATCCCCAGGCCACACTTGGCCTGTGTTTAGCAAGCCATGGAACTGATGGAACACATGGATCACAAACTGATGGAAGTCTACTAAATTTTAAGGGATTATGATGCCAAAGAAATCACGTTTTTGGTGAAAAAGTGTGATGATATTTTAATCCGTTAGGCAGTTCCCACTCCACTGAATCTGCAGTTGCTGAACTGTACATCTCTGTCATTGGCTGTCTTGGATGTGGCCATTGCAAGCTCACTTTTTCCTGCCCGGTATCTTAGCTCAGATTATTGTCACAAATCACCATAAACTGGAGGCTTCACACCAGTGATCGCCAACCTTTTTGGAAACTGGTTACATGGAAGACAATTTTTCCATGGGGAGGCAGAAAGGGGAATGGTTTTGGGATGATTCAAGCTCATTACAGTTATTGTGTACTTTACTTCTATATAGTAATATTATATAGAATGATATACAGAAATATTTATTATTGCATAATGTAACATTATTTACAAAGTAACATTACATTGTAATAATAATAGAAATGTAATGAAATAATTATACAACTCACCATGATGCAGAGTTAGGTAAATAAAATAATGGGCAGGCCATGCATAGACTAAAATAAGTGCTGGACTCTGACTTAGAGCCTGCCACCAGAGGCAGCCGTAAAACTGAAGTCCATCCATTCACTTGCCACTGTAAAGCCTGCCACCAGATGCAGCTTAATTGTCACTTGCCACTCACTGATAGGGTTTGATAGGCATCTGCAAGCTGTTGATTTATGATGGTCTCAGTGCAGTCAGATGTCTCTGCTAATGTGAATCTGCATTGCAGCTGTTTCCCAGAGCTAGCATCACTGCCTCAGCTCATCACCAGGCATTAGATTTACATAAAGAGCACACAGCTGAGAGCCTCACACATGCAGTTCACAGTAGGGCTCCCCTCTCAGGAGAATCTGACACTACCACTCACCTGACTGGAAGCAGAACTCAGGCTAGAAATTCAAATGGTGCTTCACTAGCTCCTAATGGCCCCAGGTCTACTGGTCCATGGCCTGATGTTGGGGACCTGTGGCTTACACACCATACCTTTATTTTGCATCATTCTTGGATCTGGGATGGCCAAGTCCCAGCTGATTGGGGCCAGCACAGTTCCTGGCCTTAAGAAGGCTGTCCTCTTGCTGTGTCCTCATGTGGCAGGGAGAAGAGAGAGCAAAGAGAAACTCACATCTTTCCTTAGAAGGGAACTATTCCATTGGGGGAAGTCCACTCTCATGCTCTCAAACCTTCCTGAGACCCCACCTTCTAATACCTTCACAGCGGGCACAAGTATTTCAGCAGATGAGCCCTGGGGGCAAACAATATTCAGTTCATGAGGCCAAGGATCTGTCTGCAGCAGACTTCTGTGAAGATGCAAATAGCTCTCAGGACATAGCAATAGTACTAATTACTTTCTGTGTATCAGGTATTTTACACATATCATCATATGTCATTATATTGTGATTTCTGCTTTTCTGATGAGGAAGCTGATGTTCAGATAGTTTAAGAAGATTTCTGGATTATTCTGCCTTCAGAATCTTGTGCTGCTGGCACTGCCACCTTTGCCTGAACTTGTTCTGCCTTCTGAGTCCCAGTGGCACTGAGAGCCCACCCAGGACTCTGCAGCCAAGGGGAGTAGAGTGAAATCCTCGATCTCATAGAGCCCAACTTGTCCTCTAATAAATTCAATTCAGCACATGCTGACACAAACATTGATTTTGATTTGCTTAAATAAAAATGAGACATTATCTCATAGCTGGACACGCACAGGTTGTCAGGTTTTCAGGCAAGCTGGTGGAGGGAGCAGAGTCCACCCCAACCCCTGACATCACACTGTGTGGGGTGCTGCTTTGCTGGCAGTGCCTGGGAGAGGGGCTGCCCACTGGCTCCAGCTGGTGTCCTCACTGACAGGGGCATACAGTTGCTGGTTCTGGTCTCCATCAAGTGGCTCACCCTATGAGACCCAGAGAGATTCATCTCCAGGACACCTTCCTGATCAACCTAGGCCCCTCTGACTCTTTGTGAACTTTAGAGAGCTTTGAGGAACCCAAATGCAGAAAACAAACACAGTTGTTATGAAATGATTTACCAGACTTTTCGTTTCACATCAGAATTACCCTGTGACATTCGACCCCACGGGTGGTTAGTGCTGTATCCTGTTTCCCCCAGCAGCTCCAAAGGACGGTTTCTCAGAATGATGGAGAACAAGGGACTTGGAGCTGGTCCAGCCCAGTCCTGTATTTTGCAGGTGAGACAGATGTGGCTAGGAGAGCAGAAGTGACAGCTGATCACTGTGTCACAGTGAGGAGCAGAGCCGGGCCAGGAGGGTTGTTCTTCCTGCTGATCACCTCACATGCCAGGAGCCCATACATCCATATGTAACTCATCCACTAGCTGATCGGAGTTTCTTTCTCAGCCCTAACCATGTTGTAGAACTATGCCAACACTTGGCAACAATGAGTTCTAAGACTTTACTACCAGCATCGTTTGAGAGCACTTTTAATTTTTCTAGAACTTTTATACATTTTCAAGGGGAAACTTAAATTTTAATAGTTTGAGATTTGCTGTGTGAAGTCCATATTTATACTTAATTATTTTTGTAGACTTTGGTCATCTCATATCCTTGACTTTTTCTTGGAATTGAATTTTCCTTTTAGATGTATTTAAACTTATGGCAGATCTGGGCTGAACTTAAAAAGAAATCACGGAATTTTGAATCAAGAAAGGGCCATCAGAATTTGATAGGACTCTTCTTCAGAAGCCAGGGAGTATTCTAGCTCTGGAGCTGTGTCCCCATGGCCAGAGCACACAGGAGGCACACAGTGGGTAGACTGATGGGTACGTGCAGCCCGCAGAGCTAGACTTGCTCTTTATCACCAAGAGGCAGCAAGGCATCAACAACATGCAAGTTCCAGAAAAAAGTAGCAAGGATACCATTCCGGTAAAGAGTAGCAAAGACTTGTTTCCGGCTAGTGTCTGCCAAAGTTGGTCCAGGAAAGAGGACAGTAGTGATGATTATTTCTCAGAAAATGTTTCTGCTCAGTCACGGATTCAAGTGGCCTGGGAAACAGCACCTTGTGAAGGAGCAGAGGCCAGGGTCCCACCAACCACCCTGCATTTCTCCTGCTCAGCTCTCTCCATGTCTCCCCACCGATGCTTGTCCACACCAGGCTCAGATTCCATGGAACTCTGGAAGTCCAGGAGGACTGAATCTTTTGGTCAAGAGGAAAGAGAGGCCAGGTACTGAGGCCTTGATTGCTACACCGTGGAACTTGACTGGTTAGAAATTCTCTGTTTCCTTGCTAATGGAGCAAGCCAGAGGAATTGGCACTACAGAAAAGCAGGGATGTCAGAAACCACGTGTGAAACTTTGGAGACACTTAGAATTTTTGTCTTGTGTGTATAAACTCCCTTCTGTATATTTGACCATCTCCAAGAAATTCTATCACCCTAGTCAATCCAAGAAGAACAATTGAGAGCTAAAATCATGTTAGTATTCTGAACTAATTCTTACCAGCCCTAATATGGTGTAGACACAATTATCTGAAACTTTTGGCACTCGGCATGGAATTATTGTATCAGCTAATATGGAATATGTTCAAGTCTTTAGTTTTTTTAATTTACAAAATTATGACCACTAGTAATTCTTTCCTCCCCTTCATGAGCAGAGGTTTGAAGAAATGAAGGGTAACATTCAGCCTGGGGCTGCACAGAGGGGAGACTGGAAGGCTAGGAGAGCCCTCACTCTCCCCTGGGGTCACAGAGGAAGCCCAAGGCCACTATGGCATAGTTGCCGGGACTGTAGGGGCAGTGCCAGACCTGCCTGGAGGCCCACGTGTGGGAGCCAGATGTATGTCTCGAGCTCAGAAACACAGCACTGCCCTGCACTGAGCAGTGGTGGGAGGTCGGCATCCCCTGAATGACCCCGGTTTCCCAATACACAGTGAGGAGGCCGGCGGGAGCGGCTGTTCTCTACCCAGGCTGCACACTGTATCACCCGACTGTTGCAAATGTAGCAGTGCTCAGCCTGCACCCCGGGAATCACTCAGAATGGGTCTGGATTCAGAATCCAGAAATGACTGTGGGGGAGCCAGGCGGCAGCATTTTGAAAAGGCCCTGCCACAGCATGGTTTGCATTCGCCCCAGAGGTGCATGTATTGGAGGCTGGACTCCCAGGGCAGCATTAAGGGAAGCTGGTGGACACCCGGGGGTCTTCAGGTCCCTGGAGCCCACCCTCGTGGGACTCGGGAGAGCCAGGCCCCTGTCTCTTCCTCGCGTTAGGGGCTTGGGCACGATGCATCTTTTTTCCACCTTGTGCTCCCTCCATGACGGGCTAGAGCCGCCAACCCAGGACTGAAATGCCCAAGGCTGGGAGCACAAATCGCCCCTTTCTCTCTCTAAGGTACTGACCCCAGATGTGTGCCATGGTGACGTGAAGCTGGCTGATGTGGTCCCCGAGAGTCCAGTGTGCACCTGGGTTACGCCTGAGAGCTTGGTAGCTCATGCCATGGCTGCAGTCCCGTCTCCTCTCCGACCGAGCACCTGTGCTATACCCCTCTCCAGGCGGCAACAGGCTGAGGGGTTCCTGGAGAAATGTGTCTATTTTATAATGGATGAGAGTCGAGAGTGCTCTTGCTGCCTTCAGGCTTTGCCACCTGGGCCACAAACATAAATATGCTTTTTGGGCAGCGATGCACCACCAGCTCAAGAAAGGACAGTGATCTGGCTGAGCAGGCAAACGAGGGTGACAGGACACGTCTGCAGGCCGACCCGTCCTCATTCACCCCAGCAGCTGCGGAGGGCTGTCTTCCGTGCAGGGCTCTGCGCAGGTGGTTCCGGAGGTTGCTTGTGAGCTGTCCTGCACATCTGCCCTCGGATTCTGTGGCGAAGCACCAGTGAGGTGCTTTTCTCCGCTCCGACCCCATCGTGTTTGCCAGGAAGAAAGCACAGGGCTGCCGCCTGGGCCCACACGGGCATTCCTGCCTCCGGAGCGCCAGGCAGGGGCAGGCGGAGGTACGCAGGCACCATCATGGCGTTGGTGTCCTCCCAGCCACTGAGGCGGGCGGGCTTCCTTCCGAGCACGTGTTTCCCTCCAAACCCACGCCCCGACACCCGGATGTGCGGTGCAACGGTGTCGGAGGGGAACTCTGGGGAGGTCACTAGGATTAGATGGAGGCGTGAGGGTGGGGCCCCCAGAGGGGGTGCATGCTTTCGCAAAACGGAAGGAGCCATGAGGCCTCTCTCGGATGTGACCAGGAGGAGGGCACTTGTCAGCAGTCCAGCCACGCGGGAATCTCAATCCCAGAATTTAGCCTGCAAAACCCTCCTCTCTGACTGTGGTGTCCTAGCCTGAGCCTGCACGGAGCCCTTTCTGTCAGCGCTAGTCAATCTCCACATCACCGATTGACTTTGTTTCCACACTAGTATGATGAACTCCCTAGGCTTTGGACTTGGCTTTCACCTCTCTCCACTGTGGCCAGCTCCGAGCTAGACCCACGTGAAGAGCCAGCTGTATGGCTGACTGAATCAGTGGGTAGACACATAAGTATTCTAGGTTTTGCTTCGAGAGAATTATCAAATGTCCCCTCAACAATGGTTAATTTGACATGTTTATTGAGCACGTATTATGTGTCCACATAAGCACTCTTCAGTCAAAATATTTTTATCATCAGTTGTTCTAAGTGGTTCCAAAGTGTACTTCCCTACCCTGTAAAATTGAAGCAGGCGTGATTCTGTGTATTCTTTAAGCACAATCTTAGTAAATCTGAGTAGACAAATGTAAACCTGAGATACAGGGCATTCATATGGCCAGTGAATGCCGGGTATGAGACTAGAATCTGGGCCTCCTGAAAAAGCCCTTGCTTTTTCTTCTCTGTCCAAGTAAATAAAAATTGCCTCCACTCTGAGTGGGAATGTGCAGAGCTTTTGATGTGTGGGTGCGGCAGGGCTGGGGGCCTAGCTTCTTTTTTTAGTGTCTCCGCAGGCCCTAGAGGGCAGATAGCACCTCACCTAAGTCCTTACCATCACCAAGGAAAGAACAAGAAAAAGAATTCTTAATGAGATTCATTCATTCATTCTTTCTTTGGAGGTTGGTAGTGAGGGGATAGAACCCTGGGCCTCTTGACTGCTAAGCAAGTGCTCTGCCCCTGGGTCACCTCTGTGTCTTCTCTGCTGTGATGTGTGTGTTTGTAGGCATATACCCACGAGTCATGCAGAGAAACAAATACTATGCGGGGGTGGGGTAGGAGACCAAGGATCTGGTCCCAGCTTTGGTTGTTAGTGAGACCCACAGGGTGGGCTGTTAATGTAAATTGCAAACTTGATTGAGACATGCCAAGGAAATTAGTAAAGCACCCAGGTGCTTTACTACTTTCAGGTGTTTCCATGAGGCTATTTCCAGAAATGATTGGCAGGTGGGACAGCAGACTCCAGGAGGAGACCAGCTCTTTATGTGAGCAGCACCACCCACTGGGGTAGGAGCCTGGGCAGAGCAGATGTGGGTGGAGGACAAAGTCCGCTAGCACAGCCTCTTGCCTTCCATGACTCCTCTCCACCGTGAGTCAGGCAGCTCTGGTCCACCAAATTCATATTTTGCCTCACCATGGCCCAGAAAGCAGTCAAAACATTAAATGCCTCCATGTTAATTAATTCAATGTGTTTATTGAGCACTTATTATGTCTCCAGGTAAGCACTCTCCAAACACCCAAAGTATTCCAGAAGAAAAGAAGCCAGGTGATCAAGGACTAAACCCTCCGAAACTGTGAGCCAAAATATACCCTTTCTCCTTTAAGTAATTTATCTTCCATATTTTGTTACAGTATCAGAAAACTGACTAATACATTGTCTCTTTTTCCTCTCCAAAATGATGGATTTGTATTAGAGTGATTCTAATCCCCCTCCAGCTTTATACACTTAATTCTGGTAGCAAATTATCATCTTGATTACTTCTGAGTCTTATATTTTCTTGAAGGGGATAACCTGTGAAAAGCATTCTCTTGTGTGGGTACATCTATGTGGAGAGACATCATTATACTACTTATCATCACAGCTTTGTTGTCGCTGGGACAGAGTACTTGATACCTGAAACTTAAAGGAATAAAGATTCATTCTGACTTACAGTTTCAGCAGGTTCAGTCTGTGGTTGGCTGAGTCCATGGTAGAAATGTCATGGTGAAAGGGTGTGGTGGAGCAAAGCCACTCACTCCACAGCAGCTGAGAAGCAGAGCACACAACACCAAGAGGAGATGTGTCCTCCAAAGGCTTCCTCGGGGACCAGCACCTCCACCCTGCCCCGCTTCCTAATAGCTCACGCAGCTGCTGCCTCCATCTGTGAGTATAGTCCCCCGTGACACCGTCTTCCAGCCAGGTATCTCTCGCTCCTGCAAATTGACACTGAGATGATCGGCATAGCTGCTTGTGTTGGTGATGTGGGGGAATAGGACCAAAAGGGTTGAAGTGAAATGACGAACATTAACTGCTTCCTATGTACCAAGCATTGTTCTACACTCTTTAGGTGTATTTATTGGTTTAAATTCATAAAATAACTATAAAGAAACCAAAATAAAATGAAACAACTCTAGGAGGAAGCTAGTTAGTGATCACCTTCTTCTGAAAGACAGGGAAACTGAGCCTCAGAGAGGTTAAGTTACTTGCCCAGCCATGAGGCCAGGAGGTGTTGAGGCCAGGGTCTGGACCCAGAGCATCGTTCTCTGGGGACTAATCCCTCTGTCAGCACTCTGCATTAGTCTCTGCAGCCCCCCCGTCTTCAACAGAGTCAGCAAACAAACTGAGGTGGATTGAATTGAATGGAAAAAGATGACAGTTGTGGGTGAACTCCGAGAAAATTCCAGAAAATATGCCCTAGACAGTTATGAGCAATGTCCTGAAGACATCTAAGGACAGAGCAGGTGTTTTGGGGGAGATTTAGGCCTGTTGGCCCCTGCAGGTTTTTTCCAAGGATTTAATGTTCTGCCTGATTCCTAGAACTGTTTGTTGGCCAAAGGAGAAAAGCTTACGATAAACCACAATATAGGACCAAAGGTGACAGGAATCACGCATTTGGATGATGTTTATCTTGTGTGCCAGCCAGCAATAGGCAGCCTTTTGCTAGCACTTCCCCGGTGGTGGTGTAGGGCTTTCCCCATCAGCTTCCTTCCCTGTCACTCTCAGCCCTGGGAGGGAGGGGAGAATGAGGGCAGAGCAGAAGGGACCTCCATCAGGAGTGCCATCGCAGAGGAAGCCAAGGGGCCTTGGAACCATGGAGGCGAGAGCTCTCCTGGCTTTTGCCTCCCAGTCTAGAGTGCTGGGTGGTCAGGCTGCTCAGCAATCCTACCTCTCAGAGCTGACTTGGTGATATATGTGTCTCATTCACTGATTGTTCCACTCGGAACAAACCAAACAGGTTCTCTATGTGCTCACCAGACCACTTCCATTCCAACTACTTTTAGAGCTAATCCCATGTACTCCCGGTATGTGCATCTGTTCATTTCTTCTATCCATGCAAATGTTTTTAGGGAGCACTTATCATGTGTCAGCCCATGGTTTGGGGGTTGGAGATATGAAGAATGATCAAAAACTATGATGAATGTTTACATTAAAAAATTATCACAGTAAAAGACTTTGCCATTCTCCTCCTCAAAATACTCCTCCTCCCTGTGGATATGCTTATCTAGCTCTTTCCACTGTCTGAAGCAGTTCCGGAAGTCCTCTTTTGTGAGTAGTGTCTTTGGTTGTGCTGTTGTGGCTGCTTTGATATCCTGAATTAATTCAAAACATTTACCTTGCTTGCTCATTTTGATTTGGGGATATTATGGCTTATATCTAGACGTTCCCTCAAAGGCCCAGGTGCTCATGGATGGGGATTTTTGGAGGTGCCTGGGTCATGGGAGTGTGAGATGCTGAACTGGGTTGTGTGATGTTGATATTAAGGGTGTGATAACTAAACTGGTTTAGTATAGTTCTGGGTGTGGATAATGGAAACCCCATCTTGGGTGCGAGTGGCACCAACTAATAGGTTTGTAGTTTGGATGGAAAAATAAAGGGAAGAAGGGATGCAGGAATCCAAAACACACTCTTGTGTGTGTGTGTGTGTGTGTGTGTGTGTGTGTGTGTGTGTGTGTGAAAACCACAATGCAATGAGGTTGGATGGTGGCCAGGGTCATGTACCTTTGGGTTTGTGCATACCTGGTGGTCTTGCGGGGGCAGGGTGACTTTTACCTATTGGTTTTCCTGCTCTGTCTGGTTTCTCAATTCTTGTCCCATGGTTTCCTATTGTTTACTTGCCCTTGCTTTATCTGCTACCTCAGGGCGGGTGCCATATTGTGGCCATCCTGGGATATCCAATAATCTATAACTCACCTAAAAGGCTCTCCACTACTCCAACCAGCTGCCAATGGCCCTCTGCTGAGACCTCGCCGCCTCTCCTGCTGCCTGGGAGTTCCTGTGTGAGCTCCCACAGCAGCACAAGCAATGGCCTCCTTGTCATCACATTGTGAGTGTAGGACCTGAGAGTTCATGTCTCATCTCACTCACTAGCCAGGCCCTGTGGGACTCTGACTGTTGTTCAATATTGTATTCCTGGCAGGAAAGGAGGAAGAGAAGAGGAGGAGGAGGGAAGAAAGAAGGGGACATGAGCAATAATTCTGGAGTCCAGGAAGCTTAGGGTTGAATTTCAGGCCTTCCACCAATCCTGGGCAGCACTGACCCTGAGCTGTAGGATGTGGTGGCCTGGGTGGTCACAGCAACTCACTGGAGGAGGCGGTCCTGCAGTGGGCTTTACAGACCTCCACATATGTCCTTTAGCTCTTCTGTCAGCACCACACAGATGGGAAAAGTGTGGTCCTAGGCACCCAAGGTGCCTGGAGGACTTCCTATGGCAGTGAGCCTGCCTACAGAGCTCAGTGGGCTTCTCCCTGTTACTCTGTGAGGACAAATCCCCACCATGTGTACACAGTGCTGTGTACAGGCTGTATGCATGAGGGTGAGGAAGGCTAGGGCACAGCAGGCTGGCTGGAAAATGGACCTAACCTGTTAATTACAAAGTCCCAGGACACATTTGCAGAACGGTTCCCAAAGCCCTGCACATGGAACCAATCAGAATGCTATCTTCAGTTCTTTTGAGAAGTCGAACAAGTTCTAAATAGAATGGCATAGACTTGATGTCAGCCCGAGGACTGGGAGACAACAAAAGGACAGCTGCTGTTGAGCTCTCCTCTTTCTCTCTGAAGTCTAGGAACTCAACCTGAGATGGACTGGTTTAGGGTTTTTTGTTTTTGTTTTTCCTGGTATCAGGAATTGAACTCAGGACCTTGCACTTGCCAGGTACTTGCACTGCCACTGAGCCACATCCCCCACCCTGGACTCCTCTAGTTTTTAATTTCCCCCTCTCTCTCCTAGGAAAGGTTGAATTCTTTTCTCACCCTTTCTCTCTCAGGACTGATGTTCATCGTTCAGAGGGCTTGGATCCTTTGCTGGGGACAGGCAAGGAATTAGAGGGTGGTAAAAATTAATGGAAGCTGTGGAGCTCAGGAAATTCTCTCCCAGCGCAGGGAGCAGTGCCCTGTGTATCCCACCATGGAGGGGCAGCATGAGGCCCACAGGTGACCTCAGGTTTATTACCCTTTTCTTTCTTCTCTTTCCTGGTTTTGGTCATTCATAGTGGGTATGAGTCAGTTGGGAGCTGCTAGAGAGCTTGTTTGTTTTTATTTTATGCAAAAATGACACATATTTTCATAACTGAATAAGAGAATGACAATAGCTATTACACTGTGTATTGTTGTCTTCAAAGTAGTTAGTATAAGACATAAACCAAAAAGATTCTTACAAAAAAGAAACATATAATAAAACAAACTTTTCTCTTCAATAAACTAAGATAAAGTTTTAGTATAAATAAAACAAATTAGCATATATATTGAAATATTTTTTAAACAATGGAATATGTAATTTGGGGAAGTATTTGAATTTATCCACACTTCCTGTTTATCTCTCCTCTCTCTCAGATATATGGCTTCTCATATGAGAAGCCAGGCAATATTTGAGCTCCTGTGTCTGACTTATTTTACCTAACATTATGTTCTCAAGTTGCACTTGTATACTACAAATGCCTCCAGTTTATCTTTCTTCATGGAAACACAGTACCCCATTGCATATAAACACCACACTGTCCTTATCCTTTATCTGTTGGTGGACATATATACCTAGGAGGGGAGTAGCTGAGCCAAATGGAATTTCTACTTTTAGCTTTTTTCAGACTCTCCACACTGATTGCTATAGTGGCTGTACGAGTTTCCACTCCCACCACCAATGTAGTAGGGTTCCTTTTTTCGCTACATCCTCACCACCACCATGTGTTATTATTAGATTTTTTGATGATGACCACTCCTTCTGGGGTAAGATGGTGTCTCGGTGCAGTTTTTTGTTTTTTGTTGTTTGTTTGTTTATTTTTGCGAAGCAGGTGCTGGAACTACTAAATCCAGGCCCTTGGTGTAGTTTTAATTTGCATTTCTCTGATAGCCATCCATGATGAGCAGTTTTTCACGTATTTATTGGCCACAAAGAGCCTATTATTAACAGTAGCAGAACAGATGGTCCAGGTTCTATGTGTGTGACCCAGAATTTACTATGCTTTTTTCTCCTCATACTTCTGTTCTCTATGATACTTTGCTCAGATTTCTTTTGGGGAAAATAGCTATTGGTAACTGGATCTCTTTTCTTTTCTTTTTTCTTTCTTTCTTTCTTTCTTTTTTGTTGTTGTTGTTGTGTGTGTGTGTGTGTGTGTGTGTGTGTGTGTGTGTGTGTTTGTACTGGGATTGAACTCAGGACCTTCTACTTGTGAGGCGGGTGGCTATGACAATGAGCTAAATCCCTGCCCACCTAGTTTTCTTAAGGATACTTAGTGAGTTGCTTTCCCAGGGCCTTGTTTCAGCCCCCCTTTTCGCCATATTTGTCCTCCACTTTGGTTCATCCTGCCATATGGATTTTGCCATGTTTGTCATTATGTGTTTGTCATCAGTGACATGGCTTCACTCTGTGTGTTTGTAATTTTCCTTTCTTTTTTTTTTCCCCCCCTGCTGGCCTCATGGCACCAAGAACTCTCACCCTTGTAGATGAGAACTAATCCTCTAATTTTAGGAAACATACAGGCCTCCTCCCTCTTCTCTTCTGTATTAGGTTAGATCCCTTCCCTGTTTTTTCTAAGAGAAATTCAGGTAGTTTAGAAATGTGGGCCTGGGGGCCAGAGCAGAACAAAGGAATGGCTGGCCAGTAAAGCTCAACTTGAGTGGCTGTGAGTAGGAAACAGTAAAACCATCCTGGTTCATAGAACTTTTTTAAATATGAGGTTTCTATCTTAAATATGGTACTGAGGTTTTTATTATTGGAGTAAATGCAAAGGATATTATTTCTCAGGTGGCTCCAACTGGATCTCTTAAGTGTTCACTTTTCTCAAGTGGCCAAGGGAGTTTCCAGGTGAGGGCTCTGGCCTGATCTCCTGGGAGTTTCTAAGGGACCTGCTGGGGGGCTCTAGCCTTCTCTCTAAGGAGTTAGCAGGCCACAATATGGAAAGTCCCAGGCTAGGCGAGCACCCACCCCAGTGCTCTACTGTTCTAGGAAAGCACCAGTGCCACCCCAGCTGTGAGCAGAGATGTCTGCATAATAGGTAAGTGAGTCTCACAAAGGACACTTTGTGGACTCAGTGGGTCTCCTCCTTCTGTGTGGGATGCCACCTGAAGGACTCTGTCTTATTATAAGCCTCAAGACAAGCCATGGAAAACACCACGAACAGCACACCACAGATCCCACCAACCTTATCATTAGGCTGTATGCTTGAACACTGGGAAATATTTGACCCTGCCAATCTGAAAAAAGGAACAATTTATCTTTACCACAATATGGTTTGGGTCCACTATGAAGCAGGAAACGGTCAGAGATGGGTACCAGTGGCAGTTTAAATTGTAATACTATTGCTCAATTAGATAATGTCCTAATGACTTTTCTTGTTGCTGAGACAAAATACCTGACACCCCAAGTTAAAGGAGGAATGATTTATTTGGCTCGAAATTTGCAGAGGTTTCAGTCCATGGTTGGCTGGTGGCATGGCAGAGGGACACTGCAGAGGAAAGCCATGAAGTTCATAGCAGGCAGAATGCAGCAAGCAACAAGCCAGTGACAAACAACTAGCTACAAGCCTCTTTCTGTCCCTTATATCCTTATCTCTTCTCCAGGCTACCCACTCTCAGGGCAGGTAGCACTCACACCCTTAATCCCAGCATCACGTCCTTGATCCCATATCACACACTCTAGAACTGGCCACCTCCGAAAAGCCCTATCTATGGCTGCACGAGGCTTTGTGGGGACATCTAAACACAAACCATAACAGACTGTTTCTACAAAGGCAAGGAAGATGGTGTAGAATTCCTTATGTAGAGGCTTTTATGGTTCTTTATTGCTTGAAAGCCCACAATCTATGGCATTTAGAGTCCTGAAGAAGGGAAATTGATTATTGTTGGTATCCTGTCCTCGGATCCCCACCTGTCTCTCAGGGGCTATGGGTCTGTCCTATCTCTTTAATGAAGACCCTGGTAAGGTTACAGGTGGGGCCTCAGACCACTATGACCGAATTGCTGGATAGGGCCTTTTCTGTGTTCAACAATCAGGATCTAGATGAGGATGACAGTCAAAGGGCTGAGGAAAAAAAAAAAAAGACTGTCCAGAATTATGGCTGCTGCAATTCAAGGAAAAATCCAGGGCCAATTAAGGCCTACAAGAAAACTGGACACTGGACATGTGACTGTACCAAGCCACTGCCTGGGCCTGCTCTGTGTGCCAGGCAACTGAGGTGCCTGCCTCCTGGCAGTGGAGAATCAACTGTATTTGCTCCAAGAGAAGGGCTAGGCCAGCCACCTCACCTCGAAAGGCTACTTGTAGTTGACGGGGAAAGAGCTTACTAAGTATCAGGCTGTGCTCACAGAGGCCCCTCAGGTTACTATAAAAACTTGCACTACTTTCAATTCTGCCTCTTTGATGCCTATAGCTCAGATGTTAGCCACTCTTATGAGCAGGTGATTTATAGATCTTTGTAAGTAGACAACATCAGTGTTTACACCCCCAAACCCTGAGGAGGTATGGTTCACTGATGGAAATAGCTTTGTTGAAGGACATTGAAGACAAGTTATGCAGTTATCTGTCCACAACAGGTCACTGAGGCCAAACCCTTTCCGCCAGGGACCTCTGCTCAAAAGGCAGAGCTCATAGCTCTTACTCAGGCACTGAAATTAGGAAAAGGCAAGAAGTCAAATTTCTATACAGATTCCGAATATGCCATTCTCGTGCCCTTCTAGTAAGAAAGGGGCTTGCTAACTATTTATCATCTATAAAGCACAATTGGGAAATACTACAACCCCTAAAGGCAGTCTATTGTCTCAAGCAGGTTACTGTCATTCATTGACAGGGATAGAAGAGGCATATTTAAAGTCCTGGGGGAATCAAAAGGCTGGTAGAAGGCAGAAAGGGAAGACTTGCAGCCCTTCAAGACTTTAGCCTTATTCCCCATTCCTGAGGAACAATTCAAACTGGTTCCTCCCCAAGAGACATAGTGGAAAGCTATAAAAAATCCTACATGGGAAATGGTCACTAGGATTTTCATGAGTAGGAAGAAAGCTATTTTTTAGAACCTCTGGAAGACCTGAGGCTCCTCTTCAAGAAGCCAGACTTTCTGGGTGCAGAAAATAGAGTCACTAATGGCCCTAATTCACCACGGCTCCTGTATTGAGACTCCTGTTTTTAATTACATCCCTAATGTGGGTAGTCTTGCTAAGGCTGTGGCTCTCAGGCTCTTGACAGCTTATCTGCTGGTAACAGCCCTCTTTGCCATACTTTCTCCTCCAAGAGAATCATGAAAATCTAACCTGATCCTTCTTATAATTGGGCAATACATCCCCAACCTAACAGCAAAGTTACTCTCCTGACAAATCCACCAACCTTTTTCCCATCAAACAGGGAGCTCAACAGTCACTAATTCTCTTCTCATTGTCTTCTGACGGGTTTTTATTTCTTCAACCCAGCTGATGAGCCACAGCACCCCAAGGCAGCTGGAGAGCACACAATCACCAGTAGATAGAGCCTCTTTCAGTAAGAAGTAGATATGAAGATGGAGACCTTCACTCCCTCAGCATCTCATAAAGAATTATGGGGCTATGTGTCTCTCAGGGGAAACGAGGCAGAAGATCAGGGCATGTCACTGGCTGGGAAGTAGACCTGACCTATTAATTACAAAACCCCAGGACACCTGTGCAGAACTGTCCCCAAAGCCCTGCATGTAGACCCAGTCAGGGTGCTGATTTCGATCCTTCTTGTGAGAACTATAGCCAGCTTTGGTGGGACAGCCTAGAACTGATGTCAGCCTGAGGTACAGGAGGTACAAAAAACAGTCACCATTGAACCTGGGGACCACTGCACTGTCTCACAGCAGTCTGCCCTCACCCTGCAGCATGTGCTTATTTTCCTATTTTTACTTGGTCTAAACTTGCTCTAAAGAGCACATATCTGGTCCTACCTTGAACAAATGTGAAACCTTGCTACCTTTTGTGCTTGTTTTAACCGATTCTTTGCTCAGGACAGAAAGAATCTAGGAAGCACCCCCAGAAGGAGATTCAACACCCAATATCTCTCAAAAGTGGGAGATGCTGCAATAGGCCCCACAACTGTGGGAGGATGGGTGGGCTCACTGTCAGAGAGGGCTCTGAGGAAGAGGGTGGAGAAGAGTGGGCAGGGCTGGGTCCAGGCTGAGGCCCCAGGATCAAGGAAAGGCCCGTGAACAGCCATACTTTGGGCTAAGGCAAAGGAAAAACCATGATTGCTATCTTCATTTAAAATTTTGATATTTTTTTCATTATGAACTTTTGTATATTAATTTAGATTTTAAAATATTGCATTAAAATATCATTTTTATGGATGTGGAGTTTTCTGGCAACATCCCGCTTTTTGAGACAGGCTGGACTTGAACTCACTAGGGTAATCCAAGCTGGCCTCAAACTCTCAGTGATCCTCCTGCCTCTGCTTCCTGAGTGCTGGAATTATAGATGTGTATCACCAAGACCAGCTCTGGCATTGCCTTTAATTTTTCCCACCCTCTGGTGGGCCTTGACTACAGGCAGCTTGTGGGTGCGAGTGGGGTGAGGGTCAAAATAAACCTCAGCCTACAGCTTGGACAAAGCCTCCAGGCACAAGGTCAGCAGCAGAGGCAGACTCAGGCCACACCTCACAAGTCAACACATGGGGGCTGTTGTGGTCTCTTCTTCGCTGAGGAACCTGCTGCTCCCACCAGCTGTCCTCAGCCTCCAGGGGGAGCACCTGCAGAGTGGAAGCCCTGGGAGGGGCAGCCCTCCCTGCCCCTCCCTGCCCCCCACAGGCAGAGTGCAGCAGAGATGTCAAAAGCCCCGCCCTGAGATCCTTCCAGGAAGCAAGTTGGCCCAGGGTAACAAGGCAAGCCTCCTACAGCGCCTCTCTGCCAGGGACCCGAATAGGCTGGCAGTGTGTCTGTGTGTGTGGCTGCTGAGGCCACCATCTGCGTGGCACAGGACAAAGCTCAGGAACATCTGAGACCTGGCTGCTCAGCACACGGTCCTCCTTACAGCTCCCTATTCTGGGTGCAGAGTGGGCGAGAGTGTCTCAGCAGTGACTGTCCTTGCGGTCCTCGGGGCCCTTGCCCCTGGCTGTCCTGGCCAGCACCCAAGGCCTACGGACTGGGCGCAGGAGCAAGAGGCTGCACCTGGCAGCTGGGATGTTGGGCCGTGTGCCCTTTTCCCTCTGTTCTCTCTCCAGCTGCTTCAGAAGACAATGTTCACAAATGCAGAGAAGGATGCAAATGAGTCTGCCCCTCCGGTGCGAGCAGACGATCAGGGTGATCAGGGTCGATCACCTGAGTTGTGCCCACCGCTCTGCAGTGGCACAGAGCAGACAGTGTCACTGCTTTCCTCAAAAGAGGAGAGTGCAGTTGGGTGATCTGCTGATCTTCTGACAGCTGGTGTGGAGCCAAGATCCAAGCATACTCATCCTGCTTGCATCGGGGCTACAAACAGATCCTACGGGGAGTGAAGGGGGAAGAAGAGGATTTCTGAGGGGTAGCAAGGAGCATGAGTAAAACCTAAGACTTCTGGTTACATCTGGATCCCAGACCGGGTGAATGATTTCTTACTGTGAGTGCACACTTACACTCGAGTCTTCTCCAGTGTTTATATGAAATGTGCACAGGTAGCCTTTATCCTCTTTGCTTCGCCTGGCAGCCCCATGTTAGGAGCAAAAAAAAGGATGCATAGCAAAGGAGAGCCAGGTCCGGAAGAAAAAGTTTATGAACTTCAAGTCTGGTGTGGAGCTAGGCCTGCATCCCTCTCCCCACTGCTGCGTGGGGACAGGGTGCTCCCTGTCCCAGGTGAGAGGGTCAGGTCGGAGGGGAAGAGAGAGGGCTTCGGAGTATGATATGCTACTATAACATGGACAAAACACAGGGCCCAGTGGACTAGGCCAGACAAATATGCAATTCTGACTGTACAATGTACCTAGACTGGGCAAACTCACAAAGACAGAGAATAGAAAGGTGCTTGCCAGGGTTGGACTAGAGGGGAGTGGGAGCTTGTATTTCATTTGTGTGAGACAGGGTCTCACTATGTAGTCCAGGTTGGACTTGAACTTGCAATCCTCTTGCCTCAGCCTCCCAAGTGCTAGGATTACAGGTGTGTACTTTTGTATGTACTGAATACAGCGTCTTAGCTCCTGAAGATGACAACGTTGTGGAGAGTGACAGTAGTGGTTACACGGCATGGTGTGCGTGCTCAGGACAACTAAATGATTGCTTTAGTCGGCTTCGTTACTCGGCAAAATACCCAAGGCAGGTAACATTTTCAGAAAATGAGGCTTGTCTTTTTAGCTCACAGTTTTAGAGCTCAGGGCTGGAAACTGGTTGGGACAGGGAGGTTCACTGGTTTGGCTTATGGGAGAAGAGAGTGGATGGCAGTGTATCGTGGTGGGAGCCTGCGTAAGAACAGCAGCCACATCCTGAACGGGGGCAGAGGGGAAAAGCACGGCGGGGCCAGCTTGCTCCCTTCATAACCATCTGTGCCAACACTACCTCTCCCAATGACCTAAATTCCTCCCTCTCAGCCTTACCCCCAAAGGTCCCGCTGCTTCCCAACAGCGCCTCCCCGTGGACAAAGCCTTTCATCACAGCAGAAGTGCTGTGGGCAGTGCTCATCCCACTTCTAAACTGCAGCCACGGTCAAAAATCATTTAAAAAGTACATTTTTTAGCCAGGTGGTGCTCACCTGTAGTCCAAGCTACTTAGGAGGCTGAAGCAGGAGAATAATTCAAGTTCAGGGCCAGCCTGGCAACATAGCTGTCATCTCTTATTTTAAAAACAAAGCAAATGTTATGTATATTTTTATCACAATTAAAAAAGATTTCAGCCTGAGGTCTTGAAAGACCTGCAGATGCAGATGCAGCCAGCTCACATCTGGGTGGCCTCGAACCTGAAAAATATAGCAACATGGGTTAAATTCTGGCTTCTGGAACTGCGCATCTCTGCGGCAGGGCAGGACGGGGTCAGGGTGCAGTGACCTAGTGGAGGTCACGCTGTAGGCCGAGACTCGGGGCTCACTGCCCTGCCTTACAGGGAGAGGAGCACGGCCCTCTCACTCCCGCTCTCCCCTCTGCTCCTGCCACCATGAGCTAATCTCCGAAAAGAGCGCTCAACCCTTCTCAGAAAGGAGGCCTATAAATACAGTGACTTCTCGCAAACAGGCCCACGGGTGGGGGGTGGATCACCAGAGGGACGCCGGCGGTGATGGTGGGCCCGATGCAGCCTGGGCAGCAGGCTGGGGACCCCGGGGCAGAACCGGCGAAAGGACCCCATCACTCTGTAGGACTGGCCACGGCCGAGTCACAGCCGGGGAGGATCGTGGATTGACCTGGGGCTTTGGATGCAGAGGATGAATTTTTATCAGCAACTGCTAGGCCTTGCCCCTGATTCTTGCTTTAGGTGCCCAGACTGGGCTAAATTCGGGTCAGTTGGAATTAGCACTGCTGAGACAGACCTTACAAGGAAACCACAGGACAGCGAGGCCGGGTGGACACTTCCGGGGCAATTCTCCATCTGCCCTGGTCACCCGGCCAGGGGCTCCTGATGGGCGAATGTTACATCCTTTAGTTAAAGGAGCTGACACACTCTCTGTGCCCCTGCCACCCCGAAGAGATACTTTAGGGTGCTGTCCATGCTGCCCAAAGTGAAGCTTGTGGTCCCTGTAACTGAGCTACACATACCATTTTAATATAGTTAATGCCTTACTATAGGAGAAATGAAAGTAACTTCAATACCTCGTATTTCAATATCTAAACACTTAGGCATGGCTACTTTAAAACACAACAGGGTATTAGGGTAAGTGTCTTGTTTTCAGTGGACTTAACAGCAGCAAGAAAATATTCAACTAAAAATCATAGGCCTTTTGGGTGTTTGCAGTGAGGGTTAAGTGTGCATGGGAAAGGAGGAGAGATGGGCCCTGGAACTCACCAGCTATACCACGGCTGTGCTTGAGTTTGTACCATGCATGGCATTAAAATGATAGGATTTTCCAGAGCAAAACATGGCCCTGCCTGTTTTGTTGGAGAGTTCAGCAAACTGACGAGGAAAATACTTTCTACCCTGTGGGAAGCAGGGTTTGATTCTTTTTCTGATTTATAAGCTCTGGTTTCACTGACATGATGTTTTGAAAGTTGAGCAGAAGAACCCTCAGGGGGCAGCATGTACAGATGTCTCAGTAGGGACACACTGTGGCCTCTGTCCCTAACAGTCGTGTCCTGACCGTGTGACAACCCCACCCCGCCAACCGCCAGAGTGCTCTAAGTATTTCTTTCCCCACCGCTCCTGTTTTCCCCTTCCCTTCCCCTCCCCCCTCCCCTTCCTCTTCTTTCCTTCTCTCTAACCACATTAGTCTAAGAAATAAGCAGGGAAAGCGAATAGTTTAACTCTGCCCTCCTGTGTGGGTGGCAAAGGAACAATCAGATGAGTCCCTGCTCAGGCAAAGGGCTCAAACCAGCCATCGCCAGGAGAGACCGTCGTGAGAATCCACTGTTGTTCTCAGTTCTGCAGTGATTTACACTTCAGAAACCTCTCCCCAGCGTCTTCTCAGTTGAATCCTCAGTGATCCTGCACAGGTGTCTCAGCCTCCTTCCCACCCCAGGGACAAAATATCTGACAGCTGCGGCTTCAAGGAGGCGGGCTCCTCCTGGTTTCGGCCCATGGTCTGCGGGGTGACCTTTACAGCGCACACCTGCGAGAGGGTGGGGTGCCGTCTACCTGGCTCGCTCATGTACCTGGTGCGGGGAGGGGGTTCAGGTGGGTGGATGAGAGAATGAGTGAGTGAGGGCCACGGGCGCAGAGTGTGGGTATCTGATGTGACTAAGGTGGGAGGAAGAGACGGGGCTGGGGCCTAGGTGAGCCCCGGGCTTCCTCCTGCCCGTGTAACCCACGGCACCAACCGCCTGTGCTTTCTGTCTCCCCCTTGCTGTGCCCCCAGCAGGGGAAGAGAATCAAGAGGAAAATCTGCTGCAACCAAAGATCTGCCATCTGTTTTAATCGGAGGGATGGAGTCAGTTTAGAGAAACATATAAAAAGACCTTTTACTTTTTGCTGGAACATGATATGATTTGTGCATAGCACATACATATTTAACAAACAGAAGCCTTACATGTCAGAAGCACACAACTGAACAGCGTTTGGTTTTCCTACTGCTGTGCTCGAGCCCATGACAGCTCTGCACCAGGACCGCCCAAGGTCCCTGGTCAGTCTCAGCTGTGTGCCGCTGGAGTTTCAGGGGTTCGGTGAGGTACACAAACAGGATTCTGCGCTGGCTGCAGGCTTCCTGGGGGCGGGGTCTGACTGCAGTCACGGCCTGCTCCGCTCAGGTGTAAGCACTGCTGGGGCATCTCTATCTATCCTAGCTCTATCCTGCAGATCCCTATAGTGGGTTTATCAGAGACACGACAGGCATGGCTGGCTCTCTCGGCACGGAGGGAGGAGCAGCTGTGATGGGGTGAAGATGGGGAGGCTGGTGGCACAGACATGTTCTCACACCAGCTGGGTGTTGGGGTGAAGCATAGAAACAGAAGGTGAGGGAGTTTTCTAGGTTGTGTCCACATGAAAAGGGAAACTGGAACACAGGGCAGAGGGGACATCCTGGACCTTAGGCTGGCAGCTGAATTCGGTAGCCGTGTCTGCTCCTGACCACAGCACCACACAGCAAAGGCAACGGGGTCAGATGTGCTGGAAGGGAGAGCTGCAGCCTGTGGCGGCTTCCGCATCCTTCTTCCCTCTGCCTTGCACCCGAGTCGATGTCCTGAAGGCGAATTCCAAACTGCCAGGGAAGGCTAGGGATGCGAGAGAACTTCTGGCTGAGTATCAGCCTGGAGAGAGACCTGTACTCTAAGTCTAAAGAGGGGAGAGATCTGTGTCCTGAATCAGAGGTCAAGAGAGGACATTCTCTTTCACAAGGCGTGGATGAGCGTCAGTGTGGGTGCTGGAGGGACTGTGGGGTGGTGACCGGGGAGCAGGCATACAGGACGGTAATGAGGAATTCATTACAGAGCTAATGGTGCTTTCCGAGGCGAGTTTAAAAATGTATGGAAAGTAGGGAGGGAGGACGTGTTAAGGGCAGTGATGGAGACACAGCGTAATCAACAGCATGGGCAAGGGTCTCAGAGGGCTCTGGTTTCCTAGGACCACAAGGTCTGTCCACCTCCCTGGAGAGGGTCCTGGGCCCCCTTGCTCTGAGCAGCCTCCTCCCAGCTGAGAAGTCTGTCCGCAGCATGTGCTGTTTTCTTCTTTACTCTTTGTCCTTGAAGAAAGGGTAAACTTCCTCCGGCTCCTGGGAGCCCGAGTGCACAGGGAGCTGCCAGGGGGTGTTTTGGACCAAAGAGAGGCCAGTTAGCCGCAGAGCTATAAGCCAGCAGGCACTGCTGTTGGCCTTGTATTCGGAGCTGCTCATGTGGCTGGGCTGGGAGGACTGCAAGACTGAGGACAGTCTGGGAGCTCAGCAAGACCCTGTCTCAAAAAATAATAACAATAATGACTATAGCAGGCCTGAGGATCCAGCTCAGGGCTAGAATGCCCCTAGCCTCAATCCTAGTCTTTGGAAAGAAACCAAAACAGCTCCATCAGCCAGGGTTACTGCGCTGGCTCTGGGGAGGTGGACCAGAGCTGTTCACAGTCCAGGGCTCCAGCAAGAGGGGGCTCACCCTGCTTCCCCGCTGAGCCTTTTGGATCTGGAGCTGAAGGCTCAGTGCCACATGAGCAGGAGAAGCCCCACCCATTCGGAGTGGAGTGAGGGTCTCGGGCCCATTGCTTGACCCACTTCTGAGGGTGGGAGCTGACGTCCCTAAGCCCAGTCACAGGTTGCAGATGGAGTCCTTGAGAGGATTCCTTTGCTTAAAAAAGTTTAAAACCATCCACCATGCACCACACATCCAGGGCTGATACTCAAAAACGCTTCATAGCAGAGCTGCACAGGCCCTGCTGGCAGTCAGAGCCCCTGCCCCAGAAATCTGCCTGCAGCTACAGGTTGAGCCCAGGAGCAGCCAAGGGAACCAGGGCATTCTGTAACGGGAACATATTTGCACTCTGCTATGGCTTTCTCTGGTTTCAGATTTAGGAACATTCCACTGGGTCAGGGATCCAAGGCTCCATGCAGACCACACTGGGCGTTGCTCGGTAACTTCTGTAAATACTGTCTCGGGAGAGCAGGCAGGAAGGTACTGCACCATGAGCAGCAGCTCCGGCCTGGCTGCCTGGTCCCCTGGGATTAGCACTCAGCACCCACTGTGGGGAGCTGAGTGGGCAAACTCCGGAGGGCATCATCCCCTCTACTGAGTCCAGGCTATAGTACGTGCGAGGGGAGGGCAGCCGAGAAGGAAGTAAGAGCATCGGGTGAGAACCTGGGCAAGTTTCCTGGACATACCTGGAGAGGAATGGTCGTCTGCAGTCCAAAGCCTCTCTACTTCCTCCGTGCCCTATTTTGCACCTCCTTCCTTGCCAAAGAGGTTGCCATTATTAGGATCCTTGTCATCTGAGGTTAAAATAAGGTCCAGTTCAAAGTGAGGAGACGTTATGGGCAGGCAGCCTGGCCCCTGCCTGGCCCGGGAGCCACACCCCAAAGGGTTCTCAGAATATCCAACCCTCACTGTCTTTGGCGGACTCCTGTACACACTCCACCGTCCCTGGCGACATGCCCCATTGTCCCCAGAGTCCCAGCAGGCGTGGACTCGGAGAGTCCCCCACTCTTCCTCTGGCTGCAGTTAACCCATCTGCCCGCCCTCTCTGCCCTCCCCACAGTTGGAGGACAGCTGCTACCGGCCCCCAGCGCGGCCCATGCAGTCAGCAGCCTCCGAGGGGAAAGAGCTGGAAAGACGCAGCACGGCTGCACGCCCCTCCCTGCCTTGGCAGGTGACATTCTTGTGGGCAAATTCCTGCAGTGACGCCACCGCCCTCGAGAGAGAAATCTGATGCTCCAAGATGCCTGGCTCTGGGGACACACACAGAGGTGCAATGACGGGTCCTGACCGGCGCACTCCTACCGGGCCAGGCCTGTGCACAGCTCACATTCTACAGACGCCACCCAGATGAAGTCACAGCGCGGTGTCCACCACCACTCCACGTTGGTGGCAGCCCCCGGAGTGGGTGACAGCATGGGGTCCGGCGGCCCAGGACCCTGGCTCAGAACCCCCGACACAAGTCTGACTGAGAAGTCCGGAAGGTGGGGGGTGTTGTCCACTGTGCAGAGTTCCGGGTGTGGCCGTGATCTGTGGGTCTTCACATCCGGGGAAGGAAGTGAGTGGCGGTCATGAGTGGGGACACTTTGTTGCCCCGTCGTGCCCGTCCGTGTTTGCTCAGTGCGATGTACGCCCCGCGGTACACGTCCGACTCATAGGCGTTGTAATTGTTGGGCAGCAGGATTTCTCTGAACCTGCATTCGTCTCGGAAGCGGGGCTGTGAAGAGATGGACAAAAGGCTGAGAGATGGACAAGGGGACAGCTGGCCACACGCCGGGGTCCCCTCCCCTTCCTGTGTGAGACGACTTCCATGGGCCTGTGGCTCCCCTGGGGGACAGGACTGTGGAAAGGAAGAAGGGGAAGACTTCATGACTCCTACTCGCCTTCCTCCTGTGTCTCGTGACGGCGGTGGGGCTGCTGGCCCTGAAGCCACACTGAATGGTCCCCCGACTACAGCGTGGGGCACCTGTGCTCAGTCTTTAGGTGACGTGTCTTCCATTCAGGACACGGACCAAAGGAGGGCTCATCCAGCCTGCTGTGAGGGGTAGCCTGGTGTGCGGGACTGAGATCCAGGGTTGATTTCAGGGATCTCTCTACATCCTGGTCGTGTGAGCTGTGGCAGGTTTGTCCCGTCCGCCTCTCTGCCTCGGGTCCTGTATCCTGTGTAGGTGTGGGGAGCAGGCAGAGGGGGCAAAGACAGATGACCTCTACGTCCCTTCCAGCACTGCCACCTTTATCTTTTCGAGCCTGATTCCTCACTACCAAGTTTGGTGCCCCTCAGAGGCCTATCTTGGCTTTGACCTTGACACCAGAAGGTTATCTGGTGCCCCCAAGACATTCATGGTTCTCCAAGAACACAGATGGTGAGGAGTAGTGATTTTTATGGAGAAAAGAACCTGATTTTCAACATGAAGGTGGTTCCCAGGAGTCTGGAGCACACAGGAAATGGCTCCTCATGCTAATTTGGCAGAGGACCCCGTGAAGGGTGCTGGATTTCCTGCCACACACCTCCAAGTCCATGTCCAGCAGGTTGCCCAAGTGTTCCTTTATTCCCAGAGAAAGGGGATCTTTTCTCCCCAGCCTGGCTGCTCCCTGCCCTTGGGGGGGTCCATGGGGTTTCTATGTCCTTTAGGGGGTGTTATGAGGGGTCTAAAAGAAGAGAGAGCAAGGTAGGGCCCAGGAGATCTGGGACCTAGGCTTGAAAAGAAATACAGAATTAAACCGAGGGAAACGAGTAAAATTTCTGCCTCCTCCCCGCTGACTGAGCCCACAAAAACACAAAAACCCCACTCAAGTGCAGCCCCGTGGTGCAGAGGTGCCAGAGGCATCCTGCGACCTTCTGGAAAGAAACACTCCTCTGACATCCGCTTCTCAGCGGTGAGGGTGGACAGCAGGCTCCTGTTTGCTGCTCAGGAGGGGTAAGGAGCCCAGAGGAGGGAAGCACAGCTTGCAGAGCGCTGGGGAAGCAGGCACCCTGGGGGCGTTCTCCGCCTGGAACACACCTATCTGGTTTGGGATAAGATGCTGACTGAGCGGTTCAGTAAGGACAACAGTGCCCACACTGAGGCGAGCCGGGGCCCGCTTTTCAATGGGAGCACACACATGCACACCCACAGGCACGACACGCACCCACGCCTTCCCTTCTCCTGCTCTTGTATGGTGTTTACAAAGCACTTTCACACACATTATTTGCTTGCAATCGACATGAAGGGTCTCAGCAGTTCCTGCTCCCATGGGGGTTGTGTGCCTCTTGTTCTGGGCACACAGATGGAGGACAGAAGCCCCACAGACTGTCCACATAGATACTGGGCATATATGCACCAGGCTCGGGCTTAGACTGGCAGTGATCCCCTCTCCTTAGCTATGTGAACCTGGGTGAGCTGTTCAATCTTCTCAGCCTTAGCTCCTCCATCTGAAAAGGAGGCAGAGCGAGGGTAATTATGCCGTGTAACTGAGGTGAGTATAAATAATACATGTAAAGTCCAGGTCCCGATGCTTGGCATACAGAGAATTAAAAGTAATGATGCTATTTTGTTATTCCCGTAGGTTTAACTGTGGGTTATTAGTTTAGCCTTTAAGTTCTGCAGGTTGGTTTAGGTGATTTTATTTTGTACTGGGCATTGAACCCAGGGTCTTCACACTATGCTACATTCCCAGGCTTTTTAATTTACTTTTTAAATTTTGAGACAGTCTTGCTAAATCACTATACTGCTCAGGCTGGTCTCCAACTTGTGACCCTTCTGCCTCAGCCTCCCAAAGTGCTAGGATCACAGGCAGCACCGCCATGCCCGGCTAAGCTTGAGGATTTTAGCGGAGTGCCCAACAGACATGTGCTTGCCTGGGAAGAGCACAGAGGTGGGCTGAGGAGGAGGCGGATGCAGCTCCTTAGTGTGCAGAGGGTCAGTGACGGCTCTGAACCGTGGGGAGCCCGTGAGCCATGGGACGTAAGCCTGTGTGCACAGCAGCACTCGGCGGGCAGCAGCTTTAGCAGAAATGAAACCTGGACCGATTGTCAATGCTAAAGGGCAGAGAAAGAAAGGTGTACTGCTCAAAAGGTGGTAACAGGGCTAATGAAGCACACGTGAAGATCACTGTAAAATAATACGAAAGAAAAGTAAATTAAAAACTAGTCTAGGGCCAGGGATTTAGCTCAGTGTTTCCTTCGCCTGCCTCACAAGCGCAAGGGCCTGAGTTCAATCCCTGGTACCAGAAGAAAACAAAAAACAAAAAAAACTAGTCTGAAGCTGTCATAAAATAGAAGTAGCACTCAAGTCACTGGAGAAAGCATGAAATTGCAACAACCAGACAGTATCTGATGATAAATAGTAATAATACAGCTTGATGGGTGACTTCACTCTTTATATCAAAATGAATTCCAAAGTGGACAAAATTTAAGCATAACAATGATAATCATTAATCTAGAAAAATTTTACAACTTAGAATCAAGTATATCTTTTTTAAGAAAGACATGCACAAAAAACTCAGAAGCCATTAAAAAAACCAATAAATTGAATGGGCATCTAAGAAATATTACCTCAAACAAAATAAAAACTTAAATGATAAAGTGGATAAAGGTATTTACTGTACATGTATGTCTAGAGAAAATTTTGCTTATTTCAGTCAGAATCCTTAACTTACTGGAAAAAACACTTATGAATAGAAAAGTTCACAGGAAAGGAGAAACAAATAACATTTAAGCATTAGAAAATATGTCTAATAGAAGAAATGTAAATCACAACCAAAAGGTCGTATCTATAATGACCAGACTGCAGAGACATCATGTTTGATTACAGTAGAACTGGGGATGGCACAGAGGGGAAGAACTCTCCCTGACAGCTCTTCGGTGGGTACCCAGTCAGAGCTCCTTGTAAAGAGTAATTTGATAATATCTAGCAGAATACAAAAATGCAGATGGAGAATGAAATCAGCAATTCCTCTTCTAGGAAGCTGATCTTACTATTGCGCTCTCGTGTGTGCACAAAAGTTACCGGCACATTATTACAAGAGGGAAAGATCAACAGCAGCCTGACTGCCCCTTCCCAGGGAGCCAGCTCGGTGAGGCAGCCCCGAAAGGCTGAGAGCCGTCTGAAAGGCACATGGCTAAGTGAAGATGCCACGTTTGAAATAGTGCGCATAGTAAGCTCGTTTGTGTGATTTTAAAACTGGATACCTGTGTATGCGCGCGCACACACACACACACACACACACACACTCGGGCCATTCCTGAGACAGCCTGTGAGGACCTGGCAGCAGTGTACACCCGTGGGGAGGAAGTTGCTGGCTTCAGGACCATGTTGGAAGTGAGACGTAAGGTCTACGGAAGACTCTTTTCATCTTTCCCTGTAAACGTGTTTGTGTGCTGCTTGCCCAGGTGAGAGGCCTATTTGATGTGGGAAAGGAATGCAGAGAAGACAGGCCAGGAAGGGGGATGAGAAGACATGCTGTCAGAGCTGCGGGTCTCTCCTGGCGCTATCGTCCTCCACCCCTCCATCCTGACCTTATTTGTCCTGGAGAGGAACTGGCCCCGCAGCTTCCAGAATATTTCTGATCTGGATGGTGGTGAAGGCAGAGGTTCATGTGCTGTTTGCAAACCCAAGAGAGGAAGTCAGACCTCAGGGCAGGAGGATGGGGCAGAGGGAAGGGAAGCACAGGGCGTTGAGTGGCTCAGGGGTACCGCCTACCTGGGAGTGGCCTCTCTGAGCTGCTACCTGAGAGCACATTGAGGCTGTGTGTGCAGCCGGCACTGTGTCCCATGGGCTCTGCACCCCCAGGTTCAGTGAGCCCTGGATTTAAAGTATTTGAAAAGGACTGTGTCTGTATTGAACAGACTTGTTCTGGCCACTGTCCTGTGAACCGCGGTGAGCGCGACTCCCATAGCGTGTGCCCGTGTGGGTACTGCACACAGCACAGAGCCCTGAAGACACACAGGAGCCGTACGTAGGTTGCAGCAGATATGGTACCATTACAGAGGGGAGCGGAGCAGCCACAAATTTGCATACCTCTGGGGGTATGCAACTGTATCCACTTTGTTCTCTGCTCAGGTTTTGTTTTCCAGTGCTGAGGATCAAAGCCAGGGCCTTGCATGTGTTAGGTGAACGTTCTGCCACTGAGCTGCAGCCCCAGCCCTGCCCGTCAGACTTTGAATATTCAGATCCTATCACCGCCTTTTTTTAAAAAGATTGAAGCTCACTTTTGTCTCCCTTCCTCCTGGCCTTATCTTCCAGCCCCATGTGGAGGAAGCGGTGGCCCATGTGCAGCAGCACACAGAGCCTCTCTGTCCGCCGCACCAGCCCCATGGCCTCACCCCAGGGGCGACAGTGCACACATGGGCAGGGCCGGCGCTCTGCCAAAGATAAGTGAGTTTCGGACTGCAGTTTGGGCACTCGGCCTCTGAGAGGTTTGCCATCACTGCTCCGGCCTTCATTCTTCCTAGGATTCTGTAACCCTTATGGAAACAGAGACGGAGGTGGAGGTACGCCCTCCACACCAGCATGTGCCCAGCTCTCTGATGCTCAGGATGGCAGGGTTTCCGCTGCCCAGTTCCTTTCCAGCCTCTCTGAGCTCTGAGTTCTCACAGCTCAGGAATGTTGGCTTCTCAGCTCTGGTGAGAAAAGCACCCCAGCCAAGTAAACGCCGCATTAATAAAAGCCGTCCTGTATATAATTACGTGAACAAATGAAAACAATTCCACCAGCTCACATTTCCTGGGCCTGTCAGGTTCCAGCACAGCAATGCCTTGGGTCCCACAGAGGACTACACGGAGCTGTGCAGAACCAAACTTCCTTAAAAAGCAGAAGCACCCAGCTGTCCCTCCGGAGAAGGGCGCTCTGAGGCCAGTCTGGCCGTTCTGGTAGTTACCTCTGGCCCCAAGTCCCCAGCCTTCGGGGACAGAGCCAGGCCACTTCTGTCTTTAACCACCCTTATCCTGAAGCCGCTCTGGCCTGAGACTCCTGGCTGGGTGGTAGCTGGGACAGCGAGGAAGGAGGCAAGGACACGAGGAAACAAAACCAAACCCCAGTTCTACACCAAGACTCGACTGCTTCTTTTCATGCCCTTAGTGATATCTTCTAGCCTGAAGGCACCGGCATTGTCTAAGTCCCTTTCCTAGCGCGCAGTTGTCAGGAAAACTGCACTGTGAACTGCTGGGAGGTGTTTCCGTCACAGGTCCCACCACCCAGGAGCGCTCTGAGCAGGAGTTCATCCTGCCCAGCTCCCCCCTGGTGCCCAGGCCCTGCTCTGCAGATCCTGCTCCAGTCTCCTTCGTCCTGACCCTAGGGAATCCTTTCCGTGTCTGGCCAGGGTGACGGACTCAGGGCGGGGGAGGGCTTAGGATTCTCTGATAATCACCACTAGGGGTTGCATGAGCAAAACCAGTTTTGTGCTTGAATGTTGCCTTACTGTCAATAAAAAGATGTAAATGTACTTATAATTAGTAAAACTGAAGTCACTTAAAAATGGCTTAGTTCTTAGTAACTTTTGGTTTAGTATGTATTTTTCTCAACCAATGAATATCAACAGAATCCCCTCAAGTGGAGATTCTGGATGATTTTCTTAATTTTACTTATTTGTTTTCTTTTAACTTTGACATGGGGGGGTCTTGCTCAGCTGCTCAGCCTGACCTGGAATTTGACATCCTCCTGCCTCAGCCTCTCAAGTAGCTGGGATTACAGCACACAGGGCCACACCCAGCTGGTTTTCTTGATTTTAAAGGGAAGAAGGTTAGAAAGCACTGATTTGGGCCTCAGTCTACTTTCCTCTGCCCAAAGTGAGATAGGGATGGTAGGGAGAGAGTCCGGCGGCCAGACCAGGAGCTCAGATCCCAGCCACTCCACCAAAGGCACCTGCCTATAGCCTGGGTGCACCACTGAAGGCCAAAGAGGCTCTGCACAGAGCTCGGTGGACCTGGGCCTGGCCTGGGACTCTGGGTTCGTCTGGGGGGTCCTGTGCCCCTGTCTCTGGGACGAGGATGACCCCACGCCCTCCAGAGAAGGCTGCTTAGGAACGGCAGCTGGGCCGCAGCTCGGGCTTAAGGGGTGCAGTGTGGTGAGATCACTGCCAGGCTGCGGAAGAGCCTTCCTGGCTCCCATCAGTGGGTGATTGGTTTTTAGTCTGTGGTGAGGGCTGGGGAGATGGCAGAAGGGACAGGAGTCCCTCAGGAGCCCCAGGCACAGCTGTCTGGCCCTTGACTACCTGGGGCCTGGGAACGGATCTCTGCCTTGGGCAGGACACTCTTCAGGATGGGGTCCTCCTTCCTGGACTCTGCTCCCCAGGGAGCCAGCTCAGCCACTGTGGTGCCCCAGCTGCTCTGAAGATCTTTTCCTTTGGTGGTCTCCCTTCCGACTCTCTCATCCATATTTTGGTGGTACCGGGGATTAACTTGCCTTCTCACTGAGCTGCGCATTCCCAGTCCCTTTTCAGTTCTGAGGCGAGGTCTTGCTAAGTGACTGAGCAGCTGGCTGGGCTCCAGCCTGTCCTGTCATTGTCCTGACTCTGCCTCCCTCTTGGACAGCCAGCCTCACAGGCAGCATCTCCAGGCCACCCCAGCGCCAGGAGGTCAAGTGGAAACTGGGTCAAGTGACCCTGAATTTGTGCCCCTTTCCCTCTCCACAGCTGAATGCCTTTTCAGGGAAGCAGAAAGAAACACTGCCTCATTTGTTCAGCGAAGGTGAAAGGAATAGGAGTTTCTGTGTCTCGAGGCCCGGCACGGAGCCTCCACCAGCCACTGCAACACTCAGCGGGCTTCCAGCAAGGCTTGTGCAGGCTGTGAGCAGGGCTCCTTGGAGGCTGTGGTGGGAGGCTTTCCCCTTCTTCCCTGTACTTTCTCAGAGAATGGTGAAAGGCACCTGGGGTCCCAAGTTTCAGGCCTTAGCTTCAGGGCCAGGTGACCCTGGGCAGCGTGGTTCCCTGTCCCCCAGAGGCCCTGTAGCCCGGTGGGCCCCAAGCCTGCCTGTGCCTCTAAAGTGCCTGAGAAATTGAAACAAACAAACCAGACAGCTCTGTAGCCTGCAACCCTACTGAATAAGAAATCTCTTAGGGAGTCTCTGGAGATGCGTATAAATGCTCAGGGTACCACACTTGCCTGGCACTCATGGGGTCCTGCATTCAACCCCAGCCCTGCACACGCACACACAGAAAAGGCACATTTTCTTCTTTTTTGAGCCCAGCTCTTACTATGTGGCCTTGATCTCACTGTGTAGCCCAGGCTGCCTTGAGCTCATGGTGATCCTCCTGCCTCAGCATCCCAAGTGTGGGGATTACAGACATGTTCCGCCACGCCCTGCTGAGAAGCCCATACTTTTAACAGAGGTGATATGGGTGCAGACTGTTCAGAGAACTGCGCTGGAGACGCACTGATTCGACCCCTCTGTTTGCTCTCCAGGCCAGCCAGGCACAGTGGCCGTGGGCACCCTGGCCATGCCATGTGCCAGCGGCCCTCTGCTTCTTACCTCTTGTCCTCTGTTCCTCCCAGAGCCTGCACCCTCTCCACAGATAACACTGGTAAACTCTGGGCTGCTTTGAGTACTTCCTTCCTAACTCCTCATTTCTGCTCAAAGGACTTGGTTTGGCCGGCTCCATCCAGGTGTTTTCCTAACCCATATTTTGGAATAGGCCGACCGTGTGCCCAGAGAGCCAGGTGTCACAGAGGGGCTCAGGTGCCAGTACCCTCCCTGGCTGGGACTGCGGCAGAAGGAGGGTGAGGCTGTGCTCCTGGCACCTCCCTGTTCTAGCGCCCAGAGTGCAGAGGACAGGGGACGGCAGACCTGGGAGCAGAACCTCGGCTCTGACTGTGAGCTCAGGCCCCGCCTTGGCAAGGGCTGTGTTCTCCACTCTCGCTTCTTCTCTCAAAGATTGCTTCTCCCCATTGCCTTTGCACCGCGTTCTTCAGCGGCACAGGCGCCAGGCCTCGAGCAGCCCAGCGCCCCGACAGGTGCACTCACCGTTGCATACAGTCTTCCTCTACTGTTCATGGCCACGAAGAGGACGCTCCTCACCCCAAAGAGGCTCACCACCCCGCGCTCCACGGTGGAGACTTCCAGCAGGCCTGACGAGGGGACCAGGGCAGTGTCACGGAGGCTCGCGGTCAGAGGGGCCGCCCGCAGGACACCCATCTGCCCTCCTCCTGCAGGCGGCCGCCTGCCCAGCCGCCCCATTAGACGCACACTTCCGTCAGGGAAAGCTCTGCGTCCGCGTCGGAAGGCCCGGTTCCTCACATGTTTGCTTGGGGTTAGCTTTGAATCTGGCTGTTCACTCACTTTAATCCCCCCAGGTCCTTGACGGTCCAAAACATGGCATCTCACTGTTATTTTTAAAATAAATGCTCGCATTTTCCAGCTACTCTCAACCCATCTTATCTCACACATCCCACAGCAGTGCAGCCCTCTGCAGCCCGCCGGCCCCACCCGCACTTGGCTTTGTTAGGACGTGACCCTCAGAGCTTCTGGTCAGCCTGGAGGGCGCGGAGGGTCTGGAACCGAGGGAGACGACTGACTGAAAGGGTGAGATTCCCCTGGAATCCCTCCTTTTCAGAGGGAGCTGGGTGAGAACAAGCTCATGCCTAATTCAGTCCCAGGATCAGACTCAGTCTCCCCACCAGAGCCCACTGGCTCCCCAGGCTGAAGTCCCCAGCAGGCCCCAGGACACTGTTGCAGCTCAGGCTGCAGGCTGGTGAAGGGCACCAGGATGCGTGGTGCTTGGCATCCTGAGCCTGCACACAGGCAGGGCCAGATTCAGCTTTCTGAGGGTGCACACCACTTGTGCCTCTCTGGAGTAGGGCCCCGTCCCCCAGAGCATGGCCTTCCACTGTTCAGCCCTGCACGAGCCCGGCCCCAAGCCCCCCAGGGTCTGCGGCTGGCACTCACTGTAGGGGTTCTCTTCGTGGGTCCCGCTGATCTGGCCGTCCAGGAGCACCTGGAGGTGAAAGCCAATGCCCACGTTGCAGTAGAGCCGCCGCTGCCGCTTGATGCCCACTAAATACCCACTGTCCCACTTCACTCCGGCGACCTCCCCGGCCAGCCGGGCGCGAGTCCTGGACAGCAGGGTGCTCCAGCCCCTGGAGTCCAGTCGTGGCCGGCTGGCCGGCAAGGACACCACCATGCCCAGCAGGACGCTGAGGAGGACGAGAGCCTGCAGAGTGCACTGCGGGCGGCTGGCTGTCCGGGACATAGTGCCGAGCAGCGTCTGTCCCAGGGCCATCCACCTTGCCTCTCAGGCACGTGGTCAGAATTAATGGCCCTAAAAATACCGCCCTTCTTGTTTTTCTCCCCTCGGCATGGCGGCAGGGGCTTATTTTTGGAAGGCAGATGAAGGCTGCTGACATGAAACCAAAACCTGCTTCGGGCGCTCGGCGTGCGAGCACAGGGACCCAGGCTGAGCTGCGGGCGGTGGGGACCATGGCTCCGGAGTCACTGTCCGATCGATCACCTACCCCGTGCTTCCGCCTGGTCTGGCCCAGAATTGCAGTCCGCAGCCGCCCTCCTCCAGCCCAGCCACCTGACCTCAGCCCAGCGTGGCTCCCCGGGGCTGTAACCCTAACCTGTGTGGCTCCCCGGGGAGCCGCTGTCATCCCAGCTATGGGGCAGGAATGAAGTTGGCAGGGGCATCTCTGGGCGAGGGGGAGCTGGCTGGGGGCAGGGACGGAGCAGAGGCCGCCCAGGACCCAGACCGGGCACAGTCCTCGGCCTGGCATTCCTGACTTGCTCACTCACAGGGCGAAGGGTAAAGAGGGACGGGGGCGTGGCAGCTGGCGACAGCGCACCCCACGAGCTCCTTTCCTCTTGGACACAGAGAGTGTCTGAGGTGGAGGTGGAGGGGAAGCGCGGAGATGGGGCAGAAACATGGAGGGAGGAGGGGGATGGGCGCTTCTCTCCCTATTCACCGTCCTGACCACTCTCTGAGCTCAGCGCATCCCTGGCATCTGGCTGACGATTTCTACTTCAGAGGGCTCCGTGGCCTGCCTGAGTCACTACAGCAGGCTGTGCAGAGGCGCAGGCCACGGTCTGCCGAAGTCCCAGGCCATGAGTGCTGTTGCTTGTAGCAGAAGTGGGATTTCCAGTGCGTTTAAGCTGTTATACAGCAAGGGCACCTTGGGGAACTATTTCAGTCGCACAAAATGATTCATCTGTTAAAAAATAGCTTATCAGATGCCTTTGATATACATAGAATTCACGCATCTGCAGCTAACTTTTGCTAGGCTTGTGTTATAGTTAGAAATTAAATATAAAAATATTTCCATAGTTATTCCCATGCCCCCTGTTCTTTTCTCATATTACTTTAAATAGATTATATATTTAATGAAGCAGAAGTCTCTTTAAAACAGCAATGAAAGCCCTCACGAACTGCTATGCCAATATAAGAAGGAACTGCACCTCTGAGGTTGAAGTCACCTTTTCGGCTCTCAGTACCCACTGTGCCGGGCTGGAGGTGCTGAGTGTGTGTGGGGGAGCACGGTGGGCTTGACCATCCTGAGCTGGTCCCAGGGCTGCAGGCCTGAGGCCCCTGCTCTGCCTGGGTCCCAGCTCCTGGTCTGCGGCTTCTGTCCCTCGGCTGCCTTCATTTGAACTGATGCTTGCATGGTGTTGCCATCCAGCTGTGTGTTGCAGCTTTGCCCTGGCTTCACTCTCCAGGATTCTGTGAACCCTCGCATCTCCTGTCCTTGCCCCTGCTGGCACACTGAAGGGGAGGGACTCATTTGCCCTGCTCACTCCTGTCCTTCCCTCTGAGCCCCACTTCCTCACTGTCCTCCTGGTCCCCATCACTTCCGCTGCCATATGCTAAACTTTTCCTCACCAGTGTGCCATTTCCCATGAAAAGGAAAGACTGGTGCCTCGCAGGCAGAGATTTAATCTGCTGCATAGGCCTTTTCTAGAAAAAAAATTTTTAAAGGGGTCTTGGAAGCTCTTTCTAGAGCAATAGCATCATCAATAATCCAAAGACAAAATTGTCAGCACAAGGAACTTTGCCTTGGAACGCCAATGTGACTTGATGTTTTTAAGCTTTTGTGTGTCTGAGAACACTGGGGACCCTGTCTCACCTGTGCTTAGTTTGGAAACTTGGCCTGACTGTGCCTGTCATCCAGGCTTGGGAAGGGGCAGCCCAGAAACATGTTGGAAGGTAAGGACATGAGATTGGATAAAACAGGTAATGCCCCCTGGAGGCCTGGTCCTCAGGGGAAGGAAACCTCTGTGATGTGGGACCTCACGGCACAAACAGTCAATGGGGGCTTGCCCACGAGGGGATCTCAGGACACCAGCCTCTCCCACGTGCATTCTCTCTCTCTCTCTCTCTCTCTCTCTGCCACATGCTGGCTCCCACATAATCTGCTGGCCACCACAGGCCCTAGACAACAGGACCAAGTGACCATGGACTGAAAATCCTGAAACTATAAGTACAAATAAATCTTTCTTCCTTCCATGTTGATTCTATCAAGTAACAGACAGCTGACCAGTGCAAGGTGGTCCAGAACTAACACTTACTCTGGGCAGTTGGAGAGGTCATCAGCAGGGATCAGATCTTCATGGAATGGTTCTTGGAACCCTCTACTTTGGGATTGTCTTTGAAAAAGACATTGTAGGGTCCACTGATAAAAGTGGTAAATCTCCTTAGGGTCACCTCACCGGGACTCCTCTCCGTGCAGAACTGCAGTTGATGTCCTGTAACGCCCTCAGCTTGGGAGTGAGGATACCTTGACTGCAATGCCATGTACTAGCTGTGCAGCCTTGGGAAGTTAATGGACCTCTCTGCACCTCACGTTTGTCATCAAGCAAAAATCTTGCTGGGGTTGTTATAGTGATTAGCGACCATGCATGCAAAGGCACAGCGCACCTCTGCCCCGGCCTGTCCTCTGGAATACACTGGCAATCTCTCTCCTAGTTAGGGAAGCACAAACTCTCAAGTGAGAAGGACCATTTCTCATCTCTGGGGTGGAGGAGACATGGCTTCCAGTTCTGAACCACTGTGCACTGCAGCATACGTTGTGACGGCTGTTAACATATGTAGAAGCAGGCAGCCCGGATTCCTAAAATATTCTGAAAACCGGTAATAGCCTTGGTGTCGTCCCCTGTTAAATATAAAGCTTAAGTAATTCATTCTATTAAAAAGCCTCGGCCTTATTTTTATCGGGTGATGCCATGAGGCCCTGTTCTAAATGTGCCTCCTGTGCCTGTCTCTATAGCAACCCTGCTGTGCTCATATAGCCATATATTTTTCCTGAAGGCTAATTAAGTGGACAACTGCTGGGGCTTCTTGGTTTACCAGATTTGCACTTGACCCTTCCCTCGGGCTTAGGGACCCCTATGGATGTGAAGTGATAAAGAAAAGAGTAACAGGTGGAGGAGGCCTCTCACGCACCCGTCTTCAAATAGTCACCCTGGAGCCTTTGGGGCTGTCAATCACACTCTCTGGATGAGCCTCGGCCAGGGAGAGGTGAGCAGGAAAATAGGTTGATGGGTCTCCTTCCACCACATGGAGTGGCAGAAGTGTAGACGGTGGAATTGGACAGCCTAGCTACATCCATTATTCCTATCAGACAGGCAGGGCGTCCTCTTTGCCTCCTGTTTATTGCATAATATGGTCAGACATCCAGAAATGACAAAAGAAAAAGCACCTGCAACTCAGAAGAGCCACACAGACTGTGCAAAAGTGTGTACGTACACTTACTTTTTATTTGGTTTTGAAAAAGTAACATTTGCCCTTTTCTATTGATAATCCAGAAAAGACAACAAACCCTAAGGAAACAAAGGTGGTGGTCTGCGTTCGTTTGTCTCTGTGTCTTTGACTCAAAGCCTCCGCTCTCTCTTGGCCCAGGAGATGACTTCCTGTTTCCTTTCTCCCCTCTTGCTCACACCTCTGCACCTGGCACAGGTTGCCCACAGGGCTTCGTCAGCAGGAGAAAGGCAGGTATAGAGAGAGGTAAGGGTCTGGGAAGGAACCCTGCCCTGACCCAAGGGTCACTTGGAATTTGTCAAACTTGCTAGAAGGGGGAGGAAATTCAGCCAGTTCAGAGGTCTCCATGTTGGGCTTCTGCAGGGAGGTATCGGCTCTTATTTTGGCAGCTGTTCCACAGAGACCCTCACTTTGTGCTTTCCCAGAGCTCAGCTTTCCACAGTCCCTGCCTATGAAACTGGGGCCTGTGAGCAATTGCCACCCAGGCCTCCTTAGTGTTTGCCTCTGCCAACCCACAAGGGGCTTCACTCCATTGCATGTTGCCCCTGCACATCTGGAGCTACAGCAAGTGTCCCTTGTGCCAGGAGCACCCTCCTCCTGCCCAGAGCCACTGCAGGGCGTCCATGTGGATCTCCTGGACACCAGCCCTCCATTTCCTGCAGGACCAGTCCCACCAATGCCCACAAGGAGCCACAGCCATTCTTTGCTTCATTTCAGAGCAAGTCACACACACTGGGCACCTCGCACCTGTGAGAGGGTGCACTCATCTGCAGTTTGTTTTCAGACGTCCTGCCCAGCAGAAGATTCAGTCCAGTGGGCTTTGTTCACGTTGGGCTTTGTCTTCATTCAAAATGAATGTTTCTCCAGAGGTTCCTCAACCCTTAAAGACAGACTTCCGCAGGGGCCCGCCCATCTGCTGTCCAGAGAGGCCCAAATCCCAGTCTGAGTTCAGGTGGGAGGTCCTGCTGCCTCGCTGCATTCTCTGCCTTGGGGAGGGGGGATGCTTGCATGCCTGGCTTGTAGTCCAGTTGCCCACATATTTGCAGAATTTCCTGGGCTGGAGCCCTCTCCTCCCCTCTACCCCAGAGATCATCTGCTTGGTTCACAAGCTGCAGGATCCATCCTTTCGGTCGAAAGCCTCCATCCTTTTTTTTTTTTGGTACCTAAGATTCAACTCCGGACCTTGAGCTTACAAAGCACATCCTGTTATCTTGCTGTGTCTCTCAGTGGGATTTCCTATTTCATCTCTCTCTCTCTGTCTCTGCCTGTCTCTCCATCACTTTCTCATCCCCTCTCTTCCCTTCTCTCCATCTCCTCCTCTCTTTACTGTGCCCCAGGCATACAGGCAAGAGTGGCTGCCCCCTACCACAGAGCAAGCCAGCCCCTCCAGCTAGGCTGACCACTGAGGCTGCACTTTTCAGCTGAATTTGCAAAGGGCTAGAGGAGTCAATGACCTTCTGGAGCTTAGAATGTAAAGGACTTTGGCTCTGCTTGGAGTTGTGTGGTTTCTCAGAGTTGCTTTCCTCAATCATCGTCTAGTAATACCCATGGCGTGCTGAGGCGGACCTGCCTCCTGCCAGCCACACTTGCATTAAAAATCAAAGGAAACCCTCTTGCCCTCTGGTGGCTCCCCAGGGTGGTACGGAAGTCCTGATCTCTCCTGGCCTCTCCAGTTCTAACCCCTGCCTCTCTTTCTTTCTTTTGGCCTCAGCAACCCCAAATGGCTTGTTCTCAGGCATTCTTCCTGCAGTCTCTGTGCCTGTCTTTGCTCAAGTTGTCTTTCCTCTCCCTACTGGCTTGCTTCTCATCTTCAGAATCAGCTTGAAGATCTGCTGTGGAATCATTCCCTGAGAAGCTTCTGCTGGTTTTTACATGGGACTCGGTGCCCAGCCTCCCTGCCTGCACCCTGCACAAGTATCTGTGGTTGCGCTTACCTGCTTCAGAGCAATCAAATTTGCTGCTTGCTTGGCTGCCACCACCCTCAGGCAGCAGCGGTGTCCATACACAGTGCTTGTCATACACAGAGTTTAGGAGGTGTTGGGAAAACTTGCTGCATTAAAGGCTTTACATCCATGGAATTCAATAGATGGGTGCTTGTCAGACAAGGGCCACGCCTTAGTGGAGAGGGAACAAATGCTAGTGAGGATGCAGGGCGCTAGTTGAAATAAAACCATTTCCATGTGAGGATTTGCATTTTATCACTGAAGAGTGTCACACTGTAGGCCTCTGTCTCCAGAATGGCAGAGAAACTTGTACTGGACTTGCACTCCCATAATACAAAGAAAACTGGGTGAATATAGGAAATGTTTGATTTTAGACAGATGTTGGATGAATCTAGGTCCATTAGCACACAATGTACTAAAATCAAATCAAAATGGATAAAAAACTACATATAAAAACAGATCTGCTTGGAGGAAAAGTGGGTAAAACCCTTGAAAACACAGGCAAGGACTGAACACATTCCTGGTTGTATAAGAAACAATACCAAGAATCAACAAAGGGGACCACATCAAATTAAAAAGCTTCTGCACAGCAAAGGAAACCACTACAGAATGAAGAGAGCCCACAGAATGAGAAAAAAATTTTAGCAGTTATTGCTCAGACAGAGAACTAGTATCTATAATATTTAAAGAAATAGAAAACACACCCAATAAAAGACCCAGTAAAAAATGGACATTTAAAATGAAAGATAGCTCTCAAAAGAAGTACAAATAGCCAATATATACATGAAAAAATGTTCAACATTGTTGACCATTAGAGAAATGCAAACCAGAACAACCCTGAGATTCCAACTTACTCCAGTAAGAATGACTATTACTAAGGACTGAAAAAACAACAAATAGGGCTGGGGATTTAGCTCAGTGGTGCCACTGTCTGCCTCACAAGCACAAGTCCTGAGTATGACCCCCAGTAACAAAAAACAAACAAACAAACCCCCAAACAAACAAACAACAACAAAAAAAAACAAATGCTGGTAAATTTGTGGGGAAAAGAGACCCTTCTATACTGTTGGTGGGAATGTAAACTAGTGGAATAGAAGTGATAGAAACCAGCATGGAGATTCCTAAAGAAGAAAAATTCCATTTGATCCAGCTATGCCTCTTCTGGGCATCTTCCCGAAAGAGTTAAAGTCATCATATTACAGTGACACCTCAATACTCATGGATATAGCAGCATAATTCACAATAGTTAAATTACAGAAGTGGCCTATATGCCCATCGACAGATGAACAGATAAAGAAAATGTGGTGTATACATGATGAAGCACTACTCAACCGTAAAGAAGGATAAAGTTGAGTCTTTTGTAGGAAAATGGATCTTGAGACTACAATGATAGGTGAAATAAATCAGACGCAGGTTAGATATCACATGACTTCTCTAATATAAGTAAAATAAAATAAATAATTTAAAGATCAAAATTTACAAAAAGATGGTAGGAAACGGAGCTAGAGAGGTGCTGCAGGAAATAATGTTAGACCTTGTGCAGTTGGAAGGGGGTCTGGGGAAGGAAGAAATAAGCGATAAACTAGACTTCATTAACACCAAAAATATGTGTGCTGTAAAAAGCCAATGTCGAGGGAGCAAGAAGACAAGCCACAGACTGAGAGAAAATATTTGTAAAAGACACAGCTGACAACTATTGTCATGAAAAATATAGAGACATCTTAAAATTCAACAGTAAGAAAAAAGATGAGCAGAAAATGGGCCAAAGATGTTAAAAGAGACCTCACCAGAGAAGATTCACAGATATAACATCAGGGAATTGCAATGAAAGAACAATGAGATATCACCACATACTCATTAGAACAGTGAAAACACCAGATAATGATACCATCAAGTGCTGGGGAGGGAGTGGGGCACCAGGAAGTCACATTCATCGCTGGGGTGCAAAGTGGTGGGGACACTTTGGAAGAAAGAAGTTTCTCACCAAAACTTCACACACTCTCACTCAGTGACCCAGTGCTCTCCATCTTTTGTACTAACCCAAGCGAAATGAAAACATATCTACACAAAATCAGAATATGAATGCTTACATCAGCTCTAAGACGTGCTTAAAATGTCCTTTAGCCCGTGAATGAATGCACACACTACAGCACATCCAGACAAATGGAATGTTGATGAAGAAAAATGAACTGCCAAGCTGTGAAAAGACACGGAAGAAACTGAAATGCACACTACTCAGTGAGAAAAGGGAGTCTGAGTAAGTCACATACCACATGATTCCAACTGTGTGGTGGGCTGGAAGAGGCAAGTGGTAGCGAATATGTCATTGGTTGCAGGGGTTAGCGGGGAGGGAAGGATGGCTGGCCGGAGAACAAAAGACTTTTAGGGCAGTGAACTCTTCTGCACTATGTGAAGATGGTAGATGCGTGCTGTTGGAACCTCCAGAACATACACTGCAAGCGAATCCCTGTGGAAACCACAGGCTCTGGGAATAATGATGCATCCACTTGGGCTCAAAGCAAATGGGGTGAGCCTCTGCAACCAGACATAGATAGTGAAGAAGGGTGTGTGTGTATGTGTGTGTATGTGGTGAAGGTGAGCAGTATATGGGAATTCTATACAGTCAGGTCTGCTGTGAATGTAAAGCTATACTGAAAAGATAATACTTATTAAATATTTTAAAAATAAACAGCATTTGTAGGGTTAGTGCAATTGTTTTTGGATATCTATTAACTTACATAAGTTAACACAATTGGATTTAAAAAAAATCATGACAATATATGTTGCCTAAAAGAAAGTTATTGTAAAATATAAAAATATTTCTAAAGTAAATCAAGAGACTTCAGAGCAAAGAAAGAATAAAGGTAACTTCATGACAGAAAGGGGATAAATAATCAAGAGCATATAGCAGTCACAAATGTTTATGAACCAGGAGCAGAATTTCAAAAAACATGAAGCAAGGCAGTCTGGGGAAGAAGTGGGGGGGATTAAAAATGATCAAACTAGATCACAGCAGAGTTGCTAAATTCTATCAAACATTTGAAGAAGAAATTGTATCTATTCTCTACAGACGTTTAGATGACCGATGAAAAAGAAATCTTACCATTTTATGATATGAAGCCAGCTGTACCACTAGCAAAACCAGGTAGGGACATTAGAATTAAAACAATAATGCAAAATCATCAAGTACAGCTATAACCATAGACTGATATCCCTAGTAATCATAGCTGTAAACATTCTTAACATTTTTTTGTTTTGTTTTTTTTGAGTCAAGGTCTCACTATGTAGTTGAGACTGACCTGGAACTCACTATATAACTCAGGCTGGTCTCAAACTCACAACGATCCTCCTGCCTCAGCCTCCCAAGTGCTGGGATTACAGGTGTGTGCCATCATGCCCACATCATTCTTAACATTTTAGCACGTCAATTATAATAATATATAAAAAAGAGACCAGCACATGATTGTGGAATTTTCCTCAGTGTGCCATCATGCCCAGCTCATTCTTAACATTTTAGCACGTCAATTATAATAATATATAAAAAAGAGACCAGCACATGATTGTGGAATTTTCCTCCAGAACTGCAATCTTAATTTAGCTTTTAAAATCCAGTCAATATAATTTAGCATTGAACAAAATAGATTGTTAATTTTATCTCAGTATATGCAGAAAAAACATTTTTAAAAAATCAATATCCACTTTAACAAAAACTCTCAGAAAACTGAAGATAAACCAGAATTTCCATAACTTGGTAAAGGGCAGCTATGTAAAACATGTGCTGTACTGTTCTTACTAGCAAAAGAATGAATTCTTTCACCCCAGTATTAGGAATGAGGCAAACATATTTGCTTTATCTGCTTCTGTTCAACATTATAGTGAAGGTTACAACCAGTGCTGGCAGGCAAGGAAAAGAAGTAAGTCATCCACATCAGAAAAGAAGAAGCAAAACTGTCCTTATATGGTGATGATTATTCTTAGGAGAAAAATCCCAAGAAGTCAACCACAAGAATAAAAGAAATTAGAACTAATAAATGACCTCATGTAGTCATATGATATAATAGCGATATGGAAAATGCAGTCTCATTTCTATGTCCTAATAATGAATAGCTTGAAAAGAAATTAAAAATTTCATTCATGCATAATAGCACAAAAATACAGGCATTATAGATAATTTAATGGAAGATGTCCAATACTTGCACATTGAAAACTATAAAACATTGCTAAAAGAAATGTTACAAGCTCTAAATACATGGGAGACATTCATGATGGTTAATTTTTTGTGTCAATTTGGCAGGGTCTCAAGGCCTGTGTATCTGTCAAACATTATTCTGGATGTTTCTGTGAGGGGAGCTTTGGGTGGGACTGGATGTTGAGTACAACACACCACACTCCATAATGCTGTGGGCCTCATCTGCTCAGCTGAAGGCCTGACTGCGCCTAAACAGGAGAGTTCTGCTGTCTGGGTGTAGAGCAGCCAGCTTCGGGGGTTGGACTTCTCAGCCTCCACAACTATGTGAGCCATCTCTCCCCTGCCTCTCCCTCCCTCTCCCTCTCCCTCTCCCTCTCCCTCTCCCTCTCTCTC
>NW_022900931.1:27606782-27625367 GCF_012274545.1 Fukomys damarensis | reverse complement strand
CACACACACACACACACACACACACACACACACAAAACAACAACATCCTGCTGATTCTGACCCCCTAGAGCACTCTGATTAATATTGTAAATTATCCCCTGAATTGAACAACAGGTTCCACGATATTCTTAACAAATCAAAAATTCTAGCTGTTCTTTTTTCTCCAGTGAAAACAACCTAAAATTTATAAGGAATGCAAAGGATCTGAATAGCTAACATAGTCTTGAAAAACTGAGACTGAATGGCAGCTTAATTTTAAAATTTATCATCTTAATTGTGGTAGCTCTGAAATAAGTTTTAAAATCTCTTGCCTAAGGATAGACATATATTTGTAAACCAATGGAACAAAAACTCATACATTTATGGCCAATTGATTTTAGACAAAAATACCAAGAAAACTCAATGTGGACAGGGATTTTTTTTTTTTGAGCAAATGTTTCTGAGACAAATGTATCTCCTTATGCAAAAATATAGATTTAGACTTTGTCTCATACCATGCACAAAAAGTAGCTTTAAAATTTTGATAAACTGGACTTCATCAAAAGTAAACCAGTGTTTCAAAAGATATCATTAAGAAAGTAAAAAGGGTCACAGACTAGATACAAATGTTGGCAAATCATGTATTTGATAAAGATTGTACCCAGACTATATAAAAAATTTTCCCAACTCAATTGTAAGACAACCCAACTATAAGGCAGACAAAAGGCTAACAGAGATTTTACCAAAGAAAACAAATGTGTGAACAACTGACAAGAAAATGGAAAAATCACCAAGATCATTAGTCATTAGAAAAATGCACATTAAAACTGCAGGGAGACACACTGTCACACCGCCTAGGAGGGCTGTGTAATGCAACAGACACTAACAAAGGCTTGTGAGAGAACTGGGCGCCTCATACACCACTGACAGGAGTACAAAATGATAAAGCCCGGAAAACACTCGAGTATTTTTAGTGTCTCCTCAGAAAGTTAAACATAAATTTATCAAATTACCCACCGATTCTACATCTACCCAAAATAAATGAAAACATTATGCCCAAAGACATATATGAATGTTTATAGCACAATTATTTATAGTAATCCCAAAGTGGGAATGATAAAATGTCCACCAGCTGGTAATGTATAAACAAAATGTGCTATATCCTTACAACAGAATAATATTTTGCATGAAACTGTCATAAAGTACTGAAAGATACTATGTGACACAAATATTTCAAAATATTTTGAATGAAAGGAGCCAGATTTCTCCCCAGGCACAGGTATGATTCTTTTTACAGGAACTCACCCTGAAAGGCAGATCTGTAGAGAACATAGATTTACGGCTCCCAGGGACAGGTGGTGAGAAACGGTAGTTACTGTGTGTGGGCACAAAAGCATCTTCTGGGGATGATAAAGTGTTTTAAAATTGAACTGTGGTCATTGCACAACTCTGTAAGTTAGTAAAGCTCTTTGAATTTTTCTCTTAAGACAGTTAAAGTCTATAATGTACAAGTTAGGCCTCATTAAAGCTGTTTATAATGAACCAGGTGGGCTTTTACAGAAGTTAAACATCAACTCTAAAATTTAGGAAAGGAGATGTCCAAAACTAGCCAAATCAAATTTGAAAGCGAACACAATTGGAACATTTAAACTGATTTCAATACTTGTACAAAGCTGGAGAAATTAAGAGCGTCGTGATGGGTTAACTAACCTTGTGAGGCCCAGCTGAACTGAATCAGTGTGACTGGGTATGGAGGACCCACCTGAGGGTTGTTGCCAGTGGTATAAAAGGAGACCTGGAGGGGAAGATCTCGGCCTGTTGATTTGCTAGGAGAAGCTTGTTGCGGATGGTTTTTCTGATGCAAACTTGGCTTTTTTCATCAGAGGAGGAGCTCAGGGCCTCGCTGTTGCCGCTGGGAATGGCTGGTGTTCTCTTCAGGGAAGCTCTGACCTTTACAGTGAGGATCATTTCCGGGCTCCACTGTGGATCCCTCAGCGTGGGGCACAGGTCCTTCACCTCACTGGTGTAGGTTTTCTAGCTTCCACCCACTGGCCCTGGACCTTCCAGGTGCAGGTTCTTGATAGACAAGCCTGAGATATTGCCGCGGGCTCCAGGCCACTGGCTGGACTCAGGGAGGACACTGCCTTGGACTCTAAGCGTTTAGCTGGACTCGTGTAGGAAATCGCTGGGATCCAGGCCCTTGGCCGGATTCTTTAGGCCTCTCGTGTGCGGCTAATCTCTTGCGCTCCTCCATTTGACTTTCTGGGTAAATAATCCTATAAATTATGTGTCCTGTATTAAATGTATTCCCTTGCCAAAGCCCTGACTACAGCAAGTGTGATACTGGTACAACTCAGATAGATATATAGGTTGATATGACTAAGAAGTAGGTTTATCATTGATTTCAACAAAAATGCTTAAGTGTTTAAGTGTAAACTCAGTGCACAGGTGTGTAGGCAGACAGGCCAGTGCTGTGCCACCTCCATCCCCACAGATGCCCGTGTTCCCCTGCCCAGGGCCTCAGGAATGTTATTTCACACAGCAAAAAGGGACCATGCATGTATTCAGATTCAGGACTTTGAGGTGGAGGAGTAATTCTGAAGTCCAGGTGGCCCAGTGCCATTGCAAGGGGCCTTACACATGGAACAGAAAAGCAGGAAGGAATGAATAAGATGTGTCTATATGAAGCAAGCACAGAGCAGTGCAGCATCTCTCACTTTTAAGATGGAGAGAGGCAGTCAGGAGCCAAGGTTCATGGGGTAGAAGAACCTCTAGGGACTGAACAAACAAAGAAATTCTATTCTATTGTCTCCAGAAAATAATGTGGCTTTGCAGAAGTCGTGATTTGCTGACATCATGATAAAATTATCCCAGTGAGACCCATATCGGATTTCTCAACTACAGAACAATGAGATAATAAGTCTGTCACTTTAAGCCACTAAGTATGTGATAACATTACAGCAGCACTATGAAACAAGCAGAAAAAATACCCAAAACTTTAACCCACAACTCATGTCACAGTTGAAAGTTGCCTCAGAATGTAAAAACTAACATTATAAAACTGCTAAAAGAAAACATGAGAAACCACTCATAGCTATGGTTAGAACATGGATTTCTTAGGTGTGGCACCAAAAGCCAGCTCCATTAAGCTTTTTAATTGGATTTTACCCAAATTAAGAACATCTGATCTTTAAAAGACACCATTAAGAAAATTAAGAATCCAAGCCACCCCTGAGAGAAAATAGTTGTGATATTTCTATGTGAGAAAGGACTACTCAGGATTTATAAAGAACTTTTGCAGCTTAATAGTAAGATAATTCAGCACTTTGAATATACTCTTCATAAGAGAAACATGCAAATGGTCAGCACATGAAAAGATGCTTACCACCATTAGTTTTCTGGGAAAGGCAAATTAAAACCACAATGAGACACTGCTTTATACCTTCTAGAATGGTTAAAATGAGGAAGTACAATTATGCCAAATAGTGGGGAAGATGTGGAACAACCTGTAACTCTCACACGCTGCTAGTGAGAATGTAAAATGGTACAACCACTTGGTACTTCTTCTAAAGCTCACCATGGGCTTACTATGACTAGCAACACTTTCCCTCCCAGGTCTGTGCCCCCCCACAAAATGAAAAATGTGTTTCAGGGACTGGGGATGTAGCTCAGTGGTAGAGTGCTTGCCTCGCATGAAACAGGCCACAGGTTCAGTCTCTAATACTACAGCCTGTGTCTGTGTCTGTCTGTGTCTGTGTCTCTTCTATGTCTGTCTCCTCTGTCTGTCTCTATTTCTCTCATCAATTTTAAACATGTATATTCAAATTCATGGCAGAGGTGCACCTCATCACTCCATTTAATAGAAGCACCAACTCAGGATGTTTGACAAATACAGTGACACCAACTACATGTACACCCGAGAGAGTGACTGCGAAACTGGTTTATACACATGACAGAAAACTACTTGATAACGGGAATAAGTATTATGCGCAGTAATACGGAGGTGTCTCAAAGACAATTTTCAGCCCAAAGTACACAAAAGACTCATACATCATGAGTGTAGATTAAAACAATAGAAAATACCCCGAGCGGAAGAGATGATACAATCACGATAATCCGTACTGACTGAAGACAGATGGCGCGGCACTGAGAGGTGCCCTGGGGCCCAAACACAGGGCCATGAGTTGACTTCTGGCAATGAGAATAACCCTTACCTTGACTGAAGGTGCCACAGTTTTTAAAAAGTATCGAATTATATATTTAAAACTATTTTATTCTATGCAAACTATACTTTAAGAAAGTCAATTAAAGTATGACTTTGAAATTCCAAATAATAAAAGGAAGATCATAAAATGTAGATGCAAATGAACAAACTCGATGTTTGAGAAACACAGGAGAACAGTTTCAAGGCCACATCAGCTATCAGAGCCTATGACTCTATAAAATAGGTTTGAAAACTCAACTGAAGAGGGTAAGATCTGCTCTCAGAGGAAATGCCCAGCAATAAATATAGAACAGAAATCACATTTGGAGTTAGGAAGGAACTTAGTGGTCCCATTATGCAGTTTTCCTTTCTATCTATAAATCTCCCCATAAAATCTTTTGGGGCTATTGCAGGGCATCCACCTGCAGACAAACCCTGTAAAGCAAGCCCACGGTTTGGGTGATTCTAACTGATTAAAATTTCCCCTTAGTGCTGAACTGAAAATTGCTCTCTTGGTAGCTCTTACTCCTGCGTCTTAGTCATCCAGCCTTGGGTTTTACTGTTGTGAGAGAGACTCGTGTTTGGGGTGTGCTTCTCTTAGAACTCATCTGAAGGGCAGAAGAGATAATACAATCATTCACATGGTAGTCAGAGAGGGACTGAGTGGGAGGCAGGCAAGATTCTGATCGTGCTCACATGGTTCCTGATAACGTCAGGGACTCAGGGGTTATGTCCCACCAAGCTTGACCTCTGCTATTTACATCTCTTACCATTCTGCTTTTAACAGAAAGTCTCTATCACACATTTGTGGTGTCTATGCAACTTTACTGCAGTGAATGGAACTCTTGTATAGCTTTGTGTGCCAGCTAACATCAAGTGGGGGCTTGATATTTATGATCCTTTGATTCTAAGAAATTCAGTATCACTGTCTTAGGTACTTTCTCATTGCTGGGACAAAATATCTAACCCACAGAAGTTAAAGGAGGAAAGGTTTACTTTAACTCAGTTTGTAGAGATTTCAGTCTGTAAGTGACTGTCTCCAAGGCAGGGCAGCATGGCAGAGGAGGAACAGTACATGGCAGGGAAGGCAGAAAGCAGCAAGACTTCCTTCTTATCCTTTTTTATTCCATCCAAGTTACACGCCTTTGTGTTGGTTCCACCCCCACCGAGGGTGTGTCTTCCTCTTCATTAAATCCCAGCATCCACACGCAGAACTATACCAAACCAATCAGTGGACTAATCGAGTATCACACGCACCCACGATCCATTGAGGCTTTGGGAAACATCTACTTATAATCCATAATATTCCACCCCTGGTCCCCAAAAGACTCATGCTTATTCCTTTCTGTAAAATGCTTTAATTCATCTCTAAGAATTGCCCAAGTCTTAACAGTTTCAGCATTGCTGAAATGTCCAAGTTTCCTCAAAGACTTAAGGCAAACTCTTAGCTGCAAGCCTGTGTACAAATGGAAAGAAAGTGAAACACTTCCAACATTCAATGGCACAAGATAAATATTCCCATTCCAAGAGGTACACATGTGGGGATAGAAAGGAATGAAACCAAAGCAAGACCAAAATCCAGCAGGGCAAACATTAAATCTCCAAGTTCCATGTGTAGTACCCAGGATAGTCTGTGACAAGTTGTAAACTCCAAAGGGCCTGAGTAGCCTCACTCCTATGATGCTGCCAGTGGTTGTAGCTCCTATTTCTTCTCTCTTGGGCTGGCTTTGCTCCTTCCTTGCAGCTTTCCTGAGATGATCCCTGTTTCTGGTTTCTCCAGCCTTCTAGAGTCTCCACTGCACCTCCACCTTCACATTCACAGCTTTACACTCTGCCCTCTCAGGGTCACACTTCCTAGCTTACCAGACCTTCTTCTGAGATCTGTGTGGAAGCCTTTCTGATTCTATAGCTCTTGCATTTCACATGCACCTAAAACTAGCACCATGTGGATGATGCCAAGGTCTGTCACCAGTTGGAGCAGTAGCCAGGCTTCCTTCTCTCTTGGCTGTAAGGGTTAAGTGCCTGGATTGCTGAGTACTCTGAAACCCACCCAGAGGAACAAGTTCTGTAGGCCACCAGTATTCTGGAACATGGTGCCCTGGGGCTTTCTTCTCAATGCAATATCTTCCACTTTTGCAAATTTGAAGCTACAAAGGTGGAATCTTGTTGCTTCTCATGATACTCTCAAACCACCTTTTCTATGGTCCCTTTCTAAAGTAGTTGGCTTTTTAATGCTAATCTTTTCAGTCACCAAGGTCTCTTATACTCCATCCTTGCAGGTCACAACTTTAACAGTTTCCTTTCTGGCCAAACTCAAAATTTTTGACATCATTCTTCTGGGATGTTTACTCTTGATTCTCAAGGTAGAGCTGGCTAAAAGGCCCCAGCAGTAGCCATGTAACCACCTCAACATTAGACAACCTTGAAATTTTTTCTGCCAGATTAATTGGTCCACTGCTCTTAATTTCAGTCTCTTGCAATGTCTCTGGACATGGGCAAAATGAAGACAAATTTTCTGCCAAAGCATTACACACATTGCCTGGAGTCCAACTGCCAGCGGAGTTCTTCTTCCCATCTGAAACCTCTTGAGCTTGGTCATTTACTGGCTACATTGCTCTCAGCACTTTGTTTTTCTTAGCCCCCATCAGAATCTTCCATTAACCTCAGCTCACAACATTTATAGGGCTTCTTCTCCAGCTGGAATGTCTAAAACTTTGTAAACCCCTCTAAGCCAGTTACAAAGGCTTCTGAACTACATGTTTAGGTAGTCACAGCAATGACCCCACTCCTGGTACCAAAACTGATCTTACTACATTTCCTTGAAAACAAGACCTAACAGGAAAATAAGCCCTAGCATGATTTTTCAGGATGCTACTAATGTAAGTCCTAACCCCAAAATAAGCCCCAGTTAAGATCATCACCAGATGGATACAGTTAACACATCTTTTATAACACATGACTGGCATATAGAATTATGAAATAATATTGTTATATAATTAAAAACAAATAATGTTAACAATCCTTAAAGTACATGATAATATAGATTTTTAATTATTTATAAATAATTAAGCAGGCACCTTTGGATAAGAGGTAAACACCCATGTAAACAGGTGAACTTGAGACATACTCTGAATGACAAATCAGAGTCAGACACACAATGCACAAAGAACATGCACACTTGGTAATGAATGGATGTGTTTGTGTCTTATACAAATCATAATTCAATACATCATGTGTTGTAATGGATGTACTTAATGCACTCACATGAAACAAATGTTTTCTGAATTTTGCTGCCTACAATTCTTCATCGCTTTTGTGTGGCCCATCATTCTTAACTGCCATAATTTTTGTTGCCACTCCTGTCTTGGAAGTTTTCAATTAACCCTAGTAATGGAAACTTTGTGAAGCTTAGCCTGTAAGAGGTTGTGACTTGGGTGAAGAATTCATGGGGTAAAATCACTGACAGTTGTGTTGCCAATGCACTATGAACAGGCCAAATAGACAAGAAGTGCTTGTTTAAGGAGAATTCTATTGCTGAACGTGAGAGGTTGGGAATATTGATTCTACAGGAAATGAAGTCACAAGAAATTCAGGCTGACATTTGGGCTTTGGAGAGTTGTGACAATGTCCCAGAAGAAGATGATATGTCTGTGATTGAATAAATGTAGTTTTATACATAAATAAATGTAAATTGTTATACATGAAAAGATAAGACATCCCTTGAAAATAAGCACTATTGTGTCTTTGAAGCAAAAATTAATACCCAACACCCACAAATTAGAGGAGGAAAGATTTACTCACAGTGTGTAGAGGTTTCAGTCCATAGCTGGCTGGCTCCGTCACAGAGCAGCATGGCTGAGGGGAATGGCAGAAGAAAAACAGTCCATAGCAAGGAAAGCAGAAGGCAGTGCAACGTCCTTCTTTCCCTTTTATTCCATTCAGGCTATAAGTCTGTTGGTTAGTGCCACCCACAGCCAGGATGGGTCTTCCCTCCCACTCTTTATTTGCTCTTTATTAATAGGGTGGTAGGTAGCAGTAGGCAGCCAGCCTTTAAGCCAGTTACTTCTTTTACCTCTTTTTGTTATTGTGATGGGAAGCAGCTAGCTTCTGAGATAGGACCTTTGACTTTTACCTGTTGGTGTTTACACTGTGGTTAGACTCTTCCAAGTTTAGAATCTGGGCTGGATTTTGTGACCAATAGCACATGGTGAAAGTGATGGCATAAGACTGCTTGTAGTTCATAAATGCCTCTGAAGCGTCTACCTTGCTCTGTTGGATTGTTTCTCTGGGGGAAGCCAGTCGCCACGTTGTGAGGACACCATGTTGTGAATTTCCATGTTGTGAGCCTGTGGAGATGCACTGAAGCCTCTCACCAACAGCCAGTACCAGCTTGCCGATTATGCAAAACAAGTCCTCCAGGCCCACTCAGGACTTTGGGTGACCACAGTCTGGATGACTTCTGACTACCTTATGGGAAGCCATGAGCCAAACCACCTGGCCAAGCCCTTCCTGAATTTCTGACCCTCAGAATCTATTAGAGATAATAAATATTTGTTTGCAAGTCACTAAGTTTTAGATTAATTTGTGCACAGTAATAGACAACTAATATGGTAGCAATTTCTTTATTAGGATATGAATTTTACTCCTCAGTTCATGATCACAACAGTTTCCTGGATTGTACCAAAATCCTCATTTGAGGTTTTCTAAATTCATCCACAAATTGTGAAACTGGGACTTTTATCCCTTTATACTGAGACCATGGAGCCAGGTATTTCAAATTGTCCCCTTTCTAAAAACAATTATACTCCTTTCCCAACTCTTTCTCCTCTTCCTTTCCTTCTCTATCCTTCTTCATTATTCATTTACTATAAAAATTTCAAGACTTTTCAAATCTAGACCCCTATCACATTACATCACTCAGGACAGGAGTAAGTAAACAGTGGCAAGCCCACTGAATCCTATTGTTTGCTGCTTTTTATTTTATTTTATTTTATTTTTTCAGTTGAACTCAGGACCTTGTGCTTTGAGGCAGGTTGAGGGGCCATAATAGAAACCTTGTGTCTCACAATACCTAGCATATCTATTATTGGACCATTTATAGAAAAAATTTACAGCCCTAGCTTAGGGTTTCTAATATTTCATATTGTGTACCACTATATCGTCTGAAAAACTCCAGGGAGAGCTGTGTACAAGTTCTCTCCCCATGGCAGTATCCACCTTCATGATCCAGGGAGTCTATTACTTGAAGTTCTTATCTCATGGCTCATGATAACCCTAAGTACACACTTCAACCCACTCTACTTTCCCTTGTTCATGCTGCAGTTTCCAGCCCACATATAAAATTTTGAGAGGGGGATATGGTTTTCTCTTTTTCTTTTTTTTCCTTTCTCTCCTTTATTCCTTCTTCCCAAAAAGGATGGGCAAAATGACAAAGACATTTAAATTTATCACCTATGAACTGAAAAACAGTGCAAAAAGATGGGAACATTTTGGACCCGGAAGCAGACAGGCGTGCGCACACGCATGTGTACACACACATATGCTTACAACACAAAGCCAGGCAAGTTTGGCATGGAAATGTCATCCACTAACACAATCACAGAGCACTTCTCAGTCTGGCCCTCCAAAGAGGGAGAGGAACAAGGATAATTCCAGCTATTACAGGTTCCTGGACACCAAATGAAACACTCTGCTGTAAATTGTATATAATCACCGAGGAAGACTTTTATTGCTCTGTGGTTCTGAATGGGACTTTTCCTTCCTCTTGTCTAGGAGGAAGAGAACAGGTTTAGAGCAGTCTGGGGGAGGAGAACTTGGCTGAGAAACCAGGACTCTCCCTGGATCCCAGCGGGGCCCTTGTCCTATAATCAGGACTTGTGTGATGGAAATTTGGTGTCTCTTCCGCCAAAATCTCCTTTCTCCTCACCACACAATTCTGTCCTTGGGACCGAGCACATCAATTACAAGACGGTAGGAATTTCAGCATGGTCGGATGTGATGAATACAGAATACAAGCTCCTGGGGAGACCAATTATTTATAGGAAAATGCAGCATTACAGGGGTCTGTGTCCCTAAGAAGCACAGAGTGGGAGGGACCACGAGATACTGCGTATTTTGGCAGGGCTAAGGCAAGCTGGACAAGTTCCCTCTAGGTTTTGCTTTTAAATATGACCCTTCTGGTAGTGTTTGCTGATGTCCTGCAGCTTCGTGACAGTGGGAACTGGAGGGTAGGGTGCTCCCGACTCTCCCACTTCTGACCACCTGCTCCTTGATGCATATCTTGTCTCAGCTCACCCTGGTGGGATACTCAGAGTACAGAGAAGGCCCCGGAACAGTCTGCTGGGAGGAGAGAGAACTGCATGCAGAAGCAGCTAGAAAACCAGACAGGAGAACACAGATTTCTACACTGTTAAGAGCAGAACAGGGAGCTCCAAAGTGGAGGAAGAGAGGATGGTCAGAAATCAGAGCAGATGGGGCTGAGCCGTGTGCAAGTGACCTGGACTGCGGCAGGACCAGGCCAGGCCAGGCAGTCCAAGCCTCCTGGCCTGCTCTCACCTCTTCCCTCCCTCTGTCTTTGCTTTATTTATTTTTTTATTTAGCATCTAATGCTATTTTTAATTCTGAGTTTATATCTCTCTATCAGTTGATCCCTCACTTACACATGTTTTCGTTAACCTGCCAAAAGTGTAATGTTGTCATTAGGTGATCTATTTACTTCTGATTCTCTTTTTACCATCTTTTCATCTATTTATGTCTACTGTCTGTCACATCATCTATTTTTCTGTTGTGGTTTATGATCATCTATCTTATTTCCCTTTCTATATCTATTCTTTACTTCTTTTTAAGATCTAAATGGTTATCTACCTTAAACTGTCTTTATTTGCAGATGACACGATCCTACATGCAAAAGCCCAAAGATTCCATCATGAAACTGTCACAGCTAATTAATGAGCTCAGTAAAACTGCAAGACAAAACTAACACATAAAAAAATTGGCAGTGAAAGATCTGCACACTGAAAACTGTAATACACTGATGAAAGAAAGATATCCTGTGTTCGTGAATTGGAGTAATTACTATCATTAGTGTGCATACTACCTCAGGTGACCTATGAATTCTAGGCAATTGTTATCAAAATTCCAGTGACATTCTCCACAGAGATATCGGAAAGAATCCTAAAATTTACATGGAGCTACAGTAGACCCAAACAGCCATAGCCATTTGGAGCAAGAAGAACAAAATTGGAGGCATTCACAGTGCTTGATCCAAAAATCTACAAGAAAGCCATAGCTATCACACAGCAGACACACACCCCTAGGCATTAGTTAGGTGTGGTGGCACATGCCTGTAAATCCAGTGTTCTGGAAGGCTGACAGAGGAGAATCACAAGTTGAGCCCAGGCTGGAAAATTTAGCAAGATCCTGTCTCAAAATGAGAAATAAAAGGGCTGGGAATACATCTCAGTGTGAAGGCTATGGGTTCAATCCACAGTTCTGAAAAAAAAAAAAAAGACATATAGACTCATAGAACAAAATTTAGAATCATAAATGAATCCACACATGTGTTATGGACTGATCTTTGACAAAAGTACAAAGATATACAACAGGGAAAGGTCTGTCCCTTCAATAAATGGTATGCCTAAAACTGACATCCACATGAAAAAGAATGAGATCATGTCCTTATCTCATCCCACATAAAATGATCAACTCACAATGGATAAAAGGGGCCAGAGATGTAGCTCAGTGGTGCTGCGCCTGCCTCATAAGCACAAGGTCCTGAGTTCAATCCCCAGTACTGAAGAGAAAAAAAAATGGATCAAAGACTTAAATGTAAGGCCTAAAAGTGTAAAACTACTAAAGAAAACAGGAATTTTTTTTCTTTTGAAGTGAACATGGCAAGATTTTATTGTCTTCATAATAAAACAAAAGAAGAAGCTTATTTTTTCCGCTATGACCCTAAAAGCAAAGGCAACAAAAAGACAGATCAATGGAATTACAACAAACTAAAAAGCTATGCGCAAGACAGGAAATAACAAAGAGTTAATAAACAGGAGAAAATGTGGGAACCATACTTGTGTAAGGGGTTAATATCCAAAATACAGGGGAGCTCAACTCAACAACAAGAAAACAACTTGGTTAAGAAATGGACAAAGTCTCTGAATAGACATTTCTCCAAGGAAGGTGTATGAGTGTCAAGGAGTTCCATACATGGGAAACTGTTCAGCCTCACTAGGAAGATATGGATTAGAATCACAGTGATATGTAACCTGACACCCATTAAAATGGCTATTATAAAAAAGGCAAAAGGTTAAGACATGCTGGTGGGAATGCAGAGAAAAGAAAACCCTTGTGCACTACTATTGTTAGGAACGTAAGTTATTATAGCCATCATGGAAAACATATAGAAATTCCTCAAAAGCTTAGTGAAACAGCCATGTGACCAGCAACTCTACTTCTGCCTATATTTTCAAAGGAAACAAGATCACTCTGCTGAAAGGGCACGGACACTCCTATGCAACAGCAGCAGCAACACTATACTTGAGATGTGAGGTCAGACTAAGTGTTCACCAGCAGATCCAAGGTCAAAAAATACGGTAAAACACTCACTGGGTACTTACAGCCTAAAGGAAGAGGACGCCCTGCCATTTGACTATGTGGCCAAGGCTGGGGACACCATACTCATAAGTCAGCACAGAAAGACAAACATCTCATTCACACCTGAAGCCTAAAGAACACTGAGCTCAGAGAGACAGAAAAATGGAGGTTATTTGGGGCTGGAGAAGGGAGGATTAAGGAGAGGCTGAAAAGGGGTACACAACTTTAGTTAAACAGATGGAATGAGATCAGGGAGCAATGACTACAGTTAGTACAAATGCAGCATTGGGTTGGGGGTGAAGCTCAGGGTACAGCGTTTAGCATGTACAAGGCCCTAGGTTCCATCCCTAGCACCGTAAAAATGAAAATACTGTATGCCTGAGAACTGCTAATAGAGACTGAATGTTCTACTCACAGAAAAGGCAGACATGTGAGGCAATGAATATGTTCATTCGCTTGCGTTGGCCTTTCCAGTGCATGCACATTATCAAGAGACATGTTGCATGCTGTATGTACATTTCCATCAGTTAAAATATTTAAAAAGTCATCATCCTTAGTACTCCTGTGTTTCTAGTTTTGTTCGATTCTCATACAGCTCTCCCTGTCCTGGATTCTCCCGCGCGTTCTCCTTTCTTGTAGGGTGAGGCTCCACCGCCCGCCGCAGTGCCACCTTCCTTCTCCTCCTTGAATCACAACAAGCGCTTGCGTCCCAGCGGTGCTCTCAGGGCTTTGCCCCTGGTCAATAGTCCAGTCCCGAGAGCCGCCCGGTGAGACGGCCGAGTCCCACTGTGCCTCCTGCAGAAAACTGACAGAGAGGTCAGAGGTACCCAGGGGCTCAGGTCCAGCAAACCCAAGTCCGGGACCCAGGCTGGACCCCGCTCTACCTCCCGCGCGTCCCCGCCTCACCTGCCCAGTGCGGCTGCGAGGCCTCCTCTCGAGGCTCCCCCCACCCCGGGGCGGCGAGGCCCGGCAAGGTTCCGGAGAGCCACTTTCTGGTCTTGTCTACGTGGAACTGCTGCGCTCACTGTCACTGCCCTGGACCCGGAATCCTCTGGGCCCCGAAACAACTCCGCGAGGAAACCTGCGTGGATTAGCTTCGTCTGCGCCTCTCTGCTCCAAAATGCTCCGAAGGGGCGGCTCTCGCCCACTCGAGTCGGATGGTGGCGGGGGCTGTGTAACTTGGAGAATACATGAAAAAGCGCCGAGTCTTGCACTGTGAGATGGTGCTGTAATGCGGTGGGAATTATGGCCCAGTTTTTATTGAAAAACAGGGAAGGCATCGGCAGCCCCTCCTTGGAGTTAAGCTCGGATCTCCGAGGCCTTCCAGAGTGATCTTCCATTCGCCCTTTCCAGCACCAGGTCTTCCGGTCCCTGGAAGTCCTTTCTTCTTTCTCTCCTCTCAATCCCACACCTTCCCCGGGGCCAGGTCCAGTCCTGGCCGTACACAAACTCAAGCCTTTGTCGATTTTTTTCTCACTCTGAGCCCTGCTCTGCATTTATAATATTCCCTCTCTGGTCTAATTTTAGTAGTCAGACAAGCTCTTGAAGGAAGGGACGATTTGTGTTTATAACAGCATCCTGCACAGCGCCTGGCGCTGGGTGCAACTGAATGAGGAAATTAATAAATCACATGTTAATTAATCTCCGACAGGTTCCCACGCGCTTTACTTGTTTTGGGGTTTTTTTGTTTTTGTTTTTTTTCCTTTCCAAATACATTATACCTCCACGAAGTGGTGGTTCAGAGTTCTTGGCCTCACTCGGGTTCGGATTTTTCCTTAGAACCTAACTAGTAATTGTCAGAAATCGCAAATATCCTCTGCAGTGCAGTTGTTTTTCAGCAGGAGGTCTGCAAGTAGCCAATCCGAGAGCGCCATTCAGCTCTCCTTTCTGCTTATTGGCTGCTGCCCCATCTGGGTGTAGCTGTCTCCAGTGTCCTTGGTTCTGTTCTTCTTAAAGCCCTAAAATGCCGCCGAAACGCCCCACACCTTTTAAGGCTTCGTGTATTAAATTAAATGTATTTTATTAAATTATGTTACATAACTGGAGGAAACATAGAATATTTAAGGTTTAAACTATAAAGATAGACATTTATAGGCATTTTTGACCAAATTTTAAATTCAATTTTCACAATTTGTGGGTGCTCCAGGACCATAACTCCCACAAAGTTTGGGGTCCATTGTAGTTAGTAACGTCCTGTAGGAAGAGTCCAGGTCTTTATCTAAGATTTAGCGCAATTTCGGAACAGGACATCCACTGTATTTCCCCGAAATAAGCCCTAACCAGGAAATAATGCCTAGCGTGATTTTTCAGGGTGCTGGTAATACAAGCTCCACTCTGAAAATAAGCCCTAGTTAGGATCATCAGCTAGACAGACACACTTGGAATGTCTGTTACAACACACAACTGATGTACTGGTGATAAAATATATAAAATTTAATATAAAAATATCAATACTACTGCTTAAATAATATATTTGTAAAACTCAAGCAGGTGCCTTTGGATGAGAGGGTAGACATTTACATAAACAGATGAACTCAAGACCTACGGCCAAGTGACTCACTATATTGCAGACACAGCACAAGAACCACGAGTGCACTTGGTAACAAACAGATGCAGCCGTGTCTCCTGTGCACCTTCATGAGTATGTCGTGTGTTGTAACCATGCACTACAAGCAGGCAGCACGGACAGGAAGTACTCATTTAAGGCCGGCTGTGTTACTGGACCTTGGGGCCAATGGCTCTACCAGAAATGGAGTTGCATGAAATTTAGGCTGGGATTTGGATTTGGAGAGACTGTGGCCAAGAAAAAGAAGACATGAGTGTGTTCGAGTAAATGTGGATTTCTATATATGAATAAAAGTAGATTGTCATACATGAGTAAATGTAGTTTCAGACTGGGGATGTATCTGTGGTGCTGCTGCCTGCCTCACAAGCACAAGGTCCTGCGTTCCATTCCAGTTATAAAAAAATGTAGATTGCAGTACATACAAAAATAAGACACCTCCTGAAAATAAGCCCTATTGGCTTTTGGAGCAAAAATTAACACAAACCTGATTCTTACTCTCAGGGGAATAGGCTAACTGGCCCTTCAGCTGCTCACTTACCTGATGGCTCCATTTCACACCTCATTGGTGATGGGCTGAAGAGACACACTGAACAGGCAGGAGAGTCCCCAGGATGCCGCCCAAGCGGTGCTGCTCCACCCTAACCACAAGTGCTTCATTGTCTACCACTTCTGGCATCCCAGCAGCATTTGGAAAGAGATGTAGCAATTTCCCTGGGGCTTATTTTAAAGTCAGCGGCTGGGAGTGCTTGCCGGAAGTGGGGTCAGGCAGAGCTGAGAACCCTGAGCTGGTGCCACTGAGAGGAGATGCAGGGGCTGGTCCTTCATTCCCGACCTCGCCTGCCTTGGGAGAAGTTAGGCCAAAGAGAAGGGACGATTCACCCCAGACAGCTCACACCTTCCAAGGGGATACAATGACCGAATCACATGGTGTATTCCTAGTTCCGGTTTGAAGATTAGGGCTGGGCCAGCCAGACAGCCACTGGCCTTCTCCCAACTCAGAGGAAAATAGAAAAGTTTTATTGAGGGCTATCTGTGCCCAGGCCCAGGTACTGCTAGGTGCTGGGGATCTAAGTGTGGATGGGACAGTTTCTTCCCTTCAAAAGCTTACCCACAAGTGAGGAGACAGACAAGCCAGCAGGTTACCTGTGTGTGAGGGGCAGCAGTGACGGTAGAGGGACAGGCAGGCCAGGAAGGAGCCCCTTCAGAGTGGTGCCCAAATCAAGCTGGGGGCTGCATAGAGGGTTTGCAGATGAAAGGAGGCAGCCGACAGCAGCACTCAGGGCCCATTACTCAAATCAGCAGCCACCGCTTTCTGGGATTAAAGCTTTATTTGAACGTCTCACTCCTCCATTTGCACATGGGCTACGAATGCTCTGCACCACAAAGGCAGAGCTGGGTAGTTCGCAGGGAGAAATCTGGCCCTCAGACCCTAGAGTATTTGCCATGGTGAGCTGCAGCAGAGTCTGGGAGAGGCCAGGCAGCAATCAGGAGCCTACTAAACCTCTGTAAAGCAGTTTGAAGTGTTCAGTGTTATTTTAAGAGCAACAAGGGAGTAACTCGCATGTTTAAGCAGAAACACAGTACGATATTTGGATTTTAGACAATTATAGTGAGATTAAGAAAGAAGAGGAAAAGCTGGCATTAGGGAGAGCAGCTGGGAGGACAGCTGTGATTATGAAGCAGCAGCAGAAGGGACAGAAATGAACAGATGTGAAGAAGATTTGGTGATGCCCTCATATGAGAAGGTAGAAGAGGCCTAAACATTAGTTACCCGATAGTCCTTTGATACTGTTCGACTTCTTTCATTTAATTGAATGCACTGAAGTCTTTCTTGTCTCATGATTTATTTGTTTTCTGCAGTCTGCTTAAAAATCAGTATTACTTCAGTGGAATATAGGAACCTATCGCCATATAGAAGCCTCTTTGTGTTGCAGTTGTCTTATGCATTCCATCTACACAGGCTACAGATCTCATTATAGTGTTACAGTGTTTGATTTTAACCACTATACATAGCAAAGCCTGCAAAGCTCAAGAGGAAAACAGGCTACTATACTTACCCATTTACCATTTCTGTGGTCTTCTTGTCATTCTTTATGTTCCAAGATTCCTCCTGAAATTCTTGTTCTTATGGTTGAAGAACTTCCTTTGGAAATACATTATTAATGATAAAAAAGAAATTGTAATAGCTTATAAACTTGCACTAAGTACAAAGACAGTCACCTGGGGGTGGTGGTGAATGATTCAACAGAATCACTGAGTGAGGGAGGAATTTAGGAATTTACAAATTTTGAAACTAGATCTGGGTTTGCATCAAATCCGGACTCAGCTACTGATTAACTGAGAATTTGGAAAACTTATTTAAGCTCTTTTTTCTTTTTGTTTAATGACTAGTACCCATTTTAATAGACTGCTGGGAGTAGAAATAATTTCACATAAGGCTACCATAAAACTCAGCAAGGACGTGGGGTAGGCGTGACGCTCACTTTAGCTATAGAATATCATTCTTCCCCATCTTTAGCAGCACTTGTAAAGCAGATCAGCTGGCAACAAGCTGTATGAGTTTTCCTTCCTTAGAGAATGTTTTTATTTTACTTTCATTCTGTAAGAATGTTATCTTTCACTGGATACAGAATTCTGGTCGACAGTCTTTTCTTTTAGCACTTTAAAAAATCCGGTTCCTGGGGCTGGGGATTTAGCTCAGTGTTTCTACCACCTGCCTCTCAAGGGCAAGGTCCTGAGTTCAATCACCAGTGCCCCCCATCAAGTGCTGTTCCTCTTCCTCCTGCCTTGCAAGGTTTCTGATGAGACCCCTGTTCTTCCTGTTGGTGTGCCTGCTGAGGGATACATTGGTTCTCATGCCTGCCCTTAAGACTTTTTCTTTGTCTTTAGTTTTCAGCACTTTGATTATGAGAGATTTCACTGAGTTTATCTTGTTAAGGTTCAGGTGAATACTTTAAGTCTATAGTTTATACCATTTACTGAATTGGAGACGTTTCCAACCAATGTTTCTTTAAAAACATTTTTAGTGCCCCCGTTTTTTGTCCTTCTTTTAGAACTCCAATGATGTAAATTTAGACCTTTTGCTATTTTCCCACAGGTCTTAGAGCACATATTATTTTATTTTTCAATTTTTTTCTGTCTGTTGTTCAGCATGGAGAAAGTCTACTGGTCTACCTTAAGTTCAGTGACCATTGACTCTAATGCATCTACTGATTTTTTTTTTTTTTTTTTTTTTTTTTATGGG
>NW_022900931.1:27531679-27606632 GCF_012274545.1 Fukomys damarensis | reverse complement strand
TTTTTTTTTTTTTTTTTTTTGGACAGGGTCTCACTATGTATTTCTGTCTGGTCTCAAAATCATGGTGATCCTTCTGCCTCAGCCTCACAAGAGCTGGGATTACAGGTGTGCCATGCCCAGCTTCTAATATGGCTTCTGCTCCTGTTCCTATCCCATGAGTTTATTTTGGAGATTGTATTTATTAGCTCTAAAATTTCTACTTGGTTCTTCCTTGTTTTTTCCCCAAGAATTTCTTTTTCTCATTTCAAACGAGTTTGTACTTAAAGAAGCATTTTATGATATTGCTTTTAAGTCTTTATTAAGTAATCCCAGCATCTGTGACATCTCAGAATCGGCATCTGTTGTCTTTTGAGATCTCAGATTTTTAGACGGTACCCAGCCCAGGACATTTTTACTATTGTGTTATCAGACTCTAGGTTTTGTTCAACGCAATGAAGAATATTTATCTTTATCTCCTAGCAGACAATCAACTTAGTTTATTTCAGGCCACACATTTTGCTCAACCTTTTTGGGGTTACATTTTCAGTGTCAGTTCCATTTCTGAAGACTTTGTATTTGAATTTGTCACATAAATGTGAGACTGGAGCCAGTCTCCACAGTTCAGTTCTCCAAGTCATTGGTGGGGTGTTTGGGGTCGGTTCTGCATGGCACATCTCTGGGGCAAGCACAGGAGTTCATACACAGCTTCAGGGAGCAGCTGTCAAGCTCTCCGTTCCTGTGACATCCCTGGTACATTTCACCATTGCCTCCCATTGTCGTCTAGTCAGAAACCTGGGGCTTCAGTGCTCCCTCTCCTGCCAGGTATACCCCATGGCTGCTCCATTGTTGTTTGTTGCTGTTACTTTTTTTTCTCAGCTAGGTGAAGCCTCTTCTACTCTTCATCTGGCTGGTTCCTACTAAGTTTTTAGGTCTTAGATTAAATGTCATTTTCTCTTAAAGATTTCACCTTGTCCTCGTATCAATTATATTTATCTTATTTTCTCAAAGGATCCCTTATAATTGATAAGTATGTATTTGTTTATTAAGTAGGGGATGGATCATATCTGTCAATGTTTCTAGGCTGTCTTGTTCATCATTAAGCAATGTTTCTGGCATGGCACACAACAGATGCTCAATGAGTGTTTCTCTAATGCATAAGTCCATTCTTGCTTCCTTCCACATATGTGCCCACCCATGCCCTTCCTCATCCTCAAGAAGATATAGAGATTCTCATATTCAAATACACCTGTTTTCAGGACTAAAATTCAAACTTCTTTCTGTAACTTCATAATTTGTGGACCATTCTTCCTTTATTTTCATGGTTCTATGGAGTAGAGAAGGAAAAAATACTACTCATAGTTTATAGACAAACTAATATCCAGAGAGATAAATAGTATGTCTGCTAGTTAGTAATGGAGATGACAGGTAGGAGCTGAATGACAGCTTAGTTTGGTAAGAAATTTTAAACTGGCAGTTATTCCTTTTAACACTGATCATTTCCTTCTGTTTTTCCAAGAAAGTGTTGATAAGAAGGCTGTAGTCAAAGCTCTCTTTGATTAGTTAAAAATTTTACAGGCCAGATCGTTGGAGCTGTGAATTTGAGTCATAGTCCTCTGATGACTCACAAATGAGCCCAGGCGACAGCAGCACTGCCGAGGACTCAGAATCCTGGAGAATAAATGTTTTTTGTTTCAGCCACTAACTTGGGGGCAGTTTGTTGCTTAGAATTAGCTGATACAAGGAGGGAGAACAGAGCTAGGGAGGAGCAGGGGAATGGTTCACCTGTATTTGTGATGTTTTATGTTTTTTAAAGAGAGAGAGTTGTAAGGGTGTAGCTGAGTGCTAGTGGTCTTGTTTAGCATGTGCCAGGCCGTGGGTTCAGTCCCCAGCACTGCAAAACAAAATGAAAACCTACAGCAAAGGCCAATATGGCAAAATGTTAGGATTTAACACATACGAGTAGGTACATGAGCATTCTCCCAACTTTTCTGCACGTTTGAAGTATTTTACAATCAAATAAAGCTCAGATAGAAAATGTGCTTCACTCACTGTGATAGCCAAGGTGTTTTTTTTTCCCAAAAGAACAAAGAAGGGTACTTGCTGTCGCCCCTCCCTGCTCACCCCTGCCATGCACACAAAGGAGACCAGGTAAATCAGGGACTTCTGTGTTATAATTCTCTTCTCTCAGCCCAGGACACCCTCCTATTCCCTCCTAGCATTTAACATACACGCTCTGCTTGGTCATCTGTAAGACCGGAAACATCCATCCCACCAACAACAGTTGTGAGGCAACCAGGAAAGCACTACACTTTTCAAAGCACTTTTTCATTGTGGCTGCCATGTGGGTAGTAGCCTAAATTCTATAATGACTTCATATTATTGTTATGTCTGAAATCTAGATTCACTTGGTAAAAATCTTGGTCCTTCCTGTTGCACTCAAATACACGGCTAGCCACCTACCCTGTGACTTCCTCTGACATTCTAACCTGTCCAGTCCTTTGTATCTGAAGTTGTTTCCACTAGTGGCACAGGTGGCATTCCATGTGTCTGCCAGGAGGATTTGTGCTTGACCTGCTGAGTGTGGCAAGGGCTGTAGAGGACACACCCAAGGCCAGTGGGGGGCAGGGCTAAACCGGCTGTGCCCAATGGACTCAGCATCTCTTCTAGCCCAGTGTATTGACGGTATTTCCTACTTTGACTTCCACAGCACTGTCCATGCTCTGCTCTCTCTGACTGTGTACCCTGGGCATATGTTGGCTAGTACTGTGAGTTACCTTGTGTTCTTTTACTAACTCAACTGGCCATGAGCTCCTTGCTACTATCTAGTGAGAGGGAGGAAGCAAAGGAGAAATGTCAGACAGGAAGGAAGAGAGGAAGGAAAGGGATACAGGAAGGAATGCAGTAAGGAGGGATAATAGCAGCAAATATTTATAGAATGACGATATGCCAGGTAGTGTGTACTTTCTTATTTAATCCTCCCAACTACTCAATGAGGTAAATACTATTATTAATTTTTTCCTAGCTTACAGATGAGAAAACATGCTCAGGAGGGTTAGGTAATGTGCCCAATGTAACAAGCCACAGTGAACACATCAGCAAGACAGCTTTGCTAAATCTCTTGCTAAACAGAACCTCATCTGCATCTTTCATGAATAAAAACCAGATTGCTCAAGTGAATTCAATTTGAAGTTTTCAGGACATTTCTTACAAATATGGGGAAGCTGACGAAAATGTTCCTGGCTGGTTAAAGGGCAGGAAATCACTATGTGGTTCTAAAAATATGGTATTTTTGCAAATAGATGTGGTAAAATATGCCCCTAAGTATGATAATTTTTATGCTGCTGTCTTTTGAGCAAAGCAGTCTAATTCCATCAAAATGGGGAAATACAGCACGGAAAAGCAACCATTTCCACCTCAAAACTGAAACCATCCGAGGCTCCGCCACAGCAGCTTTGCTGCTCTCTCCCAGATCCGTGGCTTCTCTGCTTTGCCCTCTAGAACACGAAGGCTCTGGGGGCCGTTTGCCCTTAAAGCTTTCCCTTCTCGTGAGCACAGCTGGGTCCAGATGACAGCGATGTCCGCGCTGTCCCAGCAGAGATCCGCCAACTCGCAGGCAAGCGTCTCTCCTTCCACTGCCATCCCACTGCCATGCCGAGCACAGCGGGAGTCGCGCTGCCAGCTCAACGGCAATGGCAAGGTGACAGCCTCGCTTGGCGTGGAGCTCTGAGAGTGGAGGGAAGGAGAAAGCAGCACAGAACAGCAGCTTCAGGTTCACCTCTCCTGCTCGACACTTTTTTAAGGCTTTGAAGACCTCGCTGTCAGGTTTCGGGCACTCTACTGTTTAGACAGAAAACTGCTGGTCGCTGTTGTTAAGCAACTGCTGGCCCCCAGCCTTAGGGGTTACCTTCACTCCACCTTCGTCATTTGTCACTGCTCCAGGCTGCACCCCATACCTACAATGCTTCAGTGCCCCTCTTCTCATCCTCTGTGCGTGGACCTGGAAGGGCCTGCGCAGGCCAGTGGATGAAAGGCTTGGCTGCCAGTCTTGTTGGGAGGCGGTAAAACCATGAAGACTGAGGCCTGCTGAGAGGCAGTCAGATCCCTCGGGTACCGGGACCCCACCCCTTCTGGTCACTGTTTGCTGGGTGCCATGAGATGAACAGGCATCCTCTGCCACACACTCCCACCACATTGTACTGTGATGCTACAGCCTAAAGCCACAGGGTCAAGCGACCATGCACTGAACACTGAAACTGTAAGCCGAAACAGACCTTTTTTGTATGATTACTGTAGGTGTCACAGCAACAGAAAGTGAACTCTACACCTTCATAAAGTGCCTGAAATCATCGTACTCTAAGAGCCCTCTAGGACACTCAGAAGTTCACAGTCATCCTTCCTGGACTAAATAAAAAACCGGATTTCCTTAATTACTGAACTGCTAAAATCCCTACTATTTAAGTGCACATAATTGGTATTCAAAGTGGTATATTTGTTAATCGGTTCAGTGTTGTTTTCAGTGGTGACAAGCATGCTTTTCCTGATCTTGCTGCTCCTGTATATCTTGTAATACTCTGTTTAAAATAGATACAAATTTATCTTGATTTCACAGGCTCATAGTATCTTCACCTGCCCTTGGGGTAAAGCCATCAATGGTGATAAAGGAGTCAGTCAGTGGCATGTATCCAATTTCCTTGAATAGACCTTTGCTTCTGCACCCTGAAACCAGGGTGCGCTTGACTGTACGTCTCTTAGACCAGCTACAGAATTCTGTGGAATGACTTTCAAGGCTTCTTTCCTAGTGTTATTAACCCTACTATACTCACCTCCACCCAGCTCCAACTGATCTGTTAATTTGAAAATTAAAATGATCTGTCAGGCTTTTTTTGCCTCTGTCTACCCTACTCTGCAACAGAATCAATCTCCAAGAGAACAGAGGCACCTAGAAGATAGTTTCTCCAAGGTGTAGGCACTAAAGGCAAAACACCTACCTTCCTGGTGGAACCACCAGACTCCCTGACAAAGAACTTGGAAAGTTTTAGTGTCTAAAAGCCACACTGCTAGGATGGGTGCCCTGCTTAGGGTTTTCCTTCGAGTTGGAGGTATCTCTTACGTTCAGCTATATGAGGCATGCTACTGTTTCTTGTGATTGAGATGTGCCTCTTCCTCGTGACACAGAAGACGCTCTACTCACTCTACTAGACAGCTGCAATATCCACCCTACTATGTGATGAAAGCACTGCCTTTGTGACTGTCTGTGTGCTTCTGTTTAGCACAGTTAGTATTTATGGCAAAGATGCTGTAGGTGGGATAAATAAATGATACATCACACAGGAGAAAGATCACAGGAAGACAATGGAAAGGGGGAAACAGAGCAGGGAGAGGAATGGGGAGAGTCATCTACAGAGAAATACAAGGGGAAACCGAGAAAGCAGGAAGGGGACTGAGAAATCCCAGCTGTGTGACTGTCACAATGTCGCCAGGCACCAGCATACTGCCAGCTGCTGGTTTAGGCTAACTTTACATCAGGCTGGCAAAAAAGCACGCTATTCCCCGGTCTGCGGGTGTTATTAATAGACCAGGGCAAGGTCACTGAAGGAAGATGAGACTGTGGTAAAGAATCCCAGGCCTTTCCTGACTCTAGCTTATACAAGCTTAGAAAGAGTAGATGAAGAGTGAGGGTTTGAAGCAGAGCAGGGAAGAATGAGCATATTTTTTCATTCACTTGTTTCGACAAAAGGATTTTCACGAGAAACTCATACCTGCAGATTATTTCTATGCTTTTTAATTTTGATTTGGCAAAGTGGTGGCAGATTTTATTATTTGCATGCTTAAAAAAGGTCTGTACCTGGTCTATGATTCAAGCCTTTTGGAAAAGTTGATGAAAACGCAGTGAACAGAATCCTATAGCAAGGGTCCACACGTGACGAAGAGGACGCTTTCGCTCACCAGCATTTGCTGACAGTACAAGGAGGAAGACAGACTTTGGGAAGAGCTTACGAAAAGCACTGCAGGGGCCTGGGCAGTGCCAGTGAGCTCGGCGTATGCATTTCTGGGATGTTTAACCGGCACAGATCATGACTGACGTGTGGCTTAGGATGCAGATTCTCTTTCTGGGCACCTTTTGTTGACAGGACTCCAGCATGGCTCAAGTTCCTGGAGAGCTTGTCACTCCTCCTCTGCCAGTGTCAGTCTCCACGGGTCAGTGCTTGGACGTCAGAGTGAGTGTCGAAGACACTCGGAAGATCTGGGGGAGCATGTTACTAAGTTGATAAAACATTTCTTCAGAAATACTCTGCAAGAGGGAAAAAGAAATTCCGTACTTGTTACATCTTCATTAATTTTTTAAAAATTCATAAGGATTTTAAAAATGGATCTCATTCTAGATATGGGTTACAATATGTGAAAATTCTCTTTCACGACTAATTTGCCTATGTGGCAAATGATCTGGGTTATTTTCTGGCTCATTCCTCTGACCTAAATCTGATCGGTAGGAAGCCCCTAGGTAATACTAGTGTGATTAGTAATAAATACCACTAATTCGGCTAAATTCTGTACAGAATACAGAATCCTTTTCTGCAAATGCCCTTCTTAGGAACACTTAATTATCAATATATAACAAATGTGGAAACAGAGGGAAGATGCGTTATCTGGTCTGGGGATTAAATAAAAGATTCCCTAGTGGCAGACACCGACATTTCTCACAATAAAGTCAGTGCCTTTAAAGCATCCAAATACCACTCTCCTTATAAAATAAGACGCCACTGACACTTTATGTGATGATATTCAGGAGTAGGGCGGTATGAAGGAATATTGTAAGAGATTAAACTGGGATACGGTCTATCCAGGCAACACACCTGCGGCACCAGGAATTGTACTGTCCTAGAAATTCCTCCGTCCCATGAGGCCATTTCCATCATGAAACCTGAAACAGAACAACACGCTTGCTGCAGGATGAGTTCTGGACTTCCGATAGCCCAGCTGCTTCTGAGAGAGGCTGTATTTGCATCATGGGGCCTTATGTCTCAACTCTGAGGTAGTCCCTTGCATGTGGGCAAAGCTAAGCCTGAGGGACCCAACTCTTACAACTCCTAACTTTTTAGGCCAAAATTTTCACATGGTTTTTTTCCCCCTACAAAGTTTTATTGACACTCTCTTACTTAAGATTTCTCAAATCCTAGTTGGTCTTCAAAAAATGAAGCTAAAACAGATTATTAAATGTTAGTGGAAATATGTCTCCATTTTCTACTTCTAAAAAAATAAAAAGCAACAGAGCAATAAAAATCAGAGCAAAGTACAAATAACATCCAAATACCCTTGCCCTTCAGGAAGGCTGAAGACTTGCTTTTGTGACTGGACAGGATATACTCAGAGTCTGCTACGAAGTATCTGATTAACTGACTGAGCCCCCACCTCCACCTCATGACGCAGGTAACTTTCACATTCTTCCTTTTGGGCTGTTCTGTTCTCAGCCATGGGGAGGAAGGAAAGGGGGCGGCTCTTAGATACAAGGTTGTGCACACCTTTGACACACTTGAACACCAGCTCTGCTCTTCGTAAGCACCAGGGGATAGTCATTTCCTAAACACAGAAACAAAACAAACCACAGTTTTAGCAGAATTTTGTGAAAAGAAAAACTGTACCTGTACTTGTCTCTACTGCCGACTGCCTCATGCTGTGAACAGAGCTATGTGCTAATTCCAACTGGATTTCCCTCAGTTTTCAGATGTACAACTTCTGGCTGTTAGTCTATGCTTGACAAATGCAAACGAAACAAGCCTATGAAACATCATAAAATGCACAAACACAGCTCTATAACCTTCAGATGATTAATTTTAAAGACAACTAACTGTAAGTGGAGCTGCTAACCCATGCATCATTCTCCAAGTCAGCAGGAATGATTCTCTGAAGTCACACAATACTTGCATAAGCAATGAAATACATAAGATGTTTTCACTGTACAATATGTTGTAACAAAATTAATAGAATAAGAACGTCATCTTTACTACCTAAAAAATCCAAACACTCTCATTTTACTATGCTCCCTTCTTATCTTCAGCCAAGTGCACAGAGAGGTTAGACTACAAATAGTTTATAATTTTTCATAGTATGATTACTGAGTATGCTATTTTAGATTCTTTTTAGCATCACCAAAATTATTATCCCACAGTAAAACTCCCCATAATTATACCCATAAGATATGTTTATTATTTCATTATGACGACTCCCCAGCTTTTTGGGTCTAAGGATTTCTGAGGACTCCAGTGAGCTTTTATTTATGTGGATTGTTTTTTGTGGTATTTACTCCATCAGAATTAAAACTAAAAAACAGAAAAACATTGAAAAACAACAAGGGTAAGCCAGTCACATAGTAATATAAATGACATCTTAATTTAAAAATAACTTTCCCAATACAAAAAAAATTTAGTAAGAAGAATAATATATTCTTTAAACATGGTAATCAATTATTTCATGGTATGTGTCTCATAATTCTGGTACCTCGAGTCTTTTTTTTTTTTTTTTTGGTACCAGGGATTGAACTCGGGTCCTTGCGCTTGCAAGGTAGGCCACCGAACCGCTGAGCTAAATCCCAGCCCGTTGAGTCTTTGTGTATCTGTTTGCATGACTGGTTGTTTCTGCTGGTTCTCATTTACTGTGACTTATTTCCTTAAGGGTCTACTTATCTTTCACTTACGTTAAATATTTTATTCAAGAATCATCTGTAGGAATAAATACTAAAGTGCAACAGTAGTTATAGTACTTTAAAATATTAACTCTCAAACCTGTTTTTGGAAATAGTAATAACCAGAGTCAAAGCGTTATTGCAACTTGCAGAATTTTAATGGAGCACACACACATATGCATATGTATGTTATTGCCCACAGGGACACGTCTTACAATCCAGAGCAATCTACTGACACCTTTGACTGGCCTTTGAGTTAGTTCAGGCTGAGGTCAAATCTAAGCACCACTATTCACAGAGGACAAGTGATGCAGCACAGAGCTCTGGGACCAGCCCTGAACACATAAAATACAGACCACACTAACATTAAATTAGGGTGATACCAGCGACGATGAAAGACTGCAGCACAAGTTAGAGTGGAGAAGGCATATAGAAAAAAATACTCAAGTCTGCAGCTACAAGACTCGATGAATCTTCTAATTAAGTAGATGGGGGAAACAGTACTTGGATTGTCCATTTACCCAGTGATCACCACCTTTTATCCATTAAGGCCATGGTTTTTTGTATGTCAGTGGTTAACACAGCAGTGTCTATGAGACAAACTAATTCACAGTCGTCAGAATGATGTGAGTTAATGACAAAGTTTCACCAGTGCTATTAGGAGAGCATCCTAAATACCAATTCATAGCAGGGCCCTACACAGCCTGGAAGTGATAGCTACACTCCAAGTCTCCAAGTACCAATTAATCAGGGGACACACTTTAATTCAGTGCTGCCTTGTAACATATGACTCTGAAGGAAACAAGATAGCTACACATACACACACACACACACACAGACCCTATCCTGAGATTAAGGCAGATGCTTGCCAGTGTTTTTATTCTATTATTTTGGCTCTGATTAAAAGCACCCTGTTAAAAGTAAATATGACTTCGGGTATTTAGAAGAAGTAAACTAAGCGTCAGAAGTCAATAAGTTCATGAGAAGACACAGCTAAGTAATGGCAAAGTGACAACATCATCACAATACGTCTAAGGGAATGTGCCATGAAAAACACCCATCGATAAAGACGCTAGCTGGGCCTTACATGACTCGATTTTGGAACTGAGGCAGAAAATTGGGGCCCAATGCTATACTTTAAATGATACACGGGCACTGTACACAGTGCAGATTTTAAAATGGAAAATGGAAACTAGAATCTCACTTCTGATTACAATTGCGATACTGTGTTCTAGCCAAAGTTAGTGGCTGTGTGTTGACCATTCAACCTGAATGTTCACGTCAGGCAGACTGAACTGTGGGGTTAGTTGGTATTGTGGTCTTTACTGTTATGTCTTAGGGGTTAGGCATAAGAATTATTTTCTGTATTTATGCACCAGCAGGGAAGACTGTAAGATCATCCTTCACTTCTCATGTATGTGCCTCTGTTTCACAGCCTTTATGAGAAGGTGATATCAAAGGTGGCTTTGTTTCTTATTTTTCAAATTGAAAAACAACACTGTATTTTCAGTCACTTCAGAAAACAATCTGGCTGTCTCCACTAAAGCTAAACATACACCACCCTGAGACCTAAGAATTCCACTGCAAAGTACATCCCAGCAGAAATGCCAACAGATGTGTACAAGAATGTCCACACTGCTACATCACAACAACCAAAGTTTAGAAACTATCAAATGTCCATAAATAGTAAGAAGGTTAAATAATTGTGATTCACATGGTGTGATAATATACGACAAAGGAATAACACGTCACTCCCACAATACCAACACGGCTCTATCTCACAAACAGACACAAATGAAAGAAGACAGATGCAAGGTCATTGACAAAACCGTGCCCTTCTGAGGTGGAACTCGGGGTCACCCTTATGGACAAAGTGGAAGAGCACAAGCTGGCTTCTGGGGCTCTGCTCCATGATCAGGGTGCTGGGGACACAGGTGTTCAGGTCGTGCAAATCTGAGTCAAATACTTACGTGTACTTTTCAACAATGGATTGTATGCCAATTAAAAATAGACAATTTCATTAATAACAACTATAAAACTGAGATCCCTGAGCTCCAAGTTATCCCACAGATTCACATAAACGAATAAGGGACTCAGGACTCTCGATTGGCAGATTCATTTATCTCTCAGGTGGGACCAATTCCAACACAGCAGTGACTTCATATCACAAAGACCCACAGAGATAAACCGGCATGTCTTCCTCCTTGCTCACAGGTTGTTTTTGCCTTTTCTTCTTAGCTACAAGTAATTCCACAACTCTTTTACCAACCAGATGTTGTACATACTAACAGGGAGAACTGTGTCTAGAAACTGTCTGAGGAGGAAAAAAACACCTGCAAATGCTGTGGGACTATTCACAAAGCCTAAAACACACTTTACCTCTACATCCTGCGCAATGTCATCTGAGTTTGTAGGGTAAACTTCTTGACCTTGTACAGATGTTAAAATACAACAAATGGGAGGATCAGAGCTCAATATACTTTTGTGAATTAAATTGGATACTTCCAAAACAAACTTAATGCTCTGCAGCTGGCCGTCCCTATTTAAAACGTGGAACTTTTGTGACACTGTGGGAGAGGGAATGCTAGTAGTATCAGATGTCTGGAAGCAAATCTGAACCCAGTGACTTTGGAAACACTGCCTTTGAGGTTGTTTCCCACCTACAGAGGACCATTTTTATAAACTGGCTGACCAGGATCACAGCTGCAAGAACGTGGGGATCTCTCCTTGTGGCAGGAATCCAGCATAAATGTCGACGTTCCCCAACACCCTTTTATAGATGGACCAGTGGCGATGATACCTTCACAGCAGCTAACATTTCCGATGGAGTGAAAACTCTAAAGGTACAGTGGAAACAAGACTGAATAACATGTTTGCCCATTTCTCCTGATGCTGCTGGGTATGGTGAGTCCTCAGAAGCGAGTGGAGTGGAGGACGAGGGAAGGGTGGCTCCAGATTCTAATCCAAATAGCAATTTGTCCAGCAAAGTCACCCGACCAGGTTGCAAGCGAGAAATAATATGAAATTGTCCTGTCTCAGTAGGAACCGACTGGGTACCGAATTTAACATGAGTGTTCTTATAATATAATGATGTATATGGGCCTAACCTAAAATGTAAAACATAAAATCTTCTATACTAACCCTGTACGATATAGCATTTACCCAGGGCTTGGGGTTTTTTTTACTTTGAAAAAGGGTAAGAGTCCTTGAAAAAGACTTAGAAATATGAAGTAAACTGCAGAGCATAACAGGGTGGAGTTGAGTAGGCCACACGCAACTGCATAAGTCAGAAACTGCATTATCTTGAAAACACCCTTGAGCAGACGTTACACCAGCTGGCCTCCTCCCGTCATCTAGCATTGGTTTTCTTCACTAATTAAGCCCCACTCAGAAAATACAAATGCACCTTAATGTTAGCCTAAGCTAAGCACGAATGTAGACATAAATGCTGCACTAGCTGAAGATGGCAGAGGAAGAGCTGGAGGGGTGGAAGAGGAGGAAGGTAGACATGTCACCCAAAGCTAAAGACTAATTTGGATTTCTTGATTACTTTGGTAAAGGACAATGCTATAATTCTCTAAAGATGAGTGGTTAAGGATTATTCACTGTGTTTTTTTGGAGACAGGGTTTCGCTATGTAGGTTTGAGACAATCCTCCTGTCTCAGCCTCCTGAGTGCTGGGATCACAGGTGTGCAGCACCATACCCATCTATTCATGTTGCTCAATTCTATTAACCAACAAGAGGGGCAAATTCCGTTCATCTAAGCAGGGGGTGTTAAAAAAGTTAAAGTGGATCGTTAAAGAATAGGAATGTGCAACATACTCATAAAACAACGGGACACTGCCCCTTGTACCTCTGACATGTCGTGTACCAGCAAGAGAGGAATGCTGATTGTCGTGATGTCGTGAGTGCAGCAGACTTTGAGGATGTTCCGGAGGCCCATGATGGCAGGGTCCCGAGCAGTGATGCTCCCTGATTTCACACTGTCATCCGCACAAAGATGGAAAGCGACGTGGATCTCTGAGAGGTTGGAGTGGCGTGTTATGTAAAACTCTCCTGTGAACAAAGAACACCATCACATGGCAAACGTGTACATCACGCTCACTTAAAGACAATAGCAACAGGCAGTCAGTGCGCTGCACCGGGAAGCAGGTGTCAGGGACTCATCTCACTCAGCAGTGCTTGGGGAGAAGGCAATGAAAACAACCGACAACAGCTATTTTTCCAGAAGTCAAACTGGCATGCAGCGACCCCAAGCGTTAGGTAAATCAAGCCAGCATGAATGCTTATGACCCCAAACTTACTACCTGGCCACCTGCCCTCCCACATCCCTCATCCATCTATGGGACCAATCTCTGTCATGGGTTGCTGAGGTCAGGTCAGAAACACGGGGGTGGGATTTAGCTCAGTGGTTCCACCGCCTGCCTTGCAAGCCCAAGGGCCCAAGTTCGATCCCCGGTAGCAAAAGAGAAACACGGGGAGGCCTTCATTTCTTCCTTGCCTTCAACGCTTATTCCACCACCCATTACTATTTTCAGTTCTATTTCTAAAACAATCTCAAGTCTGAGCCACCTGCATGTACTGCTATTACCCTACTTCATGTTGCTTCTGTGTCTCACCCAGATTTTGCAATATTCTCTTAACTTATTCCTTTGCCCCTACTCTTACCCAACTACAATTTCTTCACTGTGGGCCAAAATGGGCCAAATGCAATTGAGGTTATATCACTTCTCTACTAAAATCGTTCAACAGGCTCACACTACCCTTAGGAAAAAGCCCACCAGGCCTACATGCTCTGGCCCGCATGTTCCAGCCCACCTCTGCAGTATCCCCTTACCCCACCCTCTCTCCTTCGCTCTAGCCACACAGCTTCTGTTCCGGTCTCTCTTCAAACATAGAGAGCTTTCCCAAATCAGGGCTGCTCCCCGGAAGGCTTCTCTCCAAGATCCTCGCCGGGCTGACCTCATCAGTCACGGCTCGGATCAAACATCACCGCTTCAGAAAGTTCTTCCTTGGCCATCCATCCGACAGGACCCCCACACACTCATTCTCTCTCACAACACTCTGCTTTATTTCACTCTTACCACTGAAGTTCTTTCATTCGCATGAGATGTGACTGAAAAGTATGGTGAATGTTTGATTTTTTAAAAAATTTATTACAGCCGGGCGTGGTGGTGCACGCCTGTAATCCCAGCACTCGGGAGGCTGAGGTAGGAGGATCTCTGTGAGTTCGAGACCAGCCTGGGCTACATAGTGAGTTCCAGGTCAGTCTCAACTACATAGTGAGACCCTGTCTCAAAAAAAAAACAAACAAAAAAAATAAATAAAAAATTTATTACAATAAAAAAGCACATTGCTATGAATCCCCACAAAATCCTCCCCGGCTTTGAAGACCCTTTCCATCCCCTTGATCCTGCCACTTTCTGAAGCAGTTCTAGAAGTTCTGCTTTGGAGCGCCTTTAGTTGTACTGTGGCAGCTGATTCCAAATGTTTACCTTTTATGGATACTTGGCTTGTGGAGAAGAGCCCGATGGTGCACGGTGCCAACACACGAGTATGGGGGCCGAAGGCACTGCCGCGCTCCGCCGAGCTGCCTTTCTGTACAGTGCTACTCAGCAATGGGGCACGCACCACATTTTCGATCACACCAAACAAAGACATAAAAGACTTCTAAAACTGCTTCAGAAAGTGGCAAGAATAATGGGACAACTGTGTTCAAGGTGAGAGGACATGTTTTGAGGGGGTTCACAGTAATGTGTCTCACTGTGAAGTCTACCTTCTAAAAGGGAAACATTCACCTATCTTTTGATAACACCTCCACCTGTGGATAATCCCTAAAAGATGACTGTTTGTGATCCATGACTTCAGGAAGTTTGTGTGTCCTCTTTAATGTTCCATTTCTGGCACAAAGAAGGCACTCAGATATTTGGTGAGTGAATGACTGTTTTAGACTAAATGTTGGAGCTGTTTCTCAAACTGTAAAATCCATGCTTCTTACAACGACTCTTTATTTGCTACAATAGCCAAGAAAAACATCATCAGCTTTTATTTTCTATAGTTTCTGTCAATATAAATAAGTAAAATATATAAGGAATATGTTTTTAGCCATGAATGTTTATAAAACAGAGGGCGCTCAAATAACTAACCCAAAGATACAATTCCAGAAAAATGGAACAGAATGGTCCAAACCCAAACCTAGAACAAGGAGGGAAATCACAGCAATCAGGGTGGAAATGAACAAAGCTGAAACTAAAAAAAATACAATAAATCAATGAATTGAAGTGTTGTTCTTTGGAAGAATAAGTAAAACAGACAAATCCTTAGTCAAACTTAACCAAAGAGGGAAGAAACCTACATTAACGCAGTGAGAAGTGGAAAAAGGTGAAATCACAATGGACACCACCGAACTCCAGAAGGATCATTAGCCACTACTATCAAAAATTACACTCTAACATTTCTTGAAGAAATGGACAGCTTCATAGATACATCCGAGTTACTAAAACTGATCCAAAGAAGATATAAAAATATCTGAGCAGGGCCGGGGATTTAGTTCAGAGCTGCTGCCACTTACCTCACAAGTGCAAGGTCCTGAGTTTGATCCCCAGTACCAAAAGAAAAAAAAAAATTTGAGCAATCCAGTAAGACAATGAAATTAAGGCAGTAATTAAAAACCTACCAACCTATTCAATGGGCAAACATTTTTGTTGGCTATTCCTTAGACAAAAGACTAATATCTAAAAACTATCAAGAACTAAAAAAATCAGAAGCCCCCAAAGTAAGTTTCAATCAAGAAATGTTCAATATCCCTCACCAGTAGATACAAATGAAAGCACTGAGATTCTATCTTACCACAGAAAGAATGGCTATCATCAAGAAATCAAATAATAAAAAATGTTGGTGAGGATGCAGGGAGAAAGGAACCCTTCTAAGCTGATGGGAACGTAAACTGGTACAACCACTATGGAAATCAGTAAAGATTCCTCAAAAAGCAAAAAACTGAAATCATTTCATGCAACTATTCTCCCGCGAGGACACTTCCTAAAAGGGGTAAAGTCATCATATTAGAGATGTGTGCATTTCATGTTTAGGGCAGCACTGGCTCATCACAGCTGAATCTTGGAAGCTGCCTCTGTGTCCATCAACAGAGGAACGGAGTTTTTTAAATGTGGTGTTTATACACAGTGGAGCTGCTCTGTCATAAGGAAGGGTACGCTTGAGCCATCTGTAGGAACACTGATGCACCTTGAGACCATGATGTTAAGTGGAACAAATCAGACACGGCTTAAATTCGTATGGCTTGTTATATGAGAAATCCAAAGTATAAATAAATAAAAGAGTCAAATGAAAGACAGACAATAAGAAACAGGGAGATCACACATATGTGTAGCTGATCTGTAGATGCGTGTGAAAGGCCCTAGACAAAGGCCTTTTTTCTCCTCTTCCTCCTGATTCTTTTCAAATTTGAATGAAATAAAGGAATTGGACAAACAAAAAGAAACTGAAGCCTGAACAGGGATAGAGATGCCAATTAAAAAAAAAAAAAAAGGAAAAGAAAAGAAAAAACCTGGATAAAAAAATGTCAGGAAAACTGTGGTGATGAACAGCACTGCCGTGTTTCTCATGAGGCAATGAGAGACACAGACTGCTCGCCAGGGAGACTGGACACTGCCCTTCAGGGCCAGGGAGCCTGAACCTCCAGCCTCCTCCAGGAGCTCAGCCAATGGAAGTTACAGCGTTTGGCAGGGCCACCTGGTGAGCGAGGCAGGCGCTCCCAATCCCATCTGGCACTGTTCTCTCCGACCTTAAGTGACTTGCCTCTTCATCTCACTTCACCCATTAATAAAATGGAAGCCAGTGCTGGCACGGGCACTGCGAGGCAGGGGAGAAGACACTGCAGGGACATTAAGGTTACCCGGGCTCCAAGCACCTACTGGCGGGACGATCGCGGGCAAGCCAGTCCCACTTACTATGTCCCTCTGAACACAAAGTGGGACAAACAATGCCTGCTTCTCTCACAGGTTATTGTCAGAACTAGATGAGAAAAAGTATAAACAGAGCATGAGAAAGTAAATTACTACTGACTTAAAAGTATAAAAATTCTTTACATTTTAAATTGATTTATGATTTATAGCCTTTTAAAATCGCCCATAAATACATTCACTACCCATAAATTCATTCTTTAACTACGTGGAACTTCAGATGCTACTCGGTCACCTAACAATAATTTAACGTTCCTTTTCTAACCCCGACTTGTGACAGTCTCTTGATTTGACTGTACAAATGATACTAACCTGTAGACTTTTTTGAAAACAACAAGGAAGGAAGTAAATACAGAAATAAAGAATTAAGTTTAAAAAACTACTCATTGGTACCTCCAGAGTAGTAATGAAATTGATACATTTATAAGAAGGACACAAAATATGGATGATTTAAGTTACAGGTCTATGATGAGGATTACGATACATCCTTCACTGGAAGTGTTTTGGTGGAGGGGAGAACAGCTTCCAGTTCCACCAAATGGAGGAGGCAGCATGCAGTGTTCTAACATGACCCACCAGGGCAGGCCATCCGAACGTGGGAGGCAATTCGGAGGCCAGTGACCACAAACCAACTGCCTGGGCCTGACCGATGAGCGCCTGAAATGGGCGGTATTTGCTCAAAGTAAACATAATGTGACTTAAACATCAAATATGCGAGGAAGGAAATGTGAAGAAGCTACCTTCAAGGAGCACAGATAACTCTCAAGAGGTGGTTACGTATGGCACTAAAATTCACTCTTGAGTTTAAAAGACAACCTTCACCAGTTACACAAAGGGCCCTGCGTGTCACGTCCTGTCACACAATCGCTACTAGGGGTCATCAGAAGGAATTCAATCGAAAGGGAATCCCAAGACCGAATTCCAGTTCTTAACTGCATATCCTACAAAATACAGAAATGAAACGAATGGAAAGCAGGAGGATGTATGGGGGAGTGAAAGCAAGATTCCAAATCAGAGATCCATGCTCTTTCCGCAGACTCAGCTAGTCACCTCTCTACGTGCTACTGCTTATATTTCAGAATAAAAATGATCCCTTGATTTACTTAAGAAGCTAAGAAACAACATACGTGGGGAGATCTGAAATAGCAAATAACCATAAACTTGCAACTTCTTAAGCAATTTTTCATGTATGGGCCTAGAAGTCATTACTAGTATAAAAATATTGACACTGGAAAAAAAATCCATGAACGCTAATGTCTCAAAGTGACATACTGGCAGCCATTTAATGATGTACATAAGAATTTATGTTTCAAATCTATGACTTTAATGTATGTGACCACAGGAAAGTAATACTTGCCAGGTAAAATGTTTAAATAGTTTCTCTCAGCAGTCTTCTCGTCATTCGCTCCATTTTGGTTCCCAGAATCTATTCATAAGATGATGCACCAAGAAAGAACATGACAACATGTAAAAACACATCACCACCACAATGTTCAAATCAAGCAAAAATTTACCGCGAGCCTTTATAAGCCAGGCATCCTGCTACACACTTGCTATCTATGGTCCCACTTAATTTTCTCCAAATGATAACCAAGACTCTGAGGTAAGTACTATTATTGCCTTGGTTTTTTGTTTGTTGTTTGGTGTTGAGGATTGAACTCGGGACTCTACCACTGAACCACACACCCAGCCCAATGTTCATTTTATATATAAGAGGCCGAGACAAATTAAACAACTCAACCCAGAATGCACAGATAAGAGATGAAACCAGGCCTTGAACCACATACTCAGGTTCTTAATCCCACAGCCTTAACCACTTAGACTTGCCAACACTCTAGTTTCCATCTGGGAGGTGCAGGGCAGTAAGTTAACTACACGTAAAACAACTTCACTTATAGCTGTGGTGTGGCGACCTTTATTTTTAGCATTGGAGTCAATACTGCTGACAGAAGTTATTCAGGACTACAATGAATGGCTAGTAGGACCAGGAATCACTTCACAGTCAGCCTGTCCCTGAAATTTATTTTTTAACTTTCCAGACTCTATATAATTAATTTTAAATGGCTATGTAAGACTATTTCAAACAGAGTTTTTAAAGATATTCAATAGTTTTTCTTTGTTAGAAAGATAAATGTTGGTAAAATAAGAAATATTAGTATTGAATGTACATTATGAAGACCAAATACATTATTTTATATACACACACATATTTTAAAGAAGATATATTTGAATTTTATAGGCATTCTAGCAAGTTACAAATGTAAAATGAACATTTAGTTTTCAAAGTAGCTATCTTTAAGAAGCTGTATTCTTATTCCAATTCAATTAAAAATATTTGAGAAACCATTTTGCAATTACCCTTTGAATTAGAAAACAACTTCAAATGAGTAAACTATAAATGCTAAAAAAACTATGGTTTAATGATTTAAGTAAAAGCTTTGTTTTTATCTAATGAATTGATTTATATCATAGTATCTTATAAATACATATTTTATAAATAAAGAGACAAACAGAAACAGAAGCTTCTGTTGCTGGAATCTGTATTTAATATCTGTGTCTAATATAGAGCCAAGCAGTTGATAGGCTTTGAATAAATGTCTGATCATAGCACAGATTGCAAAAGACAACAAATAAAGACCTTGATTTTGCTCACAGGGTGTACGAACAAACAAATCCTATTAAGGAAGCAGGAGAGTTTCCATCCATAATCCAGTACCTTCCCTATGTTTTGATGAGTAGTATACTGTGCTAATACTAAGATGCCATTTTATTTTTTTAAAATATACATATAAAACTTACACATGAACAAGTTTTGAGTTTTTATCACGAACTGCAGACATATTGGAGTATAACCACAGAAAGGAAACAATAGGGTATTTTAGAATAAACAGGTGTTTATGTAACAGGATGTGAATAAGTAACAGGCGTGCAGTGAAATGGAAGAGTTGGATAAAGCTCTTCTATAACACACAGGTTTGTTTAACACAGTTTTCTTTTTTTTTGTTTTGTTTTTGAGGCAGGGTCTCACTATGTAGTTGAGACTGACCTGCAGCTCACTATGTATCCCAGGCTGGTCTCCAACTCATGGCAATCCTCCTGCCTCAGCCTCCCGAGTGCTGGGATTACAGAAACGGCCACCATGCCCAGCCCTAGGACAGTTTTCTTTTACAAATTAACCTGCTTTACTGCCTCATATAAAACCACAAAGTAGTTGCTTGAACAAAAACAAAATGTCATCATCCACACGTACTGCCTTAACCGTGTGTGGCTGAAAAGCTTCCTGTCATTTGCAGCATACTTTCTATCTTGCATGAATATACTACTCTTCCACCTTTTCCACACCCGTCATGATCTCAGTGTTTGTGCTTAGTCACAAGTACTAGCAATAGTGATATAAAACATTTCTGAGCACACTGTGTAGGTTTGAATGAGATGGGGGAAGAAGATGCTTGAAGAACAGGAGGGCATTCAATTCTTAAGATTTCCTGAAAGGTCCTGTGAGGATGCACTGCTGTGCTGACTTCTAACCCTCAGCCTGGCTCTGACAACACAAGGCGAACAGCCACAGCAAACCCCAATGCCCTCAGAGGGATTACAAGCTGATAGAACAGCTGCAGTCAGTAACTGCTATCGCCGAGTGTATGTGTCCTGTACTGGAACACCTGAGAAACCCATTCTACACATATGCTTGCTGTGAGCACACTCACACCCTCAGACAAGGGGTACTACTGCACTGTGTGCCCTCATGTGTGGAATCTGAACCAGCTGCGTGTACAGATAGGAGAAGGGTAAAGCCGGGCTGGCAGAGGTAAGGTGTCAGTCAGGGATACAAAGTTTCAGTTACAGCAGTGGAGTGATTTCTGGAGATCTATGTGCAACAGTGCTCTTCCAGGTGTATGAAACTCGTGAAGAGGGTTAAGTGTTCTCACCACCAAAACATATGGTGGCCACCGTCTAAGGTGACAGGCGTGATTCACCCGAAGGAACTCGCATGATTTATATGTACACTGAATCATGAAATTGTATACAATAAATGCACATCATCTTTAATTGTCAAATATACCTCAATACTTTCTTAAAAATTTCCACTACATTTTCAAAGTATTTGGAAAGAATTCTGCACTACAGATAAATATAGAAAAAGCAGGCTCTCAAGGACAGAAGTTTTTTAAAAGAACAACCCAAAACAAGTAATTAATGTTACGCTATTTATGGAACAGATGGAACATATGAAAAGCGTTATGTTTCATGCTTCCTTTTTCCCTATGACTTCAATGCCTTATGTCATTCTGAAGATAAAATTCTGAAATGTTATTTTATTTTTATCTCAGGTGGTGAGAATTGAGCCCCATATAATGCAGCCTGTGTCCTGAGATTTAAGAGTTATTTTGACAGGGCTGAGGGTAGAGCACTTGCTTCGTGTGCATGAGTCCTTGTGTGGGGTCCCCAGCAATGAACACACACACAAAGGAAAACACTGGCTGTCTCTAAGGTCCTGGGAAAAACGATCCCAAAAGGACACCACGACAGAATTCAACCTTCTGAAGATCTTAAATTCAGTTCCTTGTTTCCTTCTTCCGACTCATACCAGTTGAATTCTCTGTGCTGCACTGACCACCCACAGCCATCCCAGTGACCAGCGGAGCCCTACCGACCTTGGTCTTTCACCTTACTGCTGCGCTGGGTCCTGGCATAGAGCGCCACCTGCTGAACGACTTCCAGTTGCTCTTCAATTCGGGGGAAATGAAAGTCGGTGCACTCTTGGCAAACTGTGGCAAAATCTAAGGGATCCAAGATATGGACAAAATTCTAAATGCAAATTATCAAATATTTAGCATCTATTGACAGACAACAAGGTCAAGGAAAAATAGAAAGTAAAACTCACAAGTATGATTTCTTATGATTTTTAATAATCATACTTTAAATTAGGGCACTGTAAATTTGTATTGGTTAGAAACTTACTTTTCAATCACTCAAAAGAGTAAATAAGGATATTTTAATATTATTCCAGGCTTCTCTTAAATCACAGATGATTTGATCATAATCTACCCCCCAAAATGCTACAAAATATAAGACATTTCTTATAGTTAGGAAGGGAAACTAATTCTATTCAAGCTTCTTTCAAAAGCAGCTGTATAGTTCAATACTTTTTATGTATTAAAAAATTCAGAAATAATCATAAAAATTGAGTCATACTAAGAGGCAAGGAAGAACTTTCGTACATTTAAGAAGACTATTAAAAGAAGAGACAAATGAAGGAACTAAAATTCACTGAGCCAGAATCTGCTTCAAAACTGAGAAACACATCTGTACCTTTGTTATTTAGTTTTATCCTGAAATATGGATCCTATAAGAACACTATATACAATGTAATCGAATTTTAAGACAAATATAATTTCATGAAGTAATCTATCAATGCTAAAATATGCAACAAATCTAAAATAGCTATAGCTGGGTATGTTTATTGGTAGGTCTGTGTATTGCAGTGATTAAAAATAAAGTTTTTCCATAATTTCTTTCTTTATAAGAATGGTATTACAAAGCAAGATTTAATGAAACAAGAGTGTACAACGTCTGCTCACCTCTCTTAATACCACTATATGAATTAATTCGATTGTCCACCAGTAAGACCAGGCCGCAGAGTGATGTGGAATACAGGGACAGCGCTGTCTGGAGCCGGTGGAGCTTCACACCACTGCGAAGATTTCTTTTATACTTGCAGAAGTCCAGCATATCTGCCCTCAGCAACCTCAAGTTGTGCATGGTCTTCAGCTGGGCTCCTGGTGAAAGAGGCAACAGTCCCAGGAAGATATGTAAATGGATACAAAAACACAGTATAACCGGAGTCACCTCTCTATGACAACAGTCCAGGTAAATCCATGCTACAAATCATGATTTAAAATAGGCTTTATTGGCTTCCCATTTTAAGAACTACTATAATTTAATCTATTTTAAAAACATAAGTTATAACAGTAAACATATAGCTAACGAACTATATGGGCAAAATCTGGAATGAAAAATAATGTGCATACTCTTCACACATTTTAGGGATCTTTTTGTCTTACAGGATCAGTCTCAGAAGTTATAATAAATTACAACTGCAGAATCTAATATACTTACCTAAGTGAATGGTGAAACTTTCTTCTAACTTCCTCTGTTCCTCATAAATCCTTCCAATTGCATCTACAGATTCTCTGAACAGACTTGGCTGAACTTTAATCTCCTCACTGAAATTAATAAAACTGTAAGCCTTCCTTTGCGTATTTGACAGACTTTTCTTAAAGGAAAGCAAATTTCATAATGAAATAAGAGAAAACAGAAAAGCTGAAAGCAGTGCTTTACTGATTTCTAAACTCATCCTTAAGCCACGATGACAAGACAGACCACAGGCACTGACAGGTTGTAAACTTCCCACTTTGCACCAAGTCATGCAGATTCTTCTCACTCATCACAACATCAATTAGCATATTACCATTTAAAATTTCACAGTGAAACTGAGAATGAGAAAATGAAGTAATTGACATATTACTTAAAATCACATCATGTATATCTAAAAATATATAATAAATCTTATACCAGGGCTAGCTCTAAACAAATCAGAAAACAGATGAAATGATAGCAATAAAAATTAAGCCATATAATGAAAAGGTGAAGTTTGTCTTAATGTATACATATCTGCTTTCCATCATTTCCTGTTTTTTTTAACCTCCAACATTCTCCTCCTACTAAGTGACCTCTCTTTGCTCTATTCTGCTCTCTGTATTTCCTGAAAAGGTTTCCAAAGTGGAGGTGTAGGTGTACAAGTATTCAATTTGAATTTCAGGGTAAGTTGAAGATGGTAAGGGTCTGTGAGAGTCATGTACTCTACTGACTAATCTACTTTTGGGGGTTAATCCAGAGTCTCATTAATCTCACTGACTTTGTTAGTAAGTATGGGAAATTTAAACCGAAAATAAATACATATTGATATCCACACCTTAGCATAAAGGAAGCAACAAGAGAATGTTCTTCCCACTTCAACAATGAGGAAAAGCCAGAGAATTTACATAGTCATAACTTTTCCGGAGCCCATCAAAGATCTGAAGAAAAAACGACACTGAATTCCAATGTGCAGCATGACGCTCCTGGACAGACAGGACACACAAGCAGTTCCATTTCTGTCACAGTGACCTGAACAGGTGCCGTCACATAAGGGAGCAAAAAGCCGTCTGCTAAAATTTTAATAAATTCTTGAAGGCCAAGTACGGGCTGGCATACCACTTTAGAAGGCACCTGCAAGCTCTATCCCATCAGCTCCCACCAGGTGCTTCCAAGGACAAACCGGGGAGACAGCAGGCACAGGCAGAGATGCTGAGAATGCCCCTGACGCCCAGATAAACATCACCTGCCCAGGACTAGAGCTGGACAGAGACCACAGAACAGGACAGCAGGTGCACTAAGTAACCTGCCCTGCTCCCATGTGGCTCACACCAAATGGTAAAGAGCAACACTGAGTTGCCAGGAGAGAGAGCAACAGCATGGAGAAAGGATCTGCTATGGCACGGACGCAGAATGCTGAAACCTGTCTAGAATCCCAACTTCAGCCCAGGCCCAGAACAGCATAGACCATTGCTGCAGAAATGAAGCCTACTGGGACACTGACAGTAACTGGCACAAAAGCCGAACTGCTCAACTACTGTTAGGGTTTGCACAAGCTTCCCATTTAGGGCCAGTTCATTTCTGCATGTAATTACTCTTCACTTCAGTTTTTTCTAATATTTACAACATCTAGCCTGCAGAAGAAAAGAAGAGTAAGAAAGGAAAAGAAGGGAGAGGAGGAGAGACAACCTGAAAAGCAAAGAGGGAAAAAAAATACATTATAAAGAGATAAAGCATGAACAGAAACAAATTTAGAGATGACCCAGATACTGAGTCTAAAAGAAAGAAAAAGACTTTAAAATAATTCTGACTAATATGTTAAAAGATGTAGTGGAGAAGGTAAGTAAGATATAAGGCTATATAGAGTATTTAAAAAAAGAGAGAAAACAATGGAAATACTAGACATAAAACACATGGATAGGTTGATGACCACTGATCACCATTATCCTAATACCAAAACCAAATAAAAACTTTGTAACAAAAGCTAGAGACCAACATATGGATATATATACCACACGTGTGAAGTACTATTCCACAACCTATACACAAAAGTTAAAACTTCTAGAACATCGAATGTCTTCGTGATCATGAATTAAGCAAAGATATCTTAGACAAGACACAAACCATTTAAAAACCGAAAAACTGGCACAGCACAGAGGCTTTTGAGGGTGCTGAAACTGCTGTATGATGCTGCCAGGCTGAACACAACGTCACTATGCATTTGTTCAAACCCACAGAATATGCAGCTGTAAGAGTGACCCTGAAAGACTTTAGTTGAACATGATGTACATTTAATCTAGGCTCTCTCTCCCTCCCTTGCCCCACTCTATTTTTTGAGAAAAGGTCTCACTACATAGTTCAGGCTGGTCTTGAACTCACTATGTAGTCCAGAATGGCCTTGAACTGGAGGGGATCTTCCTGCCTCAGCCTCCTGAGTGCTCGGATTACAGGTGTGCAACACACCTTGCTTGTGGTGCAGGTTCTCAGTTGTAACCAATGTACCGTTCTGTTGGGGGATGCTGAAATGTGGGAGGCTACATGTATGTAAGCCACGGATACCGTCTTAATTTTGTGAACCAAAACTACCCTAAAAAACAGAAGTCTTCATTTTAAAAATTGTTGAGTTGCACCTAAAATGAAAGACTGCTCTCTGAAAGACAGTAGTAAGCGAATGAACAGACAAGCCAGAGCAGGAAGAGAATATTTTAAACATACATTTGATAATGGATTTGTATCCATAACATATAATAAAAGCACACAACTTGATAATAAGAAACACAGAGACAAAGACAGAAAATTAGCACATGGAAAGTGTTCAACATTATTAGCCGTCACGGAAACACTAAATAAGGAGAAAGTGAGTGATCGTCACCACACTGACTGGAACAGCTAAATAGCAACACCAAGTGTTAACAAAGATGTGGTGCAGCTGCCACTCTCATATCGGGTCGCAGCAGCCACTTGGAAAACTGTGTGGCAGTTTTTATAGAGTTAAACATATACCTAGTGTTACGGTGTGGGTCTAGATGTCCGCCAAAGCCTCATGTGGTCACAGGTGGCTTTTTCAGAGGTGGCTGGATCAAGAGTATACAATGGGGAAGTCAGTACACTGACTGGTGTGCCCCCCCATCCCTGTAGTCTGGATGGGATAAAAGGGGCACAAGGATGCTGTTAAGGTCCCTTGTTGCTTCTGCTTTCTTCTGCCGCCATGAACTGTGGCCCCTCTGCCACGCCAGCTGCCTTGGAGCCAGCTGATTATGGAATGAAACCTCCACACACTGTGAGCTAAATGAACCTTTCCTTCTTTAACCCTGGGTGTTGGATACTCTGTCTCAGTAATAGAAGAAAAGTAAATAAGACACCTGTGGCCTGGTGCCAACATAAGAGAAATAAAACATGTCTCTATAAAGAACTTTATAGCAGCTTTATTTATAATTCCTTGAATCCTGAAATACTTGAAAAGTCCATCACCAAGTAAATGGATAAGCCAATGAGTAATACAGTATTACTGAATAATAAAAAGAAAAAGAAAATACCGATACTTAGAACAATAGGAATGAGTTCCAAAGGTACCATGCTAAATAAAAGAAGCAAACTAGGGACAGCAACATACAGTTTGATTCCATTGTATAATCCTCTGGGAACATCAGGACATCGAAACTGATGACAGAAATTGGACAGGTTGACGGGGACTGGGAAGGGGGAAAGCAATGGCCTAGGAAGTATAAAGCAAAATGCTGAATCCCGAGTGTGGCGATGATTTTATGACTGGTTGTGTTAAAATTCACCAAACTGAATACCTAAAACAGAAGAGTTTTACTTTATGTGATTTATCCCTCTACAACCTCACTTTTGCATATAAAGTTTGGTGGAAAACAGGCTTCCACTCATCAAAAAGAAAGGCAAATGAACAAAGCCACAGTAAAAACAGTTTTCACAGGAGTACTGAGTCTTTAGAAGCAGCAGCAGCTAGAGGCCAATGTTTACACACTGGGCTTGATCCCACAGATTGGATTTCTGAAACTAAAGCAACCACAGGATAACTTTTGTAGTAAGGGTCTTCTGTAGGAAGGAGCTCAACTTCCCTACACCAGTGGCTTTCACCTTTTTTGTCTACAATACACTATATATATTTACATTTTGACTCAATTATTAATTTATACAAAGTCTTATGCATAAGACTGTTGTTTTTCTCTATTTCAGTCTACTCCTGTTCTATTCTATTTCATTGTTATTTTAAAAAAACTGGTTGGAGAGTAAAGAATCTACAGCAGTTCCTCAAAGACTGCAACCAAGGGTCTGAGAAAACATTAGACAAGTAAAAGATTACAGGAAGTACATAAAAGGTGACTAAGGTGTTGGACAAAGAGCTTAACAAACCTATCCCACCATCCCATGAATATTTACAGAGTGAGTCTTGCTGTGCCACTGTCAAGAGCTACACCCTTGGCAAGGAGCTGCTTGCCATACAATGGGTGAAAAAAAACTAGACATAATTCTTGCCTTCAGCGCAAACAAGTAGGAGAGGCTTATTTTATGAGACATTTAAAAATGTTTATGGCATACACTAGCATACTGTGAAAACAGTTACTCCCATGTTCTCAGTGCATTTTTATTTGAATATACTTTAGGATTTGAAAGTGGAAGTTCTCAAACATATGAAGATGCAGCCAGGAAATAATACAGCCTTGTCAAGCTCTAAGGCAGAGTGTTAAACAATATATTTAGGTCATAAGCATCACACAAGATAGGAATTGCTACTACACATCTCAATTGGTACAGAATTAAAAAATTTACAGATCAGACTTCTTTGAATATAAGCTCCACAGTTTTTGTTCTGCCTAAAGAGTGTTTGGCATCCAACCAATTGCACTAAGCAGGAACTGAGAAAAAAAAAAAACCAGTGTGGTACTTAGGAGTAAGTACCTTGAAAGATTTCTACAGCTAAAGTTCTAGGGGAAAAAAAAAATCACCATTTTAAACCAACCAGTTACCACTTCCCACTCCCCCTACAATACACATAGAGCCTATGATGCAAAAGGTGTTAAAAGGAAGCATACAGGCCAGGGATTGAGCTGTGGTTCCGCCACCTGCCTCGCAAGTACAAGGTCCCAAGTTTGATCCCTGGTACCAAAAACAAACAAACAAAAAAATGGAATCACAAAATTACCTTGAATATTCACCAGTACCTTAAAAATACATACAGCAAGCCTCAATCTTCCAATAAATAGAAACTATTACTAACAGTGGAATTTTATATGAGTAAGAAGAACAATGTTTAATACCTCAGGGAGCTGTTGTTGGGGTTTTTTAAGTCTTGATGAAGTTTTATCACCCATTCTTGATACTCTTGTTTTTGGATAGCTGTTGATTGTTTTAATTCATTTGACCATTTATTCTCTAAGTCCTGAAAGATACAGTGGGCCAATCATTTAACTTTTCTTTCAAAAACAGTAAGTATAAGAAAATGTTAACTGCATGTGTAAAAATCACTGTATTTCACTTACTTGCTGGGATTCAAAATGTTGAGCAGCCAGTGAATTTACGTCTTGATCTGTGAGTGATTTTCCCAACTCCTGCATCACCTTCTCCATTTCAAGGCCTTGTCTAAAACACACAGTAATCAGATCTACTCGTCAGACTTTCGATACATATGAGCACTTTGGTCACCAAGCAATCTGAGTCAGTGAGCAGAATGTTTGGTGAATGATCACACTAACCCAATGGAGTGAAAATGAAATGTCTGTTTTACAGGCACGTATGCAGGGGTGCTGACTCTAATGCTGCAGAGCACTGGAACCCCTGGAAATGGGGACAGAGACACCCTGGCAACATCTTCCAATATCAATATCATTTGTTCAGCTTGACTACAATATAAAAATGTAACACTTAAACCCAAGTGACCTTTAAGTTATGTTGGTTAGTATTTCAATAGTCCAGACAACTTCTCATCTGCAACTATTCTAAAAAGTACTCTGAAAATCCACTTAAAAAGATTTTCTACTTGTCTAAATTCGTCACATATTGGTATAAGAACCAAAGTGACCTCAACCTCTGAAAGTTACTCAACAACATGCAGAAGCTGCAGATTAGGTTCTGAGGGTCACACTTCTAAATCACAAAATGACCACTGGAAAACAGTCTGAACACAAAGTGCAGTCTTCCCTTCTGCGTTTGTCCAATGTAAATAAAGAATGGGTTTCCATTCAGGGAAAACTGACGGTGCCAGAGCACAGACCACTCTTACCTAGGGGAGAATGGCAGCAGGGAGGGGCCTGAGGAAGACTTCCTGCTTTTTCATCTGTGATATGAGGAGGGTGTACTGACTTTGTGAAAATGAACTGAGCTGCACTTTGTTGCTTTTTCTGTGCTATATTCTCTGCCCTTCTTATTTGCTTTGAGACAGGCCCTTGCTAGTTTGCCCAGACTGGCCTCGAACCAGCAATCCTCTTGCCTCAGCCTCTCAAGTAGCTGGGATTACAAGTATGCACCACTGTGTCTAGCTGTATGTATAGTTTAGTAAATATGGTCATTTAAAAACCCAAATTAAGAATTAGTTAATTAGATATTAGAAGGTTCTAATACAAATGCATGCCAAAAATTTATTCTGCAACACATTTCAAATAAATTGAGAAAGAACAAAATACAGACATAAACCAAATTTTACACTCATTAATAGAAATAAATTGTTCTTAAAAATGAGTATGAACTTAGCTTCACCAATTAGGGATCTGTATTCATATATGTGATGAGTGGAACTCATTCATGAAGTTTAGAAGTCTTCTTCTGCCTTCCATCTTTCTGTCCTTCAATTCCTTCCTTTTCCCCGGACCTTGTACATGGGTTTATCTGTATCCATATCTTCTGGTATTAAATATTCAGTATCATTGGATTACTATTCCTAATGCAATTGACCCTATTAACATTTGGATAACTACGATAGGTCAGGTGAAGATTACACTTGCAAGTAAGATTTTTATTTAGAAACAGAAATAACTTAAATATTTACAAAGTAAGCTTACATATAAATTCTATTAATATTTTACATTCCATGTGTTCCCTCTTGTGGATAAAAAGCATCTCTGCCACTTTTTTTAAGTTTAAAGAAATATCTTGGATGTGGTTTGCAAAAAAAAAAAAAAAAAAATTTTTTCTGGGGGGCGGCAAGAATTCAAGAAATAAAATTTCATGAACACTTATTTAATTCTTTTGTTTCATCTTAAATATGTCCAAAATTCAAGTGGCTAAGACTGTAGTTAAGGATACCATATATATTTCCTATGATTAAGATCAAGGGAAATTTTATATATTTCAGGTGAAATAGAAAATACAGATTGGATCAGTGTATCAGGTGTGGCAATTCTGCAACCTGTATATTATTTTGTAGACATCTGAAGAGAACAGATCCCTATAACTGGAGGGTACACTGAGAAACTGTCTTCTAAAGACATAAATGGCAATAAGGTGAAGAGTAAGGAAACGTGCCACCTCTGTTCATGAACGGGGAAGCGACTTAAGCACCAGCACTTTGACTCCAGTGAAATTCACTTTAAGTCCACTGCTTGCCTTTGCAATAAATACTGCATTATAGGGAAGAGAGCTTATTATTTATCTATGCGGACAGTTTGGACATATATAAAATGAACTACAAAACCATCTTTAAAATACAAGCATTGTAATATTATTTATGTATTTAGAATGAAAAATAAAAGGCAAAGCCCCATCTAGAAATCTGGCCAAAGAACACATCAAACAATGGAATAAAGCAAATTCCTGCAAAGTAGAACTCTCAAGTGCCAATAAAGTTAAATAATTAGACGTCGATTCAGTATCCCAAAAGGTGAAGAGTCAGGTAGAACAGGAATCTTCTACTTCAGAAAACAACAAGACAAAACAAAACAATCACGAGTATCAATGGCTGAGACAGATGTTTGGCAGCAGAGGCAGCAGAGCTCGCTGGTCTAGGGTAATGCAGAGCTGAGCGAAGCACTGGTGCCGATGTGCAGGCCACAGTGGGGACTTGGCACCACACAGCTGCCCTGAGATGGGTAGGGCTCAGCCCAAAACCCAAGCGTTTGCGTCCCTGATACAAAATGGCGCAGTATTTGCACACAACGGACATCCATCCTGTCCATCCTTATCTTACACATTCAGTTATATCTAGATTACTTATGATACCTAAAGCAGTGTAAACCCTAGGACAGTTGTTGCGTTGTTTAGGGAATGGCAAGATAAGAAAGTGCATACAACAGCATAATTTCTCCCTGAATATCTGTGAGTTGCAGTTGGCTGAATCCACAGACACAGAGGCCCAACTGTACTCAAACAGGCAGAATTAGTGTAGTTCTGGAAATCTAAGATCCAAGAGGACCAGTAGTAAAAATCAGACAAATAATCAGCATTTGGCAATCATACTTATATATTTAAAAATGAAATTCTGCATTTTATTTTAAATGTGTTCACAATTTTATTGGCCAAATAATAAAGAATGAGAAAAAATATTAAATTACTGTCTGCCCCAGGGACACAGCAGCTTTAACTATTTACCTAGTGGCAACTAGCCATATGGCAAGTATTCCAGGTAGAAAGGGATAAACTGTCCCAAAACCCAAATTCATACAAAGAATGATAAGCCAGGGATTTAGCTCAGTGGTTCTACCACCTGCCTTGCATATACAAGGTCTGGAGTTCGATCCGCGGTACCAAAAAAATAAAGAAATAAAAAGAACAATAAATGTCTCAAAGTATCATGCTTTTTGTGACACAGGGACTGTTATACTACTTTACGCATACGGGAATAAATGCCTCAGAGGAGAATGTGATGAAAACTTACCAATATACATGATACAATAGGAATGCCAATCAGTACCCAGAAGACCACCCCTCAGAAGTACATAACTAAATCAGGTTGCTCATGATTTTTGTACTTCTTAAATTTTCTTAATTACGAGAGACTTCAAAGTAAAAGGTTATTCTCAACTTGCCAGTCTTAATGTTTTCTAATGGGAAGCTGATAAGAGCAAGGACACTGCTTTAAATTGACGTCTTTGAGGGGCCAGGGATTTAGCTCAGTGGTTCCACCGTCTGCCTTGCAAGCGCAAGGACCTGAGTTTGACCCCTGGTACCAAAAAAATTAAAATAAATAAAATAAATAAACTGACTTTTTTGGGATTTTTATATCAATCACACACACAAATATATGTGCTTTGATCCTAGCATGCTCCCACAACCAAAGAAATCTTATATCCATAACATTAAAAAATTCTTAGAGGTGTGTACATCTAAAGACTTAAGGGCTGGGGATTTAGCTCAGTGGTTCGGTGGCCTGCCTTGCAAGCGCAAGGAACTGAGTTCAATTCCCGGTACCCAAAAAACAAAACAAAACAAATAAAGACTTAAATAAGGTAGTAACTGTTAATAGATTCTGATAAAATTTTTTTTTTTTTAATTCTGGGCTGGGTGTGGTGGCGCCTGCCTGTAATCCCAGCACTCAGAAGGCTGAGGAAGGAGGATCACTATGAGTTCAAGGCCAGCCTGAACTACACAGCAAGACCCCGTCTCAAAAAACCAAACAAAGGATTGGCTAGAAGAAAGAGTGTACCTGAATTCATATTACAATTGATAGTTATGAGGAAGTGGTCTGCAGAGTCATGATTAAAAATAAACTCTAGCAGCTTTTTATTCACTGTGGAAAAAAGTCACAAAACTATAATTTTTATACTGTATTAAGTAATCCATAAAGAATTAAAATCTGATTAAAATTTCTTGGAACAATACAGTGTTTTTCTCTTTCTAACATAAATAAGCTCACAAAATGAACTGAAGAGACCATGGCCTCAGAGCAGGACAATACAGAAGGTTGTGACTAGGCCAACAGCAAGGTGGCAAGTGGCTCACAGCTCTGGCATCAGATTAGTTTAAAATTCTCCAGCTCGCCCTCTACTGAAGCCCAAGTTCTCACCTCTGTAAGGTGGGAAGAGTAACAGCGCTGTGACCACTGGTGCTCCATTAGAGGGCTGGGGGAAGATCAAAGGAGGTAGGCCACTTGGCATCATGCTTGGCATGCAGCAGATTCAGCGGAGGGAATCAGTTCTTACGGACATACAAGGCTGGCGTAACCACCCAGGTCAGTCAATGAAGAAGTTCTAAGCAGCCAAGGACCCTCCCAGCGGAACATCCCAAGAAAGTTCATTTCTAAGACTAATAATTTATTCTATTTTATCCCTTATTTTACACAAAATGAAAACAAGTCGTTCTTCAGGCTATCATATTTGACAATGTAACTCTCAAATATGATAAAGCAGAATGTGAAATACCTCTCTCTTAATTTTTTCAGCTCCACATCTCTTTCACCAATAAGTTCTGAGATACTAACAAAGTAATTATGTTCCAGATTCAGGAGAGTTTCCGAGGCAGGAGAATGGATCAGGTCATGGTACACATCTGCAAAATCTTCATCCCAGCTGGGCTCTTCCGGCCTTGCATGCTCTAAGGTGGTCTACGAGATGATACACAGACATTCTTAAATCAGGACATAGTATCTTATTTGACATACCACTAGTGAAGTATGTAATTATGATTCCATTTTTGTGTATCTTGCAAGGACAGAAAAACCCTCTACTGCTCTTATATTATGTGAATACAGTAATTAATGTCCTGGTTCACAGATGCTTCTGTTTGCAAACAATTAGGTTTGCAACAAAAGTGTTTGGCAAAATTTTGCTTTTGTTCACAAACTTGGGTGGCAAACTCGACCACAGCCCTCTTCTCCACACAGACGCAAATGCACCCGTCTTCCACAAAGCTGTAAAACAAATGAAGCTCGTAAACCCTGGCACCACTGTATATGTTACTGTAGGATTGAAGGCAGAGAAGAATATGGCGAGATGTACACTAAGTTGTTACCATGAATTACCCGGGGTGGGGTAAGGGAGAAATATTAGTGTGTCAAAAAGGACAGAAGTGTGCACAGTAAAAAATAAGTAAATATATATGATTCCCCCGACTTCACACAAAGGGATTATCAGCAAAACACTAGCAGTGGCTGTTTCAGGACAGTGATGACTGATAACTCTGACTTTCTACTGTATTATATGATCACAATAATTTGCATGTTTCAATTATAGAGTCAGTAAAAACTTTGATTTATTAAAGACTCTAAAAAGGTTTTATAAGCTTATGTACTTAGATCACGAGGTGACTTATGTTCTCACCTGTCTAGTGACACACTAACCTTGAAACCCAATTCACGCATATCTACATTTAACTTGGGCAGTTTTCTTATTTTGACCTCTCCATGTGTTCTTTTTCAAAAGTATTTCATTTTCTTTGTAAAATGTGAACTCTGAAGCACATGATGGCGATCCCATGACAAAGGAATGGAATAAATACTGCTGAAGCAGAAAAGCAGAAGCATGCTGAGTCCACTGAGCACACAGACACACCGGGAGGTGCAGGTGCCCACGCCAGGGGCAGTCACCTCCGCACTGTGGGGACACACAGGCTGCATGGCGCCTTGTCGATGATTACACGAATGGCAAAGGGAAAGGAAAATGCAGATTTTGATAGTTTTTCCCATTACTGTTTTTTGCAAACAGGTTCCATAGAAAAAAAGCCATCTAAATAAAGTCTTCCCTTTTCTTATCACTGAAATAATAAAAGCTGCAATCTTACTCACAGTGATAACTTACTTTAACACAAGTGAATAAACCACAGAGACAGGGATCTTGAATGTGGTCAATCAAGAGATGACCTGTTCCTCTGTGTTAGTCAAGCGCCATGGCAGGTGGGCAGGCAGGCGGAGTCTTGGAGGACTAGGTTAGCCTGGAACTGAGCTTTCACCTCCTCCACAATCCAAAGTGCACTCCGAGAACTACATCATCCCTCTGGACCTGGCACCACTCTGGGAATCATTACCAGCCTGTGTGACTCCATCTCTCATCAAATCCACTGTGGGCTCAGACTGAAATTGTAGGAAGGAGCCAGCACAAGGTCACGGGGATCTCACCAGCCACACAAACACCACAGCCCGGTGACCACTGGCCAGCCATCTAGCTGCACAAGTGCAGCACCCACTTTAAACTTAGCTTAGCGCTAGCCGATGAGACAGAGAAGCTACTGCCTGAGAAATAAACACTAACCCAAGCTCTCATGATCTAACTCACACCATTCCCTCAAGAGAAGGGTTGCCCATTGCCACTCTTCCTACTTTTACATTCTCGCGCACTCTCAAAGTTGCTGAAATCTAGTTTCTGCTCCCATCAGTCAACTGAAATTGATCTTGTCACAGAGAGCATTACTCAGGAACTCAACGACATTTCTGAGTCTTTCTTTACAACTTGTACTCAGTGGCATTTGGGCCTTCTGTCATAGCTTAAATGGTGGTGCTATTTGTGAATAAAATAATGTGTGTCCAAATTAATGGTGTCTTAGACTCATGAAACAGTGTGTTAAATAAAAATGATGACATTGTATAACTCTATGACACTAGAGGACAAAGTGAATCAAAACATAAATACTACTGGTGAGTAGAGTTGTCAATAAAATGCAAGGCCATCACTTAAATTAGAAGCAAATCAATTTTAGCATAAACATGGTCCATGTAACATGTGGGCTATACTTATACTAAAAGTTATTCATTTAGCTGCAATTGCAGACTCACTGGGTGCCCTGTAATTATTTGTGGGTGTTGTGCTAGTGGACCAAACCCAGAGCCTCACGTGTAAGCAAGGCATATTCCCAGCCCCTTCTCTCTCTCTTCCTTTTCTATTTTCAGTCAGGGTCTCAATATGTAGTTCAGGCTGGTCGGAACTGTCGGCGACCCTCCTCGGTCAGCCTCCCAAATGCTGGGATTGCAGGCAGGTACCACTATGCCTGTTTTGTTGTTGTTGTTAAAATAACATCTTACCTTGTAGTCCAGGCTGGAATCAACCTTAAGATTTTCCTGCCTCAGCCTCTTGACTGCTAGGCTTACAGGTATGCACCATCACAAATGGCAGTGTCCTGTGTTTTTAATTACTACATTTGGGAGCCCACGCTCGTTAGATACATTTCAGCAGCCTCTTGTTTTACAAAGGTATTTCATAAAACATGTTTTGTCTTTTGTGTGTGTGTGCAGAACTGGATTAAACCCAGGACCTTCACAATGAGCTACATCCCCGGCCTTTTAAAAACTTAGTTTGAAACAAGGTCTAGCTAAGTTGCCCAGGCTGGAGTGAAACTTACAGTTCCCCTGCCTCAGCCGCTCAGAGTGCAGGGCTCCCAGGTGTGTGCCACCAGGCCCGACACATCTTGTTTGCCTGCTCATTATACTGATAGGGGAAAACAGCACAGAAGCGGCAACATACACTGGAATGTAGAGAAGACAGGATTGTAGGAACCATTTTAACACTCAGCAATTTAAGTCTTCATTCACATTAAGAATACACCTGAGACAAACAACAGTCCCCCCGCCCCCACTTACTTACCTCGGTGTACACTTTGGCCCACGTACTAGCCAGCTGATGTAAATCTACTTCGCCTGATTTCACAGCTTCCAAGGCTGCCTCAGCATCTGCGTCGTAATCTCGAAGGGCTTCTTCCTCTATAAACTGGCTCAGAGATTCTTTTAAGTCTGTAAGAGGGACAACAAATACCATCATCAGCAAAACCTACACATCAAAACAGGCTACTGTACCTGGCGTAGGCATTTCAACGTGAAGCCAATATCCCTAAGAGAGTCCTCAGTTAAAGTACAATAAGCTTAAAAGAACTTAGCTAATTTCATAATATTTTTCCTTAGTAAATGTTATTATATAGAAAGGTCAAAATTCCTAGCTGTCATATACAGACCTAAAGAAACACCTACAGATTTTGAGACTCTGAAGATTACTATTTGCTATATAGGAAAAGATTTTCCTATATAACTTTAAAACCTATAATTATCTATAATTATCTTTTAAATTTGAAAGAGAAATGGATGAAATTGAAACTGATTTAGACAATCTGTGATTTCAGTCTGGATACTAGAGACTGACACTGTGGAGAGCGTGGTAGGTGGGGAATCAGGACACCCACAGAAGGTTCCAGCCCGGCTGCCACTGTCTGTGACTTTAGACCAGCGGTTCACAATCTCTAGCGTACATCAGGCTCCCTGGAACACCGTGCAGAAGTGACTGCTGCAGCACCACTGCAGGGCTCCTGACTTGGAGGATGAGTGAGGCCAGACTCCTCATTTCTAACAAGCTGTAGCTGATGCCCTGCAGGTGAAGGACCACGTTTTTGAGCATCACCATTTTCAGCAAAGAACAGAACTCTTCATGTCAAGGTTCCTTGTTAATATGTGACTGTGCTAGAAAATTTTTGTGTTCTCTTATAACTGATCAACATTTCTCATTTAAAAAAATGTTCCCAGTCTTTGAGATGGTATTTAGACTTTTCAGGATGGCTTAATACAAATCACTTTATGGAACTAATTTAAGTAGGTAAAGAGGTTGAAAAATTAGTAATCCTTTTGTTCCATTACCTCAGAAATTGAAAATCAGATCATTAAAAGGGCAACCAATAATACCATAATTGGCAATAGCCAAATGCCTTTATAAACCCACCCAACTCAGTTCAGAGGTTGAGCTCTCTCCTAGATATTGCAACTAACTTTTCACTATATATTTTAATTTTTATACTAAATTGCTTTATAAACAAATATAAGGGTTACAGGAAAATACTCAATACAATGATGTTCTGGGAAATCTTTTTTATTCTTAGGAGTGGTTATGTTTTGTTTATGTTTCCAATCTTTTTCAGATTTTATGCTAACATAAAACTTCTAATGACAGAGCTCACAGGAATATAAAGTGGTAGTAACTTCAAAAAAATCAGTCCTCACCATTTTCTATGAAGCATGGCAAATTGTGCAGCAGCATCAAACGTCCATGCAAATGACTGGCATTCTCTTGAACAGGAAACGTGAGGGGCACCCTCAGTTCGAAGGACTCATTTCCTATTTTGAATGTATACACAAATTCCCTTTCTTTGTTGCAGAATCTTTCTCGGTTTTTCTTCATATTTGGTAGGGTTTCTATAGAACAATAAAAACATTTAAATTATAAGTCCATAAGAACAGGATGTCTCATTATTCCCCTATAACTTTTAAAAATCATTCCACCACTCAGATTTCACTTGTGTGGACTAAGTCACTGCTTATAGTTTTTTCCTAGCATTACCCCTACTTTCCTCTTTGAGATGAAAAGTGTTGCTTCTTTTTTTCAATTAAAAGTTTGTTTTTAGACTTCATTTAAGGGAAAGAGTCATGGTCATATGGGACTTTGTATTCTTAGGAAAGGTTCTGAATACTAGCAAAGGAACAGAGAGAGAAAAGCAAAAAGACTTTTAGAAAAAGATGCCTAAGTGGACAGATATTCAGCTTACGAAACAAAATCAAAGAAAATAAACCAAAGAAACATAGCAGGGACCAGGTGGTGATGCTGGAGATCTTAGAAGTTGTGATCTGATGGGAGAGGGGGTTAAGACTGTTAGAAGATCTCCTATGTGGGAAGAAGACACACAGAAAACAAAGTGTAGTGTGTCCACCACAGTGGAAAATGGACATTTCAAAAAGTAAGAATCCAGATCAATTAAGGACTCATTCATTAACTTCCTAACTGAACTCCCTGTTGCTGGGCTTTACCTCATCAAATCTGTTCTCAGGCCGTTCTGGACAATGAAGTGATGGGGTCATTTTTCTTTTAAAAAGGAATGCATTTATCTGATTATATTGCTCATCTCTCTACAGCCTTTCTACGCCAGCTATTGCTCTTGGGATAAATGCAAACTCCTCAGCTCAATTTACAACCCTGAAACTTCTCTGGGTGCATTTGCACCCCTCCTTATCAACATGATACTAATGCACATTATTAGTACATACTGACTAATTTTGATTTCTAACCATACTAGACATGTGTCAATACCAAACTTCCCTTTACACTTTTGAGATTCAAAGACTTTTCCTTTCCCTAGAGCACTCTTACTGGTCTTTATTTTCTTCCACAGCAACTCCTTGTTCTTCCAGTCTTAGTTTACACAGCCCCCCAGGAAGCCTACTTCAACTTTCTATTGGGTCCCCAAACTGGGTCCCGTTACAAGTTACAGCCTGGAGCCGGGCGTGGTGGCGCATGCCTGTAATCCCAGCAACGGGAGGCTGAGGCAGGAGGATCACTGTGAGTTCAAGGCCAACCTGGACTACATAGTGAGTTCCGGGTCAGTCTCAATTACATAGTGAGACCCTGTCTCAAAAAAGAAAACAAAACAAACAAACAAGTTATAGTATGTACTTATCTGGACCATGGTGCCTATCACGCTCTATTTCTTACTCTTATTAAAAGTTCCGTTTCAAATGCGAAGGATTCTGAACTATCATAATTTATGCGGTAGGCAAGATGCTGGGAATACAAAAGCAAAAGCTAATACACAGCCCCGTCATTCAAGTGGCTGACTTTACTTGCCGCTGAACAACTGTCAATTGGGAGAGAATGTTATTTAGCTTGAAGGTCTGTCCTAATGATCAACCAAAAAATAAATAAATAATATGAAAATGACACACAAGACGATCGATAAATGGAAGCCGGAGATAACAAAACAAGCTATCTAAAGAAAGGTCAGCATAAAAATTGCGCGCTACCGGGGGTACACGATAAAATCACAAGTAGTAAAGACGCATTGTAGCAGAGGGCTGAAAGCTGCAGAAACAAGAGTTTCCAATGGTCTAATGTAGCTTGGATTAGTCACTTTCGGTGAACCAAATCGTCAGTCTGTTTCAATCAGCTCAGCACCCAGTCCCGTTGTGCTTCAACAAGTTGATACGTCAGTCCCATCAGCCTCCGCTCGCTTTTGCGGGGGGTGGTCTATCTTGACGTCTTGTCTCAGTTTTAGCAGCCGTAGCAAAAAAGAGATTTCTAACAAAAAAAGGACGAGAGGAGGACGGTACCGAATCCCTGCAGCCAGCCGGGCGGAGGCGTGAGGCCGACCCAGCAGGGGAAGCTGCGGCTGAGAAGCCGAGACGAGTCGGGGTCTTCACCCGGCGGGCTTGGTCCGCGCGACTCCTCGCTCGCGGGCGTGGGCTCACCTCGCTCTGTTCAGAAGCTATCCGCAACCTCGTAAATGTCCGGGACACCGCAGCCAGGGACGTCAGCTGACTTACCGGCTTGTTTTTCAGCCAGAAGATTCGCCACAGCAGATTCACTCACATCTGTTGGTCTATTTTTTTTTTTTTTTAGCACCGTGTGGAAAAAAACCTCACTCCAAGTATCTATTAGTCTATTAAACTTGGGTTTAATCATTTGAAAAGGTCAATAAAATGTACTTCTACCTTTATTGCACATTTCAGAGTAGGCGCCAAAGCCACTGCTATGACGAAAGTGCAGTGGAAAAGCACAAACTGAGTTCTGCGCAAACTGGGTGGTGGGGTGGGGGGGGTCTGGGCAGCCAGATGCGGAAAAGCGTATCTCGCGAGGGGCATGACCAAGCGCGCTCTTCTCAGAGCGCATGCGCCATTTCAGGCTGGCTGGCAGTGATTGGACGGCTACCGGCAGTGGGGCGGGGCGGGCCGCGCCTTTTTTTAGGCGGGAATCGAAACCGCCACTGCTGTGGAAAAGTGTTTGAGAGGTGCAGATACACACCCTTGACGGAGATCATGGTGCGGCCTGTGAGGTGACTAGTTTAGGTCATCTCCAGGGGTGGGGAGAAAGCGCGCGGATGCTGTAGGCAGCCAGTACAGGGCCTGGGCGACGGGGCGGGAGGTCGGTGGTGGGGCGTCGGCGGGTCTGTAGCTCCGAGGACCCTTTGCTTCCTCTGCCTGGTGCAGCTCTCTGGTGGCTAAACTAATATAAAGATTCATTTCTTGCGGCAGAAACAAAGCCGCTCACTATTTTTTTTTTAGTGCCCATTGTACAAAAACACATTTCATAGTTTGGAGAAATTTTTAAGACTAGCTTTTATTGTCTAGAAGAGTGATGGCGAACCCTTTAGAGCCTTCAGTCATGCAGCAGCCGACTGCGGCACGCGTGCCATCGGTTCCCCACCCGTGGTCTAGAAGTTTATAATGTAAATGCAGTGTAAAAGAGAAGAACATATAAAACATGAGTTTTTAGAACACAAGAGCAACTAAACAGCACATAAATGATAATTGTTGTGTGGATTATTCTTAGTGAGTTACCTGAATTAATTTTTTTCTATATCAGGTATCGTTTTAACTCTTTCTAGCTAATGCTAAGTCCCTGTTGTAAAATGCAAATCATGTCAAAGACTTGAGTATTTTTGAGAGAATCTAAACTTATGTTCTTTGTTAAAAACTACTAATAGCCTTAAGGAACAAATATAAGAAATGAGCATTTGTATTAATGGGAAATTTCTATGTTCACAGAAATAAGAAACCAGTCAATTACTCACAGTTTGAGAATTCCGACAGCGATGGTAAGTAGAGCTTCCTAGTTTTGCTTAAAGAATTTGGGAACATTTCCTCAGTATTTATATGACTTGTACAGCTTAAATATTTAGCATTTTCTCAATTGCATATGAGATTTGGAGAAATAAGGCTGTGAAGAAAGATGAGGTTTAACATCTTGATTACATGTTTTTGAGAGCTTTTATCCAGAAGTCTGGAAATATAACATTAGATTATATTGGTATACTTTGAAATATCCCCCCCTTTTTGTGTGGTGCTCATTATGGAACCTGGAGCCTTACATGCCACATAAGTGTTTTAGCACTAAGCTACACTCCCAGCCTAGATGTTGCCTTTATTATTTCTTTCCCTGACCACCATAGTTCAACATAAGTCAAATATTTTAGTGATTCATGAGTTCTAAAGAATGTTTTGCTTTGGGCTTAGCCTTAAGTATTTTGACAGTGTGAGAAAAAGTGGTACAGATATAGCTTCTGTCTTTCTATTACAGCCTGTCATGAGGTATTTATAAATTATCAGTTGTGCTGTGGATTCTGGGTAGGGTGGGAAGTGTACAAAGTTGTAAGTTATCATATTCCTCTGTGGGAAAGCACAAAAGAGACCACATATTGGCCAGGCATGGTGGCACATGCCTGTAATTCCAGCACTCGGGAGGCAGAGGCAGGAGGATCGCTGTGAGTTCGAGACCAGCCTGGGCTACATAGTGAGTTCCAGGTCAGTCTCAAATACATAGTGAGACCCTGTCTCAAAAAACAAAAAACAAAAAACAAACAAAAAAAAAGAGACCACATATTTATAAACACTAAGGAATGTTATTAAAGTGACATGGATTCAGAATGTGTGCATATGTGTGTCAGATGTTCATTTAAAAGCCACAGCAGCACACTTGTATTCCCAGCCCTCGGGTGCCTGAGGCAGAAGGATCACTGTCAGTTCAAGGCCAGCCTGGACTATACATAGCAAGACTCTGTCTCAAAAAAGCAAAACAAAACAAAAAATTAAAGCCACAGCAGCAGTTTTATGTTGAGTGTCACCAAAACAACAGTTTTGAAAACTGGTAGGGCAGAAAATCCTGTGAGAAACAATAATGACCTGGAAAAGAAGTTCCCTTTTCCAGAAATTAAAAAGTTACTTTTTTTTTTAACAGAGTAAAACGTTACTTTTCTAGCTACTTTCATTGTACTTTTGTAGGATTGTAAGAAGGTCATTGTAAGAATGGAAAGACAAAATGCCACTGTTGCTAAAAATAAAAATTCTCAGAAGAAGCCATTTTCTCTTTCCCTGTCATGCTTACTTTCCTTAGTCTGATTAATATGTTAGGAATAGGTAACGTGCCTTCAAAAAGATATTTGTTTCATTAAAAATCATTGCCTTCCACTTCTCTCTGTGATAAAACTGGAGCATTTTTTCTAATGGCTTTAGTTTTTCTTTTAAAAGAGTTGAAATGGATGAATGAGAATAAAGGCAGCACCAATAATAATTTTTACATTGAAAATTGAACAGTTTGCTAACCTATAAAGCACAAACATACGGTCAAGAATTTCAGCTGCGAAGAAAATCAGTTTATTTCTTTTATTTTTCTTTCAAACATGCATAGATGATTTTATTTCTGCAACTATACCTTTAAGCAAGAAACCCAGAATAGCACCGAAAGAGTTAAAAGAAGACAAACCAAAACCTAACTTGAAGAATGTCCAGAAAGAAGACATGCTACTACAAGAAAAAACCCCTAACAAAAGGTGAGAGTTGGGACACAGACATTAGCTGTGTTCATTTAAAAGAGACACATTTTCAAACTCTCGGTTTAAATTAGAATTTAAGGCATCTAATAGGCTTTACTTAATACATGTGAGAGAACAGAGACGTACTATTAAACCCTTTCTGACTTCAAAAATTCACAAAAGAGCATACTTATTTAAATATTAAAATATAATAGACTCTCACCTCTTTGCAGTCCTCAAATCCTATAAGACTGCTTCATTTTAAATTCCACTTGTAAGAAGTTTTAAAACCTTAAAGCCATGTATTTTTCTCCAGATAAAAGCTAGTTTTTTCTTATCTTGTTGTGGGTTGTCCAGCAGTGAGAAGGTCCTGTAGTGTCTAGACAAACCCTGGAGTCTCATTTTTGGGGGTGGGTGCAGGGATCCAACTCAGGACCTTGCTCTTGCCAGGCAGGTGTGGTGCCACTGAGCTACATCCCTGGCCCTGAGTTTCTTGTACTACAATCCCTAGATAGGAGAACGTGTTTGCAAATCATATAACTTAAGAGATTTGCATCCAAAATATATAAAGGATTGTTAACAGTAAAAGTTAACCCAATTAAAAATGTGCTAATGATTTGAATAAACCTTTCTCCAGTTATATACAAATAACCAGTGAACGTAAGAAGATGTGCAACATCATTAGCTGTCAGGGAACTGCAAATCAGAACCACAGTAGGATGCCTTCCGCCTGCTCCATGGCTATAATAAAAAAGACAATAATAAGTTTTAATGAAGTTATGGAAAAAATAGAACCATCATACATTGCTGAAGGGTGCAACTAAATTGAGAAACAGTGCAGCAGTTTCTAATAGTGTTAGGTTGTGTATGACAGGTGTATGCCCAGGAGAATTAGAAACATAGGCACTCAAAAACCTGTAAGTGAGTGTTCGCGGCATTATTATTCATAATGGCCCAAACTGGAAGCAATCCAAATGCCTGTCAGCCGATGGATGGACACATTTTCAGTAATGTAGTATCTACGATGGCCACAAGAAGTGAGCTCCTAATACATGCTGCAACACTGATGCATTTTCAAAACATGCTGAGTAAAAAAAGCCAGACAAAGAAGGCCACATATTTTGTAATTCCATTTATTTAAAATGCCCAGATTAGACCTGGCATGTAAAGGTACAAGATCCCAGTAATGAATGTAGCTGTACTGTCTACCTAGAATGTACCAATAAATTAAATTTTAAAAAAGTTCCCAGATCATGCGTACCATAGACATGGAAATAATTTGATTGGGAATTGCTAGGAGGCTGGGAGATGGGTAAATGGTAATGGCTATAATGGATGTGACATCCCTCCTTGAGGTAGTGGACATGTAAAAGTAGGTTATGATGATGGTTTACAACTCTGAATTCACCTAATACTGTTGGATCATACACTCTAAAAAGTCAAATTTCAGGGTCTGTGAAATACATATCAACAAAACTTATTTAAAAATCATACTTAAAGGCACATTTCTGTGCTTCCTGCTTTTTTTTTATGCTCCATGGCCCTTCTGACGAGCCGAACAGGAGACTGGTTATAATCCGACTTACATGGGGTAGTTACTAGTGTGCCTTCTTCCTCCACCCACTGCATCGTGCTGCAGACTTGCTGAGGGTACTTGTTTGATATTCAGCTTGTATAGTGCCTTGTGTATGGTGAATGTAGTAAACTATCTGTTAACATCTAGGTCGGGAGGGCCACATTTTTATTTTGTTTTATTTTTAATTTTTTAGGACCAGATTTTAAAAACTTCCTATCAGGGCTGTAATATCTGAAAGAGGCGTAGATGGAGTCAAGAAAGACTCGGTGGAAGCGGTGTTCAAAGCAGGCTTGTCTCAGAGGAGCAGCCCCTTCTGGGGTAGAACTGACGGAGCAGAGAGGTGTTACAGTCACAGGGCACAGTGAGAGCGAAGGCATACACTGCTCCTGCCGCAGTGTGATGTGACATTGCTGTTTTAGCTGCCCATGGTCAGTCAGTGGTGATTCTTGTTTAAAGGCACTTCTCTGAGATCAACCACTCAAACAGTAACACACAAAACTTCCAAGCTTTGCTCTTGAGTGGAGACTGACATTTTAAAAAACTTACCTGTGTGTCTTATTTTAGAATGGTTTTAGATGACAAGATCTTCCAGAGAGGCTTAGAAGCTGCCCTAGCTTTATCAGTGAAGGACCATCCAGTGGTCGCCAATGATGTGCAGAAGTCTCAAGATAAAAGTAAGGTGTTTCCTATGTATTTATCTTTAAGCCCTTTTGTAGTAATTTCTGTGGAAGGTCCTTTAGAGAGGAAAGAATACAATTTGAATGTTTTGAATTATAAATGGATTGTAGATTTCCCTGTGTGTTTTCTCCTTTCATTTTTTTTCTGGCATCTGTGCAGCAGATGGTAATATTGACATTCTGGAGAGGCAGAAAATATTCCTGGAAGATATACTGAAATTGTTCAAATAGCTGGGGATTTAGCTTAGTGGTTCTGCTGCCTGTCTCACAAGCGCACGGTCCCGAGTTCAGTCCCCGTTACCAAAAAAATTGTTAACATAGTTCTTGCATAAAATTGTTTTGACCTAAATTCTTTTATTTTGGGGGTATTTTAGCCTGTTCCTTAGGGGATTAAGTGGGATGTTTGTTTTTTAAGTCAGTATGGCCTGCTATTTGAAATTGAAAGATTTTAGTTATCAGTAATCAAACTTCAAAGACAATTGTGCTTTATCCAAAATTGAGAAAGTAAAATCCATCTCTAAGTTATTGTAGAGTATACTCTGAGCGTTCCTCAAAAGTATCACTTCTCATTGAATAATGCATATTTTTTAATCACTTTATAGTAGGGGGATTGTACCAATATCATGATTTAAAGGCTTGTTAAAATGGGATCATTTTAGGAGAGAAGGGAGGGGAAGGGGACATAAAAAGAATTAAGATGTGTTATGGGGCTGGGGATTTAGCTCAGTGGTGCTGTGCCTGCCTCCTAAGCTCAAGGTTCTGATTTTGATCCCCAGTATCAAGAAAATGTGTTATGGACATTTACCAACTCCCCACGATGAATATAGTCATGTACTGAAATTAGTACTAATAAAAATAAAAAATTTCTAAAAAGTGGGATAATTTTAAGTTCATTGTAATGATGGCAGAGACCTTGATGTTATAAAAGCATGGATTTGTCTACACAGAAGTGACAGTTAATATTTATTGACTGTTTCCTATGTGTTGAGCACTAAAGTGCCCAAATATCATGAGGTTGATATTTAATTTCCCTTAGTAATCTCATGTAAGAGGAAATGAACTCTAAGATGTGCTACTCAGCTTTCCATTGCTGTGAGAAAAATAGCTGACGTACACCATGTGAAAGGAGGAAAGTTTTCTTTTGGCTCATGGTTTCAGAAGTTTCAGTTAGTGTTTGGCTGACTTGGTCGCTGTGGGCCTGAGGTGAAGCAGAACGTCATGACAGGGAAAAGTGCCTCACCTCATGGTAGCCAGGAAGCAGGGGAGGAAAAGGCACAGAGAAGGAGCAGCTAGGGACAAAGCACATGTGCATGTGCCCCGTGACCTGCCTTTTCCTAAGCCCAATGAGCTGTGCATGCAGTGGAGTCATCCACTGATGGAGTTAGAACCTTCGTAGTCCAAGCACTTCCTCAGTGCCCCCCACTGAACACTGCTGTGGTGGGGACCAAGCCCAGCACACAATCCTGTCTATACCATCAGAGGAGAGGCAGTTTACACGGTTGAGCCTGAGTGAATGTGAGTTTAGAGCCCAAAGTCCTAGTCTCGCCAAGTAAGCGTCATTGTGGTGGTTTGGGTTTCAGGTCATCTATCAGTGTCTAGATGCTGTTACACTTCAGCACTAATCTGTTTCTAGATACTGCTTGACTGAGGTACATCAAAGGTGGGGTACAGGCCTGTAATCCCAACACTCTGGAAGACTGAAACAGGAGGATCACAGGTTTGAGCCTAGCTTGGGCAATTTAATGACTTAGTAAGACCCTGTCTCAAAATTTAAAAAGCAAAAAGGACTAGGGAGTGTGTAGCTCAGTGTGAAGGCCTTATGTTCAATACCCAGTACCACAAACACGTGCACATGCGTGCGCGCATACACACATACACACAGTACATCTGAATTCTCTCTTATTCCTTACATTTAGGCATTGAAAAACCTGGCAACGGTAAAACAGAGATAATGAACAAGTCTCTACATATCTCTAATTGCAGCATAGCTGCTGATTATTTAGGTAACTTTTTTATATTAATGATTTTGTCCACAGTGCTTTTTTTAAACTTTGTTTTAATTCCCGGAACCATAACTAAACCAAGGTTTTTAAGTGTGTCAGGACTCTGTCACCTGGCCTCAGTTGCTTTGTATGTCAGCCTTGTTCTTTCTAACTACAAACCTGCTTTCTTCGTGACTGCCTTTGGCTTCTGGTCCACAGCAGCTGCCCACTGAAGAAAGGGGCTTTGCTGTCCAGCTCTGCTGTGAAAACCCTTGGGGAAAGAGTCTGTCTGGGTTTGGGCTTATCCTTCAGACCAGTCTGCTCCCAGGGCACTCGTGTTCTGTGTGGAACCAGCCTGTACTGTGTAGTGTGTAGCTAACTGGGAGCAGGGGAGGGACAGGCCTTTGCAAGGAAAAGCAGCTGATGTCATAGCATCTCTTCTTCGTCCTGGAACGAGAGCTTCCACAAAAAGCTTTCTGATGATGTTTATGCCTCCTGAAGATTTGGACAGGATTTCCGAGGAAGGTAATGCCCAGCATGTCCAAGGGAAAGGAGAAGCATCATCTAAAGCTCAGCAGAGGAGGACGGGCTCAGAAGGCAGTGATGGCCACAGTGCTGATGATACAGAGCCAGATGATGCAAGCGGTGAGTTACGCCCTGCTGCAGCGCTCCCCCTGCAGTACGTTGGTGAGGTTCAAGCAGGGCTTTGATGCCTGCAAAGCGCCATGCTAACCCTTTGGAGTGTGCAGTCTTGAAAACGCATGGGACAGTTATGTTCAGCTGTGGCATTTGGGGGAAAGCTTCTTGGCGGAAACCTTTAAGCTATGCCTTGAAAAATGAGTAGCATTTAAACAGACTAAGAATAGGGCCAAGGATTTAGCTCAGTGGTTCCACATCCTGCTTCGCAAACACAAGTGCCCAAATTCGATCCCCGGTACCAAAAATAAAAAAAGTAAAACAGACTAAGAATGAAATGGCATTTCTGATTCATAGAAGGGCATAGTCAGTGGAGTGGACAAATGCATGTAACCCGTAGACCCTTGATCAGTGAGACTTGCTGGGAGAGGGCTTTAGAAGAAACTAAAGGGGCATCTGACACCGGTGTGGAATGTCTCATCCCCCGAGGGGGCTGACTTCTTCACAGGTAGTAGAAACTTGGGAAATAGTTTGAGTTGGAAGTGGAACCTGTATTTTATTACAGCTCTTGTTTTCAAACACATAAATTAGGACAAAAGGAAAACATACTGACTTCAACAGAGCCTTGTAATGTGATTTGTACCAAGTCAAATACTGTATTTAAGTTGTAACAGATGTTTGAGAGCATATGTCTGTTGCATTCCAGTGGGAACAAGAGATACTGTCCTGAACAAAACAGGTCCTGTCCTAATTGAGCTTAAATTCTGGAGGGATACTGATATAATCTTATGATATTTGAAGTACCATGACAAGTACAAAGAAGAGAATGTCCAGCTGGGGTGGAGATGACTGTGGCATGAAAGTCCAGGATGTTGTTTATGTGCAGTGGTGAGAGAAGGCTTCTCGAGGTGATACTTGATGATGGAAGCCAAGTGGAGATGTGGAAAAGTGTTCATGGTGGGAACAGCACAGACAGGTTCAGAGGCGGGGTGCTTTGTGTGTGAAGGAGTGGTACGGCCATTGTGCCTGAAGATGAGTAAGGGAAGGAGAGGCTAGAGAAGAAACAAGATCAGTTAGGACCTGGTAGGTCACTGGAGTTATTTGGAAAGAAGTGAACCTGATCTTAATTTGAAATTTTAAAGGATCACCAAGGCTAGTAGGCTGACAATAGTTGGCTAAATTGAGCAAGGGCAAAAGTGGGGATGGGAGTCAGGAGCGAGGGGCGATGCTGTAGCGACAGGGTCAGCTGAAGGCTCAGGCTCCTCCGCATAGCCTTCAGCCTCTCTCCTGGATATTTGGGCCTTGCTTTCTTCCAGGCAGATCTTAGTGTCCTTAGAGAGACATCGGCCCAGGATTTCTCCCTTAACACCACAGAGGAAAGACTGGTATTTGTCATAAGTCAAGGCTTTGATCCTAAGTTAAAACTAAAATTCCGGTCGTAACCAAATGTGTTCATACGTGAGGCTGGTTGTAACTCAGTCCCCTGTGTATCATTGGTTTATATCAGCCCGTGCAGTACAGAGGACGACTTGTGGGAAATAGAGGAACGTCTGGAATGAAATCAGGTATGAAATAAAGATTACTGACGGGAAGTTAGAAAACAATTAGTTGTGCTTGCCATGTGCCAAATGCTTTTCTGAATGCTTTGTGTGTACAGATGACTTAATCTGTACAACCACCCCACGAAGTAGACTGTATGGCCATCCCATTTCTGAGAGGAAACTGAGGCACTGTGAAGTTAGTGACCGGAGGTCACACAGCATGTAAGTAGAGGGCAAGTGTCAAATGTCCCGCACTTCTCATGCTGTGGCGTTCTGCTGTTGGAAACGGCGTTGCTCAGAGTTCACAGGGATCTGATGCGGAAGCTGCAGATGAAACAACGGGAGCCTCACGTTTTAGAACAAAGTGTGTAATCTGTTTCAGGTGAAGGTTCTGAAAACAACTCTGATTTTGATGAGAGTGAAGATAATGAGGAAGACTTCACTATGCGAAAAAGTAAAGTAAAAGAAAATAAAAGGAAAGAAGTGAAGGTAAAATCCCCAGTAGAAAAGAAAGAGAAGAAATCTAAATCCAAATGTAATGCTTTGGGTAAGCATGCTGCAAAACACTTAATTTTATAAAGGAAATGTGTTTTATGCGTTTGCTGTATTTTTCTTTAACATTTTGCTAGTGTTATCAAATATAAAAGGAAGCAAGATAGGGGTGGGGGACAGAGAACACTGAGCCACATTCCAGTGTTTCACTGAGTGTGTCTGGCCATCCGGAGCTCACTGCCACCTGCACGGGGGCAGGGAGGAGGCTGAGGCTCAGGGAGGCCGAGTGTTTGTCAGAAACCTTGCCTCTTACCCGCCCAGGCCTGTCCTGTTAGCTCTAGCCCTGCGTGTTCTCTGCACGAATTAAGCAGGGACACTCTCTGGTCTCTTAGTTCTTGCTTTCATGCTTGACCAAGTCTTTAGATAGTTCCTTTGCCATGTGTTTAGAATGCTTTCTGCCTTTTCAGTTTTTCCCCCCAAAAGAGATCCAATTACAAGACATTTTTATAGTGTAACTTCTGGAATTTGTGAAGACTTGAAAATGGAATACCTGTTTCTTCTTGTTAAAGAAGTTACGATCTTTTTTAATTCATGATGTATAATAGATCATTGGGATTCTTTGGTTTTGATTTTTGAGACAGGCTGGCCTTGAATTCAACAATCCTCCTGCCTCAGCCTCTTGAGTGATGGGGGAGATTATAGGCGTGCATCACCGTTCTGGGCAATAATTATAAAATATAACTTTCATTAACTATTCGTTTTACTTATCAATATGAATTTTTCTGCCTTAGTTTTTTAATACATATTTATTTGAAACTAAAATTTTCCTTTAATAAGAGTTCCTTTAATAAGAGTTCCTCTCTTAATAACATGGTGCTGAATACCAAGAAGCATAATTTAAATACTGAGACATATTCTCCCCTCTGCTCTATTTTGAATTAATGAGGTTTTAGAATTTTTTAAAATTATTGATAAATTTAGTTGCTTCCCACAAATTAGATTTTAAATGTAGGAACTTTTAGAGGTGAAATATGTATTAGTTTCCTATTGCTGTTATAGTAAAGTACCACAAACTTGGTGGCCTAGAACAACATGTACTTATATTTTAGAGTTCCAAAAGCCAAATATGCAAAATGGCCAAAATCCAGCTCCATTTCTGGCCTTTCCAGCCTCTAGAAGGCGCCTGCACAGTTCCCTCTGTCCACCTTCTTACATCCTGTCTATCTGACTGTCGCTTTTAGGTGCTTATGAGGACCGAGGATAACGCTGCACTCATCCAGTAGCTCAGGAGAATCTTCCCAGAGCCTTGCCTTGGTCACGCCTGCAGAGCCCTTTTGCATGTAGAAAACGCTCACATGTCTGGATGTTAAGTCCAGGTGCCTCTTCCGAGAGCCCTTACTTTGCCTACTGTAAGATGCAGTGTGAAAAAGTCATGGCAGTATATTTTATGTTTTCTTTAGATAGTTGTGCTTCTTCAGGTAGACACAAAACATAAGTTCAGTTTCCTAGTTGAAATATACCATTTAAAACCTTTTCTGTGTACCTTGGAGCAAGTTGCTTCATAAGGGATGTTGATATATAATATTGGGAGTAAAGTTTGTTAAGTAGCAGGGATAAGAATCAGGAAAACTTATTATATTTTTTAGTCCCACTAATAATGTGTGGGGCAGCCTTTGAGAGTCTTTTATCCAACACATTATTTTTCCCTTGATAGTGAAATTTTGAAAGTAGTGTTACTCAGTGTGGTAACCACTAGCCACGTGGCTATATTACATTTAATTTGAAATTAAAATTTGAAACCTGACTTTTCGCTTTTGCTAGCAACCTTTCAAATACAGAGGAACAGCAGTATATGCGCCTACCATATTGGCCAACACAAAATACAGGGAATGTCTTCATCACAGACAGCTCTGTTGGACAGGCCTGCTAGGTATAACACTGGGACAAGTACACGGTGAAATTGTTCCTATTCATATTCACTTAGTAACTGCTTAGGTATCAAAAGCAAGCCTTATCTGATCATGAGTTCGTATCCTAGTCCTAGTCCACCCTAGCCCTTCCAGACCCCTGTACACAGCCTGCAGAGCTCTGCAAAGGGACTGCGCCAACTGAATCTCCCACCTTCTGTCCTCAAGATCCCTGCCTTCCCCAGTACTGGCCCGAACTTCTCACATCTGCTCCTTCTGCCTTGAAAACTTCCCTCAACTCTTCAGTCTTGCTGTGGCTCAGCCATCTCCCCTTCTCCCCGTGACTTCTGAATACATACACCGGGTTAGGTGTTCCCTCTCTCACACAGTGCCCCCTACCTAACAAGCTACCTTGGACATAGCTCTTTTCTCCTGTCCCTCCCCTGAGTCCAGTGACGGGAGCATACAAGCCTTCTGTGACATTGTCTCACTGACACATACTGAATTAGAGACTTCAGAGTCACCCCTGGTCTCTTCTCCCAGCTTAGGCACCAGCTGTCAGCACAGGCAGATTGCTTCATGCTCTGTCTCCTTATCCAACAGTGAGCACAGCAGTGTCTGCCTCAAAGTTGTAAAGGGTGAAAGGGAATGTGTGGTGTCACACTGCCTGGCATGTAAATGCTTATAAAAGATGGCCATCCTTAGGCTACTGATAAATGTTTACTGTCTAATAAGAGTTTATCAAGTTTTTGAGACTGCCTTTTTAATTTTTCATGAGATTATGAAGCTTTATAATTTGTACATTTACATGCTACACTTGAACTTTATCTTCTATGACAGACTTCTCTATGTACATTTTTCAAATAAGTGACTGCAGGAGACTCTTCTCCAGCTGCAATCAAATCAAAATCCCAGTCCTCACCAAAGGAGGTTTCTTCTTCAGAGGCCACTTGGAGCCCCTTACAGATCCGCAGTCCTTCAGCTGAAAGCAGGAGGCCAAAGTGGGTCCCACCAGGTACAGTATACTTAGTCATAGGCGGAGTCTTTGGCGATTTCCTACTGGTGAAGTGTCTCCTAGTTAATAAATGTTACACAGGAGCATTTTCCCATATTACTGCACATTCTTCAAAACCACTGTTATTAGGCAGTCAGGTTGTATATAACTTTTTTGTTATAATAAACTTTTGTTATAATAAACTTTTTTGTTATAAATAGTTGCTGTAAAAACAAAGATCGTTATTTTAGAAATCTGTGGGTCATTCCTACTTTAGTAAAATGAAATTCCTGGCACCTGTCTTTCTCGAGAGCCCACAATCTGTCTTTATTTTTGTCAATACAACCCTTTAAAAAACATTCCTGCCATTAAAATTAGTGTCAATAGCTGGGGATTTAGTTCAGTGGTTCCGCCATCTGCCTCGGTACCCCCCCAAAAAAATTAAGTGTCAAGGAGTGTGAGCCTTTGGGTTGCTGATACATACGTTCTGGCAGCAAGTCTTTTTGCTCAGGACCCACAGGTCCCCACATGCTCCCTTGCAGCCTTGAGGCCTATCCATGGCAGCTGAGGCTTTAACAAATGTCTGAGCAAACTCAGCCTCTAGTTCTCAGAACTTTCTTTTAATTTTCTTTGAATTCACAGCCAAGACTCACTAATCCTTTAAAAGTTCCTTGGACTTTACCTTCTTGATATTAATAAAACCCCACCCCAGGTCCACATACTTACTTGCTGCCTTCCCAGCTAGTCCTGTATCTACTTTTCTCACTGAATGAGCCCTCTGCTTCAGTGAAGTGGATCTTTTTCTTTGTCTCTTCTACACATTGTCTGCCTTCTTTTGTCTGGGTTTCTATCAGTTTCCTGTCTGGCACGTCTTTCTTCATTTGTCCCTTCTGCTTCTCTGCATCCCTCCCAGCCCAGCATGTTTACTTTGCTCCTTTGGAGTGACCTTTCTTGATGGACCCACATGGGTCACTCCAGGCGGTGACCAGAATTAGCACCTTGGTGGTAGGGCTGCATGGGCACACAGTGCGTCTCAGTCCTCATTTCATCACTGGGAATATCAGGGACTAGTACCATCCTTAAGGTCCTTCCTGGTTTAAAAGTTCTCCGATTTTTAATAAGGACTTAAAAAGGTTTTTGGGAAAGGAAAGGTAGCTTATTGAAATAATGATACCATATCATTCAAAGAGTTTCTGAGAATAGTTAGTGATTACTCAATGAAAGAAATTACATGATTTGCAGAGATTCTGGGTGAAGAGCCAACAACACAGAGAGTGCTTCCTGCTCCAGGGTGTGACGGGGTCAGGCAGCTGTTGGACATAGTGAAGCTTTGCTGTAGTGACCCGAGGGGGCTGCCCTGGACTTGAGGCTCAGCCCCTTGGAAGTGCAGGATTGTGGGCCTGGTGTTTCCAGGTTGGATCAATACAAGCTAGAAATCAGATTTTAATGTAAAGTCTCATTTTAAAAAATTTACCTTTGTTTTTTAAACACCATGTTGACCAAACATCCTGTCTGAGAGCCAGATTCGACCTCAGCTCACCATTTTGTTACTTACTTGTCTTAGAAAGTAAGAGGAGGTGGTCAAGATCCCAAAGGGAAAATGAGCAAAGGACACACATACCAGTGCTCTGGGAAATGCAGTGATAGCATCTGAAGTCTCTCTGGTAATAGGGAGAAGTATGTGCCATTTAAAGCTTTTATTTTCATAATTGAAAAATACACTCTTTAGGGAATACTTGTAAAACTTACCAGACTTATAAAAGTACATTAGATTTTTCTATTACCTTAGAAATTACACTTGGGTACATTTCTTTCTGCCTATACAACCAGTGTTATTTGCTCCCAGCTTTCTTCCTTCAGCTGTCATGGTTAAGTTTTGGTTTATCACCTTGTCCTCAGGATGGCTGGAAATAGGCAGTACAGGTTGATTGTCCTATACCGGAAATGCTTAAAGCTGGAGTGTTCTGGAGTCTGGGTTTTCAGATGAGGGGTGTCCAACTTGTATTCTTTCTGCTCTTTAGTACTTGCTGTTCTTTTAATTTAGTTTATTCTTCAATAGACTCTGGAAAGCAGAGTGATGCTTAACTACTTTTCTTGCCTCTGAACAGTCTTTGTTAAGACACCTTACCTTTTCATTTCAGCGGCATCCGGAAGTAGCAGCGGTGACAGCAGCCTCCTGGGAGGCATGGCCACCAAGTCCCCCAGTCAGAGTCTCCGCCTTGGCTTATCCAGATTGGCCCGGGTTAAACCTCTGCATCCAAATGCCACGAGCAGCCACGTGTGGTGACGGAGAAATGTGTGAGAGGATCAGCGTTGCAAGTGTGTGTGTATTTGATTTGTATTTATAGTTGAGGGCATTGTGATATAGGGGACTCATTTAACATGTCTGTGAATGATCTTTGCCCATTTTAAGGTTGTGTTCTCTGCAAAGCTTTTCAGGACTCCAGAGAGGCCTCATTTCATTCCATCTGAAGAGTATACGCTGTCATTACATTCAGCGGTGGGGTCCTGACATGGAGGATGTGCAGGTCTCCTGTGCTGTGCCGTCCCCCAGCTCCGTCGGCTATGACCGTGGTCATTTCTTACAGGAGGTGTCCAGAGGTCCTCGAAGCTACGTTGCCAATTTTATTGCAAGGGTGTTTTGTATTTTGACAAATCTTACAGTAAGAATTAGAACTGTTTCACATATTTAAATGGTTACTGTACTGTGGAATGTATACCCTATTTGGAAAGAGACGGCTATTATATAGCAAATGAGTTTAATGGTATTTTACAAATTCTTCACTGTCAAAAATCTTAAAGTGAGAAAGTTTTGGAAAGATCTTTTCTTTGACACCATTGCATCCACTTGCCTCTCATGGACAGTCCGTGATAGAAGAGTGCTACACAGAATGTTAGTCTTTCTGTTGTAGGCACAACCAGAGGAAGTAGTCACGTCATAGCAAGCCAGTACTTCAAATCTCTCTGCTATTAGATAATAGAGCTTCTTAGGAAACTTTGGTTTGAATTATGAATAAAAATAGTAATGAATATTTTCTATTTATGGTGAGAATTTCAACCTGCCTCTGGTCACTTTTTAGTAAAGAAAAAAAATCAGTTGTTGACCTTAAAAGTTGTATAATACTCAGTTTTTGCGTTGTGGAAGTGTGTAACATGAAATTAGTAATTTTGATTAAAAGCCCTGCCTGTTGCTATCGTGTGCTGTTTTCTTTCCTGGTCATATTTTTATAGTGTCATCTGCCCCTCACTGGCTACCCAGCCCTGTTTTTTGTTTTGAGACAGGGTCTCATTATGTAGTTGAGACTGACCTGGAACTCACTATGTGGCCCATGCTGGTCTCAAGTTCACAGCAATCCTCCTGCCTCAGCTTCCTGAGTGCTGGGATTACAGGTGTGTGCCATCACGCCCAGCTACCCAGCCCTGTTTTGAAAACAGCACTGAGCCACTCCGTGTGGCACAGGGGGCAGCAAACCAGGGGCCCACTACAGTGGCTTCTGGTGCCCCAGCCTGGTGAGCCTGCGTCTGCCTCGTTCGTATTAATAGCACCTGCATTCATGTGGGTAGTGTGTTCGAAAGTTACCCACAGTGGGTTAAAACCAACCTTCGGGATGGCGCTGATCTTGGGTTGCCTACCCAGTGTCAGCCCATTTTCTGGGCTGACCCCTCCCTGCTCCCGCTGAAGCTTGGGTGCTGCTTCGCTCACGTGACAACTGTGCTTCTACCCGCTCCTCCCTGCCTACTCATTTTGCAGCTTGATGAGCTTTTGTGTCACTGACGCCCCTTCTGTCACTGTGGTGTCATGCTCTGTCCCTTCATTCTTTGTCTTTACAGTGGCTAGCGATGCCGGCTCTGGGGCCTCTTGATGGCCCACACGGGTCACCCCAGGCTCTCCAGGCTTGCTCTCCACCCGCTGCTTTGTTGACAACTTGCTGCACTGACTGAGCAGCCCTGTCCCCCCTCCCGATCTCCCTCCCTCCCCGGGCTCTCCTGCTCGTGCCTGGTAGGGTGGACCCCAGCGCCTTGGGTGCAGTCCTGGGACTCTGTTCTCCGTCCCTGTCACATCCATAACTGAACGGTTCTGCGGTCTGGACTCAGCCGCTTCCATTTGCTCTCGCTCTGAGACCCCGTGGAGCCGACCTTGATTCCTGGCCTCCGGCCTGCAGGACACCCTGCCGCGGCCACAGGGAGGCCTCCACCTGGGCTGAACCAGAGCACCCCTGCTCACAGGGCGCCACCCTCAGCCCTGTTTTCAGCGCTGCGCGGGCCCTCCCGCCTCCAGCCTGGCTCGGTGGAGCAGAGCGACCCAGCCTTGCTCAGATGGGCAACTTCGCGGTCTCCCAGCTCCGGTCCCAGTGCTCCTGTCCCCCCTGAAGCCTTTCCTTCCTGGGCTCCCCTCACCTAGTGCCGGCCACGCGCTCCGATCTTGTTCATCGGTGAGTAAATCTCATCCCGGACTTCCGTTACACACCTCCTCATACTTACTTGGGTAAGAGGAAGGAAACATAATTTCATGCATCTCTGTCCTGGAGTTTTACTCACTTTTTCCCTGATCTGCTCCAGAATGGGAACGGGTGAGGGAGGGAGAGCCACATGCCCTTGCAGGCCAAGGTGAAAGGGGGCCTGGGTAGACCAGCGCCCAACCCTCGGCCTCTGGCCTCGGTCACAAAAAGGTGGAAATCGTCTCTATAGCGACGGGCGGAGGGTGTGGCCCTGTGCTGTCCTCCCCAGCGGGACCGGGCAGCATGATAGCTGATGCAGCTTTTCCCACCTGCTACTCCGACTGGGACCCAGACAGAGTAAGCGCGGGAATCAGGGTGCCCTAGGGCCTTCCGGCGTTGCGGGATGCAGGAGATTCAAAGGCCCACGGAAGGCAGAGGTAGGTGGGTGGGCTTGAGCGCCTGGGGGAGGAGCCCAGAGTAGTCCCTGGGTCAGGCAGTTCCTTCCCTTTCACCAAGGCACAGTGCCCCCTCCGCCGAGGGAGGAAGGACTGCAGGGAGCCCCTCAGAACGACCGGAAACTGCTTCCAGCCCTGACCCCAGCTGCCTGGGGCACCAATTGCCCTCCTCCCTGTGGGGCACTGTGGTCACACGCGGATCTGTGACACGCAACATATTCGTGTCCCGGCCTCAGTCTGTCCCCGCCTACCTCTCACGCCGCCCACCCGGCACCTCTGCTTGGTGAGGTCAACACCGGACACAAGGCCGGGCTGGGATATGGGGGGCTCAGCAGCATTTTCCTTTCAGGGGCACTCAACAACAGAGAGTTGAAGTCTAGTTAACCTGTGGCTCTGCTGAGTCTGAAGGGTCCGGCAGCCCATCAGACCCTGTGTGGCCTCTTGACTATTTTACATAACTGCCCCATTCGACCTGACCAGCTCAGTGCAGTCATGCGTCTCCGTGGGAAGGGTCTACACAGAGTGCTTCTCACTGAGGCCTCATGCAAACACCCTGTCTTGTTGGAGGGTGGCGGGCAGGTACGGCCTCACCTGCTGAGGAATTCCAGCAGGGGCACACCATGCCCTGGGACTGGAGCCTTCACCTCAGGCCACCCTGGGGGAGGCCAACCTGCAGCAGATGTGGAGAGCAGAGTGGAGCTGCAGCACAGGCTGACTCCAGCCAGAGTCATCATCGGAGGAGGAGGAGGCTTTCTTCTGTTCTTTTTCCTCCCTGCAGTGCTGGGGATGAGCTCAAGGCCTTGCACATGCTAGGCAAGTGCTCTGCCACTGAGTTGTGTCCCCAGCGTGGGCAGCACACGCAGGTGAGGGACAGGGGAGAGAAATAAGCTTTCTCCGTGCCAGTTGTGAACACTGAAGAACTCGCTGTGCAGAGGACAGCCAGGATTGGTGCAGAGTGTTTTCCTCAATCATTCTTGCTGCCAGTAGTTACCACGCACCAACCCTGGGTACACTAACAGCTGAGTGTGAAACAGACTGCCCGGATGAACTCCACTGCCTGAGGAATATTCCAGCACAGACAGGTGATTTTCAGGGGAACTGGAGAGAGGACTTCTGCCTAGAATGGGAAGATAGATGAAAAGCTTCGTAAAACCTCTTCCAGCTCTTGAGCCTGTGAGTCGCCAGACCGTGGAGATTGTCAAAGGCACAGGCAGAAGAGACACAAATGAAGGGCACTTACATTAGCTTCTCCTGGAAGAAATTGGGGGGGGTGGGCATTGTGGCACACGCCTGTAATCCCAGCACTCGGGAGGCTGAGGCAGGAGGATCACTGTGAGTTTGAGACTAACCTGGGCTACAAAGTGAGTTCCAGGTCAGTATCAACTACATAGTGAGACCCTGTCTCAAAAAAAACTGTGTGTGGGGTCCTGACTGTTCCTCACACTGCCGCAACGTGTGCTCCAAGGCATCCCCCAGGCATAGCGATGTCACAGTAGAATCACTGAGGCCTGACAGTACATCTCAGGGATGCGTTTCCTCTCTGAACACTGGGGTGCTGTATATGAGAAGACGCCTGTCTGAAATACTCTGCTGTGCTATAATATGGCACCACGGCTGTGCGCCAGCCCTGCCCTCCAGACCCAAACACCCTGAGCACAAGGACTCTGCTGTCTGCATCGTGGACTGCCTAGTTGCTAGCAGTTGATGTTCTGACATTTTTGGATGAATTAAACTATTTAAAGTCACAAGCCCTCTAGAGGGCAGAGACTGATTTAGAATTGTCTCAGCAAATGTTTGTGGAAAGAAAGAAGGGAAGGAAGGAAAGAGAAGAAGTGAAACTCATTATTAGCAGAGAATTACTTTTTCTTTATGGTCACATAGGGTATTTTGTGTGTGTGTGTTTGTGTGTGTGTGTGTGTGTGTGTGTGTGTGTGTGTGTGTGTGTGTGTATTCTGACATTTTTGGATGAATTAAACTATTTAAAGTCACAAGCCCTCTAGAGGGCAGAGACTGATTTAGAATTGTCTCAGCAAATGTTTGTGGAAAGAAAGAAGGGAAGGAAGGAAAGAGAAGAAGTGAAACTCATTATTAGCAGAGAATTACTTTTTCTTTATGGTCACATAGGGTATTTTGTGTGTGTGTGTGTGTGTGTGTGTGTGTGTGTGTGTGTGTGTGTGTGTGTGTGTGTGTGTGTTTTACAATGAACATTCCCACAGTAGCTGGGCATGCCAGCAAGAACCACAAAGCTGGTTCCAGCCTACACTGGAAGCTGAAGCAGAAGGATCACTTGAGCCCAGGAGTTCCAGGCCATCCAGGTCAGCAACACAAGATGTATCTTATAAAGAAAAAAAATTAACATTCCCACTTGCCTCCCCACCCCCACTCCTCAGAGATAATTGCTTTTTAGTTTATTTCTTCAAGATCTTTCAATATGTGTGTCTAAAGACATGAAAACATTTTTGGGGGGTACTGTGGATCAAACTTGGGACCTTGTGCTTGCGAGGCAGGTGGCGTGAAAACATTTTATTAAATATGTAATAACATAACACTGAGTTTTGCTCAGTATATTTTGAGTACACATAATGCACCTTAGTTTTGTAAGATGACTGCATCGTTTTACAAAACGCATGTGTGCCATATTTTTAATTTCCTACTCTGTGTGAAAAGTAAATTCTCATTTTTCACAATCATTTTATGATAGAAGTTCACACGTCTTCAGTCCTCTCTCTGGATCATTCCAAAACTGTGGGGCTGCTGTCCCGCTGCAAGGCTTGGTGAGCTCTCACCATGGCAAACTACAGAGGCCTAGGTGGCTCTCACGTTGACCCTTGCTCATTCCCTCAACTCTTGCTACAGCCCGAAACTGGAAAAGGACTTCGAGGATGCAGAGGGGACTCCAGCGGGCTCTGCTGATGCGACAAGGAGCGCCCTGTCCAGAGGGCCCTCGGGGACTCTCCATCTGCTCAGAAACCAAGGCTTTAGCCAGGCTCTGCGCTTTTCTGCAAGGTTTCTTCCTGCCATGAGCCAGTTACTCATTGAGTGCCGGCCAAACAGTGTAGGGTCAAAATCCAGGGAAAGCGGTGGGAGATGAAGATGGGAAGAAACCATGATTATGCTTACAGTCTGGGGCCAGTGGGACTGCAGCCATTGGGAGATGAGGGCCGCCTGCGGCACTGCGCGCTCTTTATTCCTAGTAGAAGGCAGGCAGGAAGAGAAGGCGGGGCAGGTAGTGCATGTGGCCTTCATGGCCTAGGCGGAACTTAGTGTGTTTGTTTTGTGATGGGGCACGTGCAGGAAGGGAATGGGGAAGGATCCAATGTAACTGTCTCTGGGGCTGTGCCTCAGGATCTACAGTATGAGCCAGACAATCTAATCTGTGGAGGAGAAAGGGAGCAGGGAGGAGACGGAGGGCCATCTTCAGGCTCGGCCCGCGGCTACAAAGCTGTGCTCAGAATGAAGAGAGTGCCGGCTGGCTGAGTGAGGCGTTTCTAACAACTCTCCCCATTCTCATCTTCTGCAGTCCTTAAACCATGCGAGCAGCCCTGCAGTACAATCCACACGGAAGGGGAATGGTGTGTTTGTTGCAAGAGAATGGTGTGTGTTTTACAGTGAGCTAAACGGAAGGATCTTCTGACTGCTCTCTTCTTCACTGGCTCACCACTGACTTTCTCTTCCTCCTCCCTGGCTGCTGCCCTCCTCCCCTCCTCTGAGCACCAGAAGTAAGCAGAGGAGGAGCAAAGATCCTGTTTTGAGGCCTGCACCTTCTTTTCTTCAAGCCTGCCTTGGTTTCGTCCATCCCTGAGTACGTGGGCCATTACTTATATTTTAAGCCTTTTTAATGTAATAAATTAATATTGTTTACTCTCCCTTCCACAGGACTAAAATGGATGCTAAAAAGCCGAGGAAACAGAGTTTGACTTCCTTACCAATTTTGAAAACAAGAAAGAAAGAAAATTTCATCTCTGGGAAGGTAAGGATCTTCGAATTGAGCCAAAGACGGGTGCTCTATTTCCTGTGCCAGGACATGCAGGTACTTTTTCCGCTGTTATTTTTCTTAAATTTTTTAAATCATTCGGTTGCTGGCTGCCAGTTCTTAGGCTTTCTGCTGTACCCACTGTAGTTATTTATCTGTTTGCTGGTTTATTGTCCACCCCATGTCTGGAACACTGTTGTGCACTGCAGCAGCCCCTGGCCACGTGGGGTTACAGGGCCTTCTGCATGCACGTGCCTGGTTCAGAGGAGATGTGTGTGGAAGATCACAAAGATTTGGCCTGAAAAAAATGAATATAAAATAGTTTATCGAACGTTCTTTACACTTGGGTGAACTTTATATCAATGAATACCTCGATAAAGTTGTAAAAATGATTTTGTATTGATCCACATTCAGATGGCATCCCAAGTACATTCTGTTAAATAAAAGATTATTAAAGTTACTTCCCCTGCTCCTCCTCACTTTTGGCATGTGGCTGTTGGAAGAGAAGCAGCAAGCCCAACTGTGTGTCGGTGAACAAGCTGCTCTGAAGGGCTGCTGCCCGAGGCCTCGGCAGCCCGGCTGGGGGCACAACAGCATGGGATGCGATCTTGTGAGACCAGATCCAGGCGACTGCTTATCCACTTTGTTTCCTCTACAGATCTTAAGTGTGTGCTTGTTTCAGATGTTGTTCTAGGCGTTGGAGACACTGACAGACAAAACAGACCAACAGATTCTTCTTTGTAGGAAGACATAATGTTTTGGTTGAATGCTGAGAATGATAAAGCCCAGCCCTCCTTTCTCTTGGTAGCGAAGAACTAGAACTGAGTAAACCAGTGGTTTCAGCCTCGGCCATGTGTTTTGAATTGTGCAGGGAAGTTTCAAAGACTACCGAAATCAGAATCTCTAGGTGTGGTGGACACTTTTTAGAAGTTATTTTCTATCACGTAGGGACGGGTGTTGATGTAAATGCCAGCTGTGAGGCCTTGATTGGGATGAGTCTCTGACTGCTGGCTAGGAAATGGCAGCTGTCTTATGTTCCCTCATGGCAGTGGTCCGGAGGTGAGAGGACATGGCAGAGGGTGGAAGCCCAATTAATATGCTTTTCCTACCAGGGGAGGTGGCACACATCTGTAATCCCAGCACTCTGGGAGGCTGAAGCAAGAGGGTTATAAGTCTGAACCTACCCTGGGCAACTTAGTGACTTAGAGACCCTGTCCCAAAAGGGCTGGATGCTCAGTGAGAAGGCCCTGAGTTCATTCCCCAGCAAAGAAAGAGAGAGAGAGAGAGAGAGAGAGAGGCAGAGAGGCAGAGAGACAGAGAGAGAGAGACGGAGACAGAGATAGGAGGGAGCGAGGGAGAGAGAGAAAGGAAGGAAATGTTTTTACCTTTCTCTCTCCATTAAGAGATTAAGCAAAGTACCTGAGGCCACTCATTCAGTCTCATTTCAGCAATACTGATACAGAGATACAGAAAAATCAATCAAAACAAACCCAATCCAACCATTCAGTATTACAAAGGAATGGGGGTCACAGTCAAACCTGAAGAGAGATCAAAAAGCAGAGGTTTCGGCTGAGTCTAGGTTTTACGGTGGCACCTATTGTTTGTGGTAAGGAATTCATCTGTTAAATGTGAATGAAAGGCTAAGACTAAAAGAATTTCTGAAGACTGCAGTCCTAAAGCCTTTCAAATATAGCCACAAGCAGCCAATTTGCATTTCAACAATATTATTAAGATTGAACTTCCCATATGTGTTAACTGATTGTATTTCTTCTTCTTTAAAATGCCTGTCTGGCCATTGTCTTTATTGTCTAAATATTTTTCTGTGCCATTGTCATCTCCTTATTGATTTGCAAAGTATTTTATATACTCTGTATACTGATGCTGTGAAAATTGTATATGCTGTAAATATCTTCTAGTTTGTCAGCGAGTCTGTTTTTATGTACTGAATTTTTTTAGAGCACTTGACTTTTGTATATTAATCTTATATCCTGCATCCTTATTATAGTTTTGGTTACCTTTTTATTCTGTTGTCTTCAGAGGAATAGAAATATTTCAATAAAAGTAGGTACACTTGCCTTATACTTTTTGTCTTACTTAAGGAATTATCCCTACTCTAAAGTCATAAAAACATAAATGTTATCTTTTAAAAATTATGTGATTTTTGCCTTTTCTGAGTTCTAAAAATCCCGCTAGCCATGTTTCTTTTTTGCCATCTTTGTCTTCTTCTGAAGCGGAAGTGAGGCATCGTTAGGCCTATTCCGGGGGTCTCAGACCAAATCTTGCATTCTCTGTGTCTCACCTATTTCCTGGTTAATTTCTTCAAACTTATCTCTTCCAGTTTTGTGATTCTCTCTGCCTATGTACAATGTGCCATTAAGCCCATCACTGAGTTTTAAATTTTAATTATTTCACAGTTGAAACTTCTAACCTGCTCACTTTTAAATGGACGTTCACATGATATGTTTAACTCACATTTTTAGTCTTCTTATTCTGTTAGGCAGATTGTCTGTGGTCATTTGAAAATTTTTATTGATAATTCCAATATCTGAGTTATTTGAAGGGTGATCTGAGCTGGTCACTAGTTTCTGCTAGTCCTCACAGTGCTTTGTGTATTTTGTAACTTCCAAAAATTGGTATTGTTTTGAAGAAAAGGAAACTGAACCTGAGAGACAGTTGGCGACTGGCAGAGCGAGAGCCACAGTCCAGTGTCTGCCTTCGGAGTCCGTGCCTCCCAGAGACCTCTGACTGAGGACACGTGGTCACCCCCAGGGCTGACTCCCAGCCCGGGAGTCCTACGTACAGGATGCAAAGGCAAGCCAAGCAGCCTCTTCTCAGAGCAGTGGGGCTGAGCCCACAAACAGGAGTGACACAGCACAGCGAGTTCTCTCCAAGCTGGAAAGGAGATTTCTGGAAGCCTAGAGAAAGCCTCGAGCCACCGCCTGGGTGGAGAGCCCAGCACTCCCTCCTGCTCCTCCACCATGCCCACCACCACAGGCAGAGGAGGGCGTATTTTTCATACCCAGGAGCTGCCCAGGATGTGAGCAGAGGGAGGGCATTCCAGGCAGAAGAAAACACAGGCGAAGACATAGAACAAATCTAAACCAGTACAACAGCCCTCTACAAGACAGACAAATCTTTGTTTTCTAGGAAACAGTATCTAATTTATGGGATCACCGCTTGCTTTCAGAATGTGTCGCTCTGTCCTTAACACACATACCATCCTCCACATACAATCCGATTAAAAGCATGAGTTTATGTTTAGCTTGAGGTTTTTGGAAAAGTATTTTATAACCTGTTGCTCAGTTTCACGGCAGAACGCAGGAGGTTGCGGGGTGGGGTGAAAGTATGAAGCTGAAGCTCCCGGGGTTGTGTTGTCCCGAACAATCCTCCAGGATGACTTCAGCCTGTCTCCCCTCCTGTAAGATGAGGCGTCTGCTACCCCTGGGGTCGCCTCCGGTGCCATGATTTTCCAGGGTTCCTGATGGAGTCCCGCTCTGCCACCCACTGCGCGGTGCAAAGTGTCTCCGGGCAGCTGGCTTTCTAGGCCTGTGCGCATGCCTTTCCCTCAGGTAGCCAGGGTCTCCTTCCATCACTGCCACCTGAGCAGAGCAGTGGACAGCGTCCCCGGGAGGACACTGCGTCCCTGAGAGGAGTCCTGTCCTCCCGAGTTCATTCTGCTAATGGGTCTCTGGAGTCCAGACAGGTGGCTGTGACCAGGAGGCGGCTCCTTCCACAGGCAAAGCAAAGGAGCAGTACGCAGACCCAGCCAGGAGAAGCAGCAGTGTCTGTGCTTGTGAAAGACGACGTGGGCCACTCCCTCCATCTTCCTGCCTCACACCAGCTTGTTGTGCTCTGGAGTGAATCCCTGAAGATTTCCCCTCTCCTATCACAACCCCTCCCTGCATCAGTGCCTTTGTTTTTGGCTCCTGGAGGGTCTGCTCTCTGGGGAAGAGTTATAGAGCCTACGAGGGAGACAGAAACGCTGTGAGTCCATAGCACAGAATTTGAGCCTCATCTGCTGACCCGGCACAACCAGGCCTCAAAGGGGGAAGAAGAGAGACCACAAAGGTCCCCCAGAGAATTGCCTGTAAGGTATAAAGGTGTGAGACAGGATCATGCGACAAAAGGCACCTTTCTGAAATCCTGAGTGTCCTGACACTGCAGAGAGCCAGGTTCCTCTCTGCTGACTCACAGACGAGGGTGTCCAGGCCCTTCACTGCATACCGGGTTCTGTCCTGATGTCCTGATGGGGGCAGCCCCATTCCCTGATAGAGGCAGGGCATGTGCCCCAGGGACCTGGAGCAAGTCGTACAGTGCTCACCCAAGGGAGGGAGCGCTTCCCGGCCAGGGTCCAGGCCGTGAGACAGGAATGCAGAGTAGGGCAGGGGAGGCGGGAAGTCCGGGCAGAGGACACTGGTGTGGGGCAAGTACCTCGACAGGAGCCATTACCAGGGACTTGGGCTCCACTCTTCTACCTCTTCCCTCCATGCTGACAGTGGTTACATGATGGGCCAGAGTAATGCGTGATGGGAACGGGCTTCTGTCTGGGTTTGTGAGACATTTCTGTCTTGAAATGAACCATCCAGTTCCCCAGCACCTAAAATACCTTCTGTGAGTAGTCACTTATTTGGACAAATGTTTTCTTTTCTAGGCATTTGCTTTGGGATTGCAGCTGCAATTGAGGGGGGTGTGGGCGGGTGGGAGTGTCCAGTGTGCAAAGCCTGTTAGGATTTCTTTTCAAAAAGAAGCTCCTGGGAGCAGGAGGGCCCTGAGCCCTGGGGGGAATGGAAGCCACTGTGGGATGGTGGCCACAGCGAGGTGACACTGGTAAGAGGCTGACCTTGCAGAGGTGTGACATAGCCAAAGCTCAGCTGTCTCTCACGGTAGCTCAGAGTGGTCTCGCTTCCCGGACAAATACCAGGGCACCCTGGTTCTCCCTCCCACTTTTCTTGCTTTTCTTGCCTTTCTTCCTTGAGCAATGTGTGAATACCCACTAATGTGAGAAACCACATTAAGCTTTAAAATCCTAGGATGAGAACCAGATCTTTTATGAAAGAGTCTGATGGGCCAGTAACAGAAGAAAGATGTGAGACAACCTTGTCCCACACACCTTGGCAAGTACCTCGACAGGAGCCTTTACCAGGGGTGGTGAGGGTTACAGAAGTAGGACGGCATGTTCACAGAGGCTTCCTGAACAGAGCCGGGCCTCAGATGGAGCTCGTGGGGTAAATTGCCCAGGTCAAGGAGGGCAGCGTGGAGCAGGGGGAGGATGCTAGGTGGAAGGTGGGAGAATATTGCAGGCAGAGCAGCAACAACAGTGCTGCAGCATGGGCAGCATGCGTGAGAATCAGGCCCTCTCAATGGCAGGAGCTAGCGGGCAGGCAGGGCTGTGACAAGGGACAGTTTTCTAATTGGAGAAAGCATTCTCCTGCTGGCTTCCGCTTCCTGTAGTCAGCTTGTGTTGAGGAGTGAGGATTTGCAGTTGCAACCCTTCTCTGGGACACACCCTCAGGCACTCAGCAAGGGACCTTGACCCCAAGAAAGTTGGATGACGCTTACTGAGGACCCTAATTCCACTGAGACCCACAGTGAATCCAAGCTCAGCCCTGAGAATGCTCCTCGCCTAGTCCTGGCACTTGTGATGACTTGGACAGTCACATAGGGGGACCCGCAGAGGAACCAGCTAGCCAGAGGGATTTCTCTTGGTGTCCCGGCGCTCCCACATCCTGATGGGCTACAGTTAATTGCTATAGAATTTCATGGAGGGGGGAAGATAAGACAAACTCATGTACATTTAAATTAGAAAAGCTGCACAGACATCAATGGTATAACAGAAAACAGAAGTACAGAGGTGGGAGCGAGTAAGTGTGAAGAAAAGGATAGCGTGAGAATGAGCCTCCGGATCTGGCAGCGCAGACCCCACTGGAGAGCCTTTCCAAATGCAGCTCCCTGGGCTCTGTCCCGGGATGCTGGACCATGACTTCCTCCGTGAGTGCTTGGTGAGTCCATGCACCCACCTGGGCAAGGAGAGGGGACGGAACAGCCTGGTGCCTTTGCAGCTGTAATGTGTAACTCCAAGGGAAAGAGTGGGAACAGGGTGGGGAAGGGGTATTCTACTTGCCCACCTTTCTCCTCACCAGCTTTCACATTTAACTCAGCTGCCATTTGAGAAAGGTTAGCTGGCTTTTGCAGAACAGTGAGATGGAATTTACCTTTAAAAAAACCAAACTTTTGCTGAGAAGAAAAAGCAAGAGTGAGAACTTGAGTATAGCACACAGTGAGAACTAGGGGTTAGGGTGAGGACCGGAGCATAGAGGCCCCTATCAGCCACCTTTCTGTGTGCTGACCACTGCCCATTCCCAGGAGTCCGTCAGGGTTGAGGACCCCAAGATTCCAATGTGGACTTCTGTGGGGAGAATCTCACTGACCTCAGCTCCTGTTTCCATTTTCTTAGATTCCCAGCCCAGCTCCCTGCCACTCTCTTCAGGAACCTGGCCCACTCAACCTGGGCTTCCTCCTGCACTGTGCTCTCTGCTCCTTTATTATCTTCTTTTCCTTTCCTGTCCTCACTGCACTGGACCCTTGATAGTTACCTGTTATAATAACTTGTTTGTTCCTTTTTTCCTTTGAGACAGGGCCTTACTGTACAGTTCAGGTTGGCCTCAAACTCTTGATATCCCGCCTCAGCCTCCTGAGTACGGGGATTACAGATGTGTGCCACCACGCCCAGCTTCTCTTGTTTTTAAACAATGGTATTTTTTCATCATAAAAGCAGTACTTGTTCATATAAAGGGTTTGGAAAGCCAATAAGCTTTGCAGGTACCTTTGGACATTTTCAAGAGCTGTGATGAATGTAAGACCTGAAAGGGTCCTGTTGCTTTTCCCTGCGCCTGGCTCATTTCCCAACCCCTGTTCATGCACAGCTCTGGTAGAAGCACCTTTGCTGTGCATCTCTGGGTATAAAATCATTCACAGGCTGCTTCTAAATTTAGGCAGAGTTCAGAACTACTGCAGAGATGCTAGGTGTGTGGGCTCAGAAGTCAGTGAGGGCCACAAGGTGGGGTGAGGAGCGCTCACTGTTTGCCACTGTGGGTGCTGTGGGAGCTCAAATACCCGCCCCCTGCCCCTGGGGATGCAGTGATGGGATGAAATGCTTTGGCATGCACGTGTGCATCTTCAATGAGCTGCTGTGTCAAATCATGGCATGTTCACACACCTGCATGTCACACCACTGAGAACAGGCCATGGGTGTGCAGATGTGCAGACACTGCCTGTCTGGGGAGTGGCGTGGTTAGACCTAGGGCAGCTGGAACCCTGGCTGTGCACTGCCTTCACTATTCTTCCAAGGTTGCTGTTCAAGTACAATTTTCTGTTTGTGCCATGATGTGAGAAGATGGGGTAAGCACGGTTCTGCTCAGCAGTCTCCACCTTCAACTTCCTGTCCCCAGCACAAAATGCCTGAGATAAATCAGCTTGGAAAGAGGCAGGGCTCATTCTTGGCTCACAGTCGGAGGGGTTCAGTCCATGGTCAGTCACTTGGCCCCATCATCTTTGGGTCTGGTGTGAGGCCATCCAGTATATCATGGAGGGAGCATGTGGTAGGGTGCTGGGAAGCAAGAGAAAATCAGAAAGGGGCCAGAGTCCCAATATCTCCTTTGAGAGCACCCTCTGATGACCTTACAGCCTCCCTCCAGCACCCATATTCTAAGGGTTCAGCCACCTCCCAATAGTGTCAGAACCAGGTACCAAGCCATCAGGACAGAGGTCTTAGGGGACTTTTCAGACCCAGACTATACAAGATTGTGTTTAAAATGCATTCCCAGAGGTTCCCTGAATGAGTCTTAGAGTCGGGGGACCTTGGAGACTCTTGCCCAGCTTGCGATTCTATGCATGTGTCCCCAGATGGATTCTGGATCCAGTGACAGAATGTTCTTGGCCTCACAGGGATTTCTGTTCTATTTTGGAGCAACTCTAGACTTTAGACAGTTCTGCTCTCTATCAAACCAGAGCGACTTCCTTATGATTCCCACCCTTTCACCTGATTCTGTCCTTTGGATTCTGTGAAATAAATATATATTCTGTTGAAAGTGCCAGCCTTGCTGTCATAGCCTTCCCCCAAGAGGTTTGTCTGTTTTAATAAAAGACTGTGTTCAGAACAGTCCCAGATTTACAGAAAAATTGAGCAAAGAATACAGAGAGTTCCCATATAATACTCCCACCCTCTACCTGGTTTCCCCTGTTATTAATTGATTAAGTAGGATGCTGCATTTGTTATAAATAATGAGCCAATTTTGATCTGTTATTATCAACTGAACTCCATACTCATGCAGATTTCCTTAAGTTTTACTTAATGTCATTTTATCTACAATCCCATCTGGGGCCCCATGTTGCAGGGTCCCTAAACTTTTTGGCAGCAGAGACTGGTTTTGTGGAAGACAAGCTTCCCGCAAACCGGTGGAGGATGGTTCCATGGTAATTCACGTGCATTACATTTAGTATGCATGCTATTTACATTATGACATTGTAATATATGATGAAATAGTTATACAAGTCACCATAATGTAGTGTCAGTGGGAGCCCTGAGCTGTTTTTCTGCAGCTAGATAGTTCCTATCCAGGGTAAGTGTGTTGTTACATCCAGTCTACTCTGTAAACTCAGTTTGGTTGCTGTTGATACAGAAAACCCTGCTTCACAAAGATAAGACGGAAATGGAAGGAGGCTTTTTAGCTTTTGTAGCAATCTCAGGCTATTCCACCCTGGCTAATAATACACAATGTATGGAGATTTGAAGTTGTCTCAAATATACTGTTAATTCCACCATCATTTTGTTTTGTTTTGTTTTTGAGGCAGGGTCTCACTATGCAGTTTGGGCTGGCCTCAGACTCACAGTGGTCCTCCTGCCTTGGCCTCCCAAGTGCTGGGATTACTTGTGTGTGCTACCACGCCTGGCTAGGCCACTGTCTGAGGTCTCAAGCGGTTGATTTAGCTGGCTTATTCACACAGGGGTCACAGAGCCATTCTTTCCTAGTCCAGGCATCTTTTGTGGTTTGGGAAGCAATGCTCAAACTCCTTTGAAAGCTGTGATAGGTCATCATGTTCCAGGTGGGAGAAAGAAGCCCCTAGCTCAGTCTCTCTCAAAATCTCTGCTAATGTTTGGAATTTGTCAAAAATCCCAGTGTTTACCCATCACCCCCATAATTCTAGTTTGCTTTTGAAAAAAAAAAAGAAAGAAAAGAAGTGCACAACCTAGATTCCTGACATGCACTGTTCACAGTAGGGTTTGCACTCCTATGAGAATCCCATGCTGCTGCTGATCTACCCAGAACAGAGCCTCAGTGGTAGTGTGGGGCAGCTGTGAATACAGATGAACCTTTGCTCACTCACCTGCCACTTGTCCCCTGTGGTGAGGCCTGGTTTCTAATAGGCCGTGGGCTGGAAGTTGGCAGCCTCTGCCATATTGTACTTAGCAGTCATGTCTTTTTAGTCTCCTCTTGTTGGAAAAGTTCCTCAGCCTTTCCTTGTTTTTGATGACTTCTACAGTTTTGAGGGCTTGCCAGGCACATTACAGAATGGAATTCACTTGTTTTACTCATGATGAGATTTGGTTTGTAGATTTTGGGAAGAAATCTCCCACTGAAGTAGATGCATTTTCATCAAATCACTCCAAAGGTACAAACTATCAACATGATTTAGGACTGCTGGTGTTGACCTTGCTCACCTGCCTGAAGCCCGGTTCCTTCACTGTAGGGACATCCTTTTTCTCCGGTTCCCTGCTGAGCCTTCTGAACTATTTTCTACGCATTGTCCACACTTAAGCGGGGGTGCATACTCCCCTTCCTCTGGGGTTCAACATTGATGCAGCTCACTCCTCTGCATGAGAGATGTCTCTTCTCCCATTCATTACTGTATTATATCATATATCTCGACAATATGAACTGAGGGAGTTGTTTTTTGTTTGTTTTTGCTTTGTGTTATAATCTAGTGCAAATTATTCAGCTTTGGACATTGCATGTTCCCATGCCCCTTTGGCATGCTCCCATTAGTGTGGATGTTTTCCCATTTTTTAATCACTTCCTTACTTCCTGTGACTACAATATGCTCTAAGCTCAACATGTATTTTCTTTCCCAGTTCCAGAACCCATCATCCCAGAACCAAACCAAGGATCCCAGGTTTCTCTTGGGAGAGTAGTGTTAGAAACCAAGATCTGGGTGCTAGGCATGCTTATTTCTATTGGGCTTTTATTGTTTTTAGGTCCTCTCAGCTGATTGGGCAAATATATGTATGTGTGTATGTGTATAGTAACCTATGTGTATGCACACATCTGTAGAAATCCTGTTTTATTATCTTCTCAGGTTGTCTTTTTTAACCATTGTGGGCTGTATACCATCTTGTTCAGACTCCATCACTTCTGAACCTCTGGTTTTCCTGTTTCCTGGAACATGAGGAAAGATCATGTTCTGCATCTTACCAATGAGGAAAATGAACTTTAGCAAACAATGCAGCATATCTAAGGCGCCAGTGTCAATGTCTTAAACACATTAATTAATTTAATCCCTATAACTGTATGGGGCTGAAACTGACATTTCTGTATTACACATGGAAAGGTTAATAATTTTCTCAAATCCAAGTAATGATTAGGAGCTACTGGATTCAAAATGAAAGCATGTGATTATCAAGTTCACACCCGTAAGTATTAATGTCGTGTGCCATTACTGCTTGTCTTAGATACTATTCTCATCGCTTGTACAAAAATACCTGGCATCCACAAGTAAAAAAAAAGGCTTCAGCTCACGGTTTTTAGAGGTTCAGGCCATAGTCCGCTCACTGGCTTTAAGGCAGGATGGCCTGGCAGAGAGGCAGCAATTCACGAAGCTGCTGTAGTGAGCAGCCTCTTCTGTTTATAGTCTGTCCAGTCTACCAGCCGACTGGTCAGTGCTGCCCCCACCCAGAACTATGCTCAGCCAATAGATGGAGTAGTCCAGTTTTCACATGCCCTTAGTGCAACATCATGCATCCATGGCCTGACCACTTCCAGAAAGCCCCATCTGTGAGACAGGAGGCTTTCGGGATATCTGGGTACAAGCCTAACATTGCTAGAAGTCTTTCTGAAAAACTGCTCTCCACATAATGTAAGTTGTGGGTGCTTCATTATCGCCCATGGGATAAAGACCACATTTAGGAGCCTAGTGATCCGAGCTTTCCCAGCCCACTCTGCCCACTGCACTTGCGGGCAACCTGAGCAGCAGAGACCCCTGGGGCATGGCAGACACCTGCCAAGCATGCTCCTTTCCCGCTCTGAGCTAAAGCCTAGGCCAAGCACCCGCCATGCGTCCCACACCACCGTCACTGGGCCTGTTGCACTTACAGGCATGTCTTCCTCCAGCATCGGCACTCTCTGTCCAGGCCCGCTGTCTGATCCTGGGTCTGGGTTGGGCTTGTTAGTGTATTTGCATTATCTGCCACCTACTCACCGCATGTTCCACGTGAGCTCATTGTTATTGGTGACACTTTGAGTATTAATGCTGCCAAACCAACTTAATGAGAAGTTGAGACTTGGTGAGATTTGCACTTGAAATATCTCCTTTTCCCTTTGATAGCCAAATTCTGCATCTAGTGTACCTTGGCTGGTGAACTAACATGGTCTCGGGTCGTGGCCCTATGCATGGAATTGCTCTGTGCAATGCCCTCTCTCTCAGGAAAATTCCGGGAGGCAAAGACTGTTCCCGTGAGCAGAGCTTTGTGGAGAACTTAGCCATGTGGGAGAAGTTGACAAGTTCTACCCAGTCGCCAGGTTTTTCAGAGTTGCTCTTCGCCCTGCTGCACCTCTCAATGTCTTTCACTTCTCTCAGGGAGGTCTGGGAAGAAGAACCCCGAGTTCTCCGTGGAGAAACAGAACTTATATTTAAGCTGTGGCTGATTTAGCTAGGCTTTTGTCAGTTTTTGCCACATCTCAGCACTCATGCTCCATTTTATTTTTGTGACTTAAATTATAACCATACCCTTAGTAATAGCCACAACTTCCATGTTTAATGTGCGGGTTAGTTTTCCAAATGGCTAGTAAAGTAAGTGTGTCGCCATTCGATAATGGCTTATCTGTACTCTGCACATGATTAGGTCACACGTCTCTACTCCTCACTGGCCAGCCTCTGGGACACAGCACTATCAAACTTTGGTTATGCCCTCTCCACGCCTTTGTAAGGTCTCTGCTGATCAGTCACTGGTGGTCAGGTTGGGCAGCTGTGTCCTGACAGTTCCACAAGTCTCCTTTGGACAGAACAGAGTTCTGCGCAGAGCTTTGAACATTTTGTTTTCTGAAGAGCAAGAACCACTTCGTTTTTTATTCCTTTCCGTGTCCAGGGATTCAAGCTAAGAATTTGTTTGAAGAAAGGGCTCTATAGATTTTTTGACAGTGAAAACGATAGGGTGAGTCAGCAGCCCATGACTAATACTCGTGGAAAGATGGTTTGTTTGGAAGGTAATTCATTTGTGCATTCATAAGTCTTCTCTGAGCTTCTGTGAGCTCTTCCTAGCTTTAGGGCCAGGAGTGCCAGCTGCAAGTGTATCTTGTTCGGTATAATGAAACAAAATAACACCCAAGTAGCTTGACACGAAGCCAGATCAAACACTATTACAATTTTCTTCCACTTGATTCAGGTTGAGAGTCAATTTCTGGCCCAAGTCCAAGAGCTGCCTTCCAAGATCAAGAACCCTAGAATGACCCGGTTTTTGTATAAGGTAAGAAGAATGATTAGTGCCCTTGCTCTGCACAAGGATGAGGGCAGGTGGACGGATGGGATATCTTTGGTGGTCAGCTCAGCACGGCAGCAATAGCCCTCTGTCCACATCTCCTGCTCCCCCTCCAGACAATATTTCCTTACTGTCTTTCATTTTACATTTTATTCATTTATTGAGTTTCTCATGTAAGACAAAGCTTGCAATACTTAAACTTGTGTATCTGAGTCACTTCACGTAACGTTATGGTCTGGAGGTGCGATCATTTCCCCACAAATGACCCAAATGTATGCTGTGTGGCAGGGGAGGACTCCATAGAACGTAAATGCCACATTTCTTGGTCCATTCAACTATTGATGGACATGTAGGGCATTATGAGTTGTGCTGCTGTATACACACATATGTATACATGACTGTGGTCTTTAACTCTCTGGGGAAGATACCTAGGAGGGGAACAGCTGGGTCAAATGGAACTTGTATTTTTAGATTTTTTTTTGGTACTGGGGATTGAACTCGGGTCTTTGCGCTTGCGAGGCAGGCCACTGAACCACTGAGCTAAATCCCCAGCCCCTAATTTTAGCTTTTTGAGCTACACTTCCCCCCCCCCCCAACAC
>NW_022900931.1:27525290-27531472 GCF_012274545.1 Fukomys damarensis | reverse complement strand
CCCAGAGACAGGGTCTCACTATGTAGTTGAGACTGACCTGGAGCTCACTATGTAGCCCAGGCTGGTCTTGAACTCACAGTGATCCTCCTGCCTCAGCCTCCCAAGTGCTGGGATTATAGGCATGCACCACCACGCCCAGCCCAGTTTGAGCTACACTTTTTGAGCCATACTGATTTCCCTAAATATTGTACCAGTTTACAGTCCCACAAATAATGAAGAAGACTTCCTTTTTCTCCTGCAGCCTCACCAGCATTTATTATTGGTTGATTGCTTGGTGATAGCCGTTCTTTCTGGAGTGAGATGGAATCTTAGTGTTGCTTTAATTGCATTTCTCCAGTGGCCAGCAATGCTGAATGTTTTTTCATGTACTTACTCATCTTTTGTACCTCTTCATCTGAGAAGTGTCTGTTACTTTCAGAAGCCCATTATTTGACTGGGTCTTTAAATTTAGGGTCTAATTTTTTAATTTTTAATACATTCTAGATATCAGTCCTGTGCTGAGGAGTAGCTGCCAAAACTTCTTTCCCCTGCCGTGGGTCATCTCCACTCTGTTGGTGGTTTCTTTTGCCTTGCAGGATCTTTTAAACTTGATGTGATACCATTTGTTGCTTCTTGGTATTGTTTCTTGTGCACCTGGGGTTCTTTTCAGAAATTCTTTTCCTGTACCCATGCCTTTAGGAGTTTCTGTTCCGATGTCTCCATCTTTGATCCATTTTAATTTTAGTTTTGTGCACAGTGAGAGATATGGTCTAGATTCAATCTTTGGCAGGCGGATAGCCGGTTTTCCCAAGATTGTTTATTAAAGAGGGTGTCTTTCCTCCAGCACAACTATTTGGCCCACTTGTCAAAGATAACGTAGTGTAACTGGAGCTGGTTCTGCATCCTCCATTCTGTCCCACTGATGCCCAAGTCTGTTTCTTGCCAATGTCGTGCCTTTAAAAAAAAAAATCACTGTGGCTTTGTAGTATAACTTGAAGGTTGGAATTGTGATGCCCCCTGCTTTGTCCTTGTTACCCAGAATTACTTTTGCTATTCTACGTTTCTTCTGGTGCCATATGAATTTTAGGATTGTTTTTTCTAATTCTGTAAGGAATGCTATTGGTACTTTGATTGGGATTGCATTAAATATGTAGCAGTTTTGGCAGTATGGCCATTTTGGCTATGCAGTTTTAAATATTGCTATTTATTAATAGACTCTCTTGCAGTCAGTTGACCAGTCAAGCAATCAATACAGCAGGGCAGGGATCCAAATACAGAAGATGAAGTCTGTTAAGTAGCCATAGAGGAAATGAGAATTCATGTTGCACTATGTAAGATTTGTGTTGTATAGAAAGAAGGACGTCCCCATGTCTAGGTGGTAAGATACTGGACTACAGCCAGTAATGGCATAATCTACATGTATTGCCTCACAAAGACCCTAATGGGTAGGTTCCATTTTTGTCCCCATGATAGCAATGACACATTGAGGCTTAGAGAAAGAGAGAGTATGACCTGTTCAAAGTCTACAGCTAATAAAGCTGTGAGCCGCAGGTTCGAACCAGAGCCCTTCTAGATTACTCTCCTCTCTCAAATCTGCATTTCTCTCCAAAAACGAGGGGCAGCTCATTCTCAGGGGAGGAGGCTGGATGAAATGAAGGTTTTGTAAAGTATCCATTTTCTGCTTCTAGAACACAGTCAATAACATGACTTCACACCTCTTTGTGGACTCCAGTGGAAAGAAGAACCCAGTTAATTTCCCACACATCAGCAACAAAACCCTGCTGAAACCAGCCCTGCGGTACCAGGTGAGGACGGGGCCATGAACATGATCCTCAGTGGCAAAGACTGAGTAAATCCACAACCAAGCCTAGAAGGGTTACAGAAGGAGAAGGAAAGCACAGTGTCTGCTGGAGAGTCGGGTTCAAGCCCTGTGCTCACTCTTTCTGATGAACGTAAACACGAGCTGTTGACTTTCTTTTATCTACTAAAGGGGCTCTCTGTGAAGCTCTTTGTGACGATCCACCAAGGAAAGGAGAAATTGAAGCTTTGGTGTAATGGGAGACTTGTAAAAATATTGTTTTCCTCCTATGTTCTTTACCTTCTCTGTGCAAGGATTAAGTGAGATAATATATGGGGAAGTAACAAGTTAATTAGCTATACACACGTAAGTGCAGGTTTATGTACCCTTGGGCAAGTTACTTCATCTATTTGGGAACTGGCCTCCTCAGAAGCATCAGTAAAGACTGTTCTCCCATCTTCCTACCACTGGGGTTGCCACCAGTACCCACTAATGTGCGTGGCTCTCCTGGGTATAATGAAAGTCAGATGAGTCCTTTGAGAGAAAGTCTGAGAAAACCAACTGTCTCTTAACTACTGTTTTCTCCCTGGAGATGTAGGAAAGGATCCTGGCTAGATATTGGTGTTCTGGCTCAGGTAAAAGGTTTATGACCCCAGGAGAAGCCTAAATAGTCCTTCTCTGCAAACCTCCTTCCCTGGACAGGATCATCAAACTAATCATCGGGTGCTGGCCTCCGAGAACAAGACTTCAGGAATACTTTTCCACTCTAACATTAAAAGCCAAGACCCCAAGCCCGAGGAGAAATCTCCAAGGAAGCACAAGGTGCCGTTGACAGCGGCAGGTACGACTTTGGGGCAGCAGCAGGGGCAGGGTGTCAGGAGCCAAGCTGAGCTGAGCTGGGCTGTGAAGGAGCTGGAGAGTGGCTTAGGACGACCAGCCCCAGTGAAGAGTCTCGAGCCTCCATCCTGCTGTGACTGTGTGAGTGAGAGGTGCTGTGGGAGCGAGCCCGAGCCTCCCACCACTCCACTCCCCGCAAGCCCACACAGAGTGAGAGTCAGTGTGCTGGTGCAGACAGAAGGCACTGCCCTTCTGCTGTCTCGGGGACAGGGAAGCGAGAGGGAGAAGGAGGCACGAGTGGGCAGTACGGAGTACAGACTGGAATGTGTGGGAATTCTCCCTCTCAGCTGGGATCTTGGCAGAGGCACCTGAGGGGACCTCAGCCAGGCCCCGACGGGTGAGTGGAGCTCTGAGCAGAGCCTCTGGGCCTGGATGTGCACAGGAGGAGTTCGCAGAGACCGCAGTGTGGGGGTCTGCTGCGCCCTGCCCCATGAGACCCGAAAGATCACACACAGGACACAAGAATTCTGGCCAAAGGCAGAAAACCGAAGTCACCTGGACACCAGCCTTGTCCAGCCTCATCCAGGCTCCGGCTCTCCTGCCATAGCGCTGTCACTGAAATTGTCGTCCTTCTTCTCCTCAGATCATCTCAGGTTGATCATGAGGAGATGGCTTTGGCTATGAGCTGGTTCTGCCTTCGCAGAGGTGACAGTTGCCACCTCGCTCTTGGCCTGGGCTTTCTGCCCTGGACCAGGAACATGCCTTAGTTGTCTTTCACACGATGCCCGCCACACAGTGGAAAATGGAGATCTGTTGCCTTGCAGCTCCTTCTTCCCATGGTTCCCTCTCCTGCCCTCCAACAGTTGTCACATAAGACGAAGCTCCTTCCCCAGGCCTGGCTTCTCTCCTCTGGGCTTTCTCCAGTTTATCTGCAGAAGTCTGAACTCCAGCCCCACTCCCAACCCTGCCCAAGCACCAGACCTGACCTGTCCCATGCAGCACAGAGAGGCCGCACACTGCTCCTTGGCTCACATCTGGGCGTGAGCACCACTGGTCTTGGAAGTCATGTGCACGTTACCTCCTGGCCCTGGACTTTGTGGCTTTTAAACCTGTCAAGGCCGACTCTATGCCCCGATCGCACATGAAGTTGGCAAATGCCACCCTAACAACAGACATGGGTGACTCCTGCATTTTCTTACTCAACTCATGGCCCTTTGGGCACTAAATTCTCCTTACCCTGTGTTTGTGCTTTCCTTTTGACTTACTGAAATGAGTGCAAACCCTTAGGGTGTATCCTTGTTACATATCTGCCTGGCGAAATTCCTGATGTGTTGTCCCTCGCGGAACCCTGTCAAGGAGAAGTTTCATGGACTGGCAAGGAGTCCACACCTTCAGCACCTGGGCAGATCTGCACACTGCCCCAGCGTGACTGACAGTTTTGTGTCTTTCCACAGAGGCCCTGATGTGTTATAAGAATCGTCTGTCTCTTTATGAGCAAAGCGAAATCCTGGGCTACGCAGAGCTGTGGTTTCTGGGGCTAGAAGCCGAGAAGGTGCATGTGGACCCTGATAAGTTCAGCAAAACGAGTTTTGATGATGAACAGGGCTCCTACATCGAGGTGACAAAGACTGGGTCACAGCGGCCTCAGAGGCTTGAGCAAGAGATGGGATGGGGAGGGAAGGCAGGGGATATTTTATAGCATCTTGTTGATATATTGGGAACTAAGATTCAGAAAGACTTTACTGGTGCTAAACCAAGAAATACTATGTTTAAAGGATGAAAGGACAAGCAATTTAGTATGCAAGATACTCTGCTAAAGAGCCCTGAGCTTCCCCAGTGCTATGTAAGGTTGCAGATCTGCACCCTGGTGCACTCCCAGGCTGTACTGTGCAGTTGGAACCCTGGGAAAGGCTAGCCTCCCCAGCCTCCCCAGCCTCCCCAGCACTGGCTTTCTCATCCCCTCTGTACTATCCCACATGTGGATACTTTTCTGTCTCATACTGAATGCTGTTTCTCCCACAGAAATAGGGGTTTTTGGTCAATAGTTCCTAGTGCGTAGCACTTAACTTCATCCCACTTTCCAAAACTTGGTTCCAACACCTCTTCTCTCCTCTAACTGGACCTTTGGGACTGCCAGGTTGTGCCTCTTCCCAGGCTGAAAGCTCGGCAGTGATCTGCACCTCTGAGGACACCTGGATGAGTGGTGCTTAGTTTACTAGGGTGTGAGCTTTCTAGGTTCCTGCTGTGGACATTTCATCACAACTTGGCTCTAGCAGAGATGTGACAGGTTTATAGAAAGGATTAATTTTCTTAACAGCACCTGGGCTAAGTTTTTCTAGCACTGCTATTTACAAATGCTTGGAGGTCTTGGTAAAATGCAGATTCTTATCCAGTAGACTGGGTGGGACCTGAGAGTTTACATTTCTAAAAGCTTCTAGGCTTTTGACCTTACTCTAAGAAACAAGGATGAAATTTTAGTCATACAGCCTCCATCTAGAGCCCAGAGTCTCAGCAATTTTAGATCAAGGATCCATTTGGAAATCCAGTAGAAGCTATGGGTCTTCATTTCAGAAAAGGCATCCTTCACATGCACAAACCAATGGGCCGTTGGCTAATAATGTTCAATATAAACCTTACCTTGAATTAAGCCAGGTGTCCCTACCCTCCCTCCCTGTTCCATCTCATGCTCTACCCTGCTGGAACCTAGAGTCTTTCAAGTTCCTAAGGATGTCAGCACTACCCTTAAGTGAATTCACCCAAGTCTCAAACCTTAAGGAGGGGTATTTTGGGTTGGAAGAGAGGGATCGTATGTTCTCTATAATCTCCAGTCTTTCTCCCTGTTTCATTCCAGTGCTCACACAGACACATGCACTCAAGCAAGTGGCTTAGCTACATCCTCTTTTTGCTGCATTATTTTATTTATTTTGTCAACAAATGTTAATTTCATACATATTTATTGAGCGCCTGCATATGCTTAGGCAGCTGGCAGACTCTGAAAACATAAAGCAAGTTGTCATCAGTGAGACATCATGGCCCTGGATCTAACACAAAAGTTGGTAGGTAAGCAATGTTTTGTGGGAGAAACAGCATCCATTATGAGATAGGAAAGCATCCACATATGGGATTTGTTTGAACACTGCCCCCTGCTTTCTAGGATATGGAGAGAATTATTATTATTACAGATTATTATGGCTTTTGGAAAACATTATTCTTACCAAGTTCTGTGCTACTAATGCAAGAATAGAGTTAAAGCTAGCCAGGTGCAGGGGAGCCCCAGATCTGTCCAAGAAGCAGAGCAGGAGTAAAGCCTGTGGCTGAGGTGGGGCCAGAGAGGGAAGGTCCCCCAAACTGGAACGGTTGCTCAACTTGAAGAATCACAGAACTTCCAGAGTGGAAGGGACCTTCGGCTCTGTCCAGCCTTCTTATTCACAAGTCCTAAAACATGCAGCAGACTAGCAGACTGGTATTAGAGCCCAAATGTCCAGGGACCATACAGTGTTCTAGAATGGCTGAACAAGGATTGAGCTTGCGGGGGGGGGGGGGGGGGGGGGGGGGGGGGCGCGGGGGG
>NW_022900931.1:27499867-27524949 GCF_012274545.1 Fukomys damarensis | reverse complement strand
CCTGGCTCCCTGGCGCCACCTGGTGGCCTAACCAGTACCAGTGAGATGGGGTCTGAGTTCAGGAAAGTCTCCTCAGGAATGAGTCAGGATCTGAGGCTGGGGATCCCGGGGTCCCAAGAGCCTCAGACTCTTCTTCTCACCACCAGCCTGGCTTCTGCAGGTCCTGCATGACCACATTGCCTACCGCTATGAAGTTCTGGAGATGATTGGGAAAGGGTCCTTTGGACAGGTGGCCAAATGCTTGGATCACAAAAACAATGAGTTGGTGGCCCTGAAAATCATCAGGAACAAAAAAAGGTTTGGCTCGAGAGGAGACAAGGCCATGGTGGAGGGAGGGCCTTGCTCTAACCACTTCAGGATGCCAACCCTCTCCGACTCTTCCTCTTTGTTTCCTCTTACTCTCTCTGCCTGTTTTACTCCATGAAAGGGCAAAGAGGAAGCAAGGTCGTGAAGTTTTAGTGCTTTCTGCCACCCTAGACAGTCTTGTAGAGGGAGTGGGATTGGACTGAGTGAGGAAACTGCCAACTGCCACAGAACAGTGTGTCCTCCCGGCCCCCACCATGCCCCGTCTTTGCAGATTTCACCACCAGGCCCTGGTGGAGTTGAAGATCCTGGAAGCCCTCAGAAGGAAGGACAAAGACAACTCCTACAATGTGGTACACATGAAGGACTTTTTCCACTTCCGCAATCATCTCTGCATCACCTTCGAGCTCCTGGGGTCAGCTGCTTTTACGTTTTCATTCGCTGTGCTTGAAAAGTTGCTTAAATGACAGAAGAGAAACTTTGAGGTCGAACTTTACCTTTTTGGGGATGACAATATTTAATGATGAGAGCGGGTGGAGCAGCCACCCAGTTATTGGGAAGCTCCAGGAGCAGGAAGGCTGGGACTGGAAGCTGCCTCCTCACCCCACCCCTCAGAAAGCCCATTGCCCACCAGTTCACTCAGCTGTGCCTGCCTGGCGCTGAGTTCCTGCAGCTAAACTGAGATGTGGTAGTGGGCTTCGCTTTGAGCCATGTTCCCTATACACAGGTACAGAGGCTGCTGCCCAAAGGACAGTGGGAAAGGAACTTTAATTTTGAGTAAAGAAAGACAAAAACAGACATTTTTATTAAAGGGCCAAATCCTAACAAATAGACTGGTGTTGCCTTGCTGAAGATTGGAATGGAAAAGTCATGCTAATGTGGAAGGACGGACACACTTGATTACTTTCTGTCTGAGATGGTCCGGTACATCTTAAATAAAATCAGAAGCCAGGGTGCATTTACCTTATCAGAGGAAAACAATCAGGGTGTCTGGATGCTCTGAGCTGACAGCACCATCAGTGAGGGTGAAGCAGGACTGGGACGGGAGGAGGGCGGGCGTGCTCCTCACCATCTCTGGAGATCACAAAATGTGGCCTCCGTCCAGGATGCAGAGGTGAATCATTTTCTAGTCTGCAAAACAAACATCCCGGCTGCCTTTTTGGGCCATTAATGACTGTGCCCAGCTAGGACATCAGTGTACTTAAAAACGCTCGGTGAGGTGGTGTGTGGAGGGAGAATCCTAAGCTCACAGAGTTGGAGAGTTGCCCAGGGTCACAGGTGAGGATGGAGCCAAGGCCGGGTCTCAGTCTCCATCCCAGCTCTCAACAGTGAACGGCTTCCTAAACATGCTAGAATTTGGTCATCTTGGAGAGGGTGGTTAGGAGTCACAGCCAGAGGCTGCTGCCCTCCTCTCCCTGCTCGCGGTTTCACAAAGGTTTTAGTTTCCAACATCCATAAGGCCGCAGGCTTCATATAACAGAGCAAGCTTCTGTTTTGTGTAATATTATAGGCTTCTGCCACCGTAGAGAATTAAGGACTGTGTGGCAAGAACTGGCCTTCATTCCTGCAAGGTCACAGATAGAGGGGACTGAGTGACTGCATACCCCTCTGATAGAGTAGGGGCTCCCTACCTTGCCTTGGCTCCCACCTGCCAACTTTCTGGTTCTCTTACTTACCAGGGCCAGAAGTCTTTAGCCTTACTAGGTCTTCCCTGGAGTGGCTGCTTGATTAAGTGACTAGGAGGCTTCCTGGCCCCTCCCAATAGTCCTGAAGAAATAGGACTAGTGCAGAAGGTTGGTCCAGGGATTGCCTGAAAGGCTGTCACGGTTGGACTTTATCCTGGGCTACCATGAGTCAGTGAGAGGGCCAAGTTCATAATACACAGAGCATGGCCTCCGGGTCTGAGGCTTACCCACAGATGGCGTGGGATTGTGTGCAGGTCATGCTGAGCATATCTTTACACCAACGTGCGTCACTTCTTCTCTGTTCTTCCCAGAATCAATTTGTACCAGTTGATGAAGAATAACAGCTTTCAAGGTTTCAGTCTGTCGCTAGTCCGTCGCTTCACCCTCTGTGTTTTGAAGTGCCTGCAGATGCTTTACGTAGAGAAGATCATTCACTGTGATCTCAAGCCTGTGAGTACCCCTCTGTCCTGCCTAGGAGGCAGATGCTTTCCAGGCCCTCAGGGCCCAGGACAGCCAGTGTGGCCAGGGTGGGAGCTGAGCAGTCCTGTTCTCAGGTTGTGAGAGTGTGGGGAGGTCTAAGGGAGGCAGAAGAGATGCGGCATAACTGAAGCAGCTGGGAAAAGGCCAGGCTGGGCTTCCTGTAGGAGGCACAGCCGTGGGCAAGTGCGCAGCGGGAGATGCTGCTGGCAGCCTGTTTTGATTTGTAGCCTGAAGAGCTCTCCCAGGGCTTGGAGCTCTCCCCTGTCTGCTCTGCAGGCCCGGGGGCAGATGTTGCTATGGATTCCCACTGCAGACTTTCCACTCTACTTCCTGTACTCTGGGGGTGTGGCCTTCTCTCGGGTCCTGCTAGCATCTTCCTACACGGCCCTATTTGCTGCACTTCCTGTTGTGTACAGGACTTGCTTCTTTTCCTGTGTTCTCCGCTGAGCTACAAGTCCCCCAAGGTTGGGAGTCCTATCTTTTCCCCACTGGTCCCCAGCCTACCGTGGCACATGTGAGGAAGTCACACAAAAAGGTAGCTGGTGGCATGGTAAAAGAGCTGGCTCCAAAACAACCCAACACTCACGGCTCTGTCACCATCCTTAACTTTCCCTTGCATCCATCTCTCCACTCCCAAAACTTATTCTTTAAAAAATGTGTTTTTGTGAAAATTGTAGCTCACAGAGTAAAATTTGGGATGCTTTTGTAGTTAAAGATTGGCAAGATACTTGCACTGATTTCTCTCGCGGCCGTCTGGACCCTCATGGGGCAGGTAGGCTGCATCCATGTGTCCTCCACACCCACATGCCTGCATGCCCAGCCTTGGGTCTGCAGCTCTGGAGGATTATCACAGCCATGAGTGTGGGCTTCAGGGCTGAGAAATACATCGAGTAGACCAAGTACGTGTGTCCCCGTGACACATCCCACCAGAAGCACGGATTCCAGCATCAGGGAGCTCTTCTTGGGGACTTCATGGTAGGGACAAGCTTGGCCTGGCCATGGCGTCCCCTCCTTCTGTAGAGCTCTTTCTGCCAATAGGGTGGAGGATGGGAGAGTGTTCATCAGCTTCCTGCCCCTGTGACAAAATCCCAGAGGCAAGCGGTTTAGGAGGAAAGGTCTCTGGCCTTTTGGTTTTGCTCCTGTGATCAGGCTGTGCATTGTAGTGGGGAAATGCTGCTCCCTTGTGGCAAATGAGAGGCAAGAGAGTCAGAGGTTAGGGCTGGGCCCCCCTTCCCCTTCAGCACACCCCCAGGTGCCCTGCTACCCTAACAGAGGGACCCCATCTGCTGGAGGAGCCTTGCTGTTGGGGAAAGGTGCTAGATTCCTACTGAGCAGCCTCCTGCCTTAATGTTCTTTAGCCAAGGCACCTGGGTGACATTTGCACTTTCCCAGTGTGTGGTCTTGAGGCTTCCGACCAGATCTGCTGTGTCCCACATGTAGTGTTAGGGACTTGGTGAGCATTGGTGATCAACTCATATGGCCTGAAGTTCTAGAACAATCAGGATTAATTCTCTGATCTCAGCCAGTGCACATGATACTGAGAGAAGAGCCTAGGAGCTCTGCCTTCTCACCTGTGATGCTACTGAAACAGCCAGTGTGGGGGGCTCCCCAAAATCAAATTAGAATCATACCTCTAACCAAGTCATTGCCTTCTGCTTCTCGATTTGGTTCTCTACTCTCACACTGTCACTGCCATAAGTCAGCAGGGCCTTCAGACAAACTCAGCCAGCGGCTTTTTTTTAAAGCCTTAAGCAAGCAAGGCATAGCAGCAGGTGTCAAAGAAGACACAAAGAAGCCCACAGTCTGCATGAGTTACACAAGCTGTGGCAAAGAGACAAGATGTATGTAAAAGAAGCACTGCAAAGCAGCAGATGCTGGTGCCCACCACTGGTACAGTCCTGGCTGCCTCAGTGTCCTGAATCCACACAAAATGTTTACTTCTGACTTCGAGGAAGAGCAGACGTCACATAGCCCTACAGTGAATGAGGGGGTGAGGAAGCAGAGAGCCTGGGCAAAATTAATTTTAATAAATGTGACATATGTCTTCTCTTTCTAGGAAAACATAGTGCTATACCAAAAGGGCCCTGTCTCTGTCAAAGTTATTGACTTTGGATCAAGCTGTTATGAACACCAGAAAGGTAGGCCCCATACCGGCCCCTCTGTCCGAGTTCTCTCCTTGGCACACAAGGCCACCAGAGGTCCAGCCCGGGCCCCACCATCACCATTCCCAGCATGTTTTCTAACAACATGCTTCACCATTCTGAGCCCGAGTTCCTTCATCTGTGAAACAAGCAAGTTGGGTTTACATATTATAAAGGCTGTTTACTCTTCTCATGTTCTGTGGCTATGAAACCACTTGAACATTCCAGTATTCGAACAGCAAAGCTCAGAAAAAATCTGCTCAGTGTTTGTACCTTTGCTCAACAGTTAAACTGAAAATCCAACCGGAGAGAACCTGTATGGGCGAGGAGTAACAGGTCGTGTCCTGCTGTGGACACGAGAGGGGGACGCCGTGGCCTAAGCTCAGCTCCCAGCAGACAGCACGCAGTGCTTGTGTCCAGACCTTCCAAGTCTTCACTGTGCTTTTTACAGTGTATTTGCATAGCGTGTCAGAAGCATGGCTGCAAAGAAAGTTAGTGATACCAGCAGTACAGCTAAGAGAAAAGCTGGGAGAACCACAATAGAGTTAAAGAAAGAAATCAGTGTGAAATTTGTTAAAGCCCTGGAAAAGTAAATTTATAAATGTAATTTTTGGACACTGGAGCCAATTATTTGGTTTTCCATTATTTCTTATGGGAAAAGTATGTTCAGCTGTCAAACTTTGCAGCATTTGAACATGAATGCGGAACGAATTCCAACCAAGGTATCTGTACTTTAAGGAGGATTGATGGTTTTAAAAATGTGAACATTATTTTTTGATCATTCCTAATTGATCAAATATTTATGGAAATTTCCATAAAATAAAAATACTATGGTGTGTCCTCATCCCCTTACTCACTGGGTCTGGCACTGTGTGACTCCTGGCTCTTCCCCAAAGCCAAAATGACCGTGAAAGGTAAATGTTTTGAATGCATTCAGGACATTGAGGCAGCCAGGACAGTGCAACTAAAGCCACGAAAGACAACTCCCAAAGAACAGTGGGATACGTTTGTTTGAAGCAAGGGGGAGTATTTTGAAGGTGATGAACGGTGCTGTGTCTTTCACTGTAAAGAATTTTAAAACATGTAAATATTCAAATCTTCATATCTTTGTTTCCTCACCTTTAAAATATAGACAATAACAGTACCTTTTCCACAGGGTTATTGTAAGGATTGAAAGTATCCCTGTCAATAAATAATGCCTGCCACATGTTAAATGCTATGTGGGTGCCCATACATTTCTGTTTTAAAATACTCTTTACTTTGCACAGTACCTCTTTGGTACTTTTGGGACAAGCAGTATGTATAAAAGTCTTCACTGCAAGTCTTTACTTTGTTCTGAGTTACAGAATAATTACATCCTTATAGTAAGCAATTAAAACAACGGAGAAATGATGACAGGACCCCCCTCCCCGGGTAACCAGGAACTAAAGCTATGTGGAAATAGCAAAAGCGTCGCATTTCTCAGGCTTCTGGCTCCTCCTCCATAAAATCTAGGCTCCCTATTTTGCCTTTTATATTTTGTCATGCTGAGATTTTGTGGAGGGTTTGTTTCTGTGCCTCATGTTATCACCGTGTATGGAATACACATTTAATTTAATGACATATTTTGCATGTCTTCTAGCCAAATCCGCCATGCCTCCTCATGTGCTAAATTATGGTACTTTCAGAAGCTGTTTACCCAAAGCTAACCGGACAGTTGTGAAAACTGAGTTTATATTAGTTTCATATTTGTTTATTTTTAAATTTGGTTGATTTAGGTCGATCTCCCACTAACAGTGCGTGCTGGAGGCTCCTTGGGAGCAGAGCGGGGTCCCTTGTCTGCACTGTGCTCAGGCTGCTGTGAGGGCTGGAGGATCCTGCGCAATGGCGGGGCTCAGTGCTGCCTGACAGCATTTGGCTCTCTGCCAAGATGGAGGCTGAGAAGGCGGAGGCAGAGGGGTAAATCGTGAGCCCTGTTCAGCCGCAGCCGGGCTGCGGGGCCCTCTCCACAGTGCTCTGCAGGGAACTCTCCCGCATCAGCTCTCGCCTTATGCCCCCACAGCGTACACCTACATCCAGAGCCGGTTCTACCGCTCCCCCGAGGTGATCCTGGGCCACCCCTACAACATGGCCATTGACATGTGGAGCCTGGGCTGCATCATGGCCGAGCTGTACACGGGCTGCCCGCTGTTTGCCGGGGAGAACGAGGTGGAACAGCTGGCCTGCATCATGGAGGTGAGGGGCCTGCCGCTGGCCAGGGCTCCGGAAAAAGGAGCTGACTCTGCACACCGCTTTCCCCCTGGGTTCTGTGTTCCCTAAAAGTATTTCCAAAATGATATACCATTCATACATTGTTGAATTGAGAACTACCGTTTTATCATAAATTTAAGTAGCTCCAAAGGATGGCATTTTCCCTTATTAATAAAATTTAAAACGAACTTGTGGGCCGGGGATTTAGCTCAGTGGTTCCGCACCTGTCTCGCAAGCACAAGGACCCGAGTTTGATCCCCAGTACCAAAACAAAACAAAACAAAAACAAAAAAACCCACACAACTTTTTATACCAATCCTATTTTTCCCAGAGAATTGACACCCCCTAAAATCTATCCAAGAACTATGTGATTAATTTGTACCTTGTACTTTGCTCTTTTTTCTCTTTAAATGAACTTTTTTCTATTCCACTTCCTCCACAGAATTGCTTTCTGACTTAATATAGTTTTATTTTGCAATCTTTTGTTAGTTACTATAACTTTAAATTTTTCCTATTGCTATAAGCTTCATGGGTATGGATTTTTTTTTGAGATCATTAAAATAGAGGTAGGTAGTGTACAACTATGGGTAATTATTTGTCATAAAATGTGAAATTTCATTGAGCACATATCTCTTTAAAATGAAGAGTGGGGTTTTGTCTTTCTCAGCTGACTTTTGCTCCTGTAGGTGAACAAGCTCAGGATCAGTGCCTTTCCAACACACTGACCTACACAGGTGTGAATCCGGGAGGTGGAGGAGGCCTGGTCCTTGTTGCCTTGTTCTGTGACTCCTTTCATGTCCTAACAATCAAATGGTGAGAGGACACCAGAAAGTATTCCTACCGTCTGACAACTTGATCACAGTGTTGTTGAAAGCAAATAATAGGAAATTATCTGACATAAAAAATCCAGTGTTAACTCATTGACTTTATACTGTGAAGACCGTCCTATGAAAAGGCTTTGCCCAGATACCATGTGGTTATTAACTGTTACTCTTTTAATTAAAAGTCTTGTTATGGAGCTAAATTAGACAAAATGAGGAAAAATCTTCCCCAAAGTTGGAAATGTCACATTTTAGGGTTTTCTTAGTAAACAAAGATATTTTGATTATGAAAAAAGACCCTTATCTGTGCAATCTATTTATGTGTATATATTAAATTTTTATTTTCTAGACTGTCTCAAAGATAAAGGTAGAGTACTATAAGAACTGCTAACTATAGATACACAGTTCACTCAGACTCTGACAGAGTGTTAAAATCATTTAGACAAAGATGGCTGGGAGTGGTAGCTATGGTGAGGGAAATGCTGCCCCCAGCTGGTAACCTGCTCTAGAGTTTCTGTCCTGTCTTCCTGCACGGCACTGGGTGATTTTCTGAGGTGTCTCTGAAGCCCAGAAGGATGGCTTCCTGCTGTCTGAAGCCTGACGTGGCCTCCTCTTGACTTCAAGTCGGGCAGAGGAGCAGGGGCCCGGGGTCAGGTATGGATTGTGGCTTTGCACAAGGGCTGAAGGTGACAGTGGTAATTTCTCAATCTCTGTGAACCCCTACAGAATGCAATTAGAAAAGTGATCAGGTGGGTCTACACTTTTCTTTCCAAGAATAAATGTGTCTTTTAAGGGTCTGATGCCCATTGGTGACTTTTGTCTCCTTACCACCCTCCATCCTTAGTGCTCTTCGTTGCGACGTGCTGTTCTCAATCCAGCGTGATCCGGTGCTCTGACAGAGAGCCCGGCCTCTGTCCGTGGTGCTGATGCCCGTAACATAACATGACACCTTTCAGTCTTAGGGCTCCGAAACAGCCTCGGATCAGGGGTTGAAAGACACAGCCTTTGGGTCTGCTTTCCACTGCCTGGATGTCACTACTTGATATCCCTGGGCTCTTTACTGTAAAAGGCAGAGTTTAACCAAAATCCTGCCTAGCTCTTAACAGCCTTTGACTTTCTGACTCCGCAAAGAGTGAACTAACCTCAATGTACTTGTTGAAGGTGTTGGGCCTGCCTCCAGCTCGCTTTATCCAGACAGCTTCCCAGAGACAGACATTCTTTGGTAAGTCTTTGGGTCTAACTTCCTTTGTCCCAATGTGTTTGATGAGGAGTCGTGGGCCTTGAAAGCGCCTCCCATATGCCTCCCATACCCTAAACCCTGATTTTACTTTTCCCCCAGCCTCCTACCAAAGAGAAAGCTGCAATGAGCAGCTTGAATGCCAGGGAGAAATGGTACCAGTTAGTGATGACACTGAGGTGGAGGAGGTTCACAGTGAGGATGGGCTTAGAACTGTATCTTGCTGCCTCCTTTTCTCAACATGCACCATAGTTGTATTCTAGCATTAATGGAACATTATTCTTTATTGCTGACTATCTCCTCATCTCCAGCCTCTTGCTGTCCTGGGCTCATTGCCTCTGTGGTATAAAATGGGTGATGAAAGATTAGCCAAATAGCTCTGTCATAGATGTGTTGCTGCTGGTCAGTTATGAGTGGGTCATCTGTCTGATTCCTGGGGTTCCATCACACCCACAGCTCCACAGTGCCTCTCTCATCACAATTCCCCAACTCTGGATTCTGCAGTCCTCTGTCTTCTATGTGAGGTATCTATACAAGGTGCACAGTTGGAACAGCAAGGTACATCATGGGGTAGGACTTCCAGGGACCCTATGCACAGTACATATAAGTCCCAGACCCAAAATCCTTCAAAGAACCACAAGAAACTTAAGTGTTTCCCAAGCAGAAAAATCCTTAGTGGCCTGAGGTTTATTCAAGAGTATGCAAAGCCAGATACAAAGGGAACCCATAGATGGGACTGCCTGCCATTAGGAATGACATTTCTGATCAGCCCCTGAGGTCTCAGTTCCAATCTTCCTAGCCCTCCCACTCTCATTTTCAAAGGAGAATGGCCTTAGAATGGGCAGGCCAATTGCTTAGCTTCTCACAACTGGCCTTATCAGTGGGGAGAGTTAAAATATTCACATGAGGGAGCCCCCAGGGCAAAGGCTTTCACTTGTGCGGCTCAGTATGCACTAGTTCAGCCAAATGGGGTTCCTCTGTCATCTTCTCTTTCATCCAGTAAACAGCTAGAAGCTTGAGCCCTACCAGAATTGTACGGCCTTGGCACTGCCCAGGGCAGTGTCCTGGCTCTCTTAGAACTGTGTCCACATGCACACCTTTCTTCAGAGCAGTCAGGTGCAGGCAGAGACTCTGGCTGATCCCTGGTGTAACACACATGGAGCAATGGAACTGGCCTTTTGATCGCCAACACTTATGTAATTGAGTGTTTGGGGTTTTGAAGGATTTAGAGGAAGTAAAATGTGGATATTGCTTCTTCCCTCTTGGTAAAAAAGACTTCTAACTATTTAACACTGATCTCATGAGAGCACTGAAAGTGGGACAAGGACAGGAATAGAGTGCATTTGGTGGGAACATACCAAAGACATACAAATGCCTGCTTCACAGCATGCCCAATTTCTACCATTGGTTCTAAACTTCAGGGTAGTGAAGTGGTTTTTATACCACATCCAACTATTCCTGCCTAAGAAGGGACTTTGCAGGGAGCCACATCACCTCCATTGTTTCCCAAACTTCACCTGATTATAACAATCATTTGGGCACTTGGCAGAAGTGCCACTTCCCATGATATCATTGGTTTAAAGAGAAAAACAGGATTTCATGTTCTTAATAATAGCTCCTTGTGATTCTTATGACAAAGTGAGTGTGGAAAACACGCACCACTTTGGGTCTTAAATCTGCTTTTCCTGGCTTTTGACCAACAGCTTCCCAACCCCAGCCACTACTGGTTAATAGTCCTAAGCAGCACAGCAAAGCTGCCTCCAGGATGGTGAGAGACAGCACTTCGGTGCTCTGAGAGGCAGGAAATGATGGGAAGGAGATATGGGGAGGGCCAGAGGGGAGAGAAAAACTTTCATGAGAAAAACAATCATGTAAAGACCAATTCTGGAGTTATTTATAGGGCTGTGAGCTTGATTCTGACAAAGTGGGAACACTGGTCCATGATCCTAGGAGAAATGGGATGGGTATGGGTTTACGGGCCTCGCACAACTCCTCTGGCCCCATTTTTGTCTGCATACAGATGCAGACACCCGTGTGCACATGCACACACACAGGCTCATGCTCACCGTCGTGGACATCTCACAGGAATTCAGTAAGCGCAGATGTCCTGCAAGTTCCATTTAATGGCTACACAAGCAATAGCAAAACTTCACTCTGAGCCTTCTAGAAGGTGAATTTTGTGAACTTCGAGTTCGGTGAGAATTCAGTTCAATGCATAAACTGCATGCATGTGTACACACACTCCCCATTTATGTGCAGACTCACAAGGTGTCAGCTTAAGCAGTCAGCTTTTCTGAGCATGCAGACAAGAATCTAAATGTGAAAATGAATGGCCTTAATCTGAAAGCATCTCACAAAACACCCTTGGGAAACCTTTGGAGCTATTTTCAGGGCTTCCTTTTCAGGGGTGACAAATTTCACATTGGGCAAAGAATTTAATTAGCAGAACTAGCTGAAGAAAGCCATTTGGACAGGCAAGATTTGATGTGATGCTAAAGAGGAAATGAGGTTTGCTTGGATGGTTTGTGCATGAGCTCTGAAAGTATTCCCTAGAAATATCATCATAAAATACCCTCTGGATGTCCCAATATTCACTTTATTGGGCTAGTGGGAAAGGAACAAAAGCATAGGTAACCCAGGAAGGGTTGTGCAGAACCATTTTGTATATTTAGGTTTGTTTTTTAATCATCATCACCATCTGTATCATTATAAGCTTATGTTGGTTAATATTAAACCATTTAAAGTGACGTGGGGAGCGTGTGGAATAGTAGGGAAGTGTTCAGTATTAGTAGCGCTCACTCCCTGGGTGATCTGCATGGGGCTCTTCCTAGCTGACTGAGCCTGCGGTATGGGTGGGAGGGGTGGGCAGATACAGCAGAGCGCAATAGAGCAGCAACGATCACTTCTTGCAGCAGCATGGTTGAGTGGACAGCTGTGCTATGCCCAGTGAATATTTACACCTGGAACTAAATCAGAATGTTGTATTTCTAAGATTCCAAAGGTTTTCCTAAAAATATAACCGACAACAGGGGGAAAAAAAGATACCCGGATTCCAAGGATCTCACAATGGTGCTGAAAACGTGTGACTCCAGCTTCCTGGACTTCCTCAGAAGGTGTTTGGTGTGAGTTTGCTGGGTATTATTGCCTCTGGGTTTCCGGTTAAGTAGTAGATTTTCATGCACATTTGCTAGTGTAATTGTAAGACTGGGAAAGGATTATAAAAATAACAATACAGATATTCCTCATTTAATGCCTGTTTGGACTTACAACCTGTCTTTTTCTTTTGTACAGTTCTGTACAGCTTGTTCATAGAGCTTTGCTGTCTTTTATTTGCAGAATTTACCTTATTTGTACAGCACTGTCATTTTTCCTGATTATACTGTATGATACAGTAGTTTTAGGTCTGTCGTACATTACAGTGCTACATGTAAGAGTTATGCAAACAAAAGCGACGTCAGCCAGCTGGAGTTTCCTTTGTTCTGTCATACTTCTTCCAATTCCTCATTTAGCAACCGAGGCATTTGTCAGCCTAGTCTGGGGCAGAGCTTGGCCATTACACAAGGGCTGTCTGTAATGCTGAAGGGAGAGCTTTGGAGGGTAGGTGACCTGCTGGACTCTGAGTGGTTGGTTTGTCTTGGGTGACACAGTGTGTGGGCAGAGTGTGTTGCTTTCTTGGCCTCCAGCTGCCTGGCAGCAAGGGTGCAGGCAAGTCCTAGTGTCTTTGCTTTGTAAATGGAAGTGACTGCCTTCAGAGGGCCTATGGGTATGCACATCTGATGCACACTGACTCAGAGCTCCTTCCTATCCCCCAGGATTTTGTGTTCAAATCATCTTGCATTAGGGAACTACAGAACTATAAACTTTAAACCATTTATTATGCGCAGCATTTTGGAGTCTACATGCAATTTTGAATCTGGTGTACCAGAAATTCGATACTGTACTTTAGTCAAGTTATACTGGAAAGAAATCAGTGCACAAAGCCCCGGCAATGTCCGGTTTAGGTGTTTGGAAAGTGTTGACAATTGTTTCACTATTTTATTGTTAAAGAGGTTTTGCAAGTCTGTCTCCACTGAGTACAAGCAAGTTAGCTGTGTGGTATTTAAAATACCACCATTTCTCTCTGGGCCTCAGTTCCTCTTCTGTAAAATGGGCTGTTTGTAGGGTGCCTGTAGGATCCTGTAAGTGTTCAGCATTTTTAGAAGACCACATCTTTGTGTTCTTTCATTCTTCCAGTGAGACAGAGTAAGTCAGCAAAATACTCCTTTGTCATTCATGTGTTCTGAAATTCGGGCACTAACTCAGAGGGCAAAGCATCAGATATTGCAGAAAGCGTTCCCACAGGAGGCCATTCTGCTTCTTTTCTGAATAATCGAGGTAGGGAAAGATCTGTTTTTAAACTCAGCCTTGTGCCAAGGCTACAGAATGAATGTGTTTTTCCCATGATGGAAACTGGCCACCCAGATGGGATGTCTGGAAACCCAACCACCCAGGACATAGCTCAACCCCAAGGCAGGCACGGTCTCTCCTAGTACCAAGGACTGATGGCTTAAAACTTGTAAGAGGCTGAGGGGGTCTGTTACTTAATCTGTACCTTGCAAGTGGCAAATCATTTATACGAGCCAAGAGAGTGACCTAATGGGGTAAATGTGTAATCTTGTGTAGACTTAACTCCAGAAGTCCAGCAGGAAGACCTAACAGCAGTGCATTTGAAAAAGAACAGGAATCTTGAGTTGTTTGTAGCCTCGATGAGTCTAGCATGCTCAACCCCCCTCCCCACAGCTGGGCGCTGTTCCCAGCGTGATGGGCCCCAGATTGAATTTCCTGTCCTAGAAGATGGCCAGAGGGTAGGAGCCATATCACATGATCAACAGTTAGTGATATCGATGTTTTCAGGTAGTTAAGAGGCTGACATAAAAGGAGGATTATTGATTTTATTTCACATATGAGTTTCATTTATTTCACTAATGAGTAGGATAAAGACCTGGTAAAATATTCTGCAAGTCAGTATTGGCTCAGTGAAAATGAAAATGATGAAGAACTGTTAAAAATCAGGGTTTTGGAGCTGGGAATAGTTGGATGTGTCGGCCCTGTCACAGCAGTACTTGATGATGGCAGGTGATTCTACATTGTGAGCTCTATCAGATGTATTTTGTTGCTGTGTTACAAGTTTGCCTGAATTATTTCCAATTCCCTTACACAAATTAATACAGTATACTCAAATTCTATAATTTTTTGTGATATATTTGGTAGCCCAAATCCCATAGTTTGGGAATTTATTTGTATTTTCTTACCGACGCCTAAATCCCCCTGTTCTTTGTTTTTGTTTTTTAAATAATGTTCTTCGTTTAAATTATGTTCTTTCTAGGGATTCCAACAAAATTTGGACTTGAGTATATTCCTGGCTTGTTACACAAATTTTCAAAAAAGATTACTTCCAATACTTGTTTCAGTTACTTTAACATTTTATGTTGTAGTCTATCCTCAATGAATATGACATGGCTTAAATGCAAAATATCTTTATTGGATTAAACAAGCATTATAATATTAAAAGGGGAAGCAGAAATGACCCATCCTGGGCTCTGTTGGTGTGCAGGTGGGAGCCTTCGCTCCGCATGACCCCGGACCAGGCCCTCAAGCATGCCTGGATTCATGAAGCACAGAACCGCAAGCCAAGGCCCATGCCCCAGAACTTGAGGAAACCTAGTTTCAGTTTTCCCTCCGAGCCAAGCAAAAACAAGATTCCAGGACACCATCATTCCATCCAAAGTACAAAAGGTACATTCCTCGGCCAGCCAGTCCTGTTCCCTGGTCCAGGAGCCAGGCACTTCTGGAGGATTTTGTCAGTTTCTCTGCACTCAGCCTTGGAGAACTCGTTTCTGGCTGCACCACGATGGGCCCCCGCCATTCCTCACTCTGGGGATTTTCCTCCTTTAGGAAAGTTGGCTTTCTCTGGACTCATTTTCTGCCCCATCATTAGGATTTTCCACTTTTCTCCTGTACTCAATTCCCTTTCACCGCCCTCCCTGTTCATTCACTGAGCCCACTCCTTTGTGCCCTAGAATCTCCTGTATAATCATTACCAGTGAAAGACTGTAGCATCACACAGATCTTTAATATGCCATACACCATGATACAGGCCGCTGGCATTGCCACCTAGAAGTAAACTCTGGCCAGACCATGCCAGGTGTGGGCCTCTGGGCAATTTACTTGTAAAAATAAGAATGCTTGTCCTGTAAGGTTCCGAGAAGGATCCAGTGAATTAGTAAACGTCAAATTCTTAGAATAATGCCTGGTACATAGAGTGTGCTTGTATAAATGAGATACATTTGTATATCACTGCAACCACAGTTCCCCAACGTGGCTTATGGCTTAGTGGAAAGTTAGAACACACACTAATTTGTATGGAGCGCTTATTCCTTCTGCTTCTTTCTCCATTGCAGGTGAGATCGCCAAAGAGACTACAGACAAAATGAAATACAGTGCCATTGTGCCCTCTCCAGGTCCCAGTGCCCAGCAGGTGTCTCTCCCGCCGTGTGTCTCGGACACCATCCGGCTGCCTCCCATAGCAGAGGCTCACAGGAAGCCAGAGGTTGCTGCTGGACAGGAGGCATCTGGGACCACCAGGGAACAACAACGCAAAGACTATTCTTCCCAAGACACAAGCGCTCTGCCACCCATTGTGTGAGCCTTGCTGAAGGTGTGTGCCGCTCCTTCCCACTGATGATTTGTATCAGAGACAGCTCTTATACTGTACAATACTTCACATTTTGTATGTATAAATGTTTCCAAAGATTAAAACTTTTCACATGGACAATTGGCATGTTTCCTCTGGTAGGGAACGGGGTGGAGGTGTGAGTGTATGCTGGGGTTAATTTTAGGTACTCAGTGTTATGGCATCAATAGAACTTTATTTTTATTTTTTTGCCCACACCTGCCAACCAGGATTCTTGTTTGAAAATGATAGAAGCTGACTTCAACTTAAACAATAAGAAATATTTATTGCTTTATATTACTGGGGAATCTGGAGAAATGGACGTGGTTTCAGGTACAGCAGAATCTAGGAATTCAAAGTCAGAGCAAGATCATCAAGGTCATCCATTAGCCTTGCTTCTTTTTAATACCTGGTTTCAGTTTCCATTTTAGGTGCTGTATAATATTCCACAAAAGGTGACATCAGGTAATTGAAGCCATAGATTTGGACGAGGTGACCCAGGGAAGGTGAAAGAATGAGACTGGGAGCAAAACAAAGTCCCAGGAAAGGTAAATAATGTAAGGAGTTGACAGAGCAGACCCGACTCCCTGCTCCGAGATACAGAACAATAGGAGAAAAATTAGTCAGAGGAAGAACTTTATAGAAGGTAAAAAGGATGAAGAATAGAAAATTACACAGAGTAGCTAAGAACTGCAAATGTTGTAAAAGTGGGATGATATGGGCTTTCAGTCGGGTAACATGCCCCTGGGTCCAGCTGCCAGGAAGTTACAAAACCCGCAAGGGAACTCAGGTCTTGGGAACTTTTGTTGCTGTTCTGTGGTGTTGGGGGCGGAGCCCAAGGTGGTGCATGTCAGGCAAGGGCTGTATCACCTGGCCACATTCCACCCTGGGGACGTTTCTGCACCGTCACAAGTGGGGACGTGCTCCGCAGCTCTGCAGGGAAGGGCAAGCGGCCACATTCTCAGTGGATATGAAAAGCTGCATTCTGATTTCTGTGGTCCTAAGAGGCAGGAATAAATTCCTCAAAATTCCATTTTGAGGGCAGTTTGTGGCGCCTCTCCGCCTTTCCTGTGACGTCTTTTTGTTCTTTGGGTATTTTACCTTAATATCCCACTGGATCCCAAGAAATCAAACATGTGGAGCCCTTTAATTGTAATTTTTAATTTTACATCCTTGCTCGCATGGACAGGAAAATCTGCAGTCAGCGCTCGCTGATGACGGTGCGAGGGCCGCGGGAGGCCTGTGCGGACTGGGAGGGGCCCACGGGAGAGGACGCGGTGGGCTCGTCACAGGTTCGCCATCAGCCAGTCCAGCAGCTGCAGCCGCGTGACGTTCCCCACAGCCTCATCCAGCTGTCGCTCCTTCTCGTAGCGCAGCACGGACTGCAGAACCTCCCCGACGCTGCGGCCCTTTTCCACGGCAGCCGCCGAGAGCTGGAGCAGCTGTGGAGAGCAGAGAAAGCAGTCGCGGAGGGCACCGATCCCAGCAAAGATGGGAAGAGAGGCAGAGGGACTGGAATCAGAGGGAGAGAAGACTTCCGTTGGAGGCTGCTGACATCACCCTTAATTCACAAAAGATGGGTTAGTAATCGCCTGCCCACGATATGCAAAATGTGATTTATCATTAAGATCCAAATCTGCCAACCCTTCCTCCCTAAGGCGCTGTGTCCCTGGGTGTCAACAGTGTTGTTGCTTTCTGAGAATTCTGAGGCTCTAAACTCACACCAGTATCATGAATGCTCTCCACTTTTGTCCTGAGACCACCAAGGAAATTGGGGCGCTGCCCACCACGTTGTGTAGACCCGAAGGCCTGGACTATCAGGCAGGGGGTGCCTCCCACAGCAATCTGATCTTGGGAGGTACTGGCCGGAGCTGACGGGCTGGTCAACACGAACCTCTGGTGATTCTCAGAACCAGAATGCAGACCAGGGCTCTGATCTTAAGCTTAGCCCGAAAAAGTCAAAACGATTGTGTAATGTGAACACAGAACACACACAGTGTCATTCATCCGAACTCCTAAAGGCAATGAACTAACTCACAGAACCAAGTTTTTATTTTGTGTGTTCTACTCTTTATAAGAGTCAATGGTCAAACAAGTGGACCAGATATCATGAGCTGAACGACATGAGGACATTCCTGGGGTAAATGGATAAAGTCTCCATAACCCCTCAGAATTAAAACTGGAAATGCAGAACTAAAAACATACATTAAAAACCTAAGATAAAAACTTACTGAACAGACTAAATGCCCAAAACAAAGGTGAGAGAGATCAGAACAGGTTTTTTCTCTCAAGAGGGCAATGGGCTGGGGATCCAAAGGAGGAAATGCCCTTCTCACAGTGCACACTTTATTTCTGGGTATTGGACTACGCACAAGCACTGCCTACCCAAAAAGAAAAAGGCCATGCAGAGGAAGTGGCCGTGTGCCTCAGGGTCACCAGGTTCCGCCACCTGCATCAGCCCGAGAATGTCTGCTTACATTGGTCTTTCACCCGGAAGTCTATGTGAGGTGGTTTTTTGGAGTTTCTGTCATCTGATTGCTCTTAAAACTATTGCTCAATGCAGATTTCTTCATAAGTCAAAGTCTGTATGGCTGCCCTGCCTTTTCACTCTTTCCCTTTAGTAAAACAATCTCATCTGTAGAATGGGCAGAAATGTGGATGCAAGTCTGTCAGTCTCATTTTAGATAAATATATTGCCCAAGCTAATCACAGTAACCTAAAATGGAAAGCATAGTGCACGATTTAAGACATGGGTGTAGGATCAACGCCCTCTTCACATGCTATACACACAAAGGTGCTGCTCTGCTTCTCAGTCTGAAGTTTTGGCTGGACCACAGCCTCCATCCCGAACTGCTGCTTGCCAAGGACCAACATGGTTGTCTGTTTCACAGACTGAAAACCTGGTGAGGAGACACACCTGGGCGAGGAGCAGTGGGGACATCTCATCTTGGAGCTCGCTGTCCTCTAGCCTGGTGGACCCCAACCTTTTGACCCAAGGGACTGCCTTTGAGGAAGTCAGTATTTCAACAGACTTGGGGGTGGGGTTGGGAAGGTTTAAAGGACTGTGCACTCTAGATCCCGCATAGACTAGGTGCTGCTCCCACAAGACCGGTGTCCCTGCCAGTCTCCCAGGAGGTGGAGCTTAGGCAGTGACTTGAGCCATGGAGAGGATGAAAGTAGAGATGAAGCTTTGCAGAATTGTCTGCCCCTCACCTCTTGCTAAGCATGCCCAATTCCCAGCAGAACTGGGTACCCTGCTCCAGCCCAAACTTGAATACCCACACAACAACTAAGTGCTCTGCTAAATAAAGATTTGGATGCAAGTTCCAATGACAGCACCCCAGACCACTCTGAGTAGACCTGCAGCCCTGCCAAGGCTGAAGCCAAGGTCACACAGCATCTTGTGTCAGCTCCGTGCAGCCTGGTCAGGGTTCTGCATGATTGAACTGTGTCTCTTCAGTCACCACATCAGCCCAGTAACACAGGGACAAAGGTCACTTATGGCACTTATTACACAGAGAAAGCTTCCACGTCCACGTTTCTGATTTCTCTGGGGATGAGTTCCCTCCTTCCCCTTCCATCTCTCCTCTTCCTCCCCTCCTTTTTCTTTCTATCCTTTCTCTCTTTCCTTCTTCCTTTCTTTTCTTTTTTCCTTCTTTTTCTTTCTTTCTTCCTCCCCCCGCCTCTCTTTCTTTCGCTAGGGATCAAACCAGGGACTCATACATGCAAGCAAATGCTCTACTGAGCTACACCTCCAGCTCCAAAGATGAATTTTTCTAAAAAATTCACTGACAAAAGCCATTATTCCATTTCTCGCAATCAATAGGAAACCCAAAGTTGGGGGAATGTAGATGCGGTCTCACTCTCTCAGTGCCTCTGTTCTACTCTGCAGTGGGACTCAAGCACTTGTGCACACTGTCCGGATCTGCTGTCCCTTGAGCATGTGATCCTGAGACTCAGTGGGAGACACTGGTGGAAGCTCAAGAGCTTGGCAGACACACTTACCTTTATCGTTAATGGCAGTGACAGGTCAACCGCCTATCCTCTGGTCTGACTTCTCAACTGATTCATGCTTAGGGTATGGGCAAGAGAGATGTTATTTATTGAATTCCTCCAAACCCCAACCCCATGTGGACAACAACCTCAGAGATTAGCGGCAGGTCTGAAACCCACTGTTCTCCCTTTTCAACCTACCCTCATGATACTTCCCCCAAGTGCCTCCTCATTTGGGGCACTTCTGGTCTACCCAGAATCAGCCTGTAGCCCAGACCTTAATCCAATTCCTTCACCAAGTCTCCTGGAAGCTCCTTGTTTGTGCACCACCACCAATAAATGAAGAAAACAAAAGGTATCATTTACCCTTTCTTTTTCCTTTTGATGTCTTGGATCAGGCAAGATCTAATGTTACTTTATTCATTATCTCTCCCAGGAGCAAGTTCTCACTGTTCCATTTAACCCTTCCTAGGGTTATACTCTCATTGAGAAAGCAAGCAGTATGCAAATCCCAAATCAACCCTCGCTAAAGCCCTCTGACTTTTGTCCTTACCTTCTCCTGGATCCCCTCATCGTCACCAGCAAAATACAAAATCGGGACGTTGAGTTCAGAGGCTGCCACCCACTGCAGGACGGCTTGCAGCTGCTTGTTCTGGACGGTGTCCGTTAGGTTGTGGTTGCTGACTATCACCTTGGGGGCTGTGCACCCTTCAGGCAGCTGTCCTGACAGATCTCTCAGCTCATTGTGGATGTTCTGGTAGGCGTTCTGCAGGAGAGCTTCTGCTGTCCCCGTGCCCTTGACTGGTAAGCACTCGTACAAGCTGTCTGGGAGGGCTGAGCCTGGCCTGCTGGGGTCCCCACACTTGTCGTCTCCCAGTTCTACCAAGGAAGAGTCGCAGGACTTGGCAATGATGACACACAGCTTTATCACAGAGTCCATGAGCTGTTCCACCATCTGCCCACTCATGTGGCCATCTACCTGGCTGGCGACCATCTTGGTCAGTTCAGAGAAGGGACCACCAGCCTCACTGTCCTCACACGGCTTGGGAGAACAAGGGGTCGCAGGTCTTTCATACTGGTTGCCACCTTCTTCCTTAATCCGCACCTTGTGTTCAGAGGTACAGTCACTCTTGAAAATGGTCTCACTAAGTAAGTTCCGGATAAAGTTGAAGAAAACACTCATGAGATCCTTCTTGCCTGCTTGTTCCTGGTCACAACCCTTATGTGGATACTTACGGCTGGGCTCAGTGGGAGCTGCGCAGGGCCTGTTGTGGGGGAAGTTGGTGGTGTTAGCAGCTTCAAGGAAGCTCTGTGCATCCATCCTTCCTCCCTGGGCCAGGTGGTGCTGAATGAGGAGGAGGGCAGAAATGATCAGGTCCTTGGCCCAGGAGTCTGAATCACACATGGAGTTCTTGAGGTCTTCTGGATGGAGGCAGAGGTTGCAAGGGTCCTGGTCCTCAAAGGGGGTGTCTGATGTAGGGCTGTGCTGCTCGTGGGGCCCTGCAGAGGTTGCATGCTCGGGACATGGAGATGTACAGTCTTTATGCTGGCTTTTGTGCCACATGGTCAGCCCCTCTTTGATGATGTGTTCACCCAGAGTTTCGATGCATGTCTTCTCCTTCTGTGGTTTGCATGCGGAATGCATCTTTTCTCTCCATTTAGCTTCAGATTTCATTGAAAAGTTCATGTTGCGGTACTTAGGGTCGCCCATCCCTTTCATGGAGACGAGGGAATAACTCTCGGACTTGTCCTTGGCTCTCCGGAGAGTCTCGGGGATTTTCTTGGCAAACACCACATTGTAGAGTTTCCCCAGCATGGCATCCATGATATCTGTGGCCTTTTGGCTTCCGTGAGAGAAGAGACTTCTTTTCACAGCTGAGACAAAGTCTGTGTCCGTCATGAGGGTTCCCGTGACATTGTGGAGGTTTGTCATGAAGGAGTCGATGAGATCCGAGACAACCTCTTTTGCATGCTTGATCAGGACTCTCTTCAGCAGGATGGTGGCGATGGTTGTGTCCTTCACTTGGATCTTCAGGGTCTTCATGATGGAGACCATCATATCGGACACCACACTATTGGTGTAGGTCATGATCCCTTGACTAAGAGAAGGTGTGAAGTCATTGGGCCTTTCCTTCCCCTGGAACAGCTTTCTTTCCCCAGGTAAGGACCTCCCACCCTCCTTAGCATCTCCTGCATTTCGAGATTCAAACACTTCCTTATAGAAGAAAGATTTCTTAGAAGCAGGCTTGTCACCTGGACACTCACTTTCCTTGGTGCTCTCCTTGATCTTTAAAGTGCTCTTGTATCTCAGATGTGGGGGACTCTGCGATCCTGAGGCCCTGTCTCCAGAGCTGGGAGCCTTTTCGGGGTCAGAGTTCTTAACACACGCAGAGACTGTCGCTTTCACCAGCTCGGATGCTACAGTGCTCAGGCTTTTCTCCGGCATGGGTTCATCTCCCAGATACATCGACTGGTGGACACACTTCCTTACAGAGCCATCAATCTTCTCATTAATCTCTTTTCGGGCCATGGCTATGACTAGATTTGTGAGGCGGTTTGCGTAGAAGGAGACTTCGTCTACTAAACTCCCGTTACCAGCCTGGGAAGGATTCTCTTTGTGAGTCATCTCAAAATGCAGTCTTCCTGGACTGCCCTGGGTGGTGGTGTTGTAATAGTCCACAGAGAAACCTTTGCGTGGGTCTCCGGGGTTGGCAATTTCCTCCCCGATCGATGTTTCTCCAGGTTGGAACCTGGCATCTTGGAACTCTGCTGTGCTCTTCTCCAGGTCTCTGCGCAGCCAGCTGAGCACTCTGATGGGATCTGAGGAGGCTTCCTTAAAAACAGACAAGGTTTCATCTGACCACAGCAAAGTAAAGATGTGGGGCATTCAGGGCAACCGCAGAGCCTGTTACCGAAACTCACCCGTGGGCAATAAAGGAAGCCCAGACTTACCTGCTTCTTGGTACTGGGCCCTGTTTCAAGTGTTTTAAGACTTCTATCTCTTTTAATGTTATTCTCATAGTAAACCTAAATGTTAAGTTTATTGTCTTCATTTTACAGGGATGAGACTGAGGATCTGAGAGCTTAGTTACTACTCATCTGAAGCTATCCAGCCAACTGCTAGTGCGGTAGGAGTTCCCACCTGGGGCCGCGTTTGAGCACTGCACTCACGGCCTCAAACACATGTCTCTGTAGACTATGAGGTCGTCAGCCACAGAGAAGAGCCAGCATTTGAACTGGGTCAGGAGATACTTCTTGTGTTGATAGCATTTCTTCCTAGAGCTTAGCTGTTTTTGTGCAGTCTCTTATGAGTCAGTTTTCCCCCAAATGAGAAGTGCATAATTAATCATCTGTGAGGGGACACAGGCCCAGTATAAATGTACTAAATGGCTTCCAATGGAGTAGATGACATCAATTAAGTCAATTTACAATCAGCCTGACTTACAGTGGAGTTCATATCAGTGGGCATCTCGCTGGTTTCGTGTGAATGAAGACTGTGGGATGGATGCTACTGCCATGAGGTTGTGCTCAGATTTGTATGTTCACCTGTTATAATCTGTACATGAGAAAATGTTCACTTGAACATAGAATAAAATAATGTTTTAGTAATAATAGTAAAGTGTCCAGTTTACTTATCAAATGTGAAGGATCCTTGTAATTATTGGACATCATATGTCTATTTAGAAAGGAATTTGGGTGTGGTGGCCGATGCCTGTTGCCCCAGCACTCTGAGACAGGACGATTGCCATGAGTTCAAGGCCAATCTGAACTACATGGTGAGACCCTATCTAAAAAAAACCAGAGAGAGCGAGAGACAGAGAGAGAGAGCAAATGACCATAGGTATTTGAAGAATATCACAGTGATTTTATTCCCTAAATACTAGTATACCTCCAAAATAAATAGTTTACCACTAAACTAAAATTTACCAGCTATTATTTGTAAAATACTTGTAACATTTACCAAGAACTGCATTAAGTACTTTATACACATTATTCCATTTAATCTGCAGATTCACTCTGTAAGGTAAACTTTATTCTTCCAGTTTCAGAAAACAGAAGTTTAGAGAAACTGAACACCATGGCTAGCCTCTCACAGATAGTAACTGAGGGGGTCTCGTACTTGAATCCAGTCTGCTTCTAACCCAGTGCTCTGTCCCTGTGTGCCCCGCTGTGTGGTAACTTTGGAAGGCAGAGAGAAAAGTGGCGCCCGTCTTCCCCAGAGCTGGTCTAAGCTGCCCGTCACAGTGTCAGCGTTAAGTTCCTGGTTTCCAAACGCTCCTGTGGTGCCCCTGACATCAGTACAGCTGCTCTAACAGCAATGGCAGCCTCCGAAATCACACACCACAGTGCACTCTTCCACACTGCCTGACTATCATTCTCTAGGAGCCTTTTCCAACTGTGAAACTGTTGCAAATTGACAAAAAGGCTATTGTATAACTTTCACACACCTATCAGGTGAGGTTTGACTGATTTCTGCCCACTGTGGAGAAAGGTCCCTGTGCCTCCCTCTGCAATATAGCACAACGTTTCTGATCTATGTTTTTGAAGCTCACCAGTTTCTTGTTAGTGAATTAAATAAAATCTTCAATATTTTACATACACGTGAGTGTCATTAGCTTATCTTTCTCTGAAAATGAACTTTTTTTACTTTTGTTTTTTGAGATAGGTCTTGATGTGTAGCCCAGGCTAGCCTTGAGCTCATAGTGATCCTCCTGCCATAGCCTTCCGAGTGCTGGGATTACAGGTGTGCACCACCACGTCAGGCTAAAAATGATCTTTTGGCAGATTTGGAAGTCTTCTAGCAGGATGCCTCACAGACTTGCCTAAGGAAGGTAAATGGTGTCTTAAGAGAGGCACCCCAGAGGTTTCTTTTCTTGGCTCCTGAGTGGCACAGGGACCTGTTTGTTTTCTTACAGATGCTCTATTTTCCTTGTCTTAGTTTTCTTCCCTACTAGTTTTGTGCCTGGTTTTCATTTTGTCCTGTTCATGGCCAGCAGTCACCGGCGGCAGCAGTGAATGGGGTTCTGGTTTATTGCCTGATTCATCTCTCGGATGGTTTAATGTTTGTATGTCTACTCTGCTGGGTGAGATACACAACATCTGCTGATATTTTTCTATCTCTACTTCAAGGCAGTTAAGACTTAGTGCCCACAGGGAAGGATGGGGACAGGCGAGTTTCGCTTTTTCCTTTGATTCCTGAAGCTATAAACTGTCTCTATCAGCGTCTGTATCACTGTGTCTGTACCTCAGGAAAATGTTAAATGTAGACAGCAGTGTCTTTTTACTTCCACATAGTACTAATAAATTAGTTTATAGTTTTTAGAGGATCTCTATTCCAATCAGATTATATGCTTTTGTAATTTGAATATTCTTGAAATTCTCCCAAAATAATGAAATCAAATTTCTAACATTTTAGGGGGAAAGTATTTTCTCTCTCTCTCTCTCTCTTTTTTTTTTTTTTTTTTGAGACAGGGTCTCACT
>NW_022900931.1:27483528-27499465 GCF_012274545.1 Fukomys damarensis | reverse complement strand
ACAGGGTCTCACTATGTAGTTCATACTGCCCTGGAACTCACTATGTAGCCTGGGCTGGTCTTGAACTCACAGCAATCCTCCTGCCTCAGCCTTCCAAGTGCTGGAATTACAGGAGTGCACCACCACACCCGGCTGGAAAGTATTTTTATAGAGTATAACTCAGACACATTTTACGAAGCTGCTTTCACTCACTTTGGATAACTCTTTAAGTTTTCCGGTTTATCAGTGTTAAGTACACTAGAAGCATTTTTATTTTACTTTTCTATGCTCTTCACAAACTTGTACAGGTGCAGATCTCTCATTACTTCTACCTAGCATTTAAGACGCTGAACAATATGAATCCATGCTTGACTTCCACGGTTACTGTGTTTTATACTTCGCCACCTTGATACTAATTTTCTAATACTTTCACGTCATTTAAAATAGTAGATTGGTGAGCCAGGTGTGGTATCCCAGCCCTCAGGAGGCTGAGGCAAGAGGCTCACGGTGAGTTCGAGGCCAGCTTGGGCTACACAGCCTGACCTTGTCTCAGAAACAAAAACAACACAACACTAGATTGGTATTAAATTCAGAGAGTTAATATAAATTCACTGGATACATTTCTAATAAAATAAAAAGTGGAGACATTGAGGGCTAAGCACAAAATTTATATGCTTTTGCTTCCTATTTTCAGTACCGTGGAGGTACTACATCTCGGCACCTGTTGGTGACCGTGTTCATTTTGGCCATGCAACGAAGTGTGCCTGTAAGAAGCTGGCTTGTGCGTGTGCTGGGCTCTGCTCATGTGCCTTGTGGCTGGTGTGAGCCAGTCTGGTGATTCACCACTGTGCTCGCTCAGCTTTCTTTGTGACAGAGAAGAAAAAGTACCTCGGTTAAAAGTTGTGATTAAAATAAGCAGTGGAGCCCAGAGCACTGATGCTTTTAGAGGAATCAACGTACAGGTCTGCCTTTCTGAGACTGGGGGAGATAGTTTCTCAGGCCTTGATTTCCCAGCCTTGGGGTGGCAAGTAGGAGGGACCTCTACAAGTCCACCGTGCTGTTCCTCAACAACAGTTTCCAGCAGCACAAACTTAACAAAGCGATCCAGTTGTCAGGCCAATAGAGATAATCCAGCCAATGTGATGGACCAGCCTGATTGTGTGATCAAGAGAAACGGAGGAAAGTATTGGGAAGCTCACAGTCCAGTGGAAAGCTACATATTGCCCACTGTCGACATTTAATGGACTAGGCATCATCTACAGCCTTGGGCATCACCTGGCTGATTGGGGGGAGCACAGTTTACAATTCTGTGAGCTTTAGGTAATCGATATGCGTACATTCTGCCCAGGGGAGGCTCTGCTGGCCTTCCTTCCCTCGGTTTGCCTCCATTTATATCCATTTCAATATTCCTGATGTACAAATATCTTTTTCAAGTGTGCTTTGAGCTGACTGTAACGCCTCCCCAGTTTCCTCATCACTGTGATACACAGCATCTTTAATATGTATTTTGGGTCTGTACGGAGTGCTGGATTTGCCCTTCTTTCATAATTACCTTTTAATGCTACTAGTTACAACTACACCCCTACAGCACAGCACAGAGCTTTACAGTGGGTCCACAGAACTGTGTCAGTATGCCTCATTTATAGTTTTTGTTGTCTATGTGTATTATTTAAAATTTGAAATGTGTGTATCCTACTCCACTATTCTACTGCAGCCACAAGAAATCTGAAGAAATAGCTGACCAAGCCACCGTGACTGACAGAAAAACTAAGTGCCAACTTTTCCTCTTCTAACAGCATGGTCCGCCCTCCATCCCTTCAAACTCCTTTGTCTCCTGAATCCTCCTCCTCTCACACAGTAGAATCCTGAGCAGCTGGGGAAGGAGGAGCCCAAATCACTTCTTAATTTTCAGAGAGATGGACACTGACAGTATGACCAGGAAGGGTGTATCCTTGTTCCTCCTTCCACCCTCCCTTCTCTTTTTGGCCATCATGGGTTGAGCAGCTTTGCTGAGCCAGGTTGTTCCACCTTGCCATTACTGTACTGGAGCCAGCCGACTATGGACTGAACCCTTTGAAATCATGAGCCCCAGTAAAACTCTCCTATACGTTGTGCGTGTTATTTTGTCCTAATGATGGGAAAGTGAATAATACACCTCTCACTGCAAACACACTCTTCTTTGCCTAGCTTTATGACTAGCTGGGGATGGAGCCTTTAAATACTTCGTTAGCAGCTGGCTTTGTCAATGGAGGGCACTGGAGGGGCACCGCATAATCATCGCAGGAGGAGAGGGTTCCCTACTGGCTTGCTTGCCCCTTCTGACGAGCTTCTGGTGGCTGCCACTCTATGTCCAAGGAGACCAGAAGCAGCCTTGGCTGAAGGACCAGGTGCTTTCTGAATGTGCTATTTCTGGTACTCCTAAACTCCTTTTTAATGTCTTTTAGTAAGTAATGGCCATTTACTAGTAAGCAGTTTTTAACATACAGTAACTGGTGTGGCCTCTGTCTTCTGGCTGTGCTTCGACTGATACTAAGCAGAGAAGAAGTGTTGAAGGGTGAGGGCAGAGTGACAGTGTAACTGAGGGGAGAGGTTAGAGTTCTCAGAATTTTAAGGCAACCCTAATTTCACAGAATATTTTCTATGGGCTTTAGAGATATTTATTTCCAAGTCATATTTGTTTGAAAACTACATAAAATTTTGCAACTGTATTACATACTTTTTTATTAGTTATAGCATATTTCTCCTACTAAGTAACATATAAAAATAATTTTCCACAAAATATAGAACTTGATGGGAAAAACTGGGAAATATTTGTTCTGTGGGCGCTCATTTTTTCCCACCCCAAATCCCAGCCTGAAATATAAGAGGTGGGTGGTGGTGGAGGAAAGAACAAGGCTGCTGCTGATGGCCGCTCACAAATCCCTAACATGTTTACAAGCAGGTCGCTGCACGCTTGTGGCCCAGCACCCAGCATCCTGGGACAGGAAGATCGCAAGTTCGAGCTCAGCCTGGGCTACAAAGCAAGTTCCAGGCAGGCCTGAGCGACACAATGAGACCCTGCCTCAGATAAACAACAAGGAGGTGGACCCTTACCATTTTCCAGTCCTGGGAATGGCCCTCCCCGGGTGAATAGACATCAACTTTGCAGACTCCATTTTGGCTTTGTAGCCAGTCGACCCTATCGGCCATCTGGAAGCACAGAGGAAAAGTCATCAAAAGGTTGCGTGACAGTGAGGAGAAATAAGGGGAATGGCAGAGATGCAGGAAGTAGGGGCAATGCCTCCTGTGGAGAGCTTCCCCGGAGAGCTAGCTCTGAGCCACTCAGCTCTGGGCATCCTTATCCTCGGCTCTCAACGGCAGGAAGATTTCCCGACCATATTCTGTCCCTAGTGATGAGGCTGCTGCTTCACCCACACTTGTTAAATGGATAGGCAGCCACGTCCTGCTCTTGTTCCTTGCTTGGAAACCTTCCTGCTCCCCCTTCGATTTTGAGCAGAAAGGCAAAACTAAATGTGAGCAAAACAGACTAGTTTTCTGTTGCCTGTTATTATCCCCTGAAGTGATTTTTAAAGACATAGATACCTTACTTTTAATTAATTTCTTTCTTTTCTTTTTTTTTTTTTTGTTCTTTTTTGTTTTTTGAGACAGGGTCTCACTATATAGTTGAGACAGACCTGGAACTCACTGTGTAGCCCGGGCTGGTCTCAAACTCACAGTGATCCTCCTGCCTCAGCCTCCCAAGTGCTGGGATTACAGGTGTGCAGCATTTAATTAATTTCTAGAGTGATGCATTTAGTAGATTCTTTGAGATCAGTTCCTCCTTCAGTCAGCCAAAGATTCCAGAAGAACTCTCAGCCTGCATGGCTCAGCCAAACCTCGAATGCCGGACAGGGATGCTCTCTGTACCATCCAGCATCCACGATATCCCCCGGGGTGGGGTTTGTTCTCAGCCCTCCCAACATTTCGCTCTAATCTTGCATCTCAGTGATGGCATTACCCTTACCTGATCTTCTCAGCCAGAAAGCTGAGATTCATTTGTGTTGTCTTCCCTCACTCTAAACCTCCCTTACGACTTCTCTTGCATTGCAGTCATTTTTCTTAAATGAACGGTTTATGCTCCCTGTCCTCATGGGTCCATCTCTTGCCCTTATTCCACACACTCTCGACCTTCGGTGTTACTCTCACACCCCACAACCATGCCTCTTACTAGGCAGTCTCAGAGAACACTCCCACTGCCCAGGGACTTAGATTATCCATGATAATCCCCAGGCCAAAGGGATGGGAAGCTTCTCTTTGCCTCCATTTTCGCGTTAGACTTTCATTTCCTGGTTTCCACACTGAAATTTCACCTCTGTCCATCTAAACACTGCTCATCCAGATCTACTCAGTGACGAGATGGAATGAGGTGCTCAGATTTTCCTGCCTCATGTCCTGAGCATTTTCATGAAACAGACGTACACCTTTGTATTTTGATTCTGACAAAATACTGGTTTAAATTCAGTTACGATAAAGCCCAGCAGGTTATGTTAAGCTGGAACTGTCTTTTATAAAGGATTGCTTGAAATAAGAAATGCATTATTTGGGGGTGGATATCTGGTTAACTGAATATATTTGTTTTAAAAACTTCGGGATGTCATGAGGTGGACATTCTCCCTCAAAATAAAGCCAACAAAATAAAAAACAGGTTAAATACATGTTGAGACATATCTAAGTGATACATTAGTTTTGTCACACAGAATATTATGAATAATCAGTAAGAAGAAAATAGATGTTTGGTGAGCTACTTATTCATTGCCCACACAAGGCTTTCTTCCCAGTCTCACACCTCAATCACCGACTCTGACTTCTAAACTAGAAAAAGTTTTTTAAAGTTACTCTTCCACTTGCCAAGATATAAGTGACTCCTGGGTGAGGAGTGGTTTCTCCACGATTACCAGTTCTGTGATCACCCAGAGAACTGTGTAAAGGTGTCAAATCGAGCACTAAGTCCAGAAAATCCTATTTTGATGATTTTAGATTGGGAGAATGTAGGCATTGAATTGCTTAAGCATTCCTTGAATGAGTCTAATGTATCTTGTTTTGTTTTTTTTGGTACCGGGGATCGAACCTAGGTGCTTGTGCTTGTGAGGCAGGCAGCAGAACCACTGAGCTAAATCTCTGGCCCTAAACGAGTCTAATGTATATCTAGAATTGAGAGCCCTGGGCCAGGGTTTATCTGGAGAGACTCCCTTATCTGGAAAGATAATTATTTACTCTTTGAAAATGTTGACTGAGATTGACTTCCTAACCTTTGTTAGTATTATTTTTTAACCTGAACAAGGAAGTCGTTAATGTCTATGAAGCTAAATTTGGCATTGTTCTCACTATTACATATAAACATTCTTAGGTTTGCATCCTGACTATGAGGAAAATAATTAATGATACTATTGCCAGAGACATGTCTCTTATTCTCCTTTATATTTCAGCCTCGTGAGTTGCTTCTAATAGAAAATGACAAAATCAATAGGATCTACTGCCTTATTTAACTTACATTCGATAATTAAAAAGATGAAAATTAAGTTTGCAAAGTAAGGAAATTGTGATTACTTACTTTTACTGAGGATGGGTTCTGAGATATGAGGAAAGCTCTTGATTAATTTGATGTTGTCTTCTCTATCACTAAGTTTACTTACACCTCCTGCCATGTAATATATAAGGAATCTGCAATGGAAAGACAAAAATAAAATACCTACTTTACATAGGAATCCTATTGCTTTTATTACCAAAAATGATTTGGACTCATCTTCACATGCAAATGCGTGTGGTCAGCACAAAATGACATTTACATCTTATTCTTAGTGCATTCTGACAGTTCCCAGAGGACAAAAAGTTCCACTTTCTGGCCAATAACTTCTTAAATGACTGTTATTCTCCACCTGCAAATCATTATTGTTATAGTCTTATTGAACAATGAGGACACCAAAGTTTTTGGTTCAATCTCAAATTTGCATAAATAGAAATTTGGAAATAAATAGGTGGAATGGACAATAAACGCCCTGAATTCATGGATCTCAGAACATTTTGTAAGTGCTCCTTTGAGGACTTGACAATGATACATGTCCTCATACTATGAAGGGAGTGGTGGTTAATGTGTTCTAGTCCAGTGACCTTCCTAGGACATTCTGACAGAAGACACTAAGACACTGTACTCACTTTGGACACCTGCTCAACATGCCAGCCCCATCCTCCCTCCATGGCTCTCTGAACTCCAACCTTTCTCAGAGCCCAGGTCCAAAGTTGCCCTATCCATGAACAATTTCTAAGATCTTAGTGCAATGTGTTTGCTCCCTCATCAAAGTTTCCATCTTACTTCATTACAACCTCACTTTTTATAACTTTTAAATCCCATCTAAGGCTGTGACTGCTCACATATATTTTATCCCCTTCAGTAGATGGCTTCATGAAGGCAGAAGCACTTTATTAAATATCTTGGTATTTCTTGTAATAGCTAGTATGCTAAAACTGGGACTTAATAATTTTATGCAGGAAGAATGGACATTCAAATTCTGCCTATTTCTAGTTCCAAGGAGCCAATTTTTCTTTCTTTTATAAATTGGAGAATCTGAGAACAAAAAAGAAATGGCTTGTCCAAATTTGCTATCACACTTGAAGCATACATTCAGATGTTCTTTTTTAAGATCTACATTTTGTTTTTTATTAGTACCGGCTTACAGTACATAATGATTACATTCATTGTGAGGACCTGTACATGTACATCTTTTTTCATCTCTTTCCCTTGCCATCCCTCCCTTTCCCTCCAGATGTTCATTCTTGAAGTTGACACCTTGGAAACTTATCCAGTGGTTTACTAACAGGCCTCTGATTCCAGTGATATTAATGTCAACACCCCCAACTACTCTTTTCACAGAAAGACAGCTGTCTCATTAAATATATCCAGCAAACACAACTTACATATATCCTAATGTTCATTCTAGTTTGTTTCCTCTGGGTGATTATCTGATCATGAAGCTTGTTTTTAGACTACTAGAACTCCCAAACTTGCTCTGGATGATAGCTTATATAAAGAGGTACATACTCCCCCCACCCCCATACTGGGGATTGAACTCGGGATCTTGCACTTGCGAGGCAGGCAGAAGCAACATTGAGCTAAATCCCCGGCCCTGGTAAATACTTTTTGATGACAGTGATCTCAGATTTCCAAATCAACGTGTACATTTCCCATAGCGAAGTGAAAAAAAAGGAAGAGCTAACGAGTCAATACAGGAATTCATACAATGCTTTATGAGTTTCAAGTTGGTAATATCTTAAAGATATGGTGGAAATTTTAAAGAATGTTTTATGTATTTAATTTTATAAGAATAGAAAGTGGTCTCTACATAAAATATATCTATAGCTGTATCTGTCATTTATTCTAGCACCTCATCTTACAGATTAGAACAGAGCCCAGAAGGGAATGTTAGAGCCAGTGGATACATTTCTGTGTCCCCTAGTTTGGCAGTTTAACAGCCTCAAAGCTGTGGCATTTTCCTGTGGCCAGTAGAGCGATTCTATGGCCATAGAGGTAGCAACCTAAAATGCTCTTCAAAAATGCCATGGAGATTGCTTATTACCTCGAACCGAGGAGGATGCAGTACAAATCATTAATGCCAGTGGGAGGGCACAAGCAATAAAGGGGTGTGGTTGCTGTATTCTAGACCAGTGTCATCTCAAGACGTATTTTCCTGTATTCATCTTAAGCAAGAAGTTACTGAAGATTCCTAAATTTATGAAAAACTAAATTATAGGCAACATAAGTGAAGCCCTTGTGTGGTTGCTGCATGTATATCCATCCTCCCTACTGGGGATTGCACCCAGGGCTTTCACAATGAGCTACATCTTCAGACCTTTTTGTCTTTTTTTTTCCCTGGTACTGGGGATTGAACTCAAGACCTTGTACTCTGGAGGCAGGCACAGCACAAATGACCTAAATCCCTGGGCCCTTTTTACTTTTTTAATTGCAATCCTCTCACCTCCACTTCTGAGTGCTGGAATTTCAGGCATATGGCACAATGCCCAGCTTTTCTATCCCTTTCTGGAAGTGGCTGCTACACTGCAGACAATGAATACAGTTGATCGTTGCTGGTATCAAAGTTTCAACTGATTTCGCTTTAAATAAAGATTGTTTCGCACTATTCTTTTTTGTTTTTTAAAGACAGGCTCTTGATGTGTAGGTCAGGCTGACCTTGAACATACTATGTAGCCTAGGCTGGTCTTAAACTCTTCCTGCTCCTCCTGCCTCAGCCTCAAGTGCTGGGATTACACGTGTGCAACCACACCCAGCTTCAGCATTCATTGTAAGATTTCTCATGGGACCCTTATTTTTGCTTTTCCTTAGTAATAATAGCTTCTTTCTCAGATGCTTTAATCTCCATAGTCACATAAATCCTGCCCATCCCTTGTACTCTGTCGTCTTACCAAGGCTTCAGAATTAACGAGAGTTAAAATGCCTGAGAATTGGACTCAAGGGGTATACCAGTCTGATTTGACCCTCAGAACACTGGAAGGAACATATGGGACAGCTAGACAACAAAAAAGAAAAGTCCATAAGTGGGCAAGCTCCCACTCTCAAAGTCTCACAGAGAAGGGAGACCCCTTCGTTCCCTAAAGGATGGCCAGGGAAATCTGGTCAAATCTGCTAGGAAAATCAGAATGTGAGCAGTACAGTTGGTAGGTGTAATGCTGCTGAGGAAGACTCATTTCCATAGGGTTCGAAGGTAAAATTAAAATGGGCCAGGCAGAAGAATAAGGCTGGGTTGAACATAAAGCTGCCCATCACCTATCATGTGACTTCTCCCTTCTGTCCACAGATTGGGCTGTTTCATCAGTCCCCTGGGATTTCCTACCTTTCTAGCTCTGGATTAGTGAACCACAGAAGACTCCAAAATATACTTTTAAAGTCAATGAAGATGCTGGGATGTTCTTGCTCAGCTCAAGATCTTGTTTTCTCCCCCAGCCTTCCATTCACCTCCCCTTTGTTGGGTCTGGGGGATGACATCAGAATTGTGACCGGTGATATCACTGTCTCCATGGTAACACTGTAAGGTGTCCACAAGTAGAGATCCAAAGGGTAAGTGGAAGCATAGCTATACCCCAAAGCTCTGGTGTTTACTCTGGAAGGAGTAGGTGTGCTTTCTCCTAATTTGCTCCTTTGAATGTTTAATTCAGGTGGGATAATATAGGAAGGAATATTTTGCCAATAGATTCCATTTAAAACTGCAGAGCAAATATTATATACTAACAAATCCAGATAGATGCAGAGGAGAATGTGAAATAAAAGAATTGAGGGTTCTTACAGGAAGCCAATGGAATCACTTCATTTTTGGGATCCAGCCTGGACTTTTTGTAAGCATTTTATCTGTAAAAAGAAAAACAAAAAAACCCTTTAGGGATATTTTGCCTAAACTGACCATGTCTGGGTTATAATTTATCTTTGATGGTCAGAAATAAAGTAGTGCTTACTCCTCAAAATACTTGATATGAGGACCAAGAGGCATTTGATTGGTGATTTCTTCTATATTGAGGAAGACTTTTCAATATATTCTTTGAAAATGTTACCATACTCTTTAATTAATGATATGATTTTCCATGAAGCAAAAAACTGCCAATCAAGGAAAAGATGAGGTATAGATTAAAATTTAATATTCAAAAGTGATTGGTTTATCACAGGCTTTGTTCAACTGTTATGTTTTATATTAGGTAAAATAAACTGGGCTTGTTAGTTTCTTAAGATTCTTTCCACCTCTGGCAATGGTTTGAATACTTCAGTGGTTATCTGAATAAACATGCATCTATACATAACACTTTGCAGTTGACAAAACTCCTTTCACGTCCATTATGTCATTTGATTCTCACAATAACCTTTTGAGATAAGGCAAGTATTTTCCTGGGTAGGTGTAGAAGCTTGTTCAGGTCACAACTAAGTAGAAGTGGCAATGGAGGATTTAATATTCTAAGCGTTAAAAATCAGTGCTCTTTCAACTATAAGAGGACATCCTGAAACTACAATTGAGAAAGTGAGGCAGTGTCTGACTAAGAGATGCTACTTAACGCTTACACAGGAGGTTGGCGATGACAGGGAGGTACGTCAATTTATCAGATCCAGCAAAGTGTCATTAGCCAAAAGTACAATGTTAGCAAATAAGCACTAAGTGGACATAGAATGAGAAAAAAAAAAAAAAGACCATATAGCATTACTAAGCTTTTCTGACCAAATTCCGGGGTTTCTTTCCCCTTCCAATTCAATTTGTGTGATGCTTCAGTAAACGGTAGGGCGGGACAGAATGGAAACGGGCTCTTATATGCCTAGTGATAGGCACCTCCTACTCACACTGTAGCCTTGTTGTCCATCTCAGCAACACAAATCAATTACTAAATCTAGAAAGAGTTCCCCAAACTAGGTTGTTTTCTGACAAGCCCACAGTGTGTGTCTCATAGGATCATTGGTTGTCTTCTCAGGGATTTCAAGAGGTGATCAGAATAAGGTATTTTATTTTTTTGAGACGGGGTCTTGCTATGTAGTTCAGGCAGACTTGGAACTTACTACCCGTGGCAATCCTCTTGCCTCAGCCTCTGAAAGCTGGGATTAGAGGTGTGCGCCATCACTCCTGGCAGAATAAAGTATTTTAAATGCAATTTTATACTCTTATTTTTCTCCTTGGGTTCCAGCTGTCTCTTTCTAGAACAATGCAAGATTTCTCAAAGGGATTCATAATTTAAAGGGAAAATCCCCGCAAAACTACAAACCGTTACACCAGAGAGGGCAGTCTGTGGTTTCCTGGTAGAAAAATGTGCAGACAGTACACAGGGCCACCGAATTTTATACAAAACTTTAGGGGATGCAGATTTCCTGAAGTCCACTCAAGAATTGCACTCCAGATGAACCATTCCTGGATTCATCCACGGGTGATAAATACTTTAAAAACAAAACAAAACAGAGCAGGTGGAATGATCACCACCTGGGTAAGATAGTGAGAGACGCCTTCAAAGAAGTCACCCAAGCGCAGACTTGAGTTGGCGCCATCTGAGCATTCCGTGGAAAGAGCCCAGAAGAAAGAATACCCTGGCGTACTCCGCGTGCATCTATTTGGGGCGCATCTTCATTTCTATTATTTCCCACTCTTTCTCCTGGAAACTTCTCGAGCGCAGCGCAGAGCCACACCTCCTCCTTGTCCCCGGCATCACCAGGGCTGCCCTATCTGGTCTCGTCATGAAACCCAGAACTGAGAGGAAAGTTGCGCTCCTCCACTCTGGGTTCTGCCATTCTGTACGATCTTGAGTCAGACCCCCGATGGGTCTGAATTTCAGGTTCCTCACCATTATGCGCTTATCTTTACGGTCTACTCTTGAGCTAACATTTCAAATCTCTTTTTCTTTCTTCCCCTCTTCCTTTTGCTCCCTTCCCTTCGGCTTCACCTTCCCAGCTCCTTTCTCAACCGAGATTCCACTTAACCTATAACCAGTTCCTGCCGGGTTAGCGCCTGCGCAGACAGGCGCGTAAAAGACTATTTGGCCCAGAGGAGTAGCCGTAGTCGGCCGGAACGAGAGCCGAGGGGCATTGTGGGAGAAGATGGCGGCCGCCACTCACCCGAGGGTTGTTCGGGGTCTCCCAATGTCACGTAAGTGTCAAAGCGAACTGCGGCTCCTGGTGGGTATTCCGTGACTGGACTCAAAGGCTTCGGGAGCAACGCTGCGCCGCAGCGCTCCCGCCGATTCGTGAGCAGCCAGGTTTGCCTGGGTTCGGCGTTGCCTCTGCCTAGTTTCTCCTTCACTTCTCCACCTCCCTGGTTTACCTATTAAATTGTGCACTTGGGAAGGAGACAAGAGAACAAGAGCGGTGGGAAGGGAAGAGCAGAAAGAGGGTCTTTTAAAGGATCGAGACAATCAGTCCTGTGGGGTTGTAAGGGTCTGGGGTTATGAGAAATATCTGAATGGATCCGGAGAGGGACCTGAAAGGGAGAGGAAAATGGCTAGCAGAGAAATTTCATGTGGGTTATTGACTTCATGACCTTGTACAAACCGTCAGTCAGTCTCAACTTCAGATTCTTCATACCACAGTGAAAATGACCATCTCTCAACGTCAGGGGATCTGTGAGAAGGTTAAACGAAGTAGTGATATTTATATGTTTAAAAAAAAGCCTTTTAACCCAAAGCGTCTCTTTAGATGTAGAATATGTTAGCTCAGGGCCCTGGGGCCTGGGAGAGAGAGGGATGTTTGTGGAAAGAAACAAGTACTTGTTGAAAGGAAAGTGAAGAAGAGTGAAGGATATGTTCGAACCTATCAGCATTGTTTGTTCTCCATTCTGTACTGTTAAATCTGTTCTTAGTCCTCAAATTGAAAACACATTTGTTTTTTCAGACACCAAAGAGCAAAAAAAAAAGCTAAGGAATTAATATAGCTACACTTCATCATCATTCTTTCACCCACTACTTCACCAACGTGCTACAATCAACCCACAAAAAGTTCTTTTTCCATAGTGTAAATTTGCTGTCATGGCGGTCAGAATCCTGCTTAGAGTTTTATGAAGAATGAAGTGGGAACTCATTGCAGAAATAGCACACCCAAATTTTTGAGATTAGCTTCTTGCACCTTAAAAGTGTAAAGCACTATATAAATAGTTCTGATGCTCAGCTGAGGAGACAATCAGGAGGGTTTAGGGGGCCCTTTTTTGTTTTTCATCTTGGGTAGAACTACATACCGTTGGGAAGAAAGGTGGTGCACATTTATAGTGGATGGTTTTGTAGCCATGACTTCTTTCCAAAGGCATTTGCTGGTTCTGGCTGAACTATTACATTAGTGAGACATCATGTAGATTAGTAATTATAACTTTTTTTAATACTTACTATATATAACCACAGTTCTGGGTGTTTTCATTGCATTTTTACCCCCTTGAGCTTATTTTTCTTTAACAGATACTATGGCTTATGCTTGTGAGAGCACTCAGCTTATTGTCTCTGGTAAAATAAGCTTTTGAATAAAGTGGAGACCCTAGTCTAGTGAGTAACATAATTAAAACACTAGTACAGAACTGTATGAAACAGTTTTATGTGCTTACATGTGGCTGAACTCTTAAGTACAATACAGAATCAGAAAAGGGAAAGATGATTGTTATTTTAGGTAGCAAGGGAAGATTAGAAGATGAATGGAGAAGTGGTGCCTATATGTAAATCTGTTTAGTGTTTTCAGGATCTGGAAAGTCAGGTGTTGGGGATTTTCCACTGGCACAGGTGTGGTGGGATGGAGTTAGGGTGCTCGTGGAGGCAGTGAAATGACTGCGTATCTCTGGGAAAATAGAGAAAGAAGTTGGATATGTTACATATTATTTTATATTATAGCTTTATATTTATAATATAGCTTTAATATTAGCTTTAAAATATGTAACATATCGTTACTATAAATAACATAATTTTAAATAAATACCTTTTAAAATAATACGGTGTGCAAGCAAATATATCTGGACTATTAGTTTGGATATTATAGTGGGAAATGAATGTAGGTTTTTGAACAAAGAAATATAGTGAAGTATATAATGAGTAAAGAATATTATTCTCCTGCACATTAAATAGAAATAATGGAGAGGCAACCCAAAGAGAATTTATGTTTATTAATGGATGCTTTTCCATACTATATATTCTCATCCCAACTCCCTAAATTGTGAGTTCCACTTGCCAGTGTCTTTTTACTGAGAAATTTAGTTTCTAGAATAGTGCTGGGCCCATAATTGTTCAAAAAACAAGTCACCATGTCAGATTAATTACCTTCTGGGGAATTTCAAAGTAATAGTAATGAAAAGCACTCTGTCATTTGTGCAGTTATACCTCACTAGCTTTGTGATAAACAATATGCTAAATGCTTTATGTACCTTTATTCTAGTCCTCATAACGGTCTTTTGAGGCATTCCTTGTCCCCTGTAATTATTTCTATTTCATTGGCTCTGCCATTTTCACTTCCCGCTTATCCTATCATCTTTACTTTATTCCGTATTCGTTTATTTCCTTTCATACATTTTCGCTCTCCAGCTCATCTCCCTTTATCATAAAAAGCAGTGACCCCGATTACACCAAACTTTCCCAGTATTTTCTGCTTTCTCCTGAGCAGTAGACAGTGAGACCAGAGAAAACTCTGAATTAACTGACCTTATTTTAATCTCAAGTAAATTTCCAGCAACGTATTTTTCTAGGAAATTTGCTTTTGAGATAAGAATTACTTAACATTGCTATAATAGTTATACTTAGATATAGAAGAGAGACTAGACTTGTTCTTCCTCACTCCCAAAGAAGACAAGGATGAAAATGTGGAGAAGCGGTCACTGCTTCCCCTGATGGTAAGACCTGCCAGCTGTTAGACTAGCTCCCAGCAGGTAGTAGGGGCTGCTACAGGAAATAGCGTTTCTGTCCCCACAGGTGCTGAGGCTAAGGGCAGGGAGTCTGCATACATACTGAGGAGATGATGCAGTGAGGTCCAGACTTTGAAGGTTTCTTCTAGGGACACGGATCAGTGAAGAAGTGTTGATGGGAGATTTGACAAATCATTTATACTGTTCACCTTTCTCAAAGTCAGAAAATTTTTTCTCAAGTACTTTCTCCTCCTCATTTTTGATATTTTTCATTGGTTTTTATATTAGGTCTGATGTATACTTTTTAATGCTGTGCACCAACAATTCTCTGCCCTAACCCATACCACATTTGTTTTTCCTGAGTCAGCAGTTTCAGAGTCTGTTTCATGTAGAGCTCTTGCTGCTACCCTGTGTCAGTATGTTCCTTCCTACCTCTGTTACATGTGTGTAGTGTTTTCCAGTGAATTCTCCTACTTCAGATGCTCCTCTTGAAAACCTTTCTCAAAACACATTACCCAAGAATCCTTTCTCATGGGAATGTAACTTTATCTTTCTAGATCAATTATATCCCATAGGGGCATAGAATTTACTTTCCAATTTTTATATATTTTTCTCATGTCCTAGAGGTTTTGTGTTGTAATATTTCATTATTGCTGTTGTTACTTGAATTACTAAGGTACTGATCACAAAACAGTGTTACAATTTTCAGAGAAGTTATGTTTTCTCGGTTGCTTTTCTATTAACATTTGCCACCTTTGTGTACTCTGTGGTTTTCTTTTAGGTTCTGCCATTAGTGCAATAGCTATATCTGCGTTTCAGGGCCTGCCCCACCGCCAGCTTCATCATGCAGTCCTGCCTCATGGGAAAGGTGGGCGCTCCTCCGTCAGTGGGGTGGTGGCCACTGTGTTTGGAGCAACAGGATTCCTGGGCCGCTATGTTGTCAACCGCCTTGGTAAGTAGCATTCTTGAGTTCAGTGTGCTTTCCTACCCTTCATTAGGATTGCCCAGTGAGAGGCCATGAGCTGGGTTTCCCCTCATTTTAACAGTTTGCAATTTCTGTCTTATTTATGTGCTACCTAGGCCATAAGATGGGAGTAAGGGAGCCTGGAAAGTTATGGCTTCATTAGCATGGCACATGTGCTTCTTCGTTATATATAATATCCACATATACAAGAATTTAGACACCTACTGTATCCTTATTGTGTGATGTATTCGTATTCTGTAGATGTTGATCCTCATTTCATTTTGTGTTTTAGGACGGATGGGGTCTCAGGTGATCATTCCCTATCGGTGTGATACTTACGACATCATGCATCTTCGGCCCATGGGTGACCTGGGCCAGCTTATCTTTCTGGTAAGATATCGATGGCTGATACTTTGAGTTAGCAAATAGAAATTACTCAGGTAATTCTTAGTAGTGAGAGGCAGTACAATAAAGTAGCAATGAGTCAAGGGCAGCCTCCGTTCATAGGAGATTCTTTCAGGTAGGTTCCTGCATCTCTTGACTTGGCATGAAGACTAGATCTGGAGTTGGCAAACTTTCTTCTCTCTTTTTTTTTTTTTTTTTTTTTTTTTTTTTTTTTTTT
>NW_022900931.1:27434171-27483431 GCF_012274545.1 Fukomys damarensis | reverse complement strand
TTTTTTGCTTTTTGAGACAAAGTTGCACTATGTTGTTCAGACACTTGCCTTGAACTCACTCTGTAGTCCAGGTTGGCCTGGAACTCACAGTGATCCTCCTGCCTCAGTCTCCTAAGTGCTAGAATTACAGTGCACCTCTGTGCCTGGCTAGTAGTTGGCAAAACTTTTGTAAGGAACCAGAGAGTAAAAATTAAGGTTCCACAGTCATAGAGTATTGTCATAATTAGTGAGCTCTGCCCTTATAGCCCTGAAGCAGTCATGGACAGTATATAAACCAGTGGGTGTGCCAATAAAACTTTATTTACAAAATTAAGTGGTAGCCACATTTTTTGGCCTGAAGGCTATAGCTTGCTAACTCCTGCTCTAGTCCAGTGCTGTCTGGTGTGATACCTGCTAGCCACATATCAAGCACTTGAAATAGGCCACGCCTAAATCGGTATGTGTTGTGGGCCTAAAATATAAATTTCAAAGACAGTATGAATAAAATAATATTCAGTATATCATTTTTAGTTATTACATATTGAAATAATATTTTAGATATTTCAAGTTAAATGAAATATATTATTAAAATGGATTGCTTCTTATTCTTGCAAATGTGCCTAGTAGAAAATTCAGGATGTAGATTAAGAAAGTAGAAAATTCAGAATTACATCTGTGTTTTGTTTCTGTTGAACAGTACTTTCATAGAAAACAGTTATAAACAGTGCATTATAATTTAGCTTGCTTGCTAACAGTGCTTTACAAGCATTCTCTGTTGCTACTCTTTAATCTACAGCTTTTTTAGGCCAGTAGTGCTTGTAGTGTGAGGCAGAGGCAGAGGAGAAGGGAGAGCCTTTCAGCCAGCGATTAGAAATATGTTGGGCTCCTTTGGGGCACAGTGATTTTACTGATCTATAAGGTAGAAGCTGAGGATGCTAAATACTCTACGGCAGTGATGGTGAACCTGTGGTATGAGTGCCGCAGGGGGCATGCAGAGCCTCCTCTGTTGGCACGAGAGGCAAGGCACCCCAGCGTCTCCTGAGCATCAGAAATAGCTCCACAGAGGCCGTGCGCATGCTCCAAATGAAGTAGTGGCTCTGGGCGATGACGTCACGAGCATTTTGGGCGGGTCTCTAAGGGTTTGCTTTAGCTGCCCTGTGGCGTCCCCACAGAGTTGTGCTGCCTCAAAAATACCTGTAGCTGTTCTACTAGTTGGTGCCTTCTTAGCCCGATGTTTGGCTTCATTGTACATTTAGCAGCTTCCTACTCTTACCATGGAGCTAAGCGTTTCCACTTACATGCTTTTTCTTTTGAAAAATGTTAGGTAAACATCCTTGATATCTCTGACATGGTATTCATACAGATTATTTGAAACCCCTGTAAATTTGGACTTTATTTTTAATGGTATTTTCTTTTTCTTTACTAAGTGCTCAAAAGCTAACAATATACTTATATCAGAAGTTTCTTGTTTCTAAAGTTTTTCTTTTCTAAAATTTTATTGTCATTTTCTTGTTATTATTGTTGTAAGAGCTTGACTTTCCCCTGCTTCTGTGTGACTCATTCATTTTTGACCGTCGAGTCTGTAAAGTATTTCACAAGTGCTGGGTAAAACGGTTGACTGGCTGGCAGATGTGGGCTCCCAAAACTGAGCCATATAACATTTATTCTGTTCTTGCAGATAGTGTCTGGCATTGAGTTGAACTCTGAGCATGCCACAGGGGACTCAGTGTATTGCTGTGTTCAGTGTTTATTTCTGAGAAGGGAGGCCCATTTTGGGTGGAGTGTGATTTCCCTGCTTTAGTCCCTGTTTCAACTTGCTATCTAGTTGACCCCTTGGTTTATTGTGCCCTCTGGACCTTCTCCCTGATGATCTGATTTCCTTTTGGTCTTTCCTTTGGGCTCTGGGGAACTGGGTGCAGTTATGCCTCTAGCTCTTCTACTCTTAGTCATCTTGACTGGTTCCTCCCCCGCCCTTGGCATCTTTTCTGAAAAAGCCTTTTCAACTCTTGATGTATGAACTAGGTGTTTGTTGAGTACCTCCCTCGCTGCTGCGGATTTTGTTATATTTCCTGTCATCCACCACGCAGGTAGGTTGCATTTTCTCACGTTACATGGGGCTTGACAGTGTTAGTACACAGCAAGCTGGGGCTGCATTTCTGTCTGTGTGACTCCAGCACTACTGGGCTGTACAGTGGCCTATGCTCTGCCGTCTGTTAGCAGCTCTAACCCATTCTTCCTGCTAGGGTTTCATCTTTGTGTTTTCGGAGCTGATTTCCCTCCTTCCCAGGTTGCGCAGAGACTTTAGTACACTCATGTCCGCTTTCTGTCTGTTCCATCGCCCCAACCCTTGGCTTTCTTCCCCTTCCACTCCTTCCCCTTCCTAGTGCATTGATTCATCCACAGGCACGTAGCGTTCAGACTATATCCTCAGTCCTTTTTTATTTTTTATTTTGAGATGGTTAAGCTGTTAAATTGCCCACGCTGGACTTGAACTTGTAATTCTTCTGCCTCAGCCATTCAGATTGCTCGCATTATAGGTGGCGCTGTCATGCCCAGTTTTTCATATTTTCAAAGTAGAAATTAGTAAGTCTAGGATTATAAAACAGGAACAAATTAAACAAAATAAAGAGATTCGTAGTCACAAATAACCCAATTTGACACTAGGCTTTAAAACACACTCCTCCTGTCTTTAGTCTGTAACTGGTTGCTGCCAGCAAGAGGAAGTCTGTTTCCCTCCCAGATGATCTGCTTTCTGGCTGCATTCCGGTTTCCTTTGCAAACATGAGGGGCAGTTGGGTGGACAGAAGTAAGTGCGCTCCTTTAATACAAGCAGCCCCATTTCTAGGCCTGTTATTTGGTTACCTGAGTAAACAGCTTCAACCTCTCAGGCTGTGGAGGTTGGAATCTGCAGAGTCCAAGGCCTCGGAGGCATTTCAGTGGTGCCCTGTGGACCCTGTGTGAAAGGCACTGCAGTAAGACAATACAGGTGCAAACTATCCTCTGACTGGCGGCTGTGATTTAACAGGAATGGGATGCGAGAGACAGAGAGTCTATCCGAAGAGCAGTGCAGCACAGCAACCTGGTCATCAATCTCGTCGGACGAGACTGGGAAACCACGTGAGTTTCTGGCTCATCTTTTTCTTTTGCATCAGTCTGTGGGGCTCAGTAGACATCTCATGGCATTGTAGTGCCATTTTCATGGGATCATTAGTAGGGGCTGGTTGTGCATCCATTCACATCCCAGTGACTGCCCTGCTGGGTCGGGGTGTGTGTGCTATGAGGCAGCAGTGCGATGTGCTGGTGTAGCTATCGGCGTGGCAAGGACATGGCAGCGTGTGGTCCTTGTCTGTCCGTGTGCTTGGTGTGAACACCTTGAGCAGGACCGGAGTTGGACCTGTGCGTGGCTCTGTTGATCTGGGGTGGGGTCAGGAGGTCGGATTTTGCCTACTTCACGGCTCAGCAAGCTGTGCATTGGTTCACTGAAGGAACTTTGTCCTTGTGTGGACAGTGTTCGACCCCTTCTGCACACTCGTCATTGAAGATGTTGAGAGTACTGATTCGAACAGTTTGTTTAGCCTTCCTGTGGATTATCAACAAATAAAGTTTTTCTTTTATAGTTCCATACTTTGTTTGCTTTTATTAAAGGCTGAATCAGATTTGTTTGTACATGTCTGCTTCAGTAAATATTTTCCAAGGTCTTTAATGCCATAAAGGCTCTTGTTTAATGTTATATGTTCTGTATTGACTAATACAGTGACTTGTACAGAGTGAATGTAGTTAATGTTAGGCATTGAATTGGTGGCTCTTTTTTAGTTTCTTTTTTACCTTCAAGGGAAATAAAGTGTGGGGGGGTGAGAAATAATTCCTTTTCCAGCTCCCAACACTTCCTTCCTCATCAGTAACCACACAACAAGTTTTTGTTTGTTTGTTTGTTTGTTTGAGACAGGGTCTCACTATGTAACCCAGGCTGGCCTTGAACTCATGACAATCCTCCTGCCTCAGCCTTCCCAATGCTGGGATTATAGGCGTGCACCACCAGGCCTGGAAAGCCAGGTTTCCTTAAAGGGCCTCACCCTCAGAATTCCTGAGAACACAGAATATTACCTGTGATGGATTTATAATGTAGAGTTGTATTAGGTACAGTAATGACAGTGAGCCTGCCTGTCAACTTTGAGAAACATGAAGTTTGACTTAGAACTAAAGCACGACTGTTTAAATGTTTGCTATGAATTCCACCATTGTGAAAATGAGCATATCACAAAAAGCTTTGAAATTCTGAGTCAGAGGTGTTACCTAATCCTTTATGTTTTCTTCTAGAAACTTCGATTTTGAGGATGTTTTTGTAAAGATTCCCAAAGCAATAGCTCAAGTGTCCAAGGAGGCTGGAGTTGAAAAACTCATTCATGTTTCTCATCTGAATGCTGACATTAAAAGCTCTTCCAGATACCTGAGAAATAAGGTAACTAAGGAGTCCATCGGGCAAGTGCCTTGTAGAGCCAGAGTTTCTTGGTTCCTTTGAAGTGTGATGTAAGTGAGAAAGGCTTCTCAGCAGTGTATTGAGAATTCAGAGGGTTCTTCATACCCTACATGAGGTGTGTGTGGGCCGTGTTCTGGCGTTTCAGTTACACGCCTTCTGTTTCTGCTCTGAGAGGCTTCCCAAGTGAGCAGTCCGCATTATTACCTGCCCTCAGATACTTCAGGTTGCTCTGGGTTAAGACAGAAGGACACAGACAGCATTCTGGGGTCACCTGCTGTGCTGAAAGGGTCATTTTTCTTCCTCCGGCTTCTTGCCTAGCCACAGCTTCATACCATTCTTCCATAGGTGATGTGAAGGCTGAACCTGAGAGGGACAGATATCTGCGAAGGAAAATGGCTCTTCACAGAATTTAGTCTTCTTGTACTCCGGGAAACCACACTGGAGTCCAGATTTGTGCAAGGTTGGCCACTGTGTTCCTGGTGTCTTGTTCTCAGGGATTGATAGGAAGAATGAGAGCCTGGTCTGCCCTTAGCGTGTGTCTCCTGCCATCCTTAACCCATCTGTAGTCATGCCGGTGAGGGCAGTGGAGTCCTTGAAAATGGCTCTGGCTCTTTGACTCACTGTGTTCACTTACTATTTATTAAGCACTGACTTTGTGCCTTGTATTCTGGTAAGCACTAGGGATACAGTGGCCAGTAAAGCAGTCCAGGCCCTAGTCCACAGCTAGGTCTGGCTCCCCAGGGAATGGAATTCTGGATGCACCAGGTGTCACCAAGTGGCAAACTGCACTACAGGAGCAGATAATAAGCAAGAGGATGCCTGTTGGGAACACATCATGACTAGCAGCAGAGAAGCCCGTGTGAACTGGCTTAAACATAAAGCGTTTATAGGTTCCCCTGGTCAAGAGATCCATTGAGAATACCTCAGCCACAGAGGTTGGTGCCAAGGAACAGGCCTCTAGCTGCTTTCTGCATGAGCTCTGTCTTGCTGGAGGTGGGCCCAGGCATCTTAGACAGAGAGGAAATGAAAACAAGGGTGCTCATGCTGGCCTCTGCCCCAGCACTAAAATCTGGATTTCATGATTGTTAGAAGGGCTTGGGGTGTTAGTGGTAATAAAGAGGGGTGTCAAAGCCTTCTGGCTCCCTGGCTTAAGCCACTGGGCAGGTGGTAATGTAGATACTTGAGGAAAACTAGACTTTTGGGGTAGAGTTCTTAGCCTTAGTTTCCAGTTAGAATCACTGGGGAAGACTTGAAAATTCCTGATGCCCAAGGTGTACCACAAACCAATTAAAATCTCTGGGAGAGAAACATGAATAGTAGTAGTTTTTTAAACTCTCGATTATTCCAAGAGCCGCAAAGATTGCGGCCCATTTTACTTGAGGGAGTAGAAGATGGTCCAGTGTTTGACTTGGGTTTCAGGTGTGTATCAGTCATTCAAGTAGCTGTGGTGAAATGGGCTTAGAAGACAGTTTGGGTTGTTGCAGATATACATTTGGAAATCAACCACCATCTGTTGTTAATTAGAGTAGCAAAATGTCCTCATGAGTAAATGTAGGTTGAGAAGAGGACTTTGAACTGGGTGTGGAGTGACAACTGTGATTTGTTCTCTGATAGGAGAGGAGGCACGTGTGAAAACCAGACATGACAAATGCACTGAGCAGAGTGGGTATGGTAAGGTAGGGAAGCTAGAGGGGCTGCACGTTCTAGGAGCCGGGGAAGACAGTGTCACAAGGAGGGAAAAGCTATTTACCAGTGTCCCTGAGACATCAAGCTGAATGAGAGCTGGGAAGTCTTGGGTCTGTTGGCGGTGAGGTCATCTCGTCAAAGTAACCTTGTCAAAAATAGTTTCGGTGCATACATTGACCCAGAGTCCAGAGGGCAGTTAAGGAACGGGTGCGCTGGAGCAGAGCAGCGGCCCAGGAAGGGAGGTACGTTTGCAGGTAGTTGGTTGGAAGAACGAGCAGAGGGATAGAATCTGGGAGGGGAAGTGGAGTTGGACCTTCTTCACACATTTGCAGCAGAGGATCTCCATTGTTTAAATGGCCGTGGGAGGTGTTGCTGGAGAGCAAGGCTGAACATAGGGACAGATGGTAAAGTGGGCAGGTTCCTTAGGAGGTGGGAGGAGTGGGTCCAGCACCCTCAGGAGGGGGCGCCAGAGCCAGGATATGGCTCTGCCCCTCTGTGGTAGGAAAGGAAGAAACTGGTGCTTCACACACCTGTGATTATAATTTAGTGGTGAGGACTTGAGGTGGTTTTCTTCTGCTATCTTATGTTTAGGAGGTAAAGTCATTTACTGGAAGGAAGGGGATAGAGAGAAAAGCCTGAAATTTGAATAAAATAGGAAAGCCTTGAAATTGTTATGTGGGAGACTATATCAATTAGAGAAAAACAGCATTTCTGGGAAAAACCAGAGCCCAGTTAAAATCTGTGGCATGGATTATGGTGGCACCAATTTATGATTTGTATTTATTTATTTTCTGCAAGTTGTTAAAGATGGTGGAGGGAAAGCAAGATTACGATTTGGCCTGGTGTGGATAAAGGCACAGGCCCTGTAATTCACAGGATGCAGTAGGTAAGAGATGAATGTGGAATCGAATCCGGGATTCAAAGGAGGCCAGGGAGGCAGGAGGAGTCCGTGGGGGAAAGCAGAATCAGTGGGCAGAGTTCCTTAGAAGGCCGAGGAGCAGGCACCCCAGGAGCAGAGAGCAGGCTGGGTGTGTGGGTCGTCATCTGAGGGCAGGATGTCTTCATTTAGGTTCTGACAGGCCCTTTGTGTCATGGTGAGATCTGTTGTCTCACTGAGCTGAGTGCCAGAGGAGGGGTGAAGGGGAGGCCTTGGAGAGGCTCAGAAGCCCAAGAGGCACACCCACTGGGCTTTGGTATCACCAGGCTCTGCTGGGGGAGTAGGTGAGAACTGTACAGCTGCTTGATGAGGAAGGCCAGGGGCCGACTCTAGGTCAGTGTGTCCTCTGCCACCTCCGTTACTATAGTCCACAGTTCTTTCTCTGGCGGGCTGCTAGGTTGTAGGCTCAGACTGGAGGCCATGTGAATAGGAAGAAAAACAGGCTGGAAAAACACTGCTCTGACTTCCTCTCTTCTTCAGCATAAGCTCCCCTGGAATAAAAACATAAAGAACCTCAGCAGACATTATAAGGATAGGGTGTCTCAGAACAGTTTTGCTTTTGGTTGTTCAGGCTGTTGGAGAGAAAGAAGTGAGAGATGCATTTCCAGAAGCCACGATCATAAAGCCATCGAGCATCTTTGGGAGAGAGGATCGATTCCTCAATCATTTTGCAAGTATGTGTTCTTTCTTAATAGTGGGAAATAATGGACCCTGGTTAATCACATTAAAGCTCAGCACAAGCTGATAGTGTTCTCTGCTTTGAAAAAATAAGGTTTTCTTCCTCAGTTGCCTTTTTCTCTCTTAAAGCTGTATTTTTATAGTCCATATGGCCTTTCCTACTTGGGGAATAGGTGAGTGTCCAGCTAAAATCAGTGGTAGCAGTGGATTTACAGTGGTACCAGTCTTATTTTCCTTCAGCCCCTGAAGGTGGAGGTTAACAGTGCATGCTTCAGAGTTAGAGACTGGGGGTAAATCTTGGCCTCCCTGCCCTGTGCTTGGCGAGACGCTGGGATGTCCTGCAGAATAGTTTCTCCAGCTCACCTCACTTGAATTCCATGTGTTGGTCTCCCCGCCACACACTTCTGCCATAAAAGTCCTGACAGACTTTTTACTGTGTCCATAATTTTGTCATTTTGGAAATATTATACAGTTGGAATTATACAGTATATATCCTTTTCAGATGGACATTTGCACAACAATGTGCATTTAAGGTCTTTTTTCACATCTTTTCATGGCTTGGTAACTCATTCTTTTTTTTTTTGTACTGGGGATAACTATTGTTTTTGTAAAGCTAAATGATATTTCCTTGTATGGATGTGCCTGTATGTTTTGATGTATTATGTGTTTTCTACTGATTGTGTCTTCTGATATTCTGCGTTAATTTCTATTTTGTTTTTAAAATTGTAGCACAATATAAGCAATGTAAGATTTATACTAAATTATATCTCCCCCAAACTCATATGTTGAAGCCTTAACTTCCAGTGTGACTTTATTTGAATGTAGGGAGTTAGGGTGATGGTTATGGTTAAAGGAGGTTGTATGGTGGGGGTCCGAATTTTCTGGAACTGATGACCTTGAAGGAAGATCTTGCTTCCTCTGTGCATGCATGGAAGAGAGGTCATGTGAGGGCACTGGGACAAGTTGGCCATCCACAAGCTGGGAAGAGCCCCCACCCTGACCCCGATGGGCTGGTGCTTTGGTCTTGGGCTTCTCAGCTTCTGGAGCTTTGAATAAATACTTCTGTTGTTTAAACCACGTAGGCTGTGGTGTGTTAGTGTGATGGCTTGAACAGACTAAGGCAGATTTTGGCCCTCGCACCTGAGTAACTAATGTTATGCGTACCTAAACATGAAGATGCACTTCTGGAACTGAGCAATGGGTATAGGACAGAGGGATTCTGAGGCATGTACTAGAAATATGGCCCAGAGGAAGACCTCTGTGAGTGCTCAGGTCGAAATGAAGAAGGTGCTTTGGAACCTGGAGGAAAGGGAAACTGTGCTATAAAGTGGCAAAGATCTGACTTAACTATGGGCTGGGGTCCTGTAGAAGGTAGAACGAACTTGCAGGTGATGAGATTGGTTATTTAGCTAAGAAGATTGCTCCACAGAGTGCTGCAGAAATGCCTTTGCCCTTCCTGACTGCTTATGATAAATGTGAAAGGAAAAGATGAAGTGAAAGAGGATTAAGTAACCAGAACTGGAAGATCTGAGAAATAGACAGCTGATCCATATTGCAAAAAATGAGAAGGCTTGTTTTCAAGTGAACATTAGGGATGCGGTCGATAAAGAGACTGTAGGTTTGAGTGGTGGGCTGATCAGCGATCTCAGGGAAGCAGGAGTAGAGATGGCCTTGAATGAGCAGACACTGCCATTCTGAACTGGAGGGACAGAGAAAGGGCAGAATGGAAGGAGGCTGCCAGGCCCCCATAGGGCCAGGCTGCAGAAGAGCAAAGAAGGACCCCAGACAGGTTCAGAGGTGTTCAGAGCTACCTCCTGGGTCTCGCATGCCCTGTGGCTTCTACCAGAGCACCCAGAATCCTGAGAAGAGGCCTCAAGTCTCTGGAGGGCAGGCCCTCCACAGCCCCTGGAGCTGCTGGGATGGGTCTTGCCCCACAGATTCGGGTTGGAGGGCCAGTGAGAGAGTCAGCTCGGGGTTGGGAGGGCAAGAGGGCTAAGGGCCATAAGGCTTACTAGGATTAGGTGGGGTTTGTCTTATTAGATTTAGGACATGCTTGGGACTGGTTGGCCTTTTTTCTTTCCTATTTCTCCCTTTTGGGCTGGGGATATCTATTTCACGTCTGTCCCTTTAGTTTGTCTTCCTGTTTCTGGCTTTCTTACTGCCCGTTTCTGTGCCTCTGAGTTTCAGAGCAGGTCTTTAGAGCCTCACATATGGTTGCCACTAGTTAGCCATGACGGAAATCTTGTGGTTTTCAATTAGATTTCTCTGATTAGCGATGATTAAGTGATATTAAGCATTTTGACACATACTTGTTGGCCATTGGTATAACTCGTGTGAAGAAATGCTGTTTGTGTCCTTTGGCCATTTTAAAATTTCATTATCTTATTTTGTTGTTGAGTTATAATTCTTTTTATATTCTGATTATTAAACACTTACCCAACACATGATTTGCAAATATTTCTTATTCTGTGGGTTGCCTCTTCACTCTATTAACTTTGCCCTTTGAGTCAGGATTTTTTTATTTTGCTATAATTCAGTTTATCTACTTTTACTTCGGTTACTTGTACTTTTGGTGTCATATCCAAGACATCACTGCCAACTCCAGTGTCGAGAAGATTTCCCTCTTTGTTTTCTTCTAAGAATTTTATGGTTTTAGCTTTTGGTTTAGATTTGGATCGTTTTTGAGTGACTTTCTGGCCTATGGCACAGTGTTGGGTCTGTTTTATTTTTCTATTTGTGTATGTTAAGTTTTCCCAGCACCACTTGCCGAAGACTGTCCTTCCCCACTGAACGGCCTTGGCGCCCTCATGAAAGATCATTTGGGAGCAGTTCAATTTGGAACTCTCCGTAGTCGTCCAGAGTAGCCTCTGTCATCTCTCTTGTCCTCTTTCCCCATCTTCAAATAAATTGTCTTCTCTTATGTAAAAGAAAAGGAAGAATCATTTGGCTATGTATGCGAGGGTTATTTTTCTGTGTTTTATTTCATGTCTGTCATGCCACTGTTTTGATTGCCATGCAGTTGTTTTGAGTGCTGTGGCTTTGTAGTAAGCATTGATGTCAGAAGTATGACTTCCCGCTTTGTTCTTTTTTTACAATTGTTTGGCTATTCAGGGTCCCTTGAGACTCCGTATGCTATTCAGGTTGGACTTTTCTTTCTGTGAAAATCACCATTGAGTTTATCATGAGGACTGCGTGAAATCTAAAAATTGCTTTGGACAGCATTGATACTGTCCTACTCTGTTTTGAGTTTCTCTAACAAAATGCCCAAGACTGGAAAATATATAGAGAAAAGGAATTTCTTGCTCACAATTTTGGGAGCTCGTAAATCGGTGCGGAGCCTCTGACCTGAAGGCCTTGATGCTGCTCCTGAAGCAGGTGCCCCTGGGTTAAGGCCCCACCTCTTTTTACCGCTGTGTGACAACGCCTCAATTTTGGAAGAGATCCGTGTAAGCCATCTTGTAACAAGAAGCCTTCCAGTCCTTGCACTTGGATGTCTCTGTTTGTGTCTTTTTAAATTTTTTGTAACATTTTGAAATTTTTAATGTATTTTTTTTTACTACTTTGATTATAGTATTTTTTGATGCTTTGTAAATTTCTACTTTTAGATGCTTTAAATTTTTTCTTTTACATGTAGTGCATTTGGGATTTATTTTTCTTTTTGGTAAGAAATAAGCCATTATCTTTTATATTTTTCAAATAGTAGAGCAGTCATCACAGTACCATGTATTAAATAATATTTTCATTTTCCACTGATTTTTGAGCTCTATTCATACTAAATTCCCATGTTTAGCAGAGCTGCTTTCCTAGGTTGCCTTTACCATATCACTCATCTGTCTATTCTTGTGCTCCTCCTAGAATAGAGTATGGTTCGAGCCCCATCCTGGGCATGACCATGCAGTTGGCAGTAGAGATAGGATGCTGTTGCCAGGCCATGTCAGCCCCCTACCTTCTTGTCTTTGTCCTTAAAGGTTTGGCTTTTTTACATCCCATGTTTACCGTCTGAAAACAGATGATTGCTACTCACCAGGATCATTAGCTTCCTTAGAGTCAGTTACACTTGCATTATTTCTGTTTTGCCCAGCATTTATTTTAACCTGCGGCTTAGGCCTTCTAAGCATTATTTTCATTTCTTCTGCCAGACATTCGTTATTTTGTTGGTGTGCCTCTTATTTCCTTGGGCTTGAAGACGGTGAAGCAGCCAGTGTATGTAAGTACCGGGAGAATTTGGGTTTGGGTGGTCATTGTTCTGATCTCATTCTGCTGCTTCTTTCTTGCTACCTCATCGTTTTCTTCTGGGTCCGCACACTTCAGCTTGTTGCTTCTCAGTTTACCTAGGAGATATGTGTTGTCTTCACTTGTTCATTCACTTAAGAAAGCTTTCCTGAACTTTAACGTACCAGGCACACCATTTGTGTGGGGATAATAGATAGGTAGACAGCTGCTGTCTCCTCGTTGTGCTCCAGCACAGGCAGCTCAGTGGGATGGTTACCATGCAGTGTGGCAGAAGGTCTTGCATAGCTACAGCAGAGGGTTTGGGCCTCTCAGAAGAAAGGAAGGGAGCTGGGGGAGGGTTTTACTTCACACAGAGGCACAGTACTCAGAGGAGCGCAGAGGTGAAGCAGCCTGTTGGACCCCTTAGGTTGGGCCAGTTTTCCTCACTGGCTGCACTGTGACATTGGGGGCTAGGTAGTTCTTTGCTGTGGTGACTGTTTTAGGATGTTTCACACCATTTCTGTCCTTTAGATGCCAGTAGACCTACCCTCGACCTCCAGTTGGACAGATAGACAAATTTCCCCTAGGGGCCCAAATCATCCCTCCCTGATTGAGAATCTTGGGTCTAAATCGGTACAAAATGACTGTTTTTGAGAGTCTTATAGTAGAATATAGCAGTTCAGTCTGTGGTGGGAGGAGTGGTGAGAGGAGAGAGAAGGGGAAAAGGAAGCAGAGAGGCTGAGCGGTCTGAAGGCAGATGCTCCCGACTAGAAAAGACCCATAGGTGAAGGTTGACTGAGAGGATTATTGAGCTCTTGAGAAGGTCGGTTTTAAAGATGCTTTCTGAAAATAGATGATGCCATTTTAAAATTATATCACATTTGAGCCGTGGGTGGGATTGCCTGCTTTCCTTTCTCCCTGTGTTCCGCTCCCCTCCCCGCTTCCTTCCGATCTCTGCATCTTCCTTTTCTGCTTCCTTTGACAGTGATTTAAACGTAAGTTTTAATTGCTATAGGTTGTTGATGTAGCTACAGGAATTGTCAATGCTGTTAAAGATCCAGATGCCAAAGGGAAAACCTTCGCCTTCGCTGGGTGAGTGCCTAGGGTTGACTTTAACCGAAGAGCCTTGGTTTGAACAACAATTTCTAAACAAGTCCCTCGTGGATTTGTTACATTTTTACTGCATCAGAGTCTCCTAATGCATAGTGCTTTAGAACAGCTGGAGAGGAAATAAATTACCTACAGTTAGTTCACTTACCCAGACATGGATTTGGTCTGCATCTCCCATAATGTAAAATTAGAAGTTCACCTTGGGCCAGCATGTGTCCTGTGTCCTGCAGTGATCATGGCAGTGCTTTCTGGGATTTGAAGGAAGCTATTTAAGGATTTGGTATGGTATTTCTCGTAGCGCATGATGACATTTTCATGGATTTTTTTCCTTTGGTAAAATATGTCACAGTGATGAGGTCCTCACTGAATTATCTTCATTCAGCTCTCAGTAATCATAGATTTTCTGAGGCAAGAGAGATTAGGAAAATTGGTGAGGAGATATGAAAATGTATTATAAATAATGATAATTTATTAAAGTTAGGTTTGACCATTAAAAGCAATCCAAATCAATGGAATGGGGAGAAATAGTCCCAAATATACATAAGAAAATAGTGTGTGATAGGGTGACATTTTTAATGCAAGGGGAAGGGTTCATTCAATAAATGATTCAGTAAAGCAGTAGGCTGACATGTTGGGAAGAATTCACTGACTTCTTCACCTTATGTTATATAGGAAAATATGTCCCAGAAGGAACTATGGTTTAAAAAAAAAAACCTTAGACAAAATATATGGAAATTTATTCCACTATGGAGGGCTTTTCTAAATATGAATCCAAACTATAAAGGAAAAGAAATCAATAGTTATGATTAAGTAAAATGTTTAAAGTTTTATATTATATAAATACCAGAAGCAGTGTTAAAAGACAAAACACACATCATAAAAGATGTTCCCAACTATATTGCTAAAATATAAAGAATTGCTGGGTGTGGTGGTGTATGCCTGTAATCCCAGCACTTGGGAGGCTGAGGCAGGAGGGTCGCCATGAGTTTGAGGCCAGCCTGGGCTATACAGTGAGTTCAGATCCAGCCTGAACTACAAAGCAAGACCCAGTCTCAAAAAAAAACCCAACCCCCCCCCAAAAAAATATATATATATAGGACAGAATCTCTAGGAAGAAAGAAAATAAATGTGTAAATGGCAAGAAATGTGAAGAAATAATAAATCTTACACATGAAAAGAAATGCTAATTAGAACAGAGGACCTTGCTGTCCTAGCAGATTGGCACATTTGTTTTGGTGCGGGGTAGCCTTACTAGCATTTTATGTGAATTGGCATAACCATTTTGTAAGGCAGCTCAGATATACTCAATAAAAACTTTAAAATTTCAGAATGTACTTTGATCTAGTCCCATTTCTATAGCTATATTCCAAATACATAATCATGGATAGGTATATAAATATTTACTGCAGACATGTTCATTGAAACAGTATTTATTTATAAAGGAAGATTTTTATTAGCTTAAATTTTCCAAACCTAGGAATTGATAAAGTAATTATGCATATGTGCAGTACAAATCTGCAGTCATTAAACAAGCAGTAGAATATTTAGTGGCATAAAAAGATGATTATGATGTGTTAAATTTAAAAATTATAGCATAGGTCATATGTGTCATGCAAGAGAGGAGGGATACATGTCAGGGAATGAAAAGGGTGTGTGGCAGATGTATTACCTTCACCCTGGCAGTCAGATTGGGGGTGATACTTCTTTGTGCTGATCTGTTTTTGCTATAGTGTGTGTATTTTTTCTGTTTCATAAGAAAGATGTAGTTTTGTTAAATTACAAAAATTTGCCAGGAGCAAGTATTGTCATGTAAATAACTGTGTGTCTTTTTCCCTAGGCCCAGTCGGTACCTCCTCTTTGACCTTGTGCAGTACATCTATGCTGTGGCCTTCAGGCCCTTTTTCCCATACCCCATACCCCGTTTTGCCTATCGGTAAGTACAGTGCTCCTCTTGTGCACTGTCTGAAAACAGCTAACCTGAGACCTTGCTCCTGGTCCTTCCCTCAGGTCTCGGGGAGCGTGTCCCTTATGTGCAGAGCAGTCTCCAGCCCTCCGATGAGAGGCACCCTGGGTCCTGAGTTAGCAGGGGAGGAAGCAGAGGGTCTAAGATGGGAGCTGTAGATCAGCGTGGTTGGGAGGGTCTTCCTAATCTCCAGCTAAAACCCACTGGGTTGGGCCGGGGCATAGCATGTGCAAGGTCTTGTGTTTGATCTCTGTGAAGAACAAACAGTGATAGGGAAAACTTTTATAAATGGCAAAAACCTATAAAGTGTTATAATATAAAATGGCTTCTGCTGTCTTTCACAGCAGATTGCTTTGTTTAGCTCAGAACTAACAGGCACTGAAGGCACTAATTGCTGACTGAGGCATTTGGTCTGACCCTGAGATAACAGGGTCAGCAAGGTCTTGAGCTCCCAGAGACTGAAGCCACCTGACCGTAAAAGTGTCTAAATGAAAGAACCCATTGCTACCATTCACTCCCCTGACCCTGAACACCCTTTTCATATGGCCTAGAATAGATAACTAGGCGAATCTTAAAGGTAAACTCCCCAACTGCAAAGAACTGTTACATCTGTGTTGAAAGGATTAACTATTCTGTGACCATGATTTGAATGGTGAGAATGAAATGTAACCACCCAAATGAAGTCAAGGCTGTGAAACCCTATAAAAGGAGGAGTTGTAACCCAGTGTGTCATTGATCCAGGCACAGCTTATGTGCGATTGACCCTTATCGATGAGTAAATTTGTTATTTTACTTCATTCTGCTGCCTGTGTGTCACTTACTGATTCCTTCCATAACAACAACAGCTGAAACAGTGTAAAAAAAATGCCCAGAGTCTCAATTTGGAAAATTGTCTTCCTTGGCAGATTGTGAAATGGAGTGACCAGATCTCCCCGTTTGGTGCTGCTTTTCCATAGGTGGAAGGGTCCTTTTTGATTAAGCAGTTTGCTTATGTAGTGGGAAAGCAGCAAGGCTGATTTAGATTTGGCCTGTGTTGCCTTCTTTTCCTTCCTTGTTTCTTGGTTCATTCTTCCTTCTGTGAGTGGGTTTAAAGTGTGCGACCTGTCTTGCCACACCCTAATGGTCTGAACAAGGAGATTTTCACATCCATTATGCCAGAGTGATTTTTAGCCAACACAGCAATTTACTCCTTATTTATTCATGTAACAAATACTTCTTGAATGTCTGCTATATACTGGGCAGCCCTCTAGGTACTCAGGGTGTTACAGTAAACTCTCCAAAAGCTTATGGCCTGTTAGGGGTACTAGGAAAATAGTCAAGGTAGCTGGGGCTGTAGCTCATTGAAAGGGCACGTGCTTCATATGGGTGAGGCCCTGTGTGCAGCAGCACTAATAAAACCACACACACACACACACACACACACACACACACACACACACACACAGTCAGGGTGCAGCATGACGGTAGTGACTGGGATTGTTCTACTTTCCAGGCTTGTTTGTTTGTTCAAAGTGTAAGGGAGTGCAAGAGAGGCCGCAGAGGCCTGGAGAAACCTCCACTTACTGCAGCAGAGTAAGAGGAATTGACCAAGGAGGGTGACGACTTAAATGCCAGTGAAGAGCTTGGAAACCTAGATACTGAAGGGAAGGAGTTTGAGGAGAAGGGTGTACAGGAGCCTTGCAGCTCTGTGCACAGCCGCATCTCTGGCATCTAGAACTGTGCCCAGCACAGATGGGAGCTCTGTTAACATTTGTGACTGCAGTGCTGCAGAGAAGGCAGGTTCGATAAAGGACCCAGAGATGGCCCCCGAGGATGAAGAGGGTCATTTGGTGTTTTTGCTTTTGAGACAGGGTCTCATTATGTAGTTGAGACTGACCTGGAACTCACTATATAGCCCAGGCTGGTCTTGAACTCACAGCAATCCTCCTGCCTCAGCCTCCCGAGTGCTAGGATTACAGGCGTGCGCCACCACGCTTGGCTGAAGAGGGTCATTTGAATGGGAGCTTTAAGGTCACAGAGCAGCTGTAGCCCAGGTTGTTGTGAGCCTTAACAGTCGGGGCTGGCATCCGCATGTGGCATGGCCCCCCAAGGCCCTGGAGTAGAGCACAGAGGTGATCTGTTAGGTGGAAACAGTGGAGAGTTGGAGGCTTTGAGGGGTAAAGTACTCCTTTATTTTATTTTAGTTAAAAGTTATGTTAGCTCAGTAAGTCATATTTTTTGGCTACTGGGACAGGTTAACTGGAATCAGAGATTTTATGTCACTAGAGAAATTCTGACCTGTCTTGGGGCTCCCTTTTTCATCCATTTCCTCCGTGGAAGTGAGGTTTCTTGAGCTTTCACAGAGTGGTGGATCCTGCTGTTGGTTGAGCTCTTGTGCATGAGCCCGGGAGGTAAATGGGTGAAAAACAGGGCCTGCCTGGCGGAGGTGCTGGTGCGGCACAGAGCAGACTTCCTGTCAGATCTCAGGCTCCATGAGGCCCAGGGTCCTGTCCTCCACCACCTGAGGCTGCTCACCACAGGAGCAGGAACTCTGGTGAGCGAAGGAAAACCGGCCACTGTCCCTGGCACATGGAGAATGAATGCAGTGATTTAGCCCAGGAGCTTCCTGGGCTTTGCGCTCTTCTCCCGACTTGATCGTAGACCTGCAGCACCGCTTGAGGGCTGCAGCCCTCAGGACTGTGTTGTGTGTCTTGCACCTGCTCAGCTTGCCCTGCATCCTGACTGATAGCACACTGAACGTCTCAGGCTCAGATTAAGTCAGATCTCACGGACTTCGTTGAGTGTTGGGTTGTTTTGGGGTTGCTTTGTTGATCGTTGGTAATATTTCATTTTAGTGTTTAGTTTTTTTTTTTTTGTGGTTTGGTTTTAGGGTTTAGTTTTAAGATTAGTTGTCTCTTTGGAGAATAGGGTGAGTCCTCAATTCCACCCACGAGTTGGGTTGTCTTGAAGGGAAGCAGGGACTCAAAAGATGTGTGGCCTCACAGGTAGTCGAGCCAGGATGTCATTTATTTTCTTAAAAAGATGCAGGGAGGCCTGGTGGCACACACCTATAATCCCAGCGCTCAGGAGGCTGAGGCAGGAGGATTGCTGGGAGTTTGAGGCCAACCTGGGCTACATGCCTCAACTACATAGTGAGACCTTCTAAAAAAAAAGTCAGTGAATTCCTGCCTGTGCAGCAGCCCCTTGTCCTGTGGATCTTATGGGCAGAGTGATGTGTGTTCTTTTTCCAGCTTGGCGGCAAGGCTCTTGGAGATGAGCCCGTTCGAGCCCTGGACCACGCGGGATAAAGTAGAGCAGGTGAGCCCTGCAGGGGAGCTCGCAGGACTCCTCTGCTCCCGTCTGCTCCCTTCGTCTCCGGCAGGATTCACTTTTGCTCTCAGCTGGATTGTGCCATCAGAATATGCATTCGCCTCGTGGTTCCTACTGCCCCTGCTGGAGCTCCCCTCTCCCCTCCTGCCCCTGTGTCCCTTCCTGCCTAAGCTCAGAGGCGCTGCCTGCACTGCTGTTGGCAGCTTCTTGCTCCATCTCCTGCGGCCCACTTCAGTGTTCCCTTCTTTGCCCTGGAACTGGTTTTCCAGGTTCCCCTTCACTTTCCTGCTGGCTGATCCGGAAGTCAGGCCTCTGACCTCATCTCTGTGCGCCTGGGGGAGCGGGGTCAGTGGGACCTTCTGTGTTCCTGCTACCCGGCCTTTCCACCCTCCTTGCTGCTCAGGCCTTGCTGCGGCTGTGGCGCCCTCCCACCCGCTCCATCCCAGCCTCTCCGCTCTGTCTGCACTGTTTTCTAAGTGAGGCTCACCACCCTGCGCTGCAGCTGTGTCTCTCCAGGCCTTGTCTCCCCCCGGAGTTGTGAGTCCTCTGTCTGTAGTTTCCTGACACGTTCTGTGTCTCCGTAGAACGCAGACCTCTCCTCTCCTGAGCTCCACCATGGGGAGTCCTGTTCTCCACTGCTGGTGCTCAGAGTCTAGGAGCCCCTCGCTGCTCCTGTTCTCCAGTTTGGATCCGAGCCAGCCCCGTCCACCCCTCCACGCTCCGCAGGGAGGGGAGTGTTCTGTCTGCTTGCGTGGCTGGAGCACAGTAGAACGTGTGCTAGTATGACTGCAGACGTGAAGCTTGTGCTTTATCTGAATTGATTCCAACTCTGATGTCAGTCACTGCATATGGCTGTGGCCTCTTTATTGGCCAGCAGTGGTCAAGGTGGATGCCAGATCTTCCCACTCCTCTCTGACCCTCCCGTGGAAATGTTTGTGATAATACTGGGACTTTGCAGCTCCCAGGCGCAGAACACATATGTGTGTTCTCCCCACTCCCACCCAAGCCCCTTCCTCTCTCCACTCTCTGCTGCCCCCCCATCCCTCCTGCAGTGAGCCAGGCTCCAGATCTCAGGTCACTCTTCCCTCAGCCCAGAGGGGCGCTGGACTGAGAACAGTTACCGGGTTACCCCTGCCTAGGCAAGGGGCAGGCGCCGCACCGTCCCTGTCATTCAGAAGCTGGCAGCTGAGGCAGAGACGGCGCAGGAGCACAGACGGCGCAGGAGCACAGGCTGGGTTCTCCCTGCGTTACCTGGCTCCCTCCTGAGCCCCCTGCTCTCCTGAGCCAAGTTGCCTGGCCCCGGGCTCCTGGTAGCTGTAGCACCTCAGCCTGAATGCGGCCTGGGCGACTCACTCCCCCTGTGTCGTGTCCTGGCCCAGTGGCGGTGCTGCATCTAGGCCAACGCTTGCTGGTTTCACTTTGGGTTTTTTTTTTTTTTTTTTTTCTGTGTTCTACCTTTATCCAGTTCTGATATCAAAATAACATACGCTGAGCAGGATGGTATCTGCCTGTAATCCCAGCACTCTGGGAGGCTGAGGCAAGAAGATCATGAGTTCTTTGGGGCAATTTAATGACTTAGTGAGATTTTTTTTTTTCTCTTAAATGTACATCTTATTTTATTTTTTGGTTTTTTTTGAGATAGGGTCTCACTACGTAGTTGAGACTGACCTGGAACTCACTATATAGCACAGGCTGGTCTCAAACTCACAGCGATCCTCCTGCCTCAGCCTCCCGAGTGCTGGGATTACAAGTGTGCGCCACCCTGCCCAGAGACTTAGTGAGATCTTGTCTCAGAAAACAAGCTAAGGATGTAGCTCTGTGGCGAAGCCCTGGGTTCAATCACTGGAACCCCCAGAGAAAGCCTCGCCATGCGGTCCTTGAGAGTGCCCGGTCTCGTGTGAGCCCTGGCCGCTGGCATGTCTGAAGGCTGCGAGGACGGCACACTGTCTGGCCTGTTTTCGGCATCCTCTGTGGCCCTTTGTCCCTTCACAGATGCACATCACAGACAAGTTGCTGCCCCACCTGCCCGGCCTTGAGGACCTTGGTGTCCAGGCAACGCCGCTGGAGCTCAAAGCCATCGAGGTGCTGCGGGTCCATCGCACTTACCGCTGGCTGTCTGCCGAACTCGAGATGGTGAAGCCTGCCAAGACTGTCAACTTTTAGTGGGCCCACACGGCCCTCGGTTCTGGTGTCAGTCCGGTCGCTGGCTAGCGAGCACCTATGGTCTCTGGAGAGCCTGTACATGGTGCCGAGTTCCCTGAAACGTCTGAGTTAAATTCAGCAGCACTCTCGTTCTGGATTTGTAAATGAAAATCCCAGCTAGTTGGAACGTGAGCATGACTCCCCTTAAATACATACACGTGTGTATTTAAAAATGACTTGCATGCCATGTGTTCTCTGAGACGTCAAAGGGTTGGATTTCTCGGTACTGAATCAGGCTGCTGCTAGTGCGTGTTCTAGAAAACCAGCCCCCCAGTGTCCAAACGGCGATGATCCAGTGGCACGTGTTTGCCTCCAACTTGAATGGGAACATGCACAGGCTGCATAACTAAGCGGCGTCTGTTCACACGAACGTTTGTCAAAGGCACACTTTAAACAGTGGTACATGTGACTGTGATCAGAATTCACAGTGAATGTTTAAATTTGTAAAAGATACATTACAGTCAGTACCCCTCACAGTGCTCCCCCCTTGCTTTGAACTCCTTAGCCCATCTTTTTTGCCACTTTCGGAAGCAGTTTTGTTAAAAAATACAGTGAAGGCTGAGTGCCACCCAGCAGGAAGGCAGCTCATAAAACCTTTCACTGTGTCTTCATTCTCATTCACTGGCCCTGGCTCCTCCCGAAAGCCAAAATGACCACAAAGGGTAAAAACAGTTTGAATGGATTCAGGACATTGAGGCAGCCAGGACAGCACAACTGAAGACAGGAAAGAACTTCCAGAGCTGCCTTGGACGTGGCAAGGAGGGTGCGATGAGTGTTCTGTGTGAGGTTAATGGCCCTGTGTCTTCCACTGTGCTTACCTTTTAAATCCGGACATTTGCCTTATTTTTTGATCATATCTTTGTCTATAGACAGAGGGTCTCAAACCTTTACTTGCTAGGATTTGAGCTGTCCAAGGCCCTTCTGCCCATTCTGTTAGGACCACATCTCTATTCCAGACATGTACAAAGACTTCGCTGCCAGAGAGATGGATGCCTCAGCCTCTGCCAGGGATGCCGGTGCCTAGAGATCAGAACTTTTGGTTTAAGTTGTTCATTTTGCAGCCAGAATCTAGGAATTTGCTTATTGCTGGTAGATCCCTGTGTAATTAAAATCTCCTGGGTCTGTGGTGAAGCCAGCACATTGCATCCTAGACACCCGGGGTTGGTCAGTGTTATCCATGGGCTCTGCTCCCTGAGCCCTGTCTGTGTGCGATAGCATCCAGGGAAAGGTTCCCAGCGCTGGACTGAGCCCTCCACTGTCCACTCCGGGCTCCAAGATCTTTTGTCCCAGAGTGAGCAACACTGGCCTGTGTGTCTGCAGCCGTGGGCATCTGTGGAGCTTGCTGGAAATGTGGGTGTCCAGGCCCCCTCCCAGGTCTGCTGGATGGACCTGTGTTGGCCAGGCGTCCAGGAGGCCCGTGTGTGTGTGTGTGTGGCAAGTGTGAGAAGCAGCCTGTGTGGAAGGCTGCCGCGGGGCGTGTATGTGGGAGGACAGCCCAGGCCTGCGTTTATTGGACGTGCAGCTCGCCCTTGTGCACACCGACCTGTGAGGGTCGGTGTTCCTGGAGACGGGGCCAGCCTTTCCTTCAGAACAGACACCTCTGTTCATCGTGGTCAGCAGGGCATGGAGAGCAGATTGGATTTGGAAATGTAGTAGTGCTGTGAGGTACAGCGCCCCTCAAAACATCTGCGTTTTCGAAGCAACACTGTCCTCAGCCCTTCGAATTGTGTTGTAACTCAACACCACCCGTCTTCTTTCTCTAGAGCTAATTCTTCCTCATTGTTCCCTTTTACAGCCAGTATTTTATTACACACCTCTTATTTTCTGCAGGGAAAATCCTAGTTGCACATTAGTCACACCTGCCGTGCAGTCAAAATTGAAGGAGAGTCACGTGCCCGGAGATTCCCCGTTAGGTGTGGGCGCTGACAGGGTTACTGGCTCCCCTCTGCACTGCCCAGCCTGCTTGTGCCTTGTGTGGCCTGGGAAGCAGACCGTCCTGGGCTGGCCTGGTGGTGTGGCCCCTCAGTGCTGTGTGCGCCGTGGGTGTCCACGGGTGGAGGAGTGCGTACCTTCTGGTAAAGGTGGGGACAGTGTGGTTGTCTTGCTCACTTGTTACTGTGACACAGTTCCCGGGAGGGGAGGTTCACTCGGGCTCATGGTCTGGCTTCCCTGGGAGAAGATGGCCGGGTGCAGGGGGAGGAGAGCTGCTCACCTGGGGCAGGAAATGAGAAGGGAGGGGCCCGGGAGGGGGACACACCTTCCCAGTCGCCCCAGCAACACCTCTTCTGCACGGCTCCACCCCTATGGCAGCCCAATGAGTCATCCTCATCCCTGAGCCCATGCGGCCTCTGAGGGACATTCTCAGTCCACCACCCCAGTAACGGTCCCAGGCTTTACCTGCAGACTGCATTCTTAGAACGCCAGTGTGTACTAAACACACATGCAATGATGTTTAAGAGCAATGAATTATTTATAAGTTTATTACTGAGATAAATTAAATTATCATTATTTCTTTCTCTTGTGTTTGTCACAACTCTGGGGATAAAACTTCGCCCTAAGAATCTATAACCCTACATCTCTCTGGCTTTTCCTTCCTCCCTTTGCACACCTGACAGCAGAGCCAGGCTGGTGGATCTGCTTTGGGATGTGCGGCTCTCCTGAGTGCATTTGGGGCACTGATGAGAAGCCATCTCCAAGGTGTTACTTTAGCCAGCCTTCCATCGCTGGGACAAAATACCTGATGCCCGCAACTCAAGAGGGGAGGCTTCTCTTAGTTTACGGCTTCCGAGGTTCCAGTCCATGGCTGGCTGGCTCTGAGGCAGAAACACCAGGGCAGAAGGGCCTGGTGGAGGACAGGGGCTCACCTCATGGCATCCAGGAAGCAGAGGGCGAGGGAGGAACCAGACGCCATCCCCAGGTCACACTTCCTACATTTCCATCACCCCAGTTGTGATCGCATCGTAGATTAACCCACAGATGAAGTTAGAGCCTCACGAGTCCATCACCTTCTGAAAGCCTCACTCCGAACAATGAGATTTGGGGAGATACCTTAGGGCTAAACCATAACGGGGTTTTAATTAAAATTATCCAAGACTCTGAGATAGGACGGCTTGGGTTTGAACCTCATCTCCTCCACTCCAAACACATCACTTAATTAATGCAAGTGCCCGGCTTCTGGGTCAGAAGGAGGGAACTACAACCGCACCATGCTCCTGCCGCAGGGCTGGAGCTGCTGCGCCCGAGCAAGCAGAGGGGCCCCGCGCGGTGCAGCCGGCGTGGGAGACACTGCAGGGCGGTGCCCTGGCCACGCTCTGAGGCGCTGTCCGCTCCCGGAGGACGGCACCTTTCCTACTTTGCACAAAGCTACCACTATGGCCAGAGTGGCCCTGGGCTACACAGGGATGAAATGAGAGAGCGAGGCCGTCACCGCCCTGGCTCATAATGAAGGAAGCTCTCCACACGCCCCCAACTCTGACTGCTTTTCCTTCTGGTTTAGGGCTGATCTAGACAGCCCTGCACCAGTCTCCAGTGGTGGTCACCATGGCTGACTCACTGTGGCTCCCAACAGCTGTCTACCCAGTGAAGCCTCAATTCAGATGCTGCAACTTTTGGTATAGGAATTTTACCTTTTTAAAAAGAGTTTCTAGGGATGGGGATTTAACTCAGTGGTTCCAGCGTCTGCTTCACAAGCATAAGGACCTGAGTTTGATCCCCAGTACCAAAAAAAAAGTTTCTAGGTGTTTTCCTTGAGATTTCTCTCTTTCGCATGTATCATGTCTGTCCCTGTAGTGAGATTCCTGTGCATGTCTACTTGAGCCCTGCTGCTCTTGAGCATGCCATCCAGGTGTCCCGTGCTCCGCTCTTGTTGATGCTCGTGGTTCACACTTTCCTGCCTCTTCACAAGTCCAGTAATCTGTGGTCATGAGCGTTTCAGCTGAGTTCTTTAAAGAATCTGATTGATGTTGTCTTTCTTTAAAGAGTGTTGAGCTTTGCTTTGCTTTTTGGCACTGGAGATGGAGCTCAGGGCCAGCTCATGAAGCTGCATCTCCGGGGCTTTTATTTTTCTCATTTGAGCTTCAATTGCTGAGTTGCCCAGTCTGGGCTTGGATTTGCAACCCTCCTGCCTCAGCCTGCCAGCATGCTGCCACACCCGGCTGAGTGCTTTGTTGGGGCTGCTAACATACCAGCTCCTCACTGGGCTCTGTGGGGTAGGGGTAGAGTGGCCCTTGCCCTGGGAACGTCCTTACTCCCAGACAGTGGCCTCTGTCGTGGCAGAATGCACACAGGTGCTCTGTTGGACCTGTCAGCTGAGACTTGGTCAGAATTCCTGCCTCCCACACCTCTGTGGCCCCAGTGGCTCCGTTCCACCCTCAGCCCAGAGAGAGCTGCTCCAGACCGGAGCCCGAGTGTGTCCCTGACCCCTTCAGCTGTCACTTTTGGGGAGTTTGGAGTGCTTCCCCAGCCGGCCCCTGGGCTCCTTCCTTCTCTGAAGCTCTGCTGGCCTCCGTGTCCCCCACAGCCAGCTCCCACTGCGCTCTCTGCTGCGCAGTGTAGTGGGGCTGTCGAGCTGCACTTGGGATTCACCATCCCACACCCAGGCTGAGGAGGGGCCAAGTAGGGCTCCCTGCCTGGCCCCACCCCTTGGGATCAGAGCCTGCTGCCTCTCATCTCCTGAAAAGAGTCCTGTCCTATATTCATTTGTGTTACTGCCCTTGGCCGAACGGCTGGTCCTGTTGTAGTTGCTCCACCCCCGTTGGAAGCAGAAGTTGATTCTAGACAGTTAAAGATGCTGTAGTGCGTCTTTGTCTTCTGTGCGTTCATACGGCACGGGGTCTCCTCCTCTCCAGCCTACCAAACGAGACTGTCCTGGCTTGCAATTTCAGAGTATCTTTTGCTAAGTCCCTCATCCAAGTTTCATACAAGGGAATAGTTTCATCTTAAATTATTAGTTTTTTGAGACAGGGTCTCACTATGTAGTTGAGACTGACCTGGAACTCACCATGTAGCCCAGGCTGGTCTCAAACTCACATTGATCCTCTTGCCTCAGCCTCCTGAGTGCTGAGATTACAGGCGTGCGCCACCACGCCCAGCTCATTTTAAATTATTTAAAGTCTCTGGAATGCCTAAAGGAAGTGGACACTGACCTGTGCACCGGCAGGGGCCAGCTGGAGGTAAGGCAGTGTTTAGGTCGCCTTCAAGTAACTTGAAGAACTGTGCTAAAAAGCGAATGAGTGCAAATCATATGGCACATAAAAACTGCCTTGTCTCTAGAGCAATTCTGATGGTCATGACCAAGCCTGATGAAACTCAAAACCAGATGGAAACAACAGCAACAGAAATAACAAAAGTAACAAAGCCAGCAGACAAAGGAATAGTTGGAAAACCCATATTTTGGGGCTTCTTCTTCTATACTCTTCTTGTTCTATACTCTGTATCCGTGCATTTCCTGGCTGATCTTTTCCTTTGGGCAAATGCCCTTCTCTTGTAGACAGTCAGGGCTAATGAATTGATTGCAAAGAGTACTGTTGCTTTGCCACTTCTCAAAGATAAATGTTTATCAGCCAAAGTGATCACATTGTTGGCTCCTTCTAATACACTATATACAAATGCATTAGGTGTTGGACTGCTTTCCGGTTCTGCAGGGTGATTCTTCTCAGTTGCTAGGGTCAGAGAATTGTGGGACAGGCCACCTTTAGGCTGAGTTATACCTGGAAGTTTTCACAATTGGCAACCTTCCTTGTAATTTCTTTCTGCGTCATACTGTCTCCTGTTCCCCCTTCTAGTTAAAAATCTGGGGCCCGGATACTTGCATCTGTGTTTGTAGAATTCAGCCTGCTGATAGAAAACCAATCCAGGTGGGCAAGAAGTGGATCTGCATGTGAAAGGAAAACTCCCCGAGGCTATCTACACCAGCCTCCAAAGTATGGCATAAGAAGGATGATCAAAAGCAGGCACCACGGTAACCGCCTGTAATATCAGCACTCTGAGAGGCCAAGGCAGAGGGTTACAAGTTCAAGCCTGGCCCAGGCAACTGAGTGACATGGTGAGGACCTGTCATAAACAAGCAAATGAAGAAACCCAACAGGACTGGGGATGTTGCATAGTGGGAGGGCTCTGAGTTCAATCCCTAGTATCACAAAGGTAGTATGATTAAAACACTGAAAGGAAAAGAACACAACTCGATCCAGGGTGAGCAGCCTTTAGCCCTTCTAATCTTCGGTTCCAGTGCTGGGGAAGTGGGGCAACAGTTCCCACCTCACAGAGTGGCCGAGCAGACCAAAGGGAACCATGGGATAGAGGGCCAAACGCTGGCTGGCCCTCAGGAGGTGCTCAGAGAATTTTCTTCCTCCTCTAATAAATGCTCACAATTGAAAAATAAGTTTTTGCAGCCATCGTTAGTGACTAGGAAGTGAGTGAAACTTCTGAGATATCTGTGACTGATTTAAAGGGTACAGTTCAATCTTGGCTAGGGAGAGAAAATTATGAACGACTGGATTAACATTTTCTCCATACTACGATTTAAAACACTGTAAGCACTCTTTTCCATACTCGTTGAATAGTCCATTGATTTTCCCCTTGATTTAAAAGGGGCTTAAGGAGGGGAATGGGATAAAATAAAATGAAATTTATTTATAAAATAAAATCAGCATGTTTGCAGTACGTAATGAAGGCATTCACTGAGAAGATCTAGTAAATGTACACATTCATCTCCACCTTTCCGGCTTCCTCTTCTCTCCCCTCCTCCGTCTTCCTCTGAATATTCGATTGTTATGTTCATTCCAATACACTTCTCTCAAAATCTCTACCGCATTCTCAGGGGGAGTTTTCTGCCCATGGCCTCTTCTGAGAGCTTTAGGCTCTGTTTGCCGACTGAACACCCTGATGGTGCCAGGCGAGCGCTGGCCCCCCACCTCCTCGCTCACGGGGGCCCACGCGGGGCAGTGCGGTCCAGCGCCATCCACTCCCGCCTCCGCCATCAGCTGGCTCCCAGGTCTGGGCTTCACAGACGTGGAGTCACAGACATTTTCTGTTGTCAAGTGTGTAGGGCTGCATCAGAGAACAATAAAAAAAATAGAGACAGAAAATCGACTACCTCTACTTCTGCTACCTCAGTGCAGCCATCATTCCCACCACAGCATATTTTTCCCAGTCCTTTAAAATGGTGTTTCTCAGCCCATTTGCCCATCAGTTGGAGACTGGATAAAGAAGATGTGGTTATTCTATAAAATGGAATACTACTCAGCCATAAAGAATGAGAAATTAGATTCATTCATAGGAAAATGGATACATACTGAGGATGTGCTCCTAAGTGAAATAAATAAGTCACACGTGTAAATACTGAATAGTTTCTCTGGTGTGAAAAACTATAATGGTACATAAGATCCTAATGATGTAATTGACAATGTGAAATAGTAAGAAAAGGGCTAAAAGTGTAGGGAAAGTAAGAAGGGTAGGGGAAAGGTAACAAGGGAAAAGAAAAAATATGAGAAAATGAAAAAATGGAAATAAAGTGTTTGTAAATGGAGAGGGTAGGAGGGGGTGAAGGGAGGGCAGGGACAAGGGAAAAAATGAGAACCAAGACCTGTCATGTAAAGGTACAAGATCCCAATGATGAATGTAACTGTACTGTATGCCTAAAATATACCAATAAACTCATGAGAAAAAAAAAATAAAATGGTGTTTCTGTCAAAGGGAGAAGTGTAAGTGGCCAGAGCATGTATGAAAAAAATACTCCACATGACTGCCCATTAGGGAAGTGCAGATCAGAAATATGTTGGGATTCCGTCTCACCCCAGGCAGAATGGCCATTATCAGAAACTAACTAACTAAATAAAATATAAGAACAAATACTGGCAAAAATGTGGGGGCAGAGGAAGCCTGACACACTGCTGGTGGACATGCAGTTAGTGCAGCCACTGTGGAAAACAGCAGTTTCCTCAAAAAGCCAAACATAGAACCACCGTATGATTCAGCTATCCAGTTTCTGTGTACCCACCCAGAGGTGCCAGAGTGTGCCCATGGGGGGACGACTGTGTGCCCAGGGTTCTCACAGCACCGTTCACAGCAGCAAAGCTGTGGGAGTGACCTAGTTTCCCATCAGTACACAAAATGATAAAGAGAACGTGGCATACATTCGCCACAGAGTACCATTCAGCTGTGGAGAATGGAATCGCGCCAGGCAGAAGAATGGAAATACCACCAAAAAACTAATGTGTACAATCAATATGAATGAATGATAATGAAATATTTTAAACACAGCACAGTATTTGGCCTTCTTGCTTAGTTTTCTTCTTTCATCTCACCTCTTTTGCTGTCTGAGATGCTTTGGGTTCATGTTGTATTTTCGCTGTCTCAGTTTTAGAATTAGTCATTTCTCCAGGGCGCACTGGGTCCTCATATTGGAGAATTGGGGTGTTGAGGTTTTTAAAAGACATGGGGTGAGGGTGGGGCTCACATCTGGCACCTACCTGTACCCATCACTTGGGCTCCCTCACTCTGGACACAGCTGGCGGAGTGCAAGAGTGGGACCCAGGGGCCTCTGAGGCCTCTGTTGTGAAAATTCCAGTTTCTTTATTCCTTTATTAATGTTGGCACAGAGCCCTCAAAAATGAAATGCAAAGAACCGAAGAATGGAAAATAATGCCTTTTCTGGTTTTGAAATGATCATGATATTCTTAATATAAGAATGTACTCACTGAGTTTGATTAGCTCCTAGCACCTCTGGATCTTGCTTGTTTTTAAAGTACACTATATATTAGAATTCTCATTTTATACCAAAAGTGCTGCCTTTAACACACTGGCTTAGTTAGTCATTCATAAGTCCGGTTTAGATTCTATGTCCTGGCGTTTAGGGTAAAAGATGTGATTTCTGTTGATGTGTTGTTATTAACTCTGGCAAAGTTTTTAAGACAAATAATTTTATGTATGGCACAAAACTAATCACAAATACCCAAAATTTTCACTCTCACCTGCCATATATTCAAAAATGCAAGCAGATAGTTGGAATTTTAAAAATAAGAGACCGATTTTGATATGAATTTCAGATATGCACATTAGCAAATTTTCTACTTAGACCCTGTAAAGTACAAATTTCATCAAATCTAGAATACTGGCAGGGTAAAAATTTTAAACTGTGAAACTAACAAATCAAAGGCACAGTATTAACATAATTAATGCTCACAAGACATTAGGAAGTGTTTTATAAATAAAGTGATAAAGTGTTAATAACCTAGGTTAAAAATGTTCTACGGGCTGGGGATTTAGCTCAGCAGTTCTGTTCCTGCATTGCAAGCACAAAGACCCAAGTTCAATCCCCGGTACCAAAAAAAAAAGGTCTAGAAATATCAGCAGGAAGGAAGCCCTCGGTTATTACAACCCACCAATGTCTAAGACTAAGATGCTATTTTCTTTTTTTTTTCAGCTTTAATTGAGTTTATTGGTACATTTTAGGAATGCAGTACAGTTACATTCATTGTTGGGATCTTGTACCTCCACATGACAAGTCTTGATTCTCATTTTTTCCCCTTACCCCTGCCTTCCCTTCACCCCCTCCTCCCCTCCCCATCTACAAATACTTTATTTCCATCTTTTCATTATCTCACACTTTTTTCTTTTCCCTTATTACCCTTCCCCTACTCATCCCACCTTCCCTACACCTTTAGCTCCTTTCTTCCCTTTTCGAAATGTCAGTAATCTTATTAGGATTTTATGTATTATTGCAGATTATTCACACCAGAGAAACTATTTGGTATTTACACATGTGTGATTTATTTCATTTAGGAGTATATCTTCAATATGTATCCATTTTCCTATGAATGAATCTATTTTCTCATTCTTTATGGCTGAGTAATATTCCATTTTATAGAAGAACCACATCTTCTTTATCCAGTTTCCAATGGATGGGCAAATGGGCTGTTTCCAAGATTTAGCTCTTACAAACTGTGCCGCTATAAACATGGGTGCACATATCTCTCTGTGATATGATTCTTTTAGTTCTTTTGGAAAGATACCCAGCAGAGGGATGGCTGGGTCAAATGGAACCTCCAGTCCAAGCTCTTTGAGGTATCTCCATATTGATTTCCATAGTGGTTGCACCAGTCTGCACTCCCACCAACAATGGAGAAGAGTTCCTTTCTCCCCACAACTCTGCCAACATTTGTTATTGTGTGATTTCTTGATAGCAGCCATTCTTTGTGGGGTGAGGTGGAATCTCAGTGTTGTTTTCATCTGCATCTCTCGAATGATCAGTGATGTGGAACATTTTTTCATATATTTACTTACTGCTTTTACTTCTTTGTCTGAGAAATGTCTGTTCATTTCGGATGCCCATTTTTGAATTGGGACTTTATATTTGGAGGGGCTGATTGTTTTGAGTTCTTTATATATCCTTGATAATAGTCCTTTGTCTGAGGAACAGCTGGTAAAAATTTTTTCCCACATTGTAGATTGTCTCTTAGTTCTGCTGATGGTTTCTTTTGAAGTACAGAAGCTTTTTAGTAAGATGAGATCCCAGTTGTTGATTCTATCTGCCAGTTCCCGTGCCACTGAGGACCTATTCATAAAGTCCTTTCCCATACCAATGTCTTCCAGGGTTCTGCCTAACTTACCTTCCAGCAAGTTTAATGTTTCTGTTTTAATATTTAGATAAGATGATATTTTCTATAAGATTAAAAACTAATAGTCCTAATTCACAAAATCTAACTCCCAGACCTTAAGAATGAGAGACTGATGAACACATTTCTAGATTTGGTTAAAAAGATATAGGAAATAAAAAAAAGGCATGGAAGTGATGATAAACGTACTCTGAATGCAGTTATACTACAGTAAGTAAATTACTCTTTGTGGCTCCAAGTTGGGTAGTGGAGTCTGAACTACAAATTAATTTCAATGATTCCACAAGTAATAGCCTGCTGATTTCATATATAAACTGCTACTATCCAGCATTTGTCAAAGAGGCAGCAGTTGTCTATCACAATCTAACACTTTCTGGTGATGTCTTTACATAGGAACAAATCCTGAACCATAGTTACAGAAATTAGTCAGGAGTGGGAAAGTCCCTGGAGAAAAGGAGTTCCCTGACAATTAGACGTAAGGGAGCGCTTTACAGAGCTTCATTCCCTGAAGGTGATTTCCTCAGTGTTCAAACTTGGCACAAAAGAAGGCTTTTTCTTTTTCTTTACTGCAGGAAATACACTGTGAACGAGTGCAGTTTTAGGCACAAGTACGTATTTATGCCAGGTTCCAGTATGGTCGGGTGAATACACGAATGCTTTAGAAACACAGAAGTTCACTCTCCAGGTCACGCTTTGCTCTTTCTTAGTTCAAATACCGTGGTTAGTTCAGCTGCTTGGATGGACACTGACCAGTCTCCACCGGTGTACAGGCCACGTCCAGCAGGTCTGGAGAAAATAAAGCACAGAGGGCGTGGGGCTCCTCCACGCTCGTGAGATATTTATAACTAAACACACAGAGCGAGGGTGAAACGCCCTCAATTTCCTCATCCAGGACCACGGATGAGGACATTTAACCTTGTCGGTCTTTATTCTAAAGGCGACATTTTCATTTCTTTGCGAAAAGGAAACTTTGCCAGCTTTTCCGCTGAATCCTTTTCCGCTGAATCTTAGCCGCAGCGCAGACCACGCCTCCGCCTCCACCTTCTGGGCTCGCTCCCTCGTCCGGTCTTCTGTCTCTGGTCACAGCCGGCAGGGCGGGGTCCCGATGGTGTGGGCGCGGTGATCAGTGTAAGTCAGGGCACTTCCCTGCTTCTCTTAAATTCAGGAGCCCCTGGGGCAGAAATGTGAGGTGAGTCACACGAAGTAAAACACTCAGACTGATGGACAGAATTAAAATCTTTAAGGACCTGGAAATCTGCATTTTTGCCAAGCTATTCAGGTGATTTCTGTGATGCCCCTTGGAGGACCACAGCCCTGATTCCTGAGCAGATGCCTGGTGTTTCCAGGAGACTCCCACCCCACTTCTGGGATGAACAAGAAGGACAGGTGCAAGGGCCACAGAGAGGAGTCCTTGGCAGTCTCTGACTTGCCAGTCTCTCCTGTCTTATTCCAGACCGCACTAAGGTGACACAGAATACGGTGCAATTTGTATCAAGTTAATTAGTTTTTGATAGATAATTCATGTAACATGATACGGAATTTAAAAGTATTTAAAAACCTACAGAGAAAAAAGCTAGTCTCCGTCCCACCTCTGTCCCTCAGTCCTTTGATCTCCACCACTTCCAGAGGCAGCCATTTATTGTGCATTTTAATTTTTAGTGTAAAAACATTTTTTTTTGAGACAAAGTCTCCCTGTATAGTCCAGGTTGACCTCGAACTCACAGTGCTCCTGCCTTGGCCTCCCAAATTGTAGGATTATAGGTGTGCAGCGCCATGCTTAGCTTCTTGAATGTTTTTAATGAAGCATTTGTAAGATAAGCAGTCAGTTTGTGTAGGACAATATCATGCTTTAAAAATATAATTTTGATATAAGTACGGTTTTACAGAAAATAGTACTATCATATTTTGTATCTAGATGTTCCCCCCCAAACCTCATGGATTCATAGCTGGGGCTCTTCGTAAGTGCCTGGGTCACAGAGGGTGGGAATCAGTGGATTTCTCCACAGTGGAGTTGGGAGGGGCTCCCCTGGGGCGTGGTCTGGGGGTGTGGCCTAGGTTCCCTGAGGAGGGGCCTGGGGTGCCTGGGGTGTGGCCTGGAAGGGTTTATCTGCCCTCCTGTCCTCTCTTGACTGCTTTCTGACCCCTGTGCGCCAGCGGCTCTCTGCTGTGCCCCTCTGCCATGCCCTCCCTGGAGCCAGCCAACTGTGGCCGGAAATGTGAACGAAATAAACCTCTTATCCTTAAGCCTTGGGTGTCCGGTGTTTTGTAACAGCAAGGAGAAAAGTGACTATGAGGAGTGCAAAAGCACACAACCAGAGACTGACCTCGCACTGTGTGCGCACGTGTTGTTTTTGTCTGCGAGCCCACTAGCGGAACAAGGTTCAGGAAGCTGGACTGGGAGGGCAAGGCGCGGAATCACCACGCAGACTCAGGGGTGGTTTCTGGAATGTTTCCATTTACTGAGGAAATGTACAGACTTATATAGGGTAAGGCAGGGGGTGGAGCCAGGGTGGAGTCAGGATATTTGGCACATCGTTATTGGCCACATGTTTTTGAATTGTATATTTTGGGGGCTGAGGCGACTGGAGTGAGGACTTTAGAGGTTTTTGAGAGGAACAGTTTACCTGTCTAAGGTCAGATCTCCACACACCTGAGGGCCTGGATTATTCCAGCCCTAATAGGCCTCGGAGTTTTCTCAGGAGAGATGGGTGCGGCGCTCCTGACTCAGCCAGACATGAACCTGATCTGCATGTTTTGTCACCTCTGGATTCACGCAGTTGTGGGCTCCTCCTTACACCACTTGCCAGTTCTCGCAACAAGTGGGAGCCTAGCTTATTTTAAATCCCTTTGCTTTTCCTGTATGTAGCCCTCTTGAATCTCTTACACACACTCCGAGAGGCACATCAGGCAATGTTCTGACGTTTTACTCCACTGTCACACAATTTACCAACCTCAGGAGGAGGAAGGAAACTCTTTTCTATTTATTCCCATTTTTACTTTTTGGTGTTGTTTGTACTTCTTGATTTTCCTAGGTTCCCTCTATCATTTCTTCATTTAGAAAATTTCTCTATGTCTTCCTTTAAAATAAAGTTGCCTGTGGGCTGGGCATGGGTGTACACGTCTAATCCCAGCACTCAGGAGGCTGAGGCAGGAGGATGACTTTGAGCTCAAGGCCAGCTTTGGCTACATAGTGAGTTCAAGGCTAGCCTGAACTACATTGTCACAAGCAAGACCCTGTCTCGGCCCCTTTCCCAGATAAACCTGATCGCAACAAATCTCTGCGGTTCCTTGTTTATGAATGTCTTGACTTTCCCTCATTCCTGAAGGATATTTCTGTTGGATGTAGGATTCTGAGGTAGCTGTTTATTTCAACACGTGAAAAATGTTGCTGTACTTCTTTCTGGCTTTGTGATTTCCGATGAGAGTCTGCACTGGGATTATTTCATTGCTCTCTCGCTACTTTCAAGGATTTTTCTGTCTTTGGTGTTCAGAATGATTGTGATGCTCTGGACAAGGGTTTCCTTGTGTTTGCTCTGTTAGTGTTCACTCCTCTCCTCAAATCTTTAGGTTTACGTCTCTTGCCAATTCAGCCTTTATTAAGAATCTTGTTCAGCCCCACACTTTTGTCTCCTCAGCTGAGGCTCCAATGATGTGAAGAGTAAATCTTTCCTTAGAACTTCTGAGCTTCTGAGGTCTGATGTTATTTCTCAGCCTTTTATCTCTTCATTGGGCAGACTGGACATATTTACTGCTCCCTCTTCAAGTTCACTGACTTTTCTCCCTTTGTCCTCTACCTTTGAGGCTCACCTATGATTTTAAAATTTTGAAAATATCAGGCCACAGCTGTGTTCCCATGGGTCCCAAGGCCTCTGGCCAGTCTTCCCCTATCTCTCCACTTTGCAGAATCTCCCTGTTGCCTCTGCACACAATGCCCAGGCTTTCGGTGGTCTGCACTAGAGCCCAGTGCCTCTACTCCAGCTCACCCCAAAATGGAAAGAACCACGAATGTTTTGATTTCAAATTTGCAGGGGAGAGCTGGGAAAGGCTTTCTATGGATGCAAAACCAGCTGCTTCCTGTTGTTCTTTTTCACCTGTCCTCCCTCCCTCCAGCCACGTGGGTACACGTGCGCCTCAGAGCTCGCCTGAGTGCTGCTTGGGGCCTGAGTGGGCCAAGGCCCAGCCAGGGTGGCAGCCACGCTCATGGGAGCTCCAGCACAAGACTGGGGGTTTAACTCTACCCTCTGAGGACAATTTTCTTTCATCTGAATCGCTGGTGAGCAGGTCATTTGCCCAGGACGTGGTAGGGAGGTGTGAGACAAAGTAGCTCCTGGAAGATAAGGCAGGGGAGCCCCAGCATCCAGGCTGCAGAGAACATGGACCCAGGGGCCAGCGGGTGGGTCACCGAGGCTCCTATCTGGGGTAGTGAGGCCCGGGCCCTGCTGTGTGTGTGACCCTGGGGAGCTGGGCAGAAGGGCGCTGGCACCGAATCTGTGGGTTCCTTGCTTGTCTCCCCCTCGGACTTTGGCTGTCCTGTGAGAGTCTCCGGGAGAGGGAGAGAGGGAGAGCGGCCTGCAGCAGGCCAGGTGTGCTCAGGTGACACGCCCCTCCCTGGCGCTGCCCTGGCACACCCACAGTGACAGGGAGAAGCCAGCCTCCACGACTGCCTTCTTGGTGAGCATCTGGCTCAGCGGTGGGGCGCAGACTGTGGAGGAGCCCAGCGGGATGCTCAGGAGAAACCAGGTCCTCTGCCTCGGGCTGGTGCTGGTCCTTGCCGCCAACCTCTTCCTGGAGCTGCGCCCCAAGGAGGCTGCTCAGGACCTGCTGCAGGGCGGTCTGCACACCAGGGATGGGACAGTAATGGCCAGACTGTTCCGCCTGGAGAAGGCTGTGCAGCAGCTGGGTGAGTGCAGCGGCAGGCGTGGCGGTGGGGGGGGTATGCGTGCACATGAGGGCATGGAGGGAAGGGTGACAGGCCGCCCTCGCACTGTCCATGGCTCACACCGGCCTCTGTGCCTCAGTGGGAGTGGGAGCGGACGGCAGGGGACACCAAAGTGGTCCTGTGTGAGCTTGCACACACACACACACACACACACACACACACACACACACGCACACACGCACATGCACATTCACACACACACACACTGTCATCAGTGTGCATGCCCGCTGCAGAGTGAGGCCCTGAGGGTAGGGAACAGTCAGGCACAGCCCTGTCCTGGGGCCTGGAGCCAGGAGGGTGCTGACGAGATGGTGAAGCTTTGTGACAGGGCCATGCGCGGTGGAGCTGGGCTGCAGCCTGGACATAGTCCCGTGAGAGCTGGGAAAGGCTTTCTATGGATGCAAAACCAGCTGCTTCCTGTTGTTCTTTTTCACCTGTTCTCCCTCCCTCCAGCCGCGTGGGTACACGTGCGCCTCAGAACTCGCCTGAGTGCTGCTTGGGGCCTGAGTGGGCCAAAGCCCGGCCAGGGTGGCAGCCACGCTCATGGGAGCTCCAGCACAAGACTGGAGGTTTAACTCCACCCTCTGAGGACAATTTTCATTCATCTGAATCGCTGGTGAGCAGGTCATTTGCCCAGGACATGGTAGGGAGGTGTGGAGACAAAGCAGCTCCTGGAAGATAAGGCAGGGGAGCCCCAGCATCCAGGCTGCAGAGAACATGGACACAGAGGCCAGCGGGTGGGTCACCGAGGCTCCTGTCTGGGGTAGTGAGGCCTGGGCCCTGCTGTGTATGCGATCCTGGGGAGCTGGGCAGAAGGGCGCTGGCACCGACTCTGTGGGTTCCTTGCTTGTCCCACCCGGACTTTGGCTGTCCTGTGAGAGCCTCCGGGAGAGGGAGAGAGGGAGACACAGGGAGACAACAAACAGAAGAGATGAGAAGAGGAGAAAAGGAAGCTTGAGAGTTCGAGAGTCCAGGGACAGGGAACAGATGAGTGCGAGTCATGATGAGGGGGAAACAAGATGGGTGACAGGAAATAGGGAGAGCAGGGGGCATGGGACACCCACATCACTTCCCTTGCCAGCCTCCTGAGACTCATCATATATTATTGAGATTAAATTTTCTGGAAAGAAGTAGACTCGGTTCTATGAATGACTTGTTCACCACGCATTTCTGCTTATGCATAGAAATTAAGTTGATGAATATGCAAATGTAGGAGCCTTCATTCCAAGGAGAAGGGAGGAGGGGAGGTGTGACTCAGGGTGAAAGAACAGGTGAACAGAGGGGAGAGGCTCGCTGCAGAAGTCCGGGTTTCTTGCTGGGCAGCTCTGCTGGGCCTGTGGCCATGTGCCATCCCAGCACCCTGCCCTTCCTTGGCAGAGCTCCTGGAAAGCGCTGGGACCTTCCACCCAACCTTGGCTCATCAGCTCCACACAATGGAACCGCGGGCATCCTTCCCTTGGAGCTGGGACCCAATGAGAGACCATTTGGCTGCCTTTGCCTCGCTGCTTGGCAACGCCATTTCCTCCTAGTCTTCGTGGTGCACCCACTTTCCATCTACTCTAAGATGTTGTGTCAGAGACTCAACACCTCCCAGGTGACCCCAGTGTTTCTAGGCTGTGCTTCCAGACCACATCTGTCCTTCTGTCCCATCCCTTTCCCTGTGATGGAAAGCCAGTTAAATTTCCTGTCATCCTCGGTTCCAGGAAGACTGGAGGCAACCATAAATCCATCAGGATATTTGGGCAAATGAAACAGATTATATGAAAGGTAAAAGCAAACACATAAAGATAACTATATATCCCTATTGACAGAGGGAATGGTGGCTCTAAACCAGCTTGTGAGAACCTCCTCAGGCTCTTGGAAGCCTCCCCAGGTGACTCCTGGGTGTGTAAGTCAGTGTAAGTCATGGGAATGACGTGGTAGTCCTGGACCCATTTTGCTAGACTGTGGGCAGTGCCCCCAGATCCTAACCAGTTCTCATGGAGTGAAAGAGAAAATCAGACCAGCTCCCAAAGAAGGAAGTGCAGAGGAACTTAAAGGCAAAGAGAACCCAGCACCACCCTGGATCCCCATGTGCTTAGCTCTCAGAAGTACAAAAGTAATATTCTTCTGTCGGGAACACTGTACCCTACGCTCCTGCACTTGTTTTTCCCACCTGATCAAATCACCTGGTGGTCATGTGACCTTTCCTTGATGGATTTACTGTCTAGATTTCTTCCCAAGTTTGCTTTGACCATCCTCTTTTTGTCTTGAGCACTTTAGTTGATTCTCCTCCTTTTCTTTTTTTTGGGCCAATTGTTGTCATCTCTCAGCATAGCTCCTTCTCAGTGGTATGAATTCTCTACTCCTTTTGGGGGGTCTAAGTATGGATCTGAAATACTCCCCACGGTCTACTCAGCAAGCCATGTGCTGTGGCAGGGATCCCCCAGTCAAGGAAGATTAACACAGTGGAGCATGGGCTGCAGTCATCTGGAGAATCGCGTGCAGACATGCTGGCTGAAGGTGAACCTGTTGGACCGGTTGGATTTAATGCAGGTTTAGGGGATGTTGTATAAACTCTCAACTGAGAGGGGGCCATAGACCAAAGAACCACCTGGACAAGCCCAGTTTGGCCAGCAAATGAGTTTATGAAGGGTGACTGCCACAGCAGTGAGTGGCTGAAGCTACCAGTCCTGATCTGGTGGAGCTCCTGGCCTTAGTGGGCACCAATTAAAACAACAAAAGCAGGACCCCACAGTGAGAGGTCTTGGGAAACATTGTGTTTGCATCCGCTCCATTCCACCCTCACCAGGAAACTGCTGGTCTCAGTGAGCAATACCTAGGTGTGGTGGTGGGGGACCTTGTTCCACACTCGTGATGGCATCTGGCACAGAGCTTCAGTACCTGGCTAGTGGGGGACCAGGGACCCCTGAAACACTAGAAGGGATGAAGGAGGTGCACCACAAGATGGAGATGCCTTCCCCAGGAGTCAAAGAACAATTCTCACCACAGGGAGGGTTAAAGGAAATTAGATGGGTCTATGGCAGAGAGCCCTGATTGCCATTTGTCTACGTGTCTCACAATCACTAAGCACTGAGCGTTTTCTCTCTCTCTCTACTTGCTGAATTTATAGATGGATCTTGAGTTTTTGGTATATGGGCTAAGATTCTGCAGTGAGTCTTATAGGGTTCTGGTAAAGGTGAAGTAAATAATGGATTGGAAGAGCTTTGGAATTTGTAGGCATCATTACAATTGGTATTTTGGGTCCTAGAAGAAGGCCTCCTCTGCACCAAAGCCCTCTGTCTCGGTCTACCACTCTTCAGGCTTTTGGATTAAGGCTGTGTTTCTCATGTGACTGTTAGATTTATGTGGTGCAATCAGAAGTTTTGAAAAGTTGAAAGCTCTGATGAATTAAATATGCGAGAGGCACTGGCATGCATGCGTGAGGTGAGAGGAGATTGGCCTTTGTCGGCCACGATTACTGTAGTGCTGTATTTCTCAAAATTTTACTGCACAAAAACATTATTGGAGTTCACTAAAATTGCAGATTCTGGTAACTTCTTTTTCCCATGGTCCCACTTGACCCTGAGATTCTAATTTAAAAGGTTTGGAAATGAGCCTTGATGCCTAGATTTTTAAATAATCACAACTGATGACTCTGATAAAAATGGTTTTTAGGTCTCATTTTGATAAACATCATCTTATTATTAATTTATCACATCAAAGTCAGCTCTGAGAGGAGCCATAAAGGGGAGTGGTAGATACATTTTGATGCAGCTGGAGAGAGGTATGTACTGTGTGCTTTGCCAAGACAACTTTACAAGGCTCTGACAAGTTCCTCTGACATCACATCCTCTGGGACAAGAACTTGTCCATTTTAAAATATGGAAGATGCTTTAGTCACCTTTCCATTGCTTTGGCAAACACTTAAGAAAAAAGATAAGTTTGGCTCACAGTTTTGGCAGTTGCAATCCATGATGAGCTTATCCCATTGTTTTTGGGCCTGTGTTGAGGCCGCATATCATGGCGAGTGCACAGCTCCACGGATGGAGACGAGGACACAACCACGACCTAACTTCCTCTCATGAGACCCCACCTCCAAGAGCTCTGTCATCTCCCAGTGGCACCATGGGCAGATGGCAATTCCTCCGCCACAATGGCCTGTGTTAAATTCAACACCCAAAATATTTCAAGAAAACTATTTCAAGGAAATTAGGATGGAAAGCACTGCTTAGATACCTTAGGATTAGCTGAAATGTTTTCTTCGTCCTCTCCCTCCACTCATCCTCTTCTTTTGCAGAAGAAAATATGAGACTGGCTGGGAAGCAACAAGCAAAAGTGGAGGACACACGAATGAAGATGAACCATGAAGTTCATCCTGCCCCAAAGGCAGCTCAAGGCAAGGCAGTTGAGACAAAGAAGCCTGCACCCCAAAAGAAACTCTTCCCAAGCTCTGCCCTCTTCCAGCGGTGGGGAGAGGATCTTCCTGAGGACGAGCAGAAGAAGGCCCAGGACCTGTTCCTCAGGTTTGGTTACAACGTGTACCTCAGCGACCAGCTGCCCCTCAACCGCAGCCTCCCGGACACGCGGGACTCCAGGTGAGACAGACTTCGGGCTCCGGAGACCTGGGTGTGCTCTAGAGATGAGCTCTGAGGGCGGTGGAAGCCAAGGCTGGGAGTTTGGGGTGGGGTGTTGTCAGGGAAGGTGATGAGCAGAGAGAGACCTGAGCGGTCCACATGCACGTGCCCATGGAAAGGAGCTGAGCTCTCTGAGAATTCTGCTGCAGTGGTGTAAAGGTGAGGCCGCAGATGCAGACCCCAGGCCATGCCAGCTGTGTTTGAGTCCTGCCAGGGTCAGAATGACGTTTCTTCCCCTTGGGTTTCCATCAGGGGCTCTGCTTGGATTCCTCTTTGTTACCAAATCTACGGTCAAGAGTCTTTTCTCTTCTCCTGTTTCTTTTTCCTGTTACCTTTTCTCTTTCCATCTCCCCATCTTTCTTTACAATGAAAAATAACAGTTTTGTTGAGATATGATTTATATACCATACAATCCATCCATCGAAGTGTATCGACCCCTCACTCACGAGCAGCTACTTCCCATTTCCCCACAACTTCCTTATCTTTAAGCAACCATTAATTTACTTTTTGTCCCTATGGATTTGCCCCTATTCTGGTCCTTCCTTTTTTCAGACTGGATTTTTCATGTATTAATGTCTTCAAGTATTGCTTATGTTATACCATGCACGGATGCCTTTCCCTTTTTATTGTTAGATAATACTCCCTCGTATGGCTGTACTGTGTCTTGTTTATCTCTTGAGGGACCTTGTCTTGCCTCCTCTCTTAGACTATTAGGAACAGCACTGCTATGAAGACTCATGCACAAACTTTGTATGGATAGATTTCTTGGGCACAGCCTAGAAGTAGGATTGCTGGGTTATATGATAGATCTACGTTCAACCTTCTGAGGAACTGCGACTGTTCTACAGGTGACTGCGTAATTTTGCATTCCTTCCAGCAGTGTATTCGTCTTGGTTCTTCCAGGCACTCAGCATTTACTAGTATGTGTGGTTTTCCTAGCTCATCCTGATGGGTGTGAGATGGTGTCATGGTCTTGATTTAAATTTCTCTGAGGATGTTGAGTATCTCTTTGTGTGCTTATTAGGCCTTCGCATGTCTTCTTTGTGGAAATGTATATTCAGAGATGTTCTTCTACTTAAAATTCATTTATGTTTTTTAAATTATTGAATTGCAAGGGTTCTTTATGTATCTTTGACACAAATTCCCATCAGAAATGTTATTCGCATATGTTTTCTCCTATCGAGTTGTTTGTGTATTCACTTTCACTGTGGTCTTCTTCCAAGCACGAATGCTTTGAATTTGATAATGTTTAATTTATCTATTTTCTTTTTGGTTGCTTATGCTTTTGGAATCATACCAAGGAGACCACTGCTGAATGCAAAGTCCTGAAGACATACACCTATGCTTTCTTCTAAGAGTTTCATACTCTCAGTCTTGTCTTTAGGCTTTGATCCATTTCTAACTAACTTTTGTATAGAGTGTGATAAGGGCTCCAGCTCCATTCTTTTTTTTTTTTTCAGCTTTAATTGAGTTTATTGGTACATTTTAGGGATACAGTACAGTTACATTCATTGTTGGGGTCTTGTACCTCTACACATGAAATAGAGTGTGATAAGGGCTCCAGCTCCATTCTTTTTTTTTTTTTCAGCTTTAATTGAGTTTATTGGTACATTTTAGGGATACAGTACAGTTACATTCATTGTTGGGGTCTTGTACCTCTACATGACAGGTCTTGGTTCTCATTTTTTCCCCTTACCCCTGCCCTCCCTTCACCCCCTCCTCCTCTCCCCATCTACAAACACTTTATTTCCATCTTTTCATTATCTCACATTTTTTTCTTTTCCCTTATTGCCCTTCCCCTACCCATATCACCTTTAGCTCCTTTCTTCCCATTTCTAAATGTCAGTAATCTTATTAGGATCTTATGTATTATTGCAGATTATTCACACCAGAGAAACTTCCAGCTCCATTCTTTTGTGTGGAGCTGCCATCCAGTCATTCTAGCACCCTTCACTGCGGAGACAGCTCTTTGAACATTACAAGCTCTTGATTTATCAAAATCAATGGCCAAACTGCCGTGGTTTATGTCTGGGTATCCACCCTAGCCCACTGTGTGGTACAGGAGGACCCTTATGATGGTAACACACTGTGATGATTACTGTGATTTTGTAGTCGAGGCTTCAAAAGGTGGGAATCTGAATTTTCTACCTCTATTTTTCCTTTTCAAGATTGCTTTGTCCATTTTAAGACATTACATTTCTATGAATTTTAGGATTCGTCCATTACTTTCTGCGAAGAAATGAGGAGAGTTTTGGTAGGGTTTGTATTGACTCTGTAGATCCATATGTAGAAGACTGTATTTTAGCAAATTAAATTTTCCAACACATGAAAATGGGAAGTGTTTCCACTTATTTAGATCTTTTTTAAAATTTCTGTCAGAGTATGGATTTTGCATTTCTTCTGTCAAATTTATTCCAAAGCATTTGTGTTTTTGATGTTATTGGTAAACTGTTTTCTTAATTTCATTTTTCAGATTGTTCATTCTAAGTCTATAAAACACGATTGAGTTTTGTGTATTGACCATGTATTTTACAATCTTACTCTACTCCTTTATTGGTCCTATTAGGTTTTTCAGTAGATTTTTAAAAGCATTTTCTCTATATAAATATATGATATGTGCAAGAACATGGTGGCTTGTATTTCATTTTCTTCTTAGTTGTCTGGCTGGATCCTCCAGTACGATGTTGAATGGAAGTAATGCTGGTTGATATCATTGTCTTATTCCTCATTATAGGGGGAAAGCATTTAATATTTCACTATTAAGCATGATCTTGCTCTGGGCTTTCAAAGATGTGCTTTTTCAGGAATTCTATTCTATAGTGAGTTGGTTTAGTGTTCTCTCTCTGTATATATCTCTCTGTTTCTGTCTTCCTCATTACGACAGTGTTAAGCTTTGCCAAATGCTTTTTATATACCCATCATCTACAGAAATGGTGTGTTACATTGCAAAATTTTATTATGATTTTTAGGAAGTCAAACCCACCTCAGATTCTTGGCATAAAGCCCACATGGACATGGTGTATAATTCTATACACTGCTGGATTTAGTTTGCTAATATTTCTTTTTAAAGTTTTTTTTTCTGTCTCTGTTGATAAGAATGTTGATTTTTAGTTTTCTTTCTTTATGATTTAAAAAATCTGGCTTTGGTATTTGGATAAGACTGTTCTCATAAAATGAGACAGGAAATATTTTTTCTCTTTTATATTTTGGAAGATTCTGTGAGGATTGGTATTGATTCCCTTTTAAATGCTTGGTAAAATTCACCAGTGAAACCATATGGACTTGATCTTTTTTGGTGAATAATTTTTATTACTAATTTAATCTCTCTGCTCTGTGTAAGTTTATGAAGATCTTCTTAAGATCTAGATCTTGTTGAGTCAGTTTTTGTAATTTGTATATTCCTAGGAATTTGTTCCTTTTATCCAGGTCACCTAATTTGTTGGCAGACTGTTGTTTAAAATATTCCTTATGGTCTTTTAAATAGCTACAGGGAGTATTTTAGTAATGGGAGGACTTCTTTTCCTCATCTACTCTTGCTATATGTGGGTAAAAGTTTGTTCATCTTTTCAAAGCCAGGTTGTCATCCGATTTCTCTCTTTTTATATCTGTTTCCATTTTATGCGTTCCCATTCTTGACTTCACGTCTCTTCTTCTGCTTTGGATTTAGCTTACACTTTCTTTTATTTAGTTTTTTTCTTCAAGTTGTCAATACAGTTTATGTAAATTTCACTTTTATGAATTTCAAACTTATGGAAAAACTGCTAAAGTACTACAAAAATCCTCACACCTATACCTAAATGAGCTACTTATTAACACTTTGCTCTGTTATCCTTAAAATGTAATTTTATAAACATGATAAAAGGAATAAAACATTTTAAAGTAATTAATAATTAACCAATATAATTAAATGATTTAAACTCATGATAAAGGAACATTGCATTGATCCCAGGGTCAGCAAGTTTCTGTTTAATTTGTGCCTTTAAGTTGGACAGCTCACTGGACTTGGCCAAACCGGCAGCCCACACAAAATTTCCAAGATGTCCATTTCCATGTCAGCTTACTTTTCAAGGAATCACTCAGCAGTCTGTTAGAAATGTTATTGTTGCTAAAACTACATTTTATTTAATGATTCAAAATTAAAATGGAAGTCTACCCCCTCCCTGGTGATCAACCCTAAAGTGTGTGGCAACCATGACCAGCAAGGCTGCCACTGAGAAATCTCTCATTATGAAGCTTGAGCCTCTGCATTCCTCTGAAATAATAGCAAAGTACTCATCTTTAAAAAAAAATTTCTCAACACTGACTACAGAAAGTCTGCCTGACACACGTGGCTCCTTAGACACTGCCACTGCCTCTTTCCTATGACTCCTGGAATGTTCCCAGGCACAGCTCTTGTGGAGCTGAAGCTGGGAAGCAAAGGGCTGAGAACAGACTGCCCAGGCCCCAGAGCCCCTAGCGCAGCCTTGCCTAAGGGTGTCACCCGGCGAGCAGCCTTCTCTGAGAACACCCACCATACACACACACACAGCAAGCAGGGCCATGCGTGGCAGCATGCGAACGTTCTTCAACACGACCCACATCGTCCCTTGCCAGCCGGTTCTTAGAAAGGCTTCATTCCCGCTGACCACGGAAATACCACCTGGATCTCGTCAGTAAATATGTGTCAAGGAGTTCCCATGAAAAGATCGCTTTTTTTCACTGTTGGATTCCTAAGGGTAAATTACACAGTTTGTGTCTTCTCATTCACAAGGAAGCCACTGTCACTAATCTCCCTGAGACGATTCCCACATCTAACCAAATAGAGGGGGCAAAAGCCGTGGTTTCCAGATCGAAGGCAAGCGTGTCACCTTCCCGAGAGATGAGCCCTAGGCGTCCTTTAGAGAGGACAGGACGTGGAAGTGGACTGACCTCAAGAGCTCATGGCCAGTTTAAAGGTGAAGGGAGACCGCACAGTGCCTACACCAGCAGGCTAGCTCCTAGTCTGCTGGACAGGCACATGGCCACTCCTGCCGTAATCACATCCATGTGCAAAGGCTCCCATGGAGGGCCTCTCACAGAGCGCCACGCTACAGCCTGAGGGAAGGGGCAGTTCACTGTGGATGTAAGAGGCCCCATCAATCTCAAAGCCTGCTGGCAGCTCTGGAGTGAGCCTGTCAGGGAGTCAGTGCGCTGAGTATCCTGTCAAGTCAGCCCAGCAGCAGGTGAGGCAGCAGGATCGGTCCACTTTCCAGAGGAGGAGACAGAGGCTTGGGCAGTGAATTCAAACATGTGGGAGGGAAGCAGTGACCCTGGCCCCCAGATAGCATGTTCTCACAAGGCGCGTCTGTTTCCCTTACTCGTTCTTTCATAATTTAATAAGTTGGAGGGTTAAATTATTGAGTCGAGACCTTTTTTCTTCTTTTTCTAAAATGTAGGCATTTACATCTAATCATTTTCTACCAAGCTCTGTGTATAACAGTATCTCATAAGTTTTTATTTTCTCCAGGAAGTTTTAATGAATGGTAGTTTATATCTAAACCAGATGAAGATGAGGATTTTCTAATAAATCTTCATTTCACATCCAAAGGTCTGTTCTGAGTGGAGGGAAGAGAAGACTGGTCCTGGGTTTCTGGGATGAAATTCCCAAATCGATGTGCTCCCTCTTTACAGAGAGATGGGGTGGGGAGAGCCAGCTCTGGATCCACGGGAGAAAGGCTTTGCAGGCAGTAAACCAAAGGTAGCCATGTCCTTAGCCACGTGGGCAGTGACTCATGTGGCTCTTGCAGCACAGGGCCTGGAGCTTCTCCAGAGCCTCTCTTTTCCCTCTACCACCAGCAGCTGTGGCCCAGGGTGCAGTTGGCCCTGGTCGTCTTGAGCACATCCTGCCTCCTCTTGCTGTCGGTCCTGGTTGTGAGAAATCCATCCACCTGTGTGATGGCTGCCCTGGCATCCGCTTCCGTTGGTGCTTCCTCCTGTGGTGCTCAGTGACCATGCACACCATGCCCAGGAAGTGGTGATGCTGGTCAGATAGGGCACAGGGGGTTGGTAGAAGCCCACCCTTGAGCGTGGGTACCTGGATAACAACAGCTTGGTGGAAGGTGGTGTGGGGTTGCAGCAGGGCTTTCCTGGTTGCCTCTCAAGCTGCTTCCTCCTTTTCAGCTTCCCAGGCCTGGATCTTCTTGAGCTTGTGGTCACATTTCTCTTCCTCGGAGAGCTCAGCCACAGGTTCACAGCAATGATCTTGACTCATTAGAGGATCCATAATTCAGAGCTAGAGCTGTTCTACCTCAACTGGGCCAGCCTGGAACCCACCCCACAACCCAGGAGATGCCCAGAGCCAGGCCTGACCAGCCTCCTGCCCGCTTCAGTGCCTCCCATAAGTGCTGGTGTATCGTGAGTTGTATTTCCACTCATCTTACAGCATTTTCTAATTTACCTTGTGATTTTTTTCTTTGGCCCATGAGCTATTTAAGTATATCATTTGATTTTTGCCTACTTGTGAATTTTATGTTTTAATCTCTATGGTGACTCCACGATGATCACAAAGTCCCATTTTGTATAAATGCTGTCTTTTTAGGCTCATTTTAGGGCAAATTCCTTGCTGTTTGTGCAGTGGGGAGCCAGGGTGCTCTGCTCTGCCCAGGGGTGTCAGGGAGTGTGGGGCCATTTTGCTTATGGTGTCCAGCCTTCCGTTTCTGTCTGTCTTCTTTCAGGCTGCCCGCTCTCTGCATTTGAATGACTGCCTGGGGTCACTTGCTTCTGGCCTAAAGAACTTGGCATTTCTTGGAAGGTGGATCTGCCAGTAATAGATTATATCAAAATTTGTTTATCTGCCAATAACTTTATTTTGCCTTCATGCTTGAAAGATACAGGATATCAAAGGTGCTTGTTTGATAATATGTATTCTTTTGGCAGTTCAAATATATGATCCCACTGACTGCCGGCCTCTATTATTTTAAGAAGTGCCAGCTATTACTCTTATTAAATGTCCCTTGTATGTAGCAAGATGCTTTTCTTTTGCTTCTTTCAAGATTTTCTTTCTAACTTAGGCTTTCAGCATCAGGATTATGACATATCTGGGTGTGTTTCTCTGTATTTATTGTACTTATTATTTATTGAATTTCTTGGCTGTGTTTCAGTAGCTTTTGAGTGTTAGTAATTCTTTTGGAGTTATGAAATCATGAATGGCAGCCTGGGATGATCATGACCAGACAATTATAAATTGACTTCTCGTTATGCTCTTTAACCGCCAAGTGGTTCCTCTGGATGAGGAAATCATGGGGAACTCCTTGAAACCTTTAAAAACTATGTGGGTTGAGGTTTTCAAAATGGCAGGGTGTTTATGTGTATCATCTCTGCTTCCTAACAAAACAACTATTAGGAAAAAAATTTTAAAGTATCATTCAACACTTTCCGTAATTGTCTTGAGGGCACAAGGCAAGTGGTGAAAAAAGTTCTGTATGGGAAATCCACCAAGTTTCAGCAAGACCAGCAGGAATCTGGGGTATGAGCCACCATTCTCCCCCTCTGCCCCACTGGAGCCCCGTGTGGTGGACGCAACTCAGGGTTCTCTGCCCCGGGTGGATGTGGCCACCCATAGCCCTCGATGTAGTGCTGTGGCTTCTACTGGTCCAGCAACCACATTGCACGCCTTCCCCACTCTTAGGACGTGAAAGTCCTCCTCATGGAAGTGGCAGAGACAAATATGATTTCCATCCTTGACCTCACTCCCACTCCTAGTGGAATTTCAACTCCAGCAACATCTGGCCCAGTACCCCTGACTCCCTGTGCCCCTTCCCCAGAGGCTGCTGTCTCCTCCCTGCCACTTCTTCTCTCCCCACTGTCTGCCTTCGTCACAGGCGTCACTCCAGGAGGGGCTGCAGTCCTCCCGCTGGCACCTGTGCAGTGCTGTGGGAGTTCTGAGAACGCCCCTGGCTCTGTGCAAGGGACTGGCCTGTTTGGACAGAGCATGGACGGCTCCATATCTGTGACCTCTGAAACAATGGTGCTTGTGGGGACACTCAGGCTCCATGAATGGTGACCAGCAAAACAGCAGAGCACCCAGAAACTTACCAGGGAGAACTGCAGAAACAGACAGATGAGGGCCGGGGATTTGGCTCAGTGGTTGCGCCACCTTCCTCACAAGCACAAGTGCAAGGTCCCCAGTTTGACCCCTGGTACCAAACAGCAACAACAAAAAAATAAAAAGATGAGAAGAGCCCCCAGTCTCACGCCCATCCTGGGGTGGTCTAGAAGGGTGTAGGAAAGCACCAGGAGGGATCCACCTGGATCAGCAGAGGAGGCAGAGCACCAGTTGTCAGCCTGCACACACATACCAACAGGTGCCTGAGGCACTGTGGGACGAGAGCTGGAAGCCCGATTTCTGAGGGCTGAACCACAAGCTACTCCGACCAGGGACAGCTCCTGAGATTCCAGGATTCCAGGCTCAAAGTCACCTTAAAGGTCACATGCTGTACCATGATACTTCAGCCGCTCTCTCTTCTCTCTCTCTCTCCCTCTCTCTCTCTCTCTCTCTCTCTCTCTCTCTCTCTCTCTCTCT
>NW_022900931.1:27426931-27433982 GCF_012274545.1 Fukomys damarensis | reverse complement strand
CTTCTGCCTCTCTCTCTTCTCTCTCTCTCTCTCTCTCTCTCTCTCTCTCTCTCTCTCTCTCTCTCTCTCTCTCTTTCTCTCTCTGTCTCTCTCTCTCCTATCTCTCTTTGGTACCGGGATCAAACTCAGGACCTTGTGCTTGCAAGGCAGGTGGCAGAATCACTGAGCTAAATCCCTAGCTAGTCAGTATTTCTTAAAAATATAGTTTGGAAATCTCTACTCCACTTCCTTTTTTCTTTTTGAGACCCAGATACAATCACATGTTGCTCAGTGAGGGAATAATTTCTGGAGAAGTCGCTGTCATGGGAATGTCCCAGAGGTGCACCCTCATAGGCCGAGACAGCCTGCGGGCGTATACTATGTGGGACCACGGCTGCATATGAGGTCTGCTTTTGACTGAAATGTTTGTTTTGTGGCCCATGACTTTGTAAAGAGAAATAAAAACATACACCAGTATAAAATCATGTTCAGGAACGTTCATCACAGTGTTATTCTTAATGACCACAAAGGGGAAACATCCTAAATGTCCACCCGCTGGTAAGTGGAGAAACTGTGTCACTATACAGTGAGATATTATTTGACAATAAAAAGGAATGCAGTGGTGATACCTTCTGTAACACGGATGAACTTTGAAACATTATGCTGAGTGGATGAAGCCGGCAGCAGAAGAGCTTGTTCTATATCCATATTTACATGAAATGTCTAGAATAGGTAATTTTGTAGAAACAGAAATTAGATTGGTGGGTGCTGTGACCATGTAAGGCAGAGGTGGAACGGACTGAGGAGAGTGCGAGAGTGGCAGGTATATTTTAGTGTTTCTTTCTGTAGATGAAAATATTCTAAAATTAATGCAACAGTTACTCTGTGACTAATTACTACTTTTACCAATATATACCAATTGCATACCTCTATGGATGAATTTTATTGTTCATAAATTCTATCTCAATAATCATGTTTAAAACTAGGAGTTGTTGTCCCATGTGTACAAAGTTATTTATACAACATGAATGAATTCTAGACATCTGTGCCTCTACTTGACAGCGCAGACTCATATACTTAAATATCTGCTAAGAGCACAGATCTCACGCTGTGGCCTTAACACACACATGTACACACAGTTGGTGGACACATTTATTACCTTGATTGGGCAGTTGTATCATGGGTGTACCCATATATCCAAACCCATTGATCAGACACACCAGCTATGTACAGTTTTTAATATATCAATCTTAAGGCAATAAAGCTGTAAAGTAAGAGTGAGTGGGTTCCTAGCATATGGCAGGCATTCATAGGTGTAGGCTATAATTTTAAAAAGTGTGTCAACCGCAATGTGGACAGTTCACGCCTCTGTTTGTGAAGTGGGGAGGTTGTCAGAGGTGACTGAAGTCCAGCAATGAGGGGAGGGAGGAAAGGCTGCAGACAAGGAAGCTAATTTGGGGGTGGGAGGGGAACGAGAATTCTTTGTGGGGGGTGAGGAGTAATCCAAGAGTTAATACCTATTGAAAATTAATTGTAAGAAAGTTTGTTACCCACGTAACAGAATGATCCTAAGTAAGTAGGTGAGCAATGTCCGCGGTACTGTGATGACCAACTGAGAGTTTCTCTCCGTGAGGGGCCTGGGGGTTTGCTGTGTCAACTGATAGGGCCATGTGAAGCAAAGGGAAACTGGATAGCAAGGTTTAAGTCAGTGAAAATAACACGGTTCCAAAAATGGTCTCTGACAGGTGTCTTCAGAAGGTGTACCCTGCCCAGCTCCCCTCTCTCAGCGTTATCCTCATATTTGTCGATGAAGCTCTGTCCATCATTCAACGCGCCATCACCAGCATCATGAACCAGACACCCCCGTGGCTGTTGAAGGAAATCATTCTGGTGGATGACTTCAGCTCTAATGGTGAGCAGGGAGATTTGTAAAAGTCGCTGTTTATCACCTGTGCTTGGCTGGGAAGGGCTTGCAGCTTCGGGTTTGGGAAGCTTCAGGCTTCCCGGGGAGGGGAAAGCAAATGTATTCCCATGGGCCATCTGTGCCAGCCACTCAGCTTCACACAGCCAGGAGAGAAGACCGTTCTTTTGGTGGCACATTGAGGAGACTCGGACACAGATGACTGCATGGTGTGCCCAGATGGCACGACAGGTGGGCGCGGAGCTGGGGTCACCCCAAAGCGGCCTGTGCCCTTTTTGTGCACCTCAACGGGGCTGGATGTGCCAGCTGCGTGGGCAGCCAGGAGGGCCTCGGACAGCAAGAAGGGAGCCAGACTGCTCCTGCAGAGGAAGGGAGCAGGGATCTCTCCCAGTGCTCAAGCCTGGAGAAGAGGGAGCTGTGAGCGCTGGGGTGCCTGGGGGCAGCCACACTTACCCACAGGCTGCTGTGTCTCAGGTCAAGCCCACCCTGGGCAGGGTGTGGGAAATGGCAGAGAATGGATTCGAGCCCTCAGTTTCTCAATTTGTAGTCCCAGGTCCCTCTTTATAGGCGCTGTGCCCTTGGCAACTTAACTGCTACATTTCCTTATGTGTAAAACGCAGATGTTGGTCATGAGTACAATTCTGTGAGCCGCAGTAAGGAGGAAGTGGACAAGAATAGCAGCTGACGCTGTTTGCTCTGAACACCTTACACGTGTTGGCGCTTTTAATCATGACAATGACCCTCCAAGAAACAAACCACTTTCCTGCCGGTTACACGGACTACTTGAACTCTCTCAGTGTCATTCAGGTGGCGGGTGGCAGGACAGATCTGACTGTGAGCTTGAGCCTCAGGTGCCAGCACTAACCGCCAGGCTCCCTGAGATAATAAACCGGCCAGGTGCCACATTTAGTGCACATAACCCTCAGCAAGCAGTCGCTCTTAGCAGCATTAATCTTGAGCACCAACAGAAACCAGGATTAGATTAAAAAGCCGGCAATTTGGGATAGTGTTAGGACAATTTTTCTAGCTATGTGGGCTCGGAAGGGTAACCCATCAAAGACAGAATTTGCTTCGCCTCTGGGGATCTTGAAGTTTCATTTAAGTTCTTATAGCTTCAGAGTCTCTCTGCGAGAAAAAGAGACACAGTGGCCACCTGACCCTTCCTTTTCAGATTTCCAAACACCGAAAAATACTTCTCATCTTCTTTTACATTCTTTCTTTTTGTATCCTTCCTCTGTAACTAAATGAGAAATAAGAAAGTGGAATTTGCTGGGCCTGGTGGAGCACACCTGCAATCTCTGCACTCTGGTGGGCTGAGGCAGGAGGGTTGCGAGTTCAAGCCTAGCCTAAGCAAGTTAGTGACTAATGAGACCTTGTCTCAACTAATAATTTTTAAAAGTGGATAGGGATGTAGCTCAGTTGCAAGAACTTGGGTTCAATCACCATTACCACAAAAAGGGCGGGGGAGAAGAAGAAAAATTTCAAATTTCTAGTGAACAATCCCATTGAAAACCAAAGAAAAGAAAGTGGCCTGTGTCATTCTTTTCTGGGCACGAAAACTGGCAACAAGATGCACAGCTGGTTTTCCAGCAAAAAGGTGGAGTTCAGGTGCTGGCCCTTGTCAGCGAGGACACTCCCTGCTCCCTCACTGTCTGTGACAACCCAGCCCTTTCACCTCTCTGGGACTCGGCTTCTGCGAGGGTTGAGCTGGAAGACCATTACAGACGTCTTTTTATGCTTGGGGTGGTCCCTAAGGATTCCATAATTCCATGGTCAGGGGTGGGTGGATAGGATTTAACTGAACACATTACCCTGTGGAATAATAAGACAGAAAATGCAGAATTACAGACATGGGACAGGACAGAAAGGGAAGCCATACAGGACTCTGTCATTGTACACTCTGCTACCACGATACAACACGGCCCTCTCCCTCTCCTGTCTTCCCTCACGGTAGTTTGGGTGGGCACAGATGAAGGTATTGTTAGTCATTCTGTGACTGGTGTCACTCAGACAGAAGTTGGTTTTTTGTTACACAGAAATACCAGCCAGAGGGCCGGGGATGTAGCTCAGCGGGGCCACGCCTGCCTGGCAAGTACAAGGTCTTGAGTTCTATCCCTGGTCTGGTGAAGGGGGATCACTCCCTGGGTTTATCTCAGAAATCTGCTGCATTAAACTGAGGGAAGTAACATACATGCCATAAGGGGATTTATCATTCATGTGACTTTGTGGGGAAGTCACTCAACTATGTATGCATCAGTTCCTGTGTCTGAAACAGAGGGGAGACTGTGCCATGCTGGGGACTCAGTAATACATGTACTGTGCTCAGAACATGCCACACATGCTCCCAGTAAATGCCAGCCTGTCTTATTACTCCCTGCTCAGCTCAGTGTTATTTGTACTGTTGGCCAGATGCCTCAACCTGGTATTAGAAATGTTCCTGTCCTTTCTTTCCCTAGATGTGAAGCTCTATTTGCATCAAATGCCTTAAGCAACAACAGATTTACCCTAAGATTTTAAGAAATTGTATCAATATAGTGGTGATCCTGTATTTTCTTCCCAAAGCTCGGCAAATTCCACAGCCAACAACTCTTTATTGAGCTTCTAGCATATGTCAGCTCCTGGTGGCTCATAAAAGTAAGTTAATCCTAAAAGTGCTGGCAGAGCGATTATGGGGAGTGGCCCCCTGGCCACCCCACACTTCCCAAAGTTCACTGCTGGGAGGATCGAACAGCCCTAGACTCACTGGCGCCCTGCCTGCACCTTCAGTAATCGAGTCAGTCGCTCTCAAGTGCAGCTGGGAAAGTTCTGCACTGGGGCGGGTTTCATGCCACGGTCATGTGGTGTTCATTCCAGTTCCTGGCTACTCTGGGTCTCGCAAGTATGCTCCCCTTTTGAGAGAGGAACCACCGAGAGTCTCAGCTGTTGAGGAGAGAGGAGATGGGGTAGGGCTTCGCAAGCCCACCCAGGAACACAAACCGTTCTTGAGGCAGACGACCTGGTGGGTGAACACAGCCTGGCTCATGAGCCAGTCACTGGCCGTGTGACTGGAAAGGGTTTGTCATCTCTGTGCCTCCGTTTCTTCATTTGTGAAGTGGAGATGCTGTGGCGTCCTCCTCATAGGGATCTCTGGGACGAAGAGTCAGTATCGTCACTGTGTAACTCAGAACACTTGTTCTCTGAATTCCCATGCAGACTTTTCATCCACGTAAAGGAGGCCACTAGCAGGTGCAGTCAGAGAACAAAGGCATAGGTGGGCATTATAAGGTCAAAAAGGAGAGGAGGAAAAACACTTGTAAATAGTCTACAAGTAGTGAATCTTGTGTGCATAATTTTGGGGAGTGAACTCTTTACCTAGAAGCTAGTAAAAGTTTAGTCTGTGCATTCCATCCCAGGTAATCCTGGGTAGGCCAAGGAGGAGTATCCAGACCAAATCAGTGTCAGTTCTCATGGATTCCCCAGAGTCTTGCGAGGTTGGCCGTGGAGATGTGCTACCCAGCATCTCCACCCGAGGGAAGGCAAGTGTGCCCTACTCATTCTGCCAAGAGTTCCTCCATGTATAAAATGCATTTTAACCAGGGCTGATGCTCACATGGTTCATGTGTGAGGGAAAGGAAATAGGAGAGGTAATGTTAAAACTGAAGGTAGAAAGGCGAGCAGGGTAGACATGGGGAAATGCTGCCTGTTTTATGCTCTGAGGCTGTGGAGCTACTCTTCCCACACCAGAGGAAGTCTCACCAGTGTTCTGCAACAGCACCGCAGTGGTGATGGCACACGGTATTTCTGTGGATGTGTATTTGGTTGGCAGGAGAACTAAAGGTACACTTGGATGAAAAGATTGAGTTTTACAACCGGATGTCTCCTGGACTACTGAAGATAGTACGGCACACAGAGAGAAAAGGCCTGGCTCACGCACGGAACTTGGGCTGGGAAGCCGCCACGGCCGATGTGGTTGCCATCTTGGACGCCCACGTGGAGGTCAACGCTGGGTGGTGAGGCCACGGGAAGGGTGTCCGGGAAAGGGCAGGACAGGAAAAATGCATTAGTATCAAGCACAGGACGGGATGTTGAGGATACAGGACAAGCCAACCAAGGCCTTATGCAAAGGGATGCTTTTACTCAGGTGTTTGTTTGGCTAAGAGGAACAGTGTGGTGTTAAGAAATAACACTGGGCTGGACATACCAACAGCTAGGTCCTGACCCCGACTTAGTGACTTTGACAAAGTCACTTCACTGAACTAGACATTTTCAGCTTTGTCTGTAAAATGAAGAAATTCTCCGCTCTTAGTTCCTAAAGTTTTCCCAGCCCTGAGATCACATGCTATAAAGATTAGATGGAGAATGCGGAGAACCACCAGGCAAAAGACACCACTTTGGAAACTGAGACCCAGGAGATAGAGGAAATTCAGACAGAATACTGACCGTAGCCCTGGTTCCCAGTGACCTGAGGGTAGTCCTGGGCTCCATTGCTAGCAGCCCCAACTATCTTGACAGCCGCATAAATTCTGGGGACTCTGGAGCATCCTCCTCACTGTCTGTGCAGTTGAAATGAGAAGGCAGTCCAGGTGTGGGTGAGGTGCAGGGACGGCTGGGACTGCCCACACCTGCTGTGAGCCTCTGTCTTCAAGCCGGGCTCATTACCCACTCTTCTTCTAGGGCAGAGCCCATCTTGGCTCGGATTCAGGAAGACCGCACCGTGATTATATCCCCCGTGTTTGACAATATTCGTTTTGATGACTTCAAACTGACGAAGTACGCGCTGGCGGTGGATGGGTTTAACTGGGAGCTGTGGTGCCGCTACGACCCGGTGCCAGAGAGCTGGATCGCTCTGGGTGATGTCACTGCCCCGGTGAGGTGTGTCTGCTGGGTGCTGGGCGGATGGGGACGAAGTGTGTGAGTTTGATCTGTGTTTGGTGGTAGTGACAGTGATGGGGTTAAAAACAGTGGGTGAGCTGGGGTGAAGGATAAGCAATCAGAAAAAATGAACCCCGATAAGAAACCACAGGCATTTTGGGCCATTTGGGACTTCCAGACAAAACCAAAATAATGAATTTAGGGACTGGGGATTTAGCTCAGTGGTGCCGCTGTCTGCCTTGCAAGCTTAAGGGCTTGAGTTCAATCCCCAGTACCAAAAAAAAAAAAAAAAAAAAAAAA
>NW_022900931.1:27385711-27426683 GCF_012274545.1 Fukomys damarensis | reverse complement strand
AAAAAAAAAAAAAAAAAAAAAAAAAGTACTTACTATTTGAGGAGACACTTGAGCCATTTAAAGTGTTATCAGGCTATGAAATTGGGATACTGAGATGAAGATGCAACTCTAAGATACTTTGAGAAGGTTATGACAGCACGGTGGGCAGGAGGAAGCTACCATACTTAGCCCTGCCTGTGGGTTTAAGGAGAGGTATAGATGGAGTCCCAGAGGCCAAGCTGTCCCTCGACTTCCCAGCCCTCGCCTCACCCTGACCTGTTCCTCACAGAGGGGTTGGTGACCATCTTTCCGTGTGCTTTACAGAAGCCCTTCCATCATGGGCATCCTGGCCGCCAACAGGCTCTTCCTGGGGGAGATTGGTGGACTGGATGACGGGATGCTGGTCTACGGAGGAGAGAATGTGGAGCTTAGTTTGAGGGTAGGTGTATTTCCCTGCTGTTCATGGGCCAGAGCAGAAGGGGAGTGTGTTGATTATCTGTCCTTGTAACAAAATACCTGAGACAACCTAAAAGAAGCAGTTTGTGTTGGCTCATAGTTTCAGAGGGTTTAGTCCATGGTTGCTTGGCCCTGTTGCCTTTGGGCATGTAGTGACGCAAAACATCACAGCAGGGGGCACATAGTGGAAGAACTGTGCAGTCATGGCACCTGCCTTCACCAGCATGCCCATGTGGTCTAACTTCTTCCTACTCAGATCCACTTCTTAAAGGTCTCACCACATATTATACCATAGACTAAAGCCCAGCCTTCACCATGTGGCTCTGGGGGACATTTAAGATCCAAACCAAGGCAGGAAGATCATAGGATCTCTAGAATCCTAGAAAAGGATGACTATCATTGGCTCAAGAAGAGGCTGCATTCTCCTTTGTCTGGATCACCGGGCTTCGGAGGAGCTGGCAGTGGGATTCCTGGAGCTTTCCAAGTGCAGCTTTCCAAGGTAGGACTACATCATGTGGGAGGGGTGGCTGGCAAGGGTAGAGTTGAGGCCAAGCAGATGTTGCCCCACTTTCCCCTGAGGATGCCGAACATTTTCCAGGCATCTCCTAGAATAAACCAACCTTAGAGGAAAACAGCTCCCTGTAATTTCTAAAGCCTGAAAAAGTGGAGTGGGGAGAGGGATGAAGGAACACAGCTATGTAAGCAGCCAGCCTGTGTGTGCAGACTGGCAGAGCAGTGGTCGAGGCAGCACTAGTCTGCTGAGATGCAGGCAGGAGAAAACTCTGGGGATGGATGCAGCATAAAAATCCTCAGATTTCATGCTTCTGGGCTAATCCTGGCTTTGCATGTAAACAGTGAGGCCTCCTGCCTGCCTCTGGCAGCTTCTCTGGCTTGTTTAGGTCAAATGCACAATCTGAAATTTTGTGCTCTACAAGGGAATTTGTGGTGAAAACTAGAGAAATCCGAGTGCAGGTTCGTTAGCCATTACAAAGGAAAGAAAGAAAGGCAATCTGTATAACAACCGCCCCAGTGTTGCTGGTTTAGAGCAATACTAATTGATTCTCATGGAGTTGACAGTCTGGCCAGCTTGGATGGGGTGCTCTTTTCCAGGTATGTTTAATCTGGGGCTCAGTCTGATGGGACAGCAGTCATCTAGGGAAAGAGAGTTCTTTTGGTGGTCCAGCAGAGGCCAATGGGAGCCATGTGGAGCCTCCTGACACCTGGGGGGAGCATGCTGTTTCAAAATAGGCCAAATGGCCCAGCTCAAAGGGGCCTGAAGCATTAGAGCGATAAATCCCACACATCACCATCAATTTAGAATAGATTTCTTGCAGATATTCCTTCGCCAATGTCTGAGTCTCTGGCACACAACAGCCAACAGCCACTACTCAACAGAGAAGAGGCTTACTTTCCCTCATGGGTTAGTCCGTGGCTGGATGGCTCGGAGGAGGGACAGCAGGAGAGGGGATGGCGGAGGAGAAGCCGCTCATGGCTGATGATTCTGGGCGGTTTTCCTTCATCAGATTCTGCCTTTCTCCAGTAACAAGTCTCGGAGAACAGCAGAGTTGCATGGGGTGTTTTCTCCTGACATCGGGTGGCCAGGGCAGCACCAGTGTCCACAGATGTGAGTGAGCGGAGATCACAGGGAGGAGAGAAAAGCTGGAACTGTGACACACTTACCCTGGGCCAGAGCATGACGTGGGGTTGTCTGTGTCCAGGATTTGCATTTAGGGTTTCTTGTGCCAAAAGGTGATTTTTCTCCCCTAAATTTCTATGAATGGAAACTTTCATCATCTAGGGAAATTGAAGTAAAATTTTATTTGGAATTCTATTTGCATGGCTGCAGAAATAGCAAATTGAATGTAATCTCCACACGATTTTAGGGCTGAGTGAGGAGAAATAGGAAGACAATGGAGAAGAGATGTGCTCCAGGGTAATCTCAGAAGCCCCCACCATACTCGTTAAGTCCTCCGGGTCCTCCGGTCAGCCACAGGTGGGCACTGACTCTCTGCAGATGAGCAAGTTGAGGCTTAAGCAAGGGTGAATGTTTTGCCCCCAGCTGCCAGGTGTTCAGTCAGGATTTGAACACAGATCAGTCTGACTTCCCTTCCAAGCCTGGGTTGTGGGATGCTAAGTGGAGGAGTCTATGAGTTCATAAGTGAGGAAAGGGATGAAAAAATGTGAAAGTTGCACAGTGGACCTGACTCCTCTGAGGACACTCTTTTGATGTATTAGACCAAGCCAGCAGAGCTCAGCTGCCCACCCTTACCTCAGGGCATCACTGGCCCGAGTGCAGGGACTGCAACTCACCTGGACACAGATGTGTGATGTCCACCCGGCATAGTTAGATGGTTCTGTTGTCCACAGGGGTGAAACTGTCTGCCAAGTGCAGTCTGAGAGTGCAAGCGTGCTTTAATGAATAAGTTCACACCCACTGAAGTGCTCAGGAAGAACGTTTATAGGGTCAGACGTCACGGCAGCTTTCACACTGGTATCTGTTGCTGTGTAACAGTATTATCATGAACCGAATGTCTCAAAGCAAGGTGCATTCTTTGCCCTAGAGCTCCTGTGGGTCTGGGGTCTGCAGCTTAGCTAGGTCCTTGGCAAGGCTGGAGCCAAGGTGTAGACTGGGCTGGGTCCTCACGTAGGCTGGGCTGGAGAAGGATCGTGTAATTGTGGACAGCACTTAGTTCGTGTCTGCCACACTGAGGAAGCGGAGCAATCAGTGTTCTGATGTAGCAGCTGGAAGCCACTCTTGGTTCTTGCCATGTGGCCCTCCCCATACAGTAGCTCACCACGTCCTGACTGGCGTCTTCAAGGCCCTCGAGGACAGTGTCTCCCAGCCAGATGGACACTGCCATCTTGTGTGATATAAACACGGACAGGTGATCAAGCCATTCTGTAAATTTGGTCATGTTCCACTGGTCAGAAGAAGGTCATAGGCTCACAGCCAAGGGAAGGGGATTAGGCAAGGGTGTGGACACCAGGTGGGGGTGTCATGAAGGCCTCCTGAGTCTGTCTGCCTCCTGGCCCTGTTTCTAATATGCAGCCAGGAAAGCTCTTGAGAAGCTAAGTCTGGAGAGAGGCGCTCAGGACACAGTGCCTCTCAGGACCCGGACTCTTCCCTTAAGGCTGAGGGAGCAGAAGCACCCCTCTGGATCCTTTTAGGGGAACTTCCTGAAGGAGGTGGGCTTTCCATGGCTGTTTGATGACAGCAGAAAATCACTTTGGCAGACTGCTGAGGACAATGGTTGAGCAGACTAGAGGGTGGGAGTGGAAAGACAAAAATGAGTCTTCAAATAACTCAGGATCACCTCCAGTCAAGAGGTCACACCGTTCACCAGCTGCAGCTGCAGCCCATGCAGGTGACTCCTCCTGTCCCTTGCAGGTGTGGCAGTGTGGGGGGAAGATTGAGGTCTTACCCTGCTCCCGTGTGGCCCATGTGGAGCGACACCACAAACCCTATGCCTTGGATCTGGGTGCTGCCCTCAAGCGCAATGCCCTGCGTGTGGCTGAGATCTGGATGGATGAGTACAGACACATGGTCTACCTGGCCTGGAACCTACCGCTTCAGGTTGGTCATGGGCTGAACAGGAGCAGAAGAGAATGGAGAACGGAGCAGGTGGTGAGGGTGGTGGGGAATGGGAAGGGACAGAAGAAACTCATCCTCTTGGTTCCAAAGCATTGGGTTGTATACAGAGAGTGCGGCCATAGTGGCACCCTGCATCTACATAACAATGCGATGTTCCAGACACTTTATTTATTGATTGACTTTTAATAGTAATTTTATTGGTACAGCCTAGATACACATAATGATCACATTCATCATAGGGAATCTGCACCTGTAGGATATGTTTCGATTCTTCTTTTTTCCCGTTCCCCTCCACTCCCTTCAACTGCTTTTCTCCCTCTTATTTACAAAAGCTTTGTTTCCATTCTTCCTTCCATTTTCTCTCTTTTAAAAATACCTTTTCCTTTCCCTCTCCCCCCTCCCTAGTTCACCTTCCCCTTTGAATATTTTTGTCCTATTCCATGATATCTATTATACATTTGGCCCTTCTTTACCCTTTCAGTTTCTCACACCAGAGAGACAATGCAATTATGTTCAATTTATTTCACTGAAAAGGATGTTCTCAAGATGCATCCTTTTACCTAGAAACACCTCAAATTTATCCTTCTTTATGACAGAGCAATACTCCATTGTATAAAAAAATCCACATCCTCTTGATTCATCTGTGATAGGCATTTGGGCTGTTTCTAAGATTTAGCTATTACAAACTGTGCTGCTGTAAACATGGGTGTGCATATATCGTTGTGGTAGGATGCTTTTTGTTCTTTCATGAAGATACCAAGAAGGGGAATAGCGGGGTCAAATGGAACATATGGTTTTGGTTTTTTGAGGAATCTCCACACTGATTCCCACAGTGGTTGCAGCAGTCTACACTCACAGCAGCAGCGGAGCAGGGTTCCTTTTCCCTCACAGCTCCTCTGACGTTTGTTATTGATTTCTTGATAGCAGCCCTTCTTTCTGGAGTGAGCTGGAATCTCAGTGTTGTTTTAATTTGCATCTCTTGAATGACTGGTGATGTCTAACGCTTTTTATATCTTTATTTGCCATTTTTACTTCTTCATCTGAGAAGTGCCTGTCCATTTCAGATGCCCTTTTTGGACTGAGTCTTTAAATTTGGGGGTCTGATTTTTTTGAATTTCTTATATATTCTAGATATTAGGCCTTTTTTTGTCTGAGGAACAGCTGACAAAGTTTTTTTCCTATATGATGGGATGTCTCTTCATGCTATTGGTGGCTTCTTTTGCTGTGCAGAAGCTTTTTAATATGATGAGGTCCCAGTTAATTCTTTGTGGTATTTCCTGTGTGGCAGGGGTTTTGTTCATAAAGTTTTTGCCTGCAACAATGTCTTCAAGAGTTCTATCTTCCAGCAGATTTAGTGCTTCTGTTTTATTATTTAGATTTTTGATCCATTTCCATTTTAGTTTACTGCATGGTGAGAGGTATTAATCTAGTTTTAATTTTTGGCATATGGAAAATTAGTTTTTCCAACACCATTTATTACAGAGGCTATCTTTCTGCCAGTGAAGTATTTGGCCCCTTTGTCAAAGATAACATGGTTGGGTGTTTCTGCATCTTCTAATCTCTTTCATTGATCCTTTGATCTTTTTTTATTGGCTAGTGCCATGCTGTTTTTATCACAGTAGTTTTGTAGTATAATTTCAAGTCAGGCATTGTGAGGCCCCCTGCCTTGGCTTTGTTGCTCAGAGTTGCTTTTGCTATTGTAAGTCTCTCCTAGTTCCAAATGAATTTTAGAATTGTTTTCTCTAATTAAATTAGTATTTTATTTGGAATTGCATTAAATCTGTACAATGATTTTGGAAGTATCATCATTTTCACTATATTCATTCTTCCTACCCAAGAACAAGGGATATTTTTCCATTTTCTGATACCCTCTTTGATCTTCTTTTTCAGAGTACCTTAGTTTTCAATGTAAAGGTCTTTTACTTTTTTCACTAGATTGATTCTTAAGTATTTCATATTTTGGATGCTATTTTAAAAGATGTGTTTTCCCTAATTCCTTTCTTAGTGAGTTTGTTATTTGTGTATAGAATTGATTTTTGAGTGTTGACTTTGTATCCAGCTATGCTACTGAATTTGGTTATTAATTCTAAAAGTCTTTGGTGAAATTTTTAGGGTCTTCTCAGTAGAGTATGCTATCATCTGCAAATAATGATAATTTAACTTCTTCCTTTCCTATCCTTATTCCTTTTAGTTCTTTCTCTTGTCTAATTGCTCTGGTTAATGTTTCCAGAATGGCATCGAATAAGAGTGGTGATAGTGGACCTGATTTTAGAGTGAAAGTGTTCAGTTTTTGTCCATTTAGTATGTGTTGGCTGTTGGTTTTGTCATAGATGGCTTTTATCAGATTGAGATAAAGGCCTGCTCCAATTTTCTTAGGGTTTTAATAATGAATGGGTGTTGGACTTTGTCAAGTGCTTTTTCTGCTTCTTTTGAGATGATCATATGGCTTTTGTCCTTTGGCTCTGTTAATGTAGTGTATTACATTTATTGATTTGTGTGTGTTGAAACTTCCCTGCATCCCTGGATGAATCTTACTTGGTCAGCGTGTATAATCTTGGTGATTTGCTGCATTCTGTTTGCCAATATCTTGCTGAGGATTTTTGTGTCAGTGTTTGTTAGAGAAATCAACCTGTAGCTCTCATTTTTGGTTGGATCCTTTTCTATTTTTTAGTATCAGGGTAATGCTTGCTTCCAAAAATGGGTTTGGGAGTATTGCTTCCCTTCCAATTTCATTACAGAGTTTGAACAGTAGTGGCACTATTTCTTTAAATTTCTTGTAGAATTCAGCAATGAAACCAGTTTTCATGTGTTTTCCATCTTAGTAGAATACAGGTTCTCAAAATAGGTATTGATGATCTTCTAGACTTCCACAGGATTGGTTGTGACTAATTCTTTTTATTCCTGACTGTGTGGATTTAAGTCTTTTCTTTCCTTTTTTTGATAAGGTTGTCTATGGGTTTGTCAATTTTGTTTAATCTTTCAAAGAACCAACTCTTTGATTCATTGATTCTTTGTATGGTTTTCTTTGTCTTAATTACATTAATTTCTTCTCTGACCTTTCCTCATATGGCTCTGGGTTTTATTTACTGTTCTTTTTCTAAAACCTTGAGGTTCAACATTAGGTTGTTTATTTCAGCTCACTCTCTGTTTTTATGATATGAGAATTCATATCATAAAATTTCCTCAGATGATTTCTTTCGTTGTGTCCCATAAATTCTGGTATGTTGTACTGGCATTATCATTTAATTATAGAAACTCTCTACTTTCTTCTTTAATTTCATCCATGACACATTGGTTGTTCAGGAGGATGTTATTTAATTTCCATGTATTTATGAATTTCTTGTGGTTTCTTTTGCCATTGATTTCCAATTTCATTATCATCTGATAATGCACACAGGATAATTTCAGTTCCTTTGCATTTACATAAGCATGTTCTATGAGCTAGTGTGTGATCTGTTTTGGAGAATGTCCCATGTGTAGCTGAGAAGAATGTGTATTCTGATGTTGTGGGGTGGAACACTCTGTAGACATGTACCAAGTCCGTTTGTTCAAAAGTTGGCTTCAGTTCTGATATTTCTTTGTTGATTTTGTGTCTCGTTGATCTACTTGTGACAGTGGAGTGTTAAGGTCTCCCATTACGACTGTGCTATTACTTATCCGATTCTTCACATCAATTAGTGTTTGTTTTATGTAGTTAGATGGACCTGTATTTCCTGCATCTATCTTTACATTATCTTTACAAATGTTATCTGTTCCTCTTGGATTGTTCCCATAATAAAGTATGTCATGGCCTTCTTAGTCTCTTCTGACCAGTCTTGGCCTGAAATCCAATTTGTCTGCAAATGGAATAGCTATCTCTGCTTTTCCCTGGGTTCTTATTGCATTGAATATTGTTCTTTATTCTTGAACAATTCAGTCTGTGAATTTTTTGGAGTTAAATGTGTTTCTTGTATGTAGCATATTATTGGGCCTTGTTTCTTGATCCATTCTGCCAGTCTGTTTCTTTTGATTAGTGAATTGAGACCATTTACATAGATGGCTGTAATTGACTTTTCTTGTCATTGCATTCATTTCCTGTTGTTCATTCTCTCTTTCTCTTCCATTTAATTGTCTGCCTTGCCTGTTGGACTCATTCTGTTGGGGTTCTTGGAGTTGTAGTCTGCGTTATCTCATTGTAGAATGTCTTTCAGAACATTTTGGACTTCTGGCTTGGTGGTCATGCATTCTTCAGGTGTTCTTCATCATGGAAGTATCTTCTTTTGCTCATTTTGCTGTGTTCCAGCATCTGAACTCCAAGTCCTGGAGGGACTATTTCTCTCCTGCTCCCTGTTCCACCATCCTCTGGAAGCCCAGACAATATTGTATAAACTCGCTCTTGAACCACAGGATTTAGCCGTAGGTGTGTTTCACAGACAAGCAAGCCAAGGCAGAGAGAAAGATTTAGCTGAAGGTAGCACAGGTGCAGGTGGTAAGTAGCAGAGATGACACTAAAACCAAGGAAATGTGTCAGCCTTCTCCCACACTGGGGATTGTTTGCGGGGACAGTTGGACATCAGGTATTCCATGTCTCAAGAGGATTCAGGTATGGTGGTGTGTCTGGTGTGTGTGGGAGGTACTGAGATTCCACTGGAGGTACTCGAATGAGGCCCACACCTGCTGCTCTGGTCGCCTGACCTCAGTATGATATGCTGACCCCATGTCCCTGGCTCCAGCTGGAGTCAAGCACGTTCAGCATATAGAGAACAATAATGTCATTGGCAAACTCTCCCCTTCTGCCACTCTTGATCTGAAAAGTAACTTCCAGGAAGCAAGGGAATCATGGTGGTGGGAGAGTGCAGAACAGGTCTAGAAAGGAAAGTCTAGAAACAGGATTGAGTCAGGAGCCAGGTTAAACACAGAGCACACTGGGATGGAGAAGGTAAATGTGTACAGAAATGCCTGAGACTTCCTCAGAATTCAGGGTCATCAAAGCCCTCCCTTTGGTCAGAGATGGTGACACGTATCTGCAATCCCAGCCCTCGGAGAGGCTGAGGCAGGAGGATCAAAAGTTCCAGCACAGACTGGGCAATTCTGTGACTGAGACCCTGTCTCAAAAAATGAAAAAAGGGCTGGGAATTTAGCTCAGTACAAAGACCCTGGGTTCAATGCCCAGTACCACACAAACCAACCAAACCAAAGAAAAAAAAAACACAACAAAAAAACCCAGAAGAAATACAAACCCTCCCTTTATCAAAGTGCTGACAATCTACAGTTAGCTCATTGTTTGAAAACATGGGGAAGAATTTCATCTGGTGCCCAGTATGCCAAGTATGATGGGAAAATCTGTACTCTCCTTTTCTTTCCTGCACAGAGTCATATTTGTGTCTGTACCAAACTGCAGGGGGAACTGTCCCTAAGACAGGGACAGTCTCTAAGGGGCGATCTGGAATGAATGTCAAAAGAATGTGCCTGGAGGAGGGCAGACACCCACTTGATTTGTCTCTTTCTTCCCTCTGCACTTGGATTACCCACAAGTATTACTCCTAGGGAATCCCTCTAACCTCCAGATCTGGGTGCTAGAATTCCTTTTAAAGCCTTTTAGGCCATTATGAGGAATACTCTGTGCCTTGTTGAAGCAAAGATCATCCCAAAAAGGAGGAATCCATGCTGAGAAAGATGCCTGAGTGGACCTCCACTCGCAGGCTTTGCAAATGTCCGTGGAACCAGCGGAGGTCCTAGGCTTCATGGCTTTTCCATTTTCCCTGGAAATATAAAGCTTGAAGGGTACTCCCCCGCCACCAGGAAAACCCTCAGTTCCCTCACTGGAGCCTGCACCTGCGGTGGAGTCCAGCGAGGAACCTGGGACGAAGCACAGAAATGCACATTGCTTTTCCATTGTCTTCTTCAGAGCTCTGGGATTGATTATGGAGACATCTCTTCCAGAAGAGCACTCCGGGAGAAACTGAAATGTAAAACCTTTGACTGGTACCTGAAAAATGTTTATCCAGTCCTGAAGCCGATCCATGACGTCGTGGGCTATGGAAGAGTGCGTACTGTGAAGATGCTCTTTTAGATTTTGAAAGTTTTGTTGTCGAAGACAGTGAAATCCAAATTTCGTGACGCCCCAGCCCAAACCCACCCCGCCCAGGATGCCCTTCCCACCTGCTCCGGCCTGGCCTTTCCTCTCTTGCTCCCCACTCCTGCTCCACCTCCTCCTCTCTGTCCCGCTCCCCCCCCCTCGGTCTCTCAGCCAGGCGCCTAAACCGGGTCACCCCTCCCTGTCCGCTGGGGTACTGTGCACTGGAAGCCACATCTCAGCAGCACCCTGAGCCTTTACCTGTGCCCAGTCTCAGCAAATGCTGCCAGGAGCCCAACTCCACTCCATCTGGCTGGTGCTTTCTTTTCTTTCCTTCTATTTTTCTCTTTTCTTTTTTTTTTTCCTCTTCCTGCTTTCCTCCCTTCCCTCCCTTCTTTTCTTTCTTTCTTTCTTTTTTTGCAGTACTTGGGATTTAGGCCAGGGCCTTTACCTTGACCTACATCTCCAACCACCAACCCCCCTTTTGGTACCGGGATCAAACTCAGGTCCTTGCATTTGTGAGGCAGGCAGCAGAAGCACAGAGCTAAATCTCTGGCCCTCCAACCCTCTTTTGATATTCTTCCTTTTAAGAAAAGGTCTCAATAAATCATCCAGGCTGGGCTGGAACTTGCTACCTTTTTGCTTCAGCCTCCCAAGTGCTGGGATTATAGTTGTGTGCTTCCATGCCTGCCTGACTAGATAGTGGGTTTTGTACCTTTGTTGTACAAGGAAAATGCAGGGCCTGGGGTGGGTTGGTACCCTCTTTCTCTGCTTCTTGCCAACTGTGTTGATGTGCTTTCCCCCTTCAGATGAAAAACTCTTTGGACAGAGGCGTCTGCCTGGACCGTGGACCTGTGCCCGGCAATACCCCCATCATGTACACATGCCACGAGTTCAGCCCGCAGGTACCTCCAGCCCTCCCCACCCAAGGCCCAGGCTGCTTAGGCCCAGGGCTTGGCCAAGTCTGCCAGATTTAGATGCAGTGTTGGTGAACAGGGAGGCAGGGGCTGATCATCCTGGCTAACAGGTGAGGGAGAAATCTTTACAAGGAAGCACTTCCTGGTTCTTTCAGAAAGACAGAGAAAGTCAAGATCCTGGGACAGGGATGTTTGTTCCCTTCCCTCCTGGTAGGATTTCATTAGTGGTCACCTCAGCCCATGCCTTTCCCCCTCCTGCTCCTGTGCACCCTGGAAAGTGTGCAGAGGAAGCTGCCTGCACTTCTCTTGCAGAGCTGAAAGCAGAGGGCTGGAGAAGAGAGGCTCAAAGCCCCTCACAGGATAGAGGGCTCTGGCTTCAAGTGTGCGGTGCAGCTGGGAGAACAGTCACATCTGTTGTCTTCCTCTGCACGTTGCCTTCATGGGTCCCTTCTGAGGTGTGCGTGATAGATGTCCTTCCTGCTTAAGAGCCAGAGAAACTGAGGCACAAAACAGCCTCTGTGCATGCACATCAAGCAGGCAGTGTCTACTCAGGAATGTGAAGAGAGGTTTCCTGGCTGCAAGCCCTCTGCTCGGGTTTCCAGCTTCTTACCTGCAGCTGGCCTTTCCCTCGGACAGATCCCTCACTCCCTTTCAGAATGTCTACTACCGCCTGGTCGGGGAGCTCTATGTAGGGCCACTGGTTGCAGAGAATTATGACTCCCAGCACTGCCTAACGGACCCTGGCCATGGGGAGAAGCCCACGTTAGAGCCATGTTCCAAGGCGGCTCAGAGTAAACTGCACATACTCTGGGATTTCAAGCAGGTGAGTCACCTGCTGGGGTCATTCCTCTCCTCCCACTTCCTTAACAGGACTAACAGGGCATGGGCCTGTGGGGGATAGGGTACCCTGTGTGCTCTCCAGGCTCTGCTTCTCTGCTTCTGTTTGTCCTCTTATCCATCACTTCGCTGGCTGTGAGTTGGAGGGCAGGGCCTGGGACTCAGTTTTATGCTCAGCATCTGGCACGACATCCAGAAGATGGCAGGTGGCAGTGAGTACTGGAATTTTCACTTGGAAAGGTGAATGTAGAAGAAGATGCTGCTGTCTCCGTACCAAAGAGGGCTGTGTTAGTCAGGGTGCTGTTACGATGCTGAGCTCCTGAGATAACCAGTTTAAGAGGAGTTCACCTCAGCACACAGTTTTACAGGTTCTAAGCCCCGATTGGTTGGTCCCACTGTTTTGGGCCATGGTGAGGCAGCACAACATGGTGAGTACCTGGGTAAAGCAAAACCCACTTACATCATGCACCAGGGAAGGTACTATGGTGTCATGGCCCCCAAGACTGCAAGATTCACAACCAGACCTTCCTCTTAAGTGTTCCCCTCACCAGCCATAGCGTGCCAAGCAGAGACAGGTTACTACAGGGACTTTGTGGACAACCAGATCAAACCTGGAGCAGGAGTCACAGGAAGGCTGGCTTGAGACCAGCGGCCAGCAATGAATGAGGCTGGGCCTCACTTAACACAGGAGCAAAGAGGGGATTTCCAACAGCTTGAGTTGCTCTGGAAAAGAATTGGTGTCCTGCCATGGTGGTGCGTTCTCCACCAGGGCATATGGAGCATGTGGTAGGCCTGGTAGACTAAATGGGACTTTTTGACATCTGTAAAAACCTAACTACTTTATCTATAAGCCAGGCAAGTTTTAACTTTTTAAGAGAGTTTTGCAATTTAATAAATAAAATTTCCTCAACCATGGCCTTAGTTAATTTTCTCATTGCTAAGATGAAATACACAGTACCCAGAAGTTAAAAGAGGAAAGGTTTATTTTATCTCACTGTCTGTAGAGGTTTCAGTCTAGAGTTGGCTGGCTCCAAGGCAGAGTGGCATGGCAGAGTAGAAACAGTCCATGGCAGGGTAGGCAGATGGTAGTGAAGCGGCAGCATTCAGCCTTCCTTTCTCTTTTATCTGATCCATCCTGCAAGTCTATTGGATGGTGACATCTATACTGGGGGTGGGCCTTCCCATTTTCCATACCCAGAACTATACTAAACCAATCAGCAGACTAATTTAATTATCACAAAGTCTTAATGCCAATATCACACACCCCAATCTAGCATCACATATCCATGCTCTTGCAAAAGCCCCACCTATGAGTGCATGAGGCTTTAAAGGGCCATATAGATACAAATTTAATACATTATCTTTCCTTTCTGAAGAACTTCAAAATTCTAACTTTAAAGCTACTGATTTAAAGATTTTTAAATCTCTTAAATGTTTCAAATGTGTTTACAAAATAAAGCCTCAATGTGAAATCGTACATGTAATTATCAAATTACACATTTAAAAAAATAATAGGGCTAACCTGTAAGATGCCAAAGTTTCTTAAACACAATGGCTCAAAAATGGTAAATGGACTTAGAATCTTTAACAAATATTATAAGTTTCGTTCCCTTCACATTTAATTTTATTTTAAATCTCTTGGGAATTTAAGATGCTACTTATCCTAAAGATTCATGCATCCCAAATATTGGGAAGGTTTTCTTTCTGGGGATTTTTGGAGATTGCCTTCTCAGCTGCCCAAAGCTGATGACAGAATAGTGACTGTGGCTGAGTGTGAGACCTGGACTCCAGGACACAAGGAACATTCTTCCTGCCACTCCACAGTCCAGGCAGGCCCCTTTTCATGGACATTATCTCAAGAACATTGGAAGTTAATGAGGGAGGTGATCAGGTAGTTCTTGGTGTATTGCTTGATTTTTAAATTTGTCTTGAGTCAATTTTCTGGTGTAATCCTTTCCTGCCTGTCTTATGTCACATATTTTTACACGTGAACATGACTTTGGATGAACATTGGGTCCCCCTTGTGTTCAATTTACTTTTAGGCACAACTTACAAGTTCATTCTACTACAAGTTATTTAAGGCATTTCCCCAAATTAAGAGAGAGATGAGGCTATGTTATGATTGTGTCCCCCAAAGCCTCATGTGGTCATAAGTGGGGCTTTTCAGACATGGCATGATAGGATGTGTGATGCTGGGATTAAGGCTGTGTGATTACTAAGTCACTGATTGGCATAATTCTGGATGTGGATGATGGGAAGGCCCACCTTGGGTGTGACTGCTACCCACCCGAAGGGCTGGTAGCCTGGATAGAAAATAAGAGACAGAAAGAGGGCTCCTGTCATCATTTGCTGCTTCTTCAGTACTTTGCTGCCTTCTTCCCACCATGAACTGCTTCTCCTCTGTGATGCCCCCTGCCATGCCCACTGCCTTGATGCCGATGAACTGAAACCCCTACAAACTGAGCTACAATAAACCTCTTCTCCTTTAAGTTTGGGTGTTGTGTATTTTGTCTTGGCAATGAGAAAAGTAACCAAGACAGGCTCATGGATCCATTTTACTTCCTGCCTCTGGATTCTGTGATTTGATTGGCCACAGGAGGATTGGGACCCCTGGGAGTGTAAGGAAGCAGTGCCAGTGACCGGGACCCAGTTCTGAGGGATGAGATGCCCTGGGACATGTGAGCTTCAAGAGGAGAGCCTGGAATGGGGCCTGGTGACACAGCTGGAGTAGGGCAAGTTGGAGTATGGAGGGGCTCTGGGGCTCTCAGTGGTCAGGTGTTAAAATTGCCCCCAAGAACACTTTTGGGTGGGGAAGGAGAGCAGGTCCAGGAGCCATTTGCTCTGATGCTAGCAAAACCCCTAATTATGACCCCTTTAAAGGTACCAGTTCTCTCCTAGGACAATATCTTAACTGAAAAAGTAGTTCAGCAAGTAGCCCAACCTTATTATCACCATTGCAAACACTGGGAAAGAGCAAAATGTCCAATAGTACTGGAGATTTTTGCTTACTGAATATTACATAGCCATTCAAATGATATTCCAAAAATGTATTTTGAAAATGAAACGTGAAAGATGCATAATATAAAGGTGGGTTTAAAAAGCAGGCTACAAAAACCATATGCACAATATTATCCCCTTATGAGTGTTGCTAATTGCTTAAAATATGTTTTCCAAGTTAAAAGAACTAAGCATGTACCAGCCAAAGTTAAGGATTACTGGCAAATGGAAATTGAGAGACAAAGAATAGATGATACGCCGTCATTTTTTTTTCTAACAAATTACAATAAATTCCAATAGCCAAGAGTTAGAAACATATGACAAGTATCAGATGAACCATCAGTGCTGTTTTTCCCATACAGAAACTAAGGTAAGGAGAAGCCAAATAATTTTCCCAAAGTCACACAGCCTTGCAATTGTCCAGAACTGAAGGACAAAATGTTATCCTCTGTGGTTATTGGCTTGTGGCTTGAGAATCTGATTTTGATTAGTGGGGGAACTGAATGACAGTTGAAAAGGATAGAGAATTAAGCTTCGTGTTCTTTCTTCTCCTTGTAATATTATGACATCTGGATATATTTAAAGGCCATAGAAAAAGACTGTAAAGAGAGAGGATGTGAGGCAGAGAGGTTCTCCACATCCAGGGTGAGGCTGGGAGCACTGGGGCCTCTGCAGGAGGATTTCCTGGAGGTTGCTCAGCTCCAAGGCTGCAGGTGTGTGTGGCTGGTGTCCTCTAGGAGAAAGCACTGGGGCAGAAATGTGACTTTGCTGACGTGCAGTGAGCATGCTGAGGGTGGGGATGGGCCCAAGCGCACTCTGGAGGCCTGGAAGGGCAGCAGCCCAGTGCCATGGCCAGGCTGCATGGGCTTCAGCGGGGGACCCTGCCAGGACTGCTGCAGTTGGAAGCAGGGGCAAGAGAAGGGAGCTGTGGAGTGGCAGAGGAAATGCCCCAGGACCAGGAGAGATGCCTCAAGGTGGCAGGGGTGGGCAGGGGAGTCCAGGGCAGCTGAATTTGTGGGGGTCACTTTGCAGTCGGCAGAGATGACAGGCAGGGAGGTGATGGGTGGGGGAAGCCGGAGACATGGAGGTCTCAGGGTGCCCTGCCTGGTGCTCAGAGCTTCGGCAGTTGCACATAGCAAACTAGGAGACCACATGGGTGCTGGCAGCAGAGGGTGGGCAGGTAAGGGGGAAACCTTGGCCCCCCACTAAGCAACATCCTGAGCAGCACAGACAGCTGCTAGGAGCAGAGGCCCAGCCAGGAGGTGGCTTGGACAGTTGCAGGATTCCTGTGCTGCAGGTACAGGAAGGGGTCGGGGCTTCAGAGGGCAACAGACAAGGAAGCCCCTCCCTCCCCAGGAGCAGGGGTAGCTGTGGAGTCCAGTGCAGATTTCCTGTACCTCTCTCCATTGTCAGCCACAGATTCCCAAACAGCATTGACCCTGATTTCACCTTGCCTTCCTCTCCTTTTTTAGAGACACTGGGTATTAAAGCCAGGGCCTTGCACAGCAAGTTTCCACTTCAGTGTTAGCTCTGAGCCCATTTTATGGATGAGGAAACTGAGGCTTGGTGAGGTTAGGAAACCTGCCCAAGGCTTGTAAGCGGGGAGTGAGGATTCAGTCCTGACTCTAGCACTGCATTGAGTGTTGGTGAAGCCCCCACAATGAGAGGCAGTCAGGGAGCACAGTGGGGAGCAGCTCCAGGGGACATTCTGGCACCTTGACTCTGTTTCTCCTCTCACCCAGGGAGGATCTGTCATCAACAGAGACACACGGCGGTGCCTGGAGATCACCAGGGAGCCCCTCGGCACCCGCGGGCTTGTGCTGAGGACCTGCACGGCGCAGGTGTGGGAAATACAGTTTACCCTGGGAGCCTGGGGCCGGGCTGACGCCCTGTGAGCCAGGCTGGCCTGCGCTGTGCATGGGACCCTGGTCTGGGACTCTCCAACACTTCTCAAAGCGTGGACGTGTGGGTGCAAGGTGAGTATGCACGCTCACTGTGACTTCATCATGCTGTGCAGCAGCTGGGAACCTGGCGCGTGTCAAGGTGTCTGTGCTACTTGAGGAGCAGAAGCTCTGATTCCTCTCTTGCTTCCCTTGGGAGATCGTGATTCGCATCAGTGCCATTCTTGGAAAGTCCTTGAAATAGCCCGCGGCATCTGGCTGTGCTGTAGGAGAGCGAAGATGGAACTTTATCTTTGACTCCACCAACTCTGTTGAGCCTCCCGTCCTGACAGCTACACTGGGCACCTGGCCCACCCTGCCTCCTTCCGGCTCATCTGCTCACGGGTACCCCAGATTGCCGGGTGCTCCTTATGCCGAGCCCCCCAACCTTCCGACAGTCCTGGGAGATGCAGCGAGTAGACAGGTTCCTCCTTCCGTGCCCCACAGCAGTTCTGTGTGGAGGACCAGATCTCCCACATCAGGGGCGCTGGGGTGGAGACACAGCGCCTCGCCTAATTACAGCTTTGCCAGGAACAGTGGAGCACAGACAATGGTAGAAATATCCGGGTCTTCCTGACTTCCTCTCAGTAGGCTGTCACAGTTACCCATTCGATCTCACCTACTTCCCCTCCTACCCAGGGAAATGAAGGCCACTCCTTCCTAAGGCACAGAGAAGGATTGCAGATGGAAACCAATGCCCAGCAGTGGCACACTGCTCACTGGATGAACCTCTGTCCCCAGTTGGAGGGCGGTAAGAAGAAAGGTCCAGGGCTGCTGATATTTGGTGAGGGTTTGGAGACAGGCAAAGTGGGCCGCAGGGTGGAGAGCAGGGGAGGCACCTTCTTCAGAGAGCCACTTTCTCCCTGGCTGCAGGTCACAGCGATTCCAGGAAGGACCTGGGAATAACCAGGTTCCCTCAGGCACCAGGCAGGAAAGACACCAGTAGTTTATCTCAGTGTTAAATTGACTGAGAAGCTTCAGAAAGAGCTCGGGAAGCATGCCAGTCCTAAGTATACTGCCTGGTAAAGGTTTCACAGTGAATTCATGTACATCAAGAACTAAAGCACAGTCACAATGCAATTCCATTATGAAAAAGTGAAGGGAAAGAATACATGTTAAGCAAATGTATAACCTCTAGCATCTGCCTGGCAGATGAGAGGAAGATGTAATTGATAAAAAGTCTTAAAAAGGTATGCACTAAATAAAAAGGCAAAAGACACATATAAACCTTAGACATACGAAAAGATATTTAAACTCATTCACAGATAAATGCCAACTAAAAGTGTGTTGGAATCCCTTCTCCCTTCAACTGATGAGACAGAGAAATTTCCAATGCATTTTGTTAGGTGAAAAGAAAAATAGCACCCATAGTGTGGATATTTTAGGTAGGGAACAAGGGGAAAATATACACATGTCTATTCATTTTTGCAAAATAAAAGATGAGGATAAACCAGAAACGGGTAAGACCGGCTACAAAGAGTGGCTGTGGTGGTTGGGAATGCGGTACAAAGGACTTGGGGGAAGGGAGGCAAGGAGTGGCGTTGATCTACACAGACATGTTTCTATAGGTTTGACATTTAAAATAATATTTCATAAGTCCGAGATGAAAATACATAAAATCAGAGATAGAGAAACCCAAAATGGATTATAAAGAAAACAAGTGAACCTAACTATATTCTTATGTTTTAAATAAAAACACACACATACACATGCGTGTGCGCACACACACACAGTGTGAGTATACTTAGCATCTGTCCTCTGGGTCCTGGTTTCTAAATACGTTCCAGTAAGAGGAATTAGGGCTTCTTGGGGAAATAGCTGATTCTGGGACTGGACACATTCCTGCATTAGAAAGTAAGGAGCTGCTCAAAGTGGACAGGGACATGCCCAGGACACAGCAGCCAGATTGAAAGGCTCCCTACTGGCCAACACTGGGACTGTTTGAGCATTAAAGTCAACAGTGATCACAATAGACTACACCACAGAATCAAATAAAAGCCCATGAGTTTGTTCAGGTGAGTGCATGAGAAGAAGGGAAAGCACCAACCAGCAATGCTGAAGGGATTAAGGAATTAGAAAACCACCATCTAGCACATGCTGGAGTTAAAATTGTTTCTGGCAAGCCGGGTGTGGCAGCACATGACTGTAATCCCAGCACTCACGAGGCTGAGGCGGGAGGATTATTGTGAGTTTGAGACCAGCCTGGGTTACATAGTGAGTTCTAGTTCAGCTGCAACTACATAGTGAGACCCTGTCTTAACCTCCCCCATAAATAAACAAACAAATAAATAAATAAATAAATTGTTTCTAGTAAGAATCACCACTAAGATGAGTGGGTGAGGAGAAACAGGACATGTGCAATGTTGCAGTAACTCCCCCAAAGACATGTATTAACTACAAGGGAGGCTAGTGAGTTCGTGGTGGAGAAAGCTGGCAGACACATCTGAAATGAGTGATCCACATAACCATCACTGTGGCTAGACAAGAGGACGCCATTCATTTACCGATAGGACAAACCAAGAAGTGCACAAATCATCTTCATGTTTTCCTCCCCCAAATGCATAACCTGGTGTAGGATCTTGAGAAAGCATCAGTTGAACCCAAACTGAGAGACATGCTTTAGAAGAAATGATCTATAGGCTTCAAAAATGTTAAAGCCATGAAAGACAAAGGCGTGACTGAGGAACTCTCTCATACTAAAGGAGACTAAAAGGACAGGACAACTAGGTGTAATATAAGACCCTGGGCTGAGTCCCAGACCTGGGGGAATTTTTCTTTCCTTTGGTTAAAAAGATCAGCAGTACAAAATCAAAATTTCAACAGGGTTTGCTGATTAGATAATAGTACTGTACCTCTGCTATTTTTCTGATTTTGATCCCTGTACTGTGGCTCTATGAGAGAATAATACCCTTTATGAAAATTTATGAACTGGTCACTGAGTGGGTTGGGGAATGGGATGTTATTGCTGAGATTTTAAATAGATGGACACATGATAGGTAGGTGATCAATAGAGCCAGGGATGATAAAATAAATGAATCTGGGTTAAGAGTGAAGAGTATACAAGAATTCTTTGTGCTGTGCTTGTAATTCTTCTGTAAGTCTAAGATTGTTTCAAAACAAAAAGGCTTAAAACAAATGCAAACAACAAATTGCTTCCTAAGCTTATAGAAGTCCCTCATGTATAGTTTTACTTTCTACAGTTTCATTTACTTGAGGTCAACAGTGGCCCAAAACTACTAAATGGAGAATTCCATAAATAAGTGATTCATAAATTTGAAATATCTTTTATGACAGTGGGTTGTTATAATTCTTTTATTAGTTAGTATTACGCTTATCGGGACTGAACCTTACCACAGGCAGCATGCACAGCGAAAAATGCACATATAGTGTTTATTATGGCCCACTACCTGTCCAAAGTCGGTATGGAATTCTGCTCCTCGGGTTGAGGCCCACTTCCGGTTTTCATCAGTCAGGACTCTCAGATCCTCCGTGACCCTGATGATGAGAAACTGTTCCCTTGGCAACCATATTTGTTTCACTGACTCCTCTCTGGGAGCTTTGGGAACAGCGGGCTCTGAGTTTCCCACAGTAGTAAGCAGGACAGAGTTTACTAGATGGCCTCGAGTACCGAGGGTTACCGGGACCTCCTATGGGCACAACTCTGTGCTCTCCCTTTGGAGTTTGACTTCTGGAACTCTGGTCCTGTCATCCCCTCCCTCTGGCCCAGAGATTCCTGTTCCCTGGGGTGACTTGCAATGCCCACTTCCCCCCTCCCACGTTACCTCTGGTTTTCCTGAAGGATGCCCCCAATTTCTCGGAGGGCCACGGGACAGCCACACTAGCGTCCTTGGGGCCACACTAGTCTTAGCAGACCCTGTCTCTGCAGCTCTGCGGGAGCAGGCTTGCTGTCTCCTCTTTGGCTCAATTTGTCCCAAACTCAAGTTACAGAGCAGCTCAGTTTGGTCCTCCCCACCCTTGCTTCAGACCAAAACCTTGGGCGTGCAACTGGTACCCTTCACTTTCTGCAGCCTGTATGGCTCTGGGATTCTAGTTCTTTTCCAGGGACCAGGCCCGTATTCTGGGTCACTGCCACCTTGTGCCTGGCTGTGCCCCTACTCCGGGCCCTGAGCACTGTCCACACCAGACTTAAATGCCCCACTCCACCTTCAGAACAATGGCCTTCTCACCCACACGCACTGTAAGGGACAAACAAACAGAGGCACTCGTGGCTTTAGAGTTAATTTCTTAGAGTCCCTTTGTTACTAATGCATTTTCACAATGGAAAATGTGATTTTAGCTAATTTCCCAAATTTAGGAAAATTTGTAAAGTCCTTCAATAGAGATTAAATTAGGTCAGTAATGCCATATTGAGTTAACTGTCATCTGGGTTTGTGGGTAAAATCAACTCATAACCTTTAAATTATGATTTTAATAATACAAGTGTCCTCCCACAATAATTTTAACAAATGTAGTTTTAACAAGCAAACCTGTCTCAAGATTACAAGCCTGTCATCCTCAAAACTATAACCCCCACCCCCAAGCTTACAGTATTACCAAACAGCTACTTGGCCTCTTTAGAAAACAAACAAATAAACCTTACTGTAACAGTTTAGTTAAGTTAGCTTATAAGTAGGCAGTCAAGGATAAAAGACAGAATCAGATAAAAGAAAAGAGCACACAAGCTAACTCAAGTCATGAGGCTGGTTAAGCTTAAAAATAAAAACACAGAAAAAAGGTTCTGCAGTGCACACTAGGCTAAGTAAGGATGGAGATATGGGGACCCCCCTGTCCAGGAAAGAGTTATTTTGCAGAGTACACTAAGGCAGTTGACAGACTCTGCCTGCTTCCAGACTGGACTTATTTGAGGAATCTTTAAAATGCAAAATAACTGGATTTCTTTGAACCGAGTGGAGTAATTGACTTTTTCCCGTGCTGCTTCTTCATAGAAGAGTAGGACAAAGAAGACAATTTGGACTTCCATTTGGAATACTCTCCTGGTGACAGGAGCTCTTTTTCTGCTTATTATTTCCAACAAATGCTCTCCTGACAGCCTCATTTTGTCCGTGATTTCATTCTTCCACTGTGTGAGACCATGAGCTTGGTGGGTACAGTTAACTGTTCCACCAGCACCAACACAACCACTACTCTCCCTGCATAAATTCAGGTTTATGACAGCAGGGTAAGAAATATGCATTGCTTTAGCTTTCATCGACGAAGGAAATGTGTTAATAGTCCCTAACATGCTCTTTCTCTTTCAAACAAGTCATACTGGCCAGGACAGGACTTGTCCTTTCAAAGTAAGATGCAGATCTTCCAGTCTCTGAAGGCTCTTTATTTACTACTAAATGAGCCAGTAATTCTGCTCCTTATACACTGTTCAGTGAGGCTGAATTTTAAAAAACGGGCTTGTGCCTTCCTATTTCCACAGGACCTGTGGGAAGGGCTGGGTACAGTCCCAGAATCCTACTATTTCCTCCTCATCCAGCTCTGTGTCCCCTTCCTGAGGTCTGCACAGGGGCTCTCCCATGGGTCTACATCCATCTCGTCTTTCCATTTGAAGATTCCTTCCCAGTGTGCACAGGAAATTCCTGCTTCTCCAGATCCCACCTTCTAAGAAAAATCAATGGAAGATTTAAAGAACAGAAAGAAATTTATAACACCCCTGAGAGAATTAAAGCATTGCAAGCCACAGATGTCACTGGTGTGGAGAAACTCATTGATGTGGAATGAATACAGAGCAGGAAACAATTAAGGCTGATATTTTTGGAAATCAGGACAGGAGTATAGAGAAAAAAGCAGTCATGGTCTGAGAAGGTGGTTGTCTTTGGGCATAGCAAATGCTGTGCTACAGACGTGCATTTGTGATATGCTTCTACTAGGTAGTAATTGTTGCAAATATAATACATAGTAAGATGTTTTTTCTTTTCTTCAGTTCTGGGGATTGAACCCGGGGTCTTCGTGCTGAGCAACATCCCCAGCCCTACTTTTATTCTTCATTTTGAGACAGGGTCTCACCAAGTCACTAAGTTGTCCAGGCTAGGCTCAAACTTGTGATTATCCGCCTCAGCCTTCAGAGTGCTGGGATGACAGACATGGGCCACCAAGTCTGATTTAAGCCAAGTGTTTGGAAACAGTTTCCTAGCAGTTATCTGCAGTCTCCATGTGCATGTGTGTGCGCACACGTGTGTGTATGTGTGTGCTACAATTGGCCACAAGCAACATGGCTGGTTGGACAGCAGCTCTGGCACAGTGTCTGGTGAGCCCCTACAGGATCGCAGTGGGTTCAAATAGCGAATGTCTCCAGCACATTTGTGCCCACTTAGATCTGAAAGATCATCGCTCCAGGGCAGGGATCCTCTGCAACACACATTGGTCCACATGGAGGCAGCAATGTGTGCATTCCCAGCCCCTCCTGCTCTGGGAATGGGAAGGTGAGGACCCAGGTTGCAGTGTAATGGCGACAAAAGGCACCCACAGGTATCCTGGTCTCTAGCACGGCAACACTGGGACCACCCCCCAGGCCACCCCAGCAGCTTGGCCTGAGGAGGTTCCTTCCATGGCTCGGTCCCAGGTGCTGGGCAGGTGCTGGAGGCTGTGCAAGACTGAGGAGGGACAGCAAGGCTGGTGGGGTAGAGAAAGTGACACAGCCCGGGACAGCGGGTGTCACAGGCTGGAAGCACAGTCTGATCAGAGTGTTGGTTGGTGGAGGACGTGGAGTGTAGGGCTGTGTCAAGGCTGGATGGGTGCAGGGTAGAGTCACTGACTGGTGGGGTTCAGTGTGGTGTGGCTGGAGAAGTGCACCTGGGAGGGGCCCCTAAGTGTGTGGGCACCAATGCGCTGCTCTTAAGCTTGGGGCTCTGTCCCCGTGCCCTGGGGCTCTCTCACCAGTCCCAGCCAGGCCTAGGTGAGCCCGGGCACGTGGCTGGTGCAATGGGGACTGGCGGCCTCCAGCCCCAGCTACAGTCCTGGTGGAGCTCTTCACCCCTCCATTCCCTGTGGTGCTCAGGCCAATTGTGGCAGCTGACAGGGGACAGAGGAGCTCTAGCTGGGACCACAGACTGATGCATATGTGCCTGGAGGTGGGGCTGTACAGGGACCATGTAGGACAGGGCCAGCAGGGCACAAGTCCAGGGGGGATGGTAAGGGAGGGTCAGGTTGCTGGGCTCCAAAGGCTGCTCATGTAGGGTCCTGTGGCCTGCATTCTTTCCAAGAGGCTCTGGAAGCAGCAGGGGGTGGTTGGGTTGGAAGGGTCTGCAGCTGAGCCTGGCAGGAGGAAGCTGTTCTGGCGTCTTTCTCACTGTGCCTGAGCTTCTGCCCATCCCCAGATGTCAGGGCCTTTGTACCCAGAGCTAAAGCCTCAGCGGAGCAGGCCTGTTCACACTGCTCAGCAGAGTGATCTGCTCTTTGTCTCCTTCAGGGTGGAACAATGGGGAGTTTTCAGTCATGCACACTTTGTTCAGGGACCCTTGAATCGTCGACCACCTGTTTCCCAGCTAGGTTTTTTTTCTGCAGCACCCTACCCATTTCTTGGTCTGGGAAGAGCTGTAAAGGGAGCAGGGCTCCCCCATGGGACTCACCTCTCCTGTCTCCCCCGAGCCCTTGGGAGCAAAGAGGGTTCCTTATCCTGATGCCAGCATTCTCAAAAAGTGCACCCCAGTGCACCCTATTTGTCTCCCCCTACCAATCTGAACGGGGGAGGGGAGTTAAGCAACAGGGCCACATCCAGGGCCTGGGTGTCCACCCCGGCTCCTCAAGTAAGGATGCACAGCCACTTTGAGCTTCACCAATGCCCTGTTTATGCATAGAGGAGCTTTGGCAAAAAGTCATCCAGGGTCAGTTGCATCCAAAAGTCAAGGGAGGGAGGTTCTCAGAAGAGCAACCAAGGTGCCCGGAAGGCGGTGGTGGCTGGTCTGGGCCTCCCTGGGCAGGCGGGCCAGTTGTCAGCTCCTGCTCGAGGGCAGTGTGGCTCCATAAAGAGGTGACTGTTCTGAAACCCAGCCGCCTGGCTGGACCCGGGGTGGGAGGCTGCAGGTGAGCACAGCCAGCAGAGCTCTTGGCCAGCGCCCTGTCTGTTTCCTCTCCATCCTCAGAGCCTTTCTGACTGTGCCAAGATCAAAGGTTCCCGCTTGTCTTGGCCCAAGGCCAGAGAGAGAGATTTGTAAGAGTTTTTTTATATTGGGCTCTGGGTTACTGGAATTTGGAAACCTGGCTGTGAACACTTATTCCGGGCTAGCTATTGGCCCGGATGTTGTAACAAGGATTGACTTCTGCCCCTACCTCCTTCTCTGGCAAGCGTGGAAAAACTCCATTTGGCAGCTCTTTCCCTGAAATAGCAAGAAGAAAGACAAGTGGCCCAGGTTAAGGAAGGAAGCAAGCAAGCTTTACTCTCTTCTAATGTGATATTAAGAAAAAAGACCTTTAATTCTGTCACCTCATCTGGAACGTTTGGCCTGGGTGTGCAGGTCAGTTCAACAGGTCAGCTGGGAGTGCCGAAGCGAGGGTGTTTAGAAGTCACATAGCCACACAGAAAGTTTAATTAAACCCACAAGTCAGAGAATATAAGAAGCTGTGCTATGGCTCTGGGGACAGGGTCACAGCACTGAAGGGCAAATGTTCCTCCTGTCTGGGGACGGCACAGACTGTTTTTCTTTGGAGACGGTTTACTCTTAGACGCACTTTCCAGCTCCTTCCTACATGGGTGTCCATGAGGAGAAGAAATGAATGCGTTCCGTTCAGGAGGCCAGGGAGGAGGCACGGAGTGAGGAGGTGCATGGAGCGAGAGCAGAGAGCCCCAGAGGAGTGAAGGTGAGGCCGGGAGTGGCAAGCCCAGGAGAGAGGCTGTGTTGTGTCCACGTTGGGCCGGGAGCAACTACGTAGCCAACTGAAGTGTTTTCCATGGCGTTCTCTCCCTGAGGAATACACAAGCACAGGAGCAGCTCACACTTGTGCCTTGTTTGTCATTGCAAAAGTAACACATGCACACTGTAAGCGTTTCCAACTATAGCAATGATCCCTGAAAGGGTAGCCTTTGCTGTAAGCATTTCCAAATACATAAATACATAAATGCAAATCAGTCAGTAAAACCCAAGCATACACTGTGCGGTTGAGGGACCAATTATAAATTTCTCCCTTTTACTTTTTCTTCAGGGCTATGCCTCTGAATATGTTTACATACTCTATAAAATTAGGACATGCTGTACATATGGTTGTAGCTGGATTTTTATCATTTGAATTCTGTGTCTCACTTATGAGTCCACTATTTATGGATATGGTGCGCTCTCTGAAGAGAGACAGGTTTCTAGTGCAGACTCTCGAAGACCGCTCTGCGGAACAGTGCCTGGAGTCTCTTCAGGCTCGGGGTCCTGTGGAGCAGGGTTTTCCCTTGCTTCTCAAGCCAGCCGAGACACCAGAACCTCTGAGCAGAGGAAGGTGGGGGCCAGACTACTCTCCCAGGATGTGCTGGGAGGAACCAGAAGCTCCTAAGGGCTGTTGTTTATCGAGCGGCTATGATGTGCTGGGCCTAGGAGGCTACTGCCAATGCTATTTATCACCACCAAACAATCTGGTAAGATAGGTGCTATTATCTGCCCTTTCCAGACAAGAAAGCTAAGACTTTGAGTGGTTAACTTATCGGGCCATGGTCACACCACTGGGAAGTGACGTGATGAATGAGGGCTTCAACTTGTGCTCCCAAGAGTGTAGCAGAGTAGAAAGTGCAGTCTGAAATAAATAAAAAGCATGTGTTTGATAAAAGCTAGCTTCCTTTCAGATGATAGATTAATAAGTATTTTCTGGATAAAGATGCTGACTCTCTCTTTTCTCTTATGTGGGAAGTTTCTGTCTATCTGATTTTCCCTGTTAGGTTTTTACATTCATTCATTCAACCTCTGCCTTCAAGAAATAGCACAGTGGGATTAGGGGCCACAGCCACACCAACTGTGACATCTGTGATGCTCACTGTCACTGCTGTCACGGGGTCTGAACCATGGCTAAGGAGACTCAGCTGTGTGAAGATGAACTCTGCTCCATGAGAGTCTGGAGGCTTCAGAATGAAGGTGCTGGTTCTCTCCCTGGTCCCCAGTATGCGTCTGTAGAGTGTGGATGAGTGTGACTCTGCCTCCTGCAGTTCTAGCAGTCATTCTCTTCTGCAGGTTGTCCCTGGTGGGGCAGCCCCTTCCTGCATGTGGACAGCCTGACCCTGAGCCCAGCCTGGACAGCGGCTGCCTCCTCTGGTGTTCAGCTCAGCTGCAGGTTCCAGCTCTGTCTCCTTCCGGTCACTCTCCCTCTTTCAGGGCTTCTCATGTGATGGTCATCTGCTCTTCGCTCCCCACCACCATCCCTCAGAAAGATAGTCCACAAGGTCAAGGTTCGCCCCATTTGGCTCTGTGTCCTTCAGGTCTTAGCATAGCTCTTTTCATGTAGATCTTCAATCCATGTGGACACATGATTAGATGTTGTCTCTTCTGGAACTTTGCAAGCTATTTGGAAGTACCTGTATTATTTTCCGATTCCTATTCATGAACAGTGCCTTAAAACAAGTTCATCATCCCACATTGATTTCTGTATTACATATATCGTCTTACAGTTCTGGAGGTCAGAAGTATGAGGTGGGTCTCACTGGGCTAACAGAAAGTGTCTAGAGGCTGCCTGCTTTCCTGGCCTTGTGGCCTTCATCCATCCTTGACGTCAGCTTTGGCTTGTCAAGCCTTCTTCGAATTTCATTGCCCTGATGTGGGTTTTTCAGCCTCCCTCATGCATCTTCTAAGTATCCTTGTGATTACATTGGCCATCTGGATAATCCAGGATCATCTCCCTGTCTTAAGGTCAATTGACTGGCAACTTTAATTTAATTTTTCCATGTAATGTTTTCCAGGAGTTAAAATGTGGTCATTTTTGGAGAGCCTGTTATTCTGCCTACTGTAGTACTAAGTGATTTTTCTTCAATATTCTGCTTATTAAATCATGTGCTCATGCACTCATTAGTATTTGTGGGATCCTACTGTGTTCTGTGTGCTATGCTAGGCATTCAGAAGTAAAAAATGCACAGTGCATAGTCTGGCAGGAGATAATAAACAGTGGCCAAACAGTCTCACCAACACTGTAATAAGTGTGTGCAGAAGGATTCTGGGGGAAAAGAAGAGGCATCAAACCCCAGGCTTCAGGAAGAGGTGGCTCCCAACATGAACTTATGGAGGCTGGGATTGGGGATGGAGGCTACTGGGGAGCAGCATTTGCAGAGACTTGGGCGGCATGTGTGCTCTGGGAGTCCAGATGGTCCAAACTGCCAAAGCATAACCTGCCCTCCCCACACCCTTCATGTGCCCTCCTCAAGGAAGAGTTCAGGCTTGGATAGGTAAGAGTGAGACATCATAGTAGACCTGTGTGAAAGTGAAAGGGCTGGGTTTTATGCTCTAATTCTTGGAAAGTGGACTAAATGATGGTGGACTGTATACCAGCTATACATGACTTCTCAAATGCTATATTTTACATTGTGGGTGTTTTCCCAGAGACCCATGTATTAAAGGCTTATTTCTAGGGTGAAGCTACTTGAAGGTGGTAGAACCCTTAAGAGGTAGGGCCCAGTGGGAGGTCTTTAGGTCATTGGGGGTGTGGCCTCAAAGGGGGTGATGGGAGCCTTGCCCCTTCTTCTTTCTCTCTTTTACTTCCTGGATCATGGTGATGTGAATGGTTTCTCCACCACGTGTTCCACCACAGTGCACTTCCTCACCTCAGGCCCAAAACATTGGGGCCAATGTCCAAAACTGTGAGCCAAAATAAACTTTTTTCTAGGTTGATTGTCTCAGGTGTTTATCACAGTGACAGAAGACTCTCACATCTAATATTTTTCCTTACATGGCCACAGCTCCCTTCCTTCCAGAGGCTGCACTGAATCTGCCTTTTGCTAATGTGAGCACAGTGTAGCTGTCCTCTGTCCCTGTCATCTGTCTCTTTGGGGCTGCATTGTTCCTGTTGGCTAAGGTTGCTTTGCGGCTCCCAAAAATGACTTTGCAGTATCTTTTTCCTATTAAGACCAGGATCTGGCCCTGATTGCCTCCCTGCTTCAGCTTTCCTTTCTCCAGAGCCATCTTCATTTAGGTTCTAATTAGGACAGCATCAATGAACTGTAAATGCATCTGTATAAAATGATTGCTTATCTCAGCAGATTTTTTTTGCTCCCTTGAAAGCAGCAGCAGAAGTGATGATGAAGCAGCCAGGCTGTGATGGCAGAAGCCATGGATTTAGTCAGGAGGCTTGGCTGTGAGTCCCAGCCCTGCCATTTAACAAACACCTCACATTGGGAGAGTCACATACATTCACTGAACCTCAATTTCATAATTATAATATGGGGGCTATGGCCATTGGAATAGGCTGTGTTATAACCAAAATTTTGTAGTTAGACCCAGTAGATGTTTATCTTGGTCATCCAGCAACCCAGCATGGTGCTTCTGGTCAGGAGGCTTTGCTGCTTAGCTGCCCTCCAACTGTGATTCAGACTCAGGACCCTTCCATCCTATGGCTCCCCCAACTCTCTCCAACCGCTTATTCCCCAAAGTCCTCCATATCTGACCAAAAGGAGAGAGAATGTTAAAGTCTGCAAAGGTTTATGGGCCAGGCCAAGATATGACCCACACTCTATAGGGCAGAACTCAGTCACATGCTAATTAAGAGACAAGAAAGGGGGAAATGTAGTCTAGCCTTATGTCTAGGTGGCAAAGGAAATGACTTATAGAAAAAGCTAGCCAGTCTATCCAACTATCCTACTATAAAGATGAAATTGTTTCTAGAATAAAATTATCTAAGTACTAGTGCTTACAACAGGGTCTAGTACCTGGTAAGTGATGTGTTTGTGTGTGTGTGCATGTGTGTGTGTGTGTGTGTATGTCCCCACACACTTGTACATGAGCCTTGCAGAATGTCTCAAAGAACAAATGCTTCAGGAAGGAAATGGAAATTGTGGGCTGTGAGAGCAGTTCTTCTTAATGTCTTCTTTTAGAGTATAGTGTATCAGGCAAAGGGACTGTGAAAGAAACAGACCATTAGCATCACAGTAAAATAAATAGTCCACAGTAAAATATAGCCCATTAGCCCTGCACACCCTTAGGAAAGCTCTTTGTCTGACAGAAGGACTGTTGCTTCTGAGCCCCAGCTCTGTGTGCACAGCCTGTGTCTCTCATTACCTTCCTTCGCTGCTTCTTTTCCAACTAATTCTCCCTCTACCCCACCCCCAACTCACACACACCAATTTCTCTCAATGAGGATTATAATGAAAGCTGAGTTGGCAGCAGTGCTAAAGGGGGGATGGATTAGATCAGACAAGATTATGAAGAGGAATGAACAGGACAACATAGGCCATCTAAAAGAGAATTAAGTGGAATCTGTGATGAAAGAAAGGTCCAGAGTATGCAACTCAGTATGCAAATCAATGGGACAGAGAGTGGAGAGAATGCTAATGTCTGTACTTTGTATTTTGTCATTTAGAAAGACTGCCTGCTCCACCAACTGGGCCCTTGTGTCTCCAGTCTACTAAGGATTCCCATCTCCCACCCATCGAGTGGAGGGAATTTTCCCCTTCTTGCACGTTTCGAGGGATGATATTTTTACTGAACAAATATTTATTTTTTGTAAGAACATAAAAAGATATAATTTCTTCTCTCTTTCACCAGTTCAGGCTCTACCTTGGAGAAAACAACAGGAAGGAAATATTAATTGATGTGTGCTGCTTTTAGAGCCATCCTGCAGGACAGATCCATCTCCATTACACATCCAGTTGTTGAGAGTTACAGGAGGCCTAGTGACCAACTCTGCGATTAGAAGGTAGATGGGGGCTGTAATGGTGACCCAGGTAGCACATCCCTCTCTGATGCTGTCCAAGAGTGGATCATTAGGAGAAAGCTGCAGCCACATATGCAGGCTGCAGAGTGATGACAAGGACACATTGGGACAAAGGGACATGACAATCTAAAGTGAAATAATGACTGTGGCTTGGGGTGCAGGGCTTTTATTCAACCTCTAGAATTTCTGCTCTCCTTGGAGATCAGGGGAAGACTGTGGACTCTACCTGAGAGTAAGAGCAGAAAAATGAAAAGCAGCCTGGTTGTGGGATGGTTAGGAGAGAAAGGGCTTCAGGGCTTGGCTCAGGAAGAGTAAGAGGACAAAGAAGAGGCCAGGTAGGAGAATGCAGGAAACGTGGGTCTCAGGATTCCAGATCCACAGCTGCCTAGGAGTTCTGTTTGAGAATGAAGAGGGGTAAGGATGAATGTATAACCTTCTTCACCACTGGGTTGAAGGAGAATCCTATGGCTGTGCCTCCCTTTGACTAGTTTTGCTTTTCCTTGTAGAAAAGGAACTCAGAGCAGAGATCTCCTTTTAAGAAGAAGCTGTAATGTGTGGTTCTCCAAACCCTGGGCTTGAATTCCAGTTCCATTATATTCTTTCTTGGTTAGCTTGAGGGGAAGTTCAATAACCTGTTTTGGCCTCAGAAATTAGTAAGGATTAGAAAAACAATGTCTGTAAAGTAGAATGATGCCTGGCAAATCACAATAACAACAAAAATAACAAGTTAACTGATATTGTGAAAAAGCAAAAAGCTTAGTTTGTGAGGAAAGGACTGGAAATTTGGGCAAGTGTCATTGTTCCTTTTTTGATGCTGTGACAAAATACCCAACACCCAAAATTAAAGGAAGAAAAGTTTATTTGGCTCACAATTTGTAGAGGTTTCAGTTCATAGCTGGCTGGCTCCAAGGCAGGGTGGCCTGGCAGAGGGGTATCATAGAGAAGAAACAGTTCATGGCAGGCAGAAGGCAGCAAGGCAGCAAGCAGGAAGCAGCCAACAGTGACTCTCTCTCTTTCTCAGGGTGGGCCTTCCTATTATCTACTCCCAGAACTATGCCAAACCAATCAGTGGACTAACTCAGTAATCATATGACTATGATTCCAGCATCACACACCCTTAATCCCACCACCGCACACTCTAGATCCAGCTACCTCTGAAAAGCCACACCTATGACTGCATTAGGCTTTGGAGGGACATCTATACACAAGCCATAACAGCAAGCATCCAGACATAACAACAGAGTTTTCCTAGTGTTAACCAAAATCTTTGCTCATGAAGACTTTGTTCATGAGAGTTCTTCCCAACTGGAGTCAGGAAATCTGGGCCCTCACCATGGTGCTGCCAGAAACAAGTTGTGGGGCCTGTAGGCAGCTTGAGTAAGTCTCTTAGGACTTAGGTCTCATTTAAAAAATAGAGATAATGCTAAAAGCTTGATATTCTTTGTAGAGAACTTGAAGGCAAATTTGACATCACCTTGTGAAAGGTGAGAAGAAACCAGATTGTAGGAAGAAGAGTGAAGGCAGAGAGCATTTGGGAAACTGTTTAGTTCTAGGCATTTCAGAGTGCAGGGGCTGAAGGCCACGGGGTGAAATGCGAAAACACCACCACCACCACCATAACAATAAGTGACATTTATTGAGTTAATTACCATTGATTTATGCAACATACATTGAATGCTCGCTATGTACAAAACAGTTTTACATGCTGGGGACAGGTATATCCATGAACAAAACAAAAGAGAATCCCTCTACTGTGGCCTAAGCAGAAAAAATAGATGTTTTAAAAAATAAATATATATTCTGGGACACTTAGATATCCGCACTTGTATGTATTCTTCACACCAAATACAGAATTTAACTCAAAATGGATTAAAAACCTAAGTGCAAGAGCATCTGTACAATTCTTAGATGAAAACATAGGCATAGTCTTTGGAACCTTGAACTTGATATTGTATTCTTAGCTTTGACACTAAAGGCACAAGCACAAACAGATAAAAATAGATAAACTTCACTTTGTCAAATTAAAAGCATGAGACCACACATCATTTTTTCTGTAAACCTCAACCTGCTATGAAGCAGCCCACTAGTTAAAAAAAAAAAGACAACCCAAAATGAGAAAAAATACTGCAAATGATAGATATGATTAGAGACTTGTGTGTAGAATATATAAATAACTTTTAAGTGGGCAAAAGATCTGAATAGACATTTCTCAAAAAAAAGATCTACAAATGGCTAATAAGCATATGAAAAGATGTTCAATGTTATTAACCACCAGGGAAGTACAAACCAAAACCACAGTGAGGTATCACTTCATACGAAGATGACAATAATTTTGAAAATGGAAAATAGCAATGGTTAATGAAGATGAGGAGAATTTGGAATGCCCTATGTTGCTGGGGGGAATGTAAAATGGTAAAGACACTTTGGCAAGCAGGTTGGCAATGACTCAGAAAATGAACACCTGGTCACCACATGAGCCAGCAATTCTACCCCTAGACATACACCCAACGGAAATGAGAATGTGTCTGCATGGAAATGTGTGCACGATTGCCCTACAGGATGAAGCTAGCAGCATTATTCATAATATCTAGAAGGCAGAAATAACCCACTTTTCCATCAATGGATTGAATGGATGAACAAAGGCTGCTACATCTGGTGGTGCAGTGTTATATGGCCATGGAAGGAATAGTGCACTTATTCGTGCTACAATGAGGTGAGCTGTGAAAGCAATCATCACAGATGTCGTGTGATTCCAAATACAGGAAACACCCAGAAGAGGCAGATACATGGGGACAAAAGCTGTAGCTTTTTAAGGCTGGTAGGAAGTGGGAGGTGCTTTTCGAGAGTGACAGTTTAAAGGGGGTTCTTTTAGAAGTGATGAATGTGTTCCAAAATTTTGTAGTTGATGGCCCATTTTTGTGCACATACTAAAAACCACTGAATTGCACATTTTGGTGAGTTGTATGGTATGTGAGTTGTATCTCAGCAAAGACAATAACACCTTGGATTGTGAGTAATTGTTCTGTGGGTGTTCTACAAGATGAGTAACCATTTTTAATAATTTTAGCTTGGTAAGGGAGTGATGTCTTGTGATAAGAGCAGTACGTGACATTGAATGACACATGATCATAACTGAACCAAAGGTGGTTTGTTGTCTGTCTGTCTGTTTGTCTGTCTCCCTCCCTCTCTCTCTCTCTCTCTCTCTCTCTCTCTCTCTCTGGGAGCAAGAGGTTATGGAAGAGATCTTGTCTGCAGAGGAGGAGGAAAAAAGGCAGAGGAATCTCTCACTTCAAATGAGATTAGGGAAATGTGTAAAATGTGAGAAACAATGCAAAATTTTGTAGAAAAGCACCACCAGAATAAGGTTGTAACAGAGCAAGCTACAAATCTGCTTAACAACAATGCAATGTCACATTTCCATGAAATACTCAAAAGGACACAAGTGTCATTAGATATATTTTTTGTTGAAATTGCATGAAAAGAAAAAGACTGTGTTGACAGCAGTGATTCCATTAGTGATGGTGAAAGTCAACCTGCACAATAACCCTCTTCCCTCTTGTCTCCCTCACAACAGCCACAAACATTTTCAAAGGTAAGTGCGGGTTAATGTGTATATTTCTCTTTATGTTTTGTATTAATTATTAATTTTGTATTATATTACAGCATTGTAATAATTTTTATATGACTATTTTTGGGTTGTGGAATGAAATATCTGAATTTCCATTATTTCTTATGGAGAAATTTGCTTTGATGTACAAGTGCTTTGGATTACAGGGTTGTTACTGGAACAAATTATGCTCACAAACTGAGGTTTTACTGTGCACGTTACATCAGGTAGTGGTAAGTGCTGTGAAGAGGATGAAACGGGAAAGCACAGGTGAGGTGTCCTACTTAGTGTTCAAAGAAGAACTCTCCAAAGAGATGATTTAAGTGAAGACAAGAAAGAAAGCAGTGAGTGGTGCCTGTGCAATCACATGACACATGAAGACATTTCAGACAGTGACAGGCTCTATACATGACAGTGGTCCCCTAAGATTATGATGGAGCTGGGAAATGCCTCTTGCTCATGAAGCTGCCTTTATAATATTGAGGCACAATTAACCCACAAGTTTGGGGTGGAGCTGCTGATGGTATAGAAGTCTAGTGCTGTCATTCTGTGCCGTGCATAGTGTTTGACAACTGTAATAAAAGACTATGGTGCTGATTTATGTATTTACTACATTACACTTTTCAACGATTATTTCAGAGCTCCATTTATAAAAAATCTGTACTGCAAAACTGTTGGCCTCACTGAGTAGGCAGCAGGCTAAGATAACTCATGTTTAGTGTCATCTGAGAGCATCACACTCAGTCTTATCATGTTCCTCATGGCCCTAGGAGTGAGAAGCTACACACGTGCATGCACACACACACACACACACACACACACACACGCACACCACCTAGTCTTGGTGTGTGGGAGGCTATGTCATCTATGTCAAAGTGAACGTGGTAATGTTTGTATTCCAGCAAATCATATAATGGTGCGTTTCTCAGAATGCATGCCCCTGGCTGAGCCGTGTATAGTTGTGCACTGTGTGCTCTCAGTGTCCAGTGTCCAGGGACTGTAAAAAGGCTGGAGCTCGGTCACGAGGCGGAGGGTGGCCCACAGCTGGGTCTGGAGCCGGCACTAGAGGATGTTGAAGAAGCCATGGACACACTTGGGAGCTAGCGGGCAGTGCTTAATGTCACACATGGATCTACAGTTTTAAAACATCATCCTGGTTGTTGGTAGACGACGGCCTGAAGAAGGATCAGCATGAGTGCCAGCTTCCTGCAGCAAAGACCCTGATCAGTCACAGTTGCCAATTCCCAGGGTATCAGTGCCCCACCGTGGCCCATTTTGAACTACCAGTATTTTCACATCTGGTTCTTAAAATTCCTACACAATGAAGCCGTAAGCTGTTGGGAGCCACAGTGAGTCAGCTGTGGAGACCACCGCTGGACACTGGATCAGGGCTGTCTAGATCAGCCCTAAATCAAAGGAAAAGCAGAGTTGGGGGCGTGTGGAGAGCTTCCTTCATTATGAGCCAGGGCGGTGACGGCCTCGCTCTCTCATTTCATCCCTGTGTAGCCCAGGGCCACTCTGGCCATAGTGGTAGCTTTGTGCAAAGTAGGAAAGGTGCCGTCCTCCGGGAGCGGACAGCGCCTCAGAGCGTGGCCAGGGCACCGCCCTGCAGTGTCTCCCACGCCGGCTGCACCGCGCGGGGCCCCTCTGCTTGCTCGGGCGCAGCAGCTCCAGCCCTGCGGCAGGAGCATGGTGCGGTTGTAGTTCCCTCCTTCTGACCCAGAAGCCGGGCACTTGCATTAATTAAGTGATGTGTTTGGAGTGGAGGAGATGAGGTTCAAACCCAAGCCGTCCTATCTCAGAGTCTTGGATAATTTTAATTAAAACCCCGTTATGGTTTAGCCCTAAGGTATCTCCCCAAATCTCATTGTTCGGAGTGAGGCTTTCAGAAGGTGATGGACTCGTGAGGCTCTAACTTCATCTGTGGGTTAATCTACGATGCGATCACAACTGGGGTGATGGAAATGTAGGAAGTGTGACCTGGGGATGGCGTCTAGTTCCTGGCCTCTTGCTCTCTGGTTCCTCCCTCGCCCTCTGCTTCCTGGATGCCATGAGGTGAGCCCCTGTCCTCCACCAGGCCCTTCTACCCTGGTGTTTCTGCTTCAGGGCCAGCAAGCCGTGGACTGGAACCTCAGAAGCCATGAGCTAAGAGAAGCCTCCCCTCTTGAGTTGCGGGCATCAGGTATTTTGTCCCAGCAATGGAAGGCTGGCTAAAGTAACACCTTGGAGATGGCTTCTCATCAGTGCCCCAAATGCACTCAGGAGAGCCGCACGTCTCAAAGCAGATCCACCAGCCTGGCTCTGCTGTCAGGTGTGCAAAGGGAGGAAGGAAAAGCCAGAGAGATGTAGGGTTATAGATTCTTAGGGCAAAGTTTTATCCCCAGAGTTGTGACAAACACAAGGAGAAGAGGAAGGAATAATGATAATTTAATTTATAATATCAGTAAAAAAAACATAAATAATTGCTCTTAAACATCATTTCATGTAAAATATTCCAAATATCTTCATGTTAACTTGAGAGAAAGAAAATTTTAGCTTCATTTTGGAGATGGGAACTGAGACTCAGATGAAGAGACATGCCCAAGGCCACACAGCTGGTGAGTGGCATCCCGGACAGTGGTCTGTGCTCTTTGAACATGATCTTCAGCCCCCAGGTCCCAACACTGAGTGAGGAAGCCTCCCTTTTCCCCTGTGGTGTTTTCCTTAGAATACCATGGGTATGATTCTGGAAAGGAGAGAAATCAGGCCATTTCTTCAAATATTGTAGGAACTTGACATCAATCCAGTTGTATGGAAGGTGTTTTTTGTTTGTTTGTTTGTTTCATTCAACAAATATTGAGTGCTGATGTTTACCAGGTGCCACCTAGGCCACGAGGAAGGAGTGATGAAAGAGACTTACCTGTGACTTTGTAAATGACTCAACAGTCTTCCGCACGGTCCCCTGAACGATTCTAGGCACACAGCCCTTTGCTCACTCCATGCTTTCAGGGAGCCCCGGACAGGCCAATGGTTTGATATTTCCCCAGGCAGCTAAGGGACCTGGCAAATCGGAGCCTCCCCTTTCTGGGCCTGGCTTGTGCTCCGTCTGGGTCAGTTCCTGAGCTGACAAAGTCACAAATGCCAGCTGCAGAGTCCCAGACAGCTTCAGGCCAAGTCCCCCACTTCACCCTGCTTTTCTGTTCGTGAGAGACCTATTTTGACTAGGGAGGGAGAAACCATCTGAGGGAATGTGGGAATGCGGACATGTTCCCAGAGCAGGGCCCCTTCCAGAGGAGCAGGGTAAAGGGGCCTTTCGGGTTTTTTCCTAGGAGAATGGAATTCAAATTGGAACCTTCTGTCTCCTTTCCGGGAGCTGCAGAGCACATGGTGGGCTTCCCAGGGCTACTGGCTTTGAGATGTACCATGCGCGCCTCCTCTCTGTGCCTAAGCTGGGGTGTATCTTTATCTTTCCAAGTCAGACTGCCCGCTGGAGAGGAGACAGTAACTCGAGGCTCAGACGTGTCCGCGTGTACACGTGTGCCCGTGAGTGTGTGTGTGTGTGTGTGTGTGTGTGTGTGTGTGTGTGCGTGTGTGCAGAAGGAAGTCATGGAGGTTAGCTCTGTGCACTTGACAGCGGGGTGCAGGGGTTGAACTCTGGAGGCAGCTCAGTTCCTCCCAGCTGCTCAGTGGGTGCGTCCCCACTCCAGGCCATCCTCTGGCCACCTTCCTGCAAGCCGTGGCCTCTCTGAGGTTCTGGGATCCCTAGCTGTACAGCCAGGTGCAGTGCCTCATGGCTGTGGTTGCAGCCACTTTCCATCCTGTGACCTGGCCATCCAGACAAGTCCTCTGGGGAGTTCTGTGACATCCCACATGCCCAGGTCACAGTTGGGGGGACCCGAGAGGCATAGCCACCCTGGGGCATCGGGCACCGCTGTTGAGCCTGTCCTCCATAGTGTGCGGGCGTACACTTGGATGTGTGCTGCATACAGGTTGTGGTGCGTGTCATGTGTGTTTGTACTGTGTTTCCCCCCAAATAAGATCAAACTGGAAAACAATTGGCCTTGAAAATGAGAGCCCAAGTGCCAGCCCCAGTCAGCCTGTCCTTGCCTCACCTGCCTTACAGAACAGCCAGGAGCAAGAGAACAGGGAGTTTAATCTGCCCAACCTGGCCATCACCATGGTGACAACCTGGCAGGGCTATTTGGTTACATCTTATTTTCAGGGAAACACGGTATTTTATGTATGTTATCTAAAAACCTCAAAGTGCTTTGTGTTTCCCATTTCTTCCCAGAACTTATTAATCAGAAAGCATCAATCGATTAACGAGGCATTTTTTATTATCCTCTCACAGCTGTAAGCTCCCCAAGCCCCATGTGCACGTACCTGTGGCTACACACACTGATAGACACACATACACATGTGAGTATCACATCCTTGGTGTCAGGGGTGCCTGTTTTCCCCTACTCTGTATCCAGCATTTAACTGTGCTTGGTACACAGAAGATACTCAGAATGTATCTGCTGAACAAACATATGAATTGGTGTCAGGTCTCCAGTGTGTGTGGATACAAGACAGGTGGTGAGGAGGAAAGAGAGCTGGGCCTCTCCCTGTCTCCCCCACCCACGTGCATGGCTCGAGTTCCCTGGAAGGGCTGGGAATTCTGTCTTCTGCAGGTCATAAAGCTTGGGGGGCTCAGGCCCAGAGATTCCTACCTAGGTTATGGTGAGAACGTAAATGCCTGCATCGCCTGACTGGGGCTTCTCTGATCAGCGGGCTCTGGGATTGAGTAGGAGATGCAGAATACCTTGAGAGTTTCAGAGCATGAATCGGTTAGAAACATCTCTCCTGCGATTTTCACCTCTCCAAGTTTTGGCTGTCAGTGTGAGAGCCTTCAGCTCTGCTATCCTTCATCTGATCTCAGAATACAGCATCCCATTTAGGGAGGAAGGGGAATGGCCTGTGTGGGCAGTGCCATGGAGAACATGGGTAAGCTCAAGGCCTCTCCTGAGAGCCAGGCCCTCCTCGCCTGCAGGGCAGACCTGGAGATGGGCCGGTGTCAGGGACTGGGCGGCCACTGCCCTCTGGGTGTTGCCACCACCACTGCTCTTCGCAGAGATGTGGCTTTTCCACTGGTTAGTGGGTGGAGGCCCAGAGACTCCCTGAGCTGGTCTCAGGCTCCAGCGGGTTCCCCTGGCCAGCTGCGGGCTGAAGCTGCTGGTGCCACACACACATTACCTCTCCTCTCGCAGTGCAGGGAAGGAAACTGAAGGGAGGGAAGCAAAGCCACGCAGGCCACTCAAAGGGCACACTGGGCCTGGAAGTCGGGCTTCAGATCCAGCCTGTGTGAGGCTCGAGATACGAACATCCTTACAAACTGTGCAACGACCATGAAGAAGGTCATTTGTGCGGCTTAAGTCTGGTCCTTGGTCACTCGGGAACTTCCCTTCTCTCCAGACTCAAGGCGTGGGGCCCAGTCCCTGCAGCAGCCATACCCCTCCTCCACAAATAGTTCTCCCTCCCTCCAGGTTTCCGTCCGCTCACTGTTGCCCTGGACCCAGCTTGTCAAGGAACAACTCAGAAGCATCAGAGAAGAGGACGCAGAAGAGAAGGAGGCTGGAAGGGCCCTGGGCAAGGGCTTCGTGTATGAGAAGAAGCAGGCAGAAGGCAATTGCCCTGAGGATGACATCAGCCCCCTCAGGCAGCCTGGCGCCGTCCTGCCCCAGTCTCCAGGAGTCCTGCAAGCAGGGGTCTGGGAGCGGGGTGCCTGGGTCTGCGCCCCTCTGCTGTCAGCAGCCCGCTGGCTTCTGCACTGGTGTCTGGGAGGAAATGAGCTCCTCCTTACATCAGACTATTTGCCAGCTTCCTGAACCACTAAGAATGCCGGGGGAGGAGGGAATGAATATTTTATAAAGGACCATAAAACATAATTTGGTCCTTTGAGTGATTTAGAAACTGTAGTTAAAAAAGAGAGAAGTTACCGTCATTGGACCAGGAGTTTCGCATTATTTAGCCTTGGCTGTTCTACAACATCAGGAGTGCAGGAGAACCGGCACATCAGCATCAAGCTCTTCCTCCTCAGGAAGGTAAAGGGCTGGGCAGAGGCCCAGACGCAGCAGCTGGGAGCCCTGCTGAAGGCCATGTGCCCTGCCCTGCGTGCGCTGACTGGGAGGCGGAGGACGCCCAGGTCAGGCTGCTAGGTGGACAGGCGCCTCCCGTGTGCGTAGGCCCCAGCGCATCCCCTCTGGCTGCTGGGATGGCCCTGGGCCTCGCTCTCCTGCTTTCCTGGAGCAGCTCCTCTTTGTCCCTCAGACCAGAAGGCAAATCCCACCAACAGGAAGCCAGTGGGGGTAGATGTCAGACATCCCTGTCTAGTTTCTCCGTCCCTGCTGAGTTTGTGTCTTGACGGTAACCTTACTGAGTCCTCCTTCGCTTCTCACTCCATTTTGGTGACCATTTCTCTTCAACAAACATCTTCTCTATTCTTTTTTTAACAATTTATAGGCTTTCCTAAATTCCTTCAAAAAACTGAAAATCATTTTACTTTTGTTCTGATGCAGAGCAATTTAACTTCCATGCCTTAAGCTCTCCACCACAAATCATGTCCTAGATGTTTGTTTCCAGTACAAAGGATCAAACTCAGGACCTTGTGCTTGCCAGACAGGCACAGCACCATTGAGCTACAATCCCGGTCCCTTCTCATCCTTAACCATAAACCTATTCTCCTCCTCCTCCTCCTCCTCCTCCTCCTCCTCCTCGTTCTCCTCCTCCTCTCCCTCCCCC